>NC_045428.1:351719358-352380191 GCF_902635505.1 Sarcophilus harrisii
CTCCCTTTGTTGTAAAGGATTTGTCTGAGATGCTCTCTGCACTAAGTTACTTCAGCTTGTAGAAGGACAATCAGTCTTTCTTTGCTGGTAAGATCAGATGAGACCACAGAATGAAAGACCATTTTGAAAGCTTATACAATATGTTCAATCTGAACTAGCCTTTGTAGTGGAAAGAAGGGCAGATTGTGGAGCATGAGACCTGTGTTCAAATTCTGTTTTTTATTCATTGTTTTTCTTTTTAAAATTTTTTCTTTAACGTATTTTAATTTCATTTAAATTTAAAAATTAAAATTTATTTTAATTTTAAAATGTTGTTTTTCCACATCTCTCTCTCTCATTGCCCATTCACAACTGAACAAAAAGAAAAAGAAGAAAACCTTCATAACAAATACACCTATTCTAACAAATCAAATTCCTCTTTTGACCATGTCCAAAAATGCCCATCTCATTCTGCATTTTAAATTCTCAGGTCTCTGATAGGAAGTTGGTGATATGTTTTATCTTTCAGTCCTCTTGTGGCTTATCATTACATTGATAGGAGTTCTAAATTCTTCCAAAACTTGTATTCTTCATAATAATCATAAATTTTTAAACTAGAAGTCACCTTTAAGATGATCTTGATTAATCCATTCATCTCATAAATAAGGAAACTGAACTTGAGAGAAATGTTATTACTTGCTGATACCCACGCTGGTGTCCAGGCTTGAATATCTGGCATGAAAAGACCTAAGGGTATGAATTCTGACTTTGCTCCTTTTTTGACTGTATAACTTTGGCCAGATTACTTAATCTCCCTGGGACTCAGTTTCTTCATGTGAGAAATGGAGAATTGGACCAGATCACTTCCAGGTTTCCTTCCAAAAGAAAATCTATGATACTGTGAACTTGACTGGAGGCAGCTTAGTAGAGAAAGGGCTGGGCTTGGAGTTAGGAAGACCTGAATTCAAATCTGACTTCAGATACTAGCCGTGTGACCCTGAACAAATCACTTAAACTCTATTTGCCTTAATCCACTGAAGAATCCACAAACCATTCTAATATCTTTGCCAAGAAAACTTCTTGGGTAGTATTGTAGTGCTATGGTCTATGAGATCACAGTAAATTGGAATGACTCAATGAACAACAAGAACAATGAACTATAACTGGAATTCCCATAATCCTCCCCTCTGCTGGCAAAGCATCAATCCCCACAGAGGTGCTCACAGTTATAACCTTTTATCCTTCTTCCTCAGCCTCATTTATCAACTTCTATACTCTAATACAAGAGCTTGCTGGGACCACATTTCCCTCCTTCCATTTTTGAGTCCTTCCATGCCTATCTCACAGAATAGTTATGAATGTCAAATAAAAGAATATGTTTAAAGTGCTTTGCAAACCTTAAAGTGATAAGCAATAATAGTAATAACATTAATTAAGATTAATAATAGCAATTTTTTATTATTCCATCCAGTGATCCTAATTTTCCTGTTGCTGATAAGCCTGGAGCCTCACAGAATAAATCTAATCCCACTCCCATATTCTTTATTTTGATGAGAATTTCTTATGTTCTTTTAAGTAAAACCACATAATATAGCATGGCCTCAGTTTTTTTTTTTTTTAAACACATCAACAGTATTGCCTTTAAATTTTATTCCTATCTCCTCTGGGTCATAGGATCTTAGAGCTAGAAAGGACCTTGGGGGCCATTTAATTGAAACACTTTATTTTATGAGTGAGAAAATTAAGGCCCAGAGAAGATAACAGAAATGCCTAAAATTGCATAGTTTGTAACTGATAGGCAAGATATGAACTCAGGTCCTGTGCCTCTAAAGCAAGTGTTCTTTCTATTGTGTCACATGAGACACAACTAGAAAACATTTATTTTTTGAAGGATTTGAGAGGTTAAGAACATTGACAGAAGACACTTAAATGACTTCCTGTGACACTTTAGTTTTTCTTGTGACAAAACCAACATTGGAAGGGGAAAAAAAATAAAAAAATAAAAACCTTGCCGGGGTAAATCTTCTTCCTTTATCCACAAGAATTGAAAACAAATTTCAAAAATGAAAATGTGCTAGACTTGAGATCCAGACAGATCCTAGCAATTTAAGCTCTGATGAGGCTTAAACATGTTTATTTCATCACCATTGACAGGATTCCTCACATAAGGTAGAATACTAGCAAGAAGCAAAAATCCCACTATATACTCTAATGTCAACTTGGGGGAACAGTGGAGTAAAGTACCAAGCGTTTTAGAGGTTTGTCTAAGAATTTTTCTTTTTCCTGTGAGTTTCTCCCTATGTTGTACCACATTTCTTTTAAAGAATGATAAAAGATTGCCAGTAGGCAGCTACATGTCTAAAATCAGCAGGTATGAAGTGAACAGGAGCATTCCCTTAATATGGATTTGAGGGTGGGGAGAGAAAAGAAACTCTTGGAGAAGATTTTAAGAGTTTCCTGATGGAGCAGCATCCTTGAAATTAAACATTTCCATATGTAAGTTGACATTTAAAATGTGCATCTTATGAAAGATAAGAAGAAAATTGTGAGAAATGCAACCTTAAATATTTGGAATCACAACTTCCTGAATTATGTGGCATTTGGCACAACTTTTAAGAAATAGGAAAATTCTGGGAGTAATAATGTATATGTGCATGTGTGTGCTTTGCTGGTATACATATATACATACAAATAGATCTATATTTATAGCATAATGAACTGTATATATAAAAGACTTCCAGTGAAAAATACTTATACACTTAACATTCTAGTCCTTGGAACTCAATGATACTTTCATTTATTTATTTATTTTAAAGATACTTCCATGCTGATCTTATGGAACATAGTTGCTGGATAACACAAATGTTGTTTTAATTCTTTACGGTCATTCAAAAATGCCCTGTGAGAGGTCACAGATCATCATTTGAAATGGCTTGTTGAAGACTGGATAGAATAAAACTACTAAAAAAAACATAGAAATGAAAATATGTTATCATTGGCTACCCTATGTGCATATTAAAAACTCTCAGAGGAGATAATATACTGTGGGGAACAAAGTTATACTGGCAGGGGATTGACTAGATGACTTCATGGGTGTTTCTACCCCTAATTCCTGTGATATCGCAAATATGAGACAAAGCCAATAATTGCTTTCAACATAACAGATTCATCCCTTCCCCCTTTTTTTCCTCCTTCTTCCCTAGAGTGTAAGAGAGAACCTTTAAAAATAAACAAACAAAAAACTGTGAGAAACTATGGGAAGATATGGACTGGCCCATTTCTTAGAGGTGGAATGTGGAAACTATGAAGACATTTATTTTATTACCAACGTTGGAAAGCTGAGTGGGCTGAAACAGTTTATATTGCATGCAGTAGTTTAAGAAGAAGAGAAAAAAAATACCCTGAAAAAATGGGTGTAACCTTGGGCTTCTATACAACTGGCCTTTCAGCCCCCCACTTGAGATTTGTACATCCCCAAGGGAAACTGTGGTTTGGAATACGATCGTGCATTTAATTTCACTCAGAAAACTTATTGGGCTTGGCACCAAAAGAAAGAATTTGCAGTATATTTTTTGTCATGATTAGTGGCCCCTCACCACTACATTTGATTATTTTGGAAAAGGAAAAGTTAAATCCTTGTAAAGTAGTGATTTACAATTTGCAAGCATCCAGGTAGGGTGCATGACTTCTGCCAACTTGATCATGGGATTCACATTTTATTCTAGCTCATTGATGTGAGAAAACAAAACTGTACTGTCAAGGAAAAAAAAGTAGCTGAAAACATATTCCCTGATTACTGGGAGATTTTTTTTTATTCACACTATATCTTTTCTCAATAATGTTTTGATTTTGGTCTCCACTGGAACTCCTAGCAAGGAACCGCCTTGAGCTTGGCTTAGTTTTAATTTCTAATCTAGAGTAATTGGATGCATTTTTATCATTTGACTCCTCCTACTTCATAGTTATCCAAAGGCTGGGGAATTAAAAGGGAGTTCTAATTTTATACATAAAAATACATTGGGGATTTTTTTCCCCCTTAAGACTTTGTCATAAAGGAATCTCACGAGTATCTAAATAGATATCCAAAGAGAAATGAGTCAACAAGTGGGTACCCTGGTGGGTGTACATCTTTCCCCACAGGAGTGACATTAGGAATGCTGCTTGCAGAAGGAACATTCCTTAGGACATACAGATTCCTGAAATGGTGCTTTACCACATGAGCTAAGGATGGGGTGAGCTGGAAGCACAAATATTAGAGTAATGGTTATCTGTTTCACTACACAATCCTTAGAAGGTATCAATCGGTTTTGGCTATGAACAGAAAAGTCAGTGGAATAAAAAAATCATAATAAGCTCTGTTCCCCCTATTATTTTTATTTTTAGTGTTATTTTTTTCAATATCAGGGTATGCTTATTATTGAAAAACTCAACATGAATTTTCTCAACATGAGTATAGAAACACTATATGGATATGTTTGAGGCAGTTGTTTACTTCTACACTTATAGTTAAGTGGCAGTAATGTCCTAAATTATGCCCCAATCAAATCATCCATGATAATGTCTGGCAGTAGAGAAGCCAATAGTGGCTTCCCTGGGTTAAATAGTCTTGACCTTGAGAAAAGAATAAAATTTGGTTGCTAATTGAGGAAGGAGGAAGGAGGTCCAAGGTACATGAGTTGGGACAATTTAAACTGCGTGGGATGTTTACTTAGACCTCATATTTTTAATCCTTTTGTTTAATTGAGGTAAGACTTTTGGACTCCTACCACATATTCATTTATTTTTTTTAACACAAAATTTTTTTTTAACTCAATAACTAGTACATGTTGTCATGAAATTTTAAGAAAAAGAAACTGAAGTCTTTAAAAGGAATTTGGATATTAAGACCTTGTGTCAGAGTACATCAAATGGAGTTTTGATCTGGGATATTAAAAAAATATAGGTGATAGTCTTGTTTGTACTCTTTCAGAAAGCACAAAAAGCTGAGATTTGTTCATAGTTATTAAGAATTGTGTGGTAAAATAGGAACCTACAAAATTACTGTTAATTCCTTCTGTAAGCTATATTTCAAGTCACCTCATCTTTTGGACAGCCCAGAAAAGTCTTGTGGTGTTATAGAGTCATTGCCCAGAGAAGTGTCTCAGAGTCTCTTTGTGATTCATGTGATTTTTTTTGTTCTAAAGCCTTTTCTCCCAAGCAAATTTGCCCTACCAAGTTGATCTGAGGGTCTTTTTATTCTAGCTTATCCTGGGAAACAGAACTGATTGTTCCAGTCCTGAATTGTGTTCTTTTTCTTATTGTCTAACAGATGACCACATAAAACAGAGAGAGAACTGTGAAGTGGTTTGCTCAAATTGAAATACCTTAAAATAGCAGTTAGGATTCCAACAAGTCTTAATTCAGATTGAGTACTTTTTCCAGGTTACCATGCTATTATTTTTTCAGGTCAACTCACTAATTATGTCTCCTCTGCCAAATCTTTCTTTGAATCTCAGTTTCTATATCTGTTAAAAAGGAATTGTAGTAATATGGGACCTAATTAAATTATTGCTGTATTGGTAGGTTCAAATGAGATAACATATGTATGGAAAAAAAGACTTAGAAAAGTATAAACTTCTATAAAAATAGGAATAAATGTACTATAAAAAGCAGATATATGATGCATGAATATCTGAACTAAACAGTAGGGAACCAAAAAAATTATATTTGATTTTGTGATATATTATAGGCTTTACACATGAAACTGTAGGTATACTATCAGTGTCTAAGGCAGGGTTCAAATTCAGAATTCTTAAAGAATATACTAACAAGGCAGCTAGATGGCACAGTAGACAGAGCACTAGCCCTGAAGTCAGGAGGACCTGAGTTCAAATCTGATCTCAGACACTTAATACTTCCTTGTATGACTTTGGGCAAGTCACTTAACCCCAATTGTCTCAGCAAAACAAACAAACAAAACAAAATAAAACAAAAAACAAAGAATATACATCCAGGTCTCTACTGAATCATGTAGCTGCCTACAGAAAAGGCAAATGGACTAAATGACCTCTGTGACATCTTATAGCAACTATAAATCCATTACAGTGATCCATTATAATACATCACCTTCCCTCCAATGGTGACTTTCACTAAAATTTAGGTTAGATTCACTAAAATCTATGTGTCTGCTTTAGCAGAAATATCAGCAATATCAGCCAAGCATTTATAAAGTATCTCAAAACTATTCTTGTGGAGGGGGAGAAGGGAAAGTGGGGATATGGACTAAACAATAAAATTAGTTAGATTCCTCATTGGTTAAATGGTAAGATTCAAAGAGTATTCAACAGAGTTACCAGAAAATTGAAAGATCTTGTGTCTATCTCAAATGAGTGTTGGTTGAAAGAAGTGGGAAATTTAGCCTAGGAGTTGAGAAATCTTTGGGACAGGCATATGAGATATTTTCATGGTTTTGAAGAGATGTGTTAAAACGGAATTAGATTTGTTCTTTTTTAGAAGGCAAAAATCATAGCAATGGGAGAAAGATGTAAAGGGTTATCACTATACTTGATTTCAAGGGGGTAAAATAAAATTGAACAGCCCAACAACTATAATTGCATACTTTGGGAGGTGGTATATTCACTCTCATTATAAGTTATCAAGCCAAGGATAAATGACCACTTATTACATATGCTATAAGAAAAGTTTATTTCTGACATGATTTGGATTTGATGGCTATTGATGTGACATCTGACTCTAAATTCTATGATTCTACAATTCTCTGATGCTATGTGAAAAATAATTGTTGAGATACAAAAATAAATGGACCATGGTTCCACACTTCAAACGAAACTATATTTCTTAAGTTTTTAATCTTTATTTTTCATCAACATTTATTTTCATCATACTTTATTTTTTCATCAACATCTACTAAACTAACATAAATAGTAATAGTTTGCAGCTAGGATTAATATTTTGCAGAAGAACCATGCCTCAAAAAACCCAACAACAACAATAACAACAACAAAACACTGATGATTTAGTTGAGGTTTGCCTCTTCCATTAATTATTTTTAAGAAAAAGGAAAGAAAAGAGAAAAAGTCAGCATAATAGATATTATATATGCACATATGTATATACATGTATATACCTATGAAGGTATCTATATATTTGTACACATGTCTACATACATATATATGCACAAATATATACATGTAGATATGTTAGCTATTTAATGCAAATTTTCTCATCCAAAGCTTTGCAAAAGAATTGGGGGAGGCATCTTCTAATATTGCTTTGGGATCAATCTTATCATGATTTTGCAACATTCATCTTTCATTGTTTTATGATTATGTTCTTCCCATTTATCTTGTTGTAGTCAGTATGTATACAATTTTCTTGATTCCATGATATTAGTTCATGTACCAAACTTATTTGTATTCATCATGTTATTATCATTTTTTATAACCTGGTGATATTCTATGACATTAATTTATCGCAAGTCAATGAGCCATTCCTCAGTCACCTAATATCTGCTTTGATTCAAATTCTTTGCTACCAAACACATACAACATACACACACACACACACACACACACACACACACAACTATAATAAATAATTTAGTGTTTTTGAGGACTTTCTTTGTTGTCAATGACTTCCTTGGGAATATGTGCCTGGCAGTAAAATCTTTGAATCAAAAAGCCACTTTACTCACATAACTCCAAATTACATTTTGGAATAGTTGAACCAATTCATAGCTTCACCAACATCAGTAGACATGTCTTCTACAACCCTTCAAAAATTATTTCCATATTTTTTTAACCTTTCCCAATTTTCTGGGTATAAAGCTAAAATCCAGTATTGTTTTGATGTGCTTTTCTATTATATTTGGTGATTTGGAATATTCTTTCAGAAGTTGTTAATAATTTGCATTCGTCCTTTTGAGAACTATTTTGTTTTTGCTTTTACTCCCTATAGACTCACAGCTTTTCTGTTTGGGTATAGTTAAGCCTTATTTCTAGTGCAGGGAAAGGACTTATTATTATTCAGGGAATTTCAAGTAACTGTGAGCAGGGAAAGAAATAATTTGAATTGAAGGAGTCTTATAACATTTAAAGTGTTTCTTATTCAGTTAAAGTATAAGATTAACATCAAAAAGATCGTTTAAACTCACATAATAATTATTACAAGTTATATTGGTATAATATCTTAAGTTTCTCAGAGCCATAAGATTCCTTCAGGATTAAATACAAAATGCTTTATTTGGCATTCAAAGTGCTTCATAATCTAGCAGCCTACTACCTAATACTCTTTGATCCAGTATCACTAGCCTCCTGGTCATGCCATGAAGAAGACACTCTATATCTTGGCTTCTGAACTTTTCTCTGGTTGTCTCCCATGCCTGAAATCATTTTCTCCCTCCTTTGCCCAGCTTACTGAATTTTTCCTATCCCCTACCTCCATCCCTTCTCCAATTTTCTTTAAGTTCCTACTAAAATATCTTCTTTTTCCTGGAAGCTTTTGTCATTGCCTCTTAATCCTCAGTTAATTATTTTCTATTTATCTTTTATATACATTGCTTTGTATCCATATCTTTTCATGCCTCCTACCTTAGAATGTAAGCTCCTTAAGGACTGTCTCTTGCTTCTTTTTTCTATCCCCAGCACTTGGCATGGAGCCTATACATAATAGATGCTTGATAGATTTATTGATTGATTAAGATTGCAATCCTTACAATAAAATGAAGTCACTACAAATATTATTTTCCCCAAGAGAAAACATAGCTTCACAAGAATAAAATGATGTATTTAAGGTCATGTAGTAAAAAAAGGGTATAGTCAATGAATTAATATTCAATAAGTATCTATTATGTGTCTTTCAGTTTTCAGCATTTTGAATTTAGGATGTTTATGATACATCTAGTTCAAGAAGACTAAAAAGTCATTGGAAATAGCAAACTTAAAGTCAAGAGAGGTTGGTGCTGAACAAATAGATCTAAGAATCATTTAAATTGATGTGATAATTGAAATCATGGGAACTGATGAGTAAATTAAGTAAAAGAGAAGAGAAGCAGCTTCAAGGCTTCCTGGAGGAAAGACCTGGAGGATCATCACTATTAAATCAAGTGATAGAGACAGAGAAAGAGGAGGTAAGAGGAAAACTAAGAAAGTGCATTGCCACAAAAGCCTAGTATTAGTATTAAAGAGAAATGGAAGATAATAGAATCAAAGGCAGCAAACAAGAAGGAAGAGAATAGAGAAAATGTCTATTTGATTAATTAAGGTATATGAATAATTTTGGAGAGGATCATTTTATTTGAAAAGAGTCAGACTGAAAAAGTTAGGAAGACAGTATAAAAAGAAAAAAAATGAATATACTTATAGATGGCCTTGTTAAGAAATTCAGTCACAAAAGGGAGGAAAAATAGGGGATGACCACTAGTGGGAATATGTGAATCGTCAGAGTTTTTGAGGATGAAAACACAATAAATTGTAGGAGAAATCCAAAGTTTAGATTTCAAAGTACTGGGCAGCTAGATGACACAGTAGGTAGAATACTGGCCCTGGAGTCAGGAAGACCTGAGTTCAAATGTGACCTCAGATACCTAATACTTAACTGTGTGACCCTGGGCAAGAACAAAAGGCAAGATCAATAGTATAAAGAGAGAACTCAAGAGAAAAGGACATAGTAGAATTTTATTGATTCATAAGAAGAACAAGAGAGAGAAGGGAAGAGAATGAAGTAAATATATAGGGGTGAAAACCTGGAAAAGAACCGAGAAGTCAAGATATTGGAGGTCTCAAGGTGAGAAGAACAACAGGACTTGGGGTTGCAAGGCAGAAAGAGAAGGTAGAATGGCAACAGATTATTTTAAAATGAAAAAAAAATAACTCAGAATTCTTGAACATGGATGTGGAACATTTATTTGCTGATGATGGCAAAATAAAAGGTATAACCATCTTTGTGTGCAGGAAGGGGAGGAGATTAGGGTATTTGAGTAGGCAATCACATATACTGAATTCCTTTAATATGAAGGCAGAAGTTGGGGAAGAGAAAAAATTGTGAGCCAGGCATTGAGTTTATTAAGGAAGGAAATGTATCCTAAAAGTCTGAATCTCGATTCTGTTCTGAATGAACCTCAAAAAAGTGAGATTGCTAAGTCGTGGTGTAAAGAGAGAGCCTAGAAATGGTGATTGCTAATGAAAATATAACTAATATTACTAGAAAGGTTGGCCAGGGACAATTCTGTGTTATCCAAAGGATTTAGGGTTTCAATGATTTGAAGATGATGGCAGGAACAAGAATGGAAAAAAAGTTTGGTGATTAGATGATTGGTTGATTGAAAGTTTATTAGAGAAGGTGGGATCTGAATTGAATTGAGAAAATTGAAGTGTTTTAATTGCTATGAAATGAAAGAAAAATATTATTCCTGGGATGGATGACTATAGAAGTAGATGCAAGGAACCCAATAAGAAGTTTGGATGAGAATATAGAATAGTCTACTTTATCTTAAATGACAAGGGCATAAAGAGGGAATTACTAAAAACAAAAGCTAGAAAAGCAATTTAGAATTAGATTTTATATAGATGTGACTGCTAGGCTAGGAAATCAGGATTTTATTAAGCAGGCAATAGGGAATCTGAACATATTTGAGCAAGGAAATGACATAATTAGGATGGTAAGAATATATCCTCTTTAAATTTAACAAAGCTGAAAATCTGAAGGGTTAAAACAATGACACTCAAAGAAAATGACATTTTCTCTGGCTTCTCCAGGCCCTGAATACTCTCCTTACACTGCTGTGCCTCACAGCTTCTTACAAATCCTAAATAAAAACCCATCTTCTACATAAAGCTTTTCCTAAAACCTTTTCTTTCTAATAACTCTCTTCTTTTAATTATTTCATGATTATCTAGGGTGTAGTTTCTTTGTTTCTATCTGTATGTTTGCTTGTCCTTTCTCCCAGTAAATTTTGAACTTCTTCAATGCAAAGACTGTTTTTCTTCCTTAGCTCTGTGACTGGCAAATAGTTGGTCCTTAATAAATGTTTGTTAATAGACAGATTAATAGGAGAATTCTTTCAAATTCAAAAGAGGTATGTCATACCTTAGAACAAGCCTTTAATTATCAGCTGCCTATGGAAAGGACCTCAAAGACTTTGAGCTTGCCTCAAGGCACAGCTAGCCTCCAAGCTTTTTCTACAGACCATCTACCTTCATAAGATCTCAAATAAAATTTGGAAAATTGGGTGAGTAACTCACCCATAAGTATCCTTTATTAAACAAATTTGATCCAAACCAGCAAGAATTGTTGAGCCAGGGAAGGTATACTTCTTCCTTTTGTTTAGAGTTGACAAAATTGAGAGCCAAGTTGAAAATTCTGCCCTTCTCAGGCTTTGCTGAAAAGATCACTGTGACACATAGAAGCTGAAAACAGGCAAAACCTTATCAAAACAGGGCCAGGAAATGGTGGAAACTAAAGCTCCCAATTGCAGCTGCCAATGGGCAGCTAAGTAGCACAAGGGATAACCGGGTTCTCCAGATTCTGGAGTCAAGAAAACTTGAGTTCAAATTTGGCCCCAGGCATTTAGCTGTGTGATGCTGTTTCCTCTTAACCCTGTTTGACTCAGCTTCCTCATCTGTAAACTGAGCTGCAGAAGAAAATGAGAAACTATTCTAGTATATTTGCCAAGAAAATTCTAAATGGGGCCACAAAGAGTGACTGAAACAACTGAACAACAAAGCTCCCTATTGAAGAAGGAGATCAAAGATTTCAATATGTGGACTCATCCAAGAGAGATACTGAAGCTTGTTGGGCCAATATTACAGCAGAGATCTCAAGGACAGCTGTACATCAGCCTACTGGTGGTTGGTCCCAGACCGGTAGTAGTTGAGCAGCCAAGAGACCCACACATTCCAGCCCAGGGAACCTATTTAGCTCAGCTCAACCATGGATGAACTAGTCTAGCCGAGATACTCTGTCCTACCAGGAGCTAGTGCAGAGGGACTGTTCATCCAGCATTCTGTGCTAGGCAAGGAGCTACCCATACTAGCAATAACATCACCTTTTATGATGAACTTTGGGAGAACTTCCAGAGAAAGGAAGGAAGTTGAGACCATGGAGGTCCAGAGTTGTAAATTGTCTTGATCACGTATGTTCCCTATATACATATCTCATTTCTATTATAAGTATGCCATAGACTTTGCCTTTTTTTAAAGAGTATACCACAGGGTTTTAGTTTTTTGTGTTTTTTTTTTTTTTGGTTTTATTTGTTTGTTTTTGGCAGATTACTTTGTAACTACTGTTCTTTCTATGTTATTTAGCATTGAGCCTAGAGGCAGTACAGATGAGGTTATTGGCAGTCAGAGAGTTGTGGGAACCCCTCTTTGGTCAGCGGCGCAGGTCCAATGTGAAAGAATTCATGAACCTGAAATATTAGACTAGCAAAAGAAAGTCTATTGGCTCTGAGAAGTCAGCTTTTGCTAGGAGACTGACTTCTTCAGTGGCAAGGTCCTGACAGAGAGATAAAGGTTCTAGCAGAGAAATCCTGGCAGAGAGATAAAGGGGGATTAAAGATGAGAAGAGAATGTCTTCACAGAAGGCAGGGGTCCTGGCAGGCAGCTATGCCAAAGAGAGGTCCCTCGGCATGGCATAATTCCTGTTTTAGGCCTCTACAAAGGAAAGAGGCCCAAAATTGCCCTTTAATAGGAAATCTGAGACTGAAGTTTCAATTGAATGAAATTCCTTCAATGTTATCACTGCCTCCAGGCTTAGATTTCCAACTGAACAATTCCACTTAAGTTTGAGGTAAGTAGAAGTGGTCCTGGACTAATTTTCAGCTCACTAGAGGGTACAGATACTCAATAGAAATATCAGGTCCAGATCTCTAGCTAAATGAGACCACTTGAATTAGAGCCAAATAGGGAGTGGTCCTGGGCTAATCTTAATGAAACCACTTAACTGCACCATGGGTGGGTCCCTGTCAGGAGAGTTTCAGGGCTCACCCCAAAAGTCAAGGACAGTTTCAAGGAGGACAGTTTCAGGGTTTCCCCCATCAGTACTATAGAAAATGTACATTTAAAAAAAAAAAAAAAAAGATTGAATGACAGGCTACTGGCTTTGGCAATAGGAAGTCATTTGTGAGTTTGGATAAAACGTGTGCTAGAAATTCATAAATCTGAAGAATGAAAAGTAGATGAGAAATGGAAGGGAAGGAGGTCAGGAAAGATGAAGGCAGAAAATATAAATTACTCTTTCTAAAAATTTAGCAATGAATCACAAGAAGAGTCAAAAGTTTAAGATGGTAAAGGATCGAGGAAAGCTTTTTTCCTCCCTTGTTCATTTGTTTGTTTGGGGATAGAGCAGACTAAGCATGTTCATAGTCTAAGCAATAAGAGGCAGTAAAGAGTATATGATTGAAGCAGTAAAGTGGAAGGTATACAAAATAATGGCAGGAATGTGAATGAGGAGAGTGTGGGGAATTACTTCATCTTCTTCTCTTAATTTCTATTCTTACTCAACTTTACTCCCAAGACAACTGGATAAAGGCTTGGGACTAAAGCCTCCTCCCTAATCATATTGTTTTGCTTTTTGGGGGGAAGGAGGAATGGGACGCCTGTTTTGTTTTGTCTTTTGGCAGCTTTCTACATACTTTAAGGGGGAAAATTTGTTGTAAAGGGAAAATTAAAGGAAATTTCTAATCTAAAATCAAATAGCTGTCTGTAACCACAAATTTTGGATGATCCTTAGAGGAGCTAGCCATTTCAAGGCCAAGGAAAGTGAAGGGGAAAAAATTAGATGATAACTTTATTATATATTTAAAAGGAATAGCAAGTTACACATAATAGATTTGCAGTTAAATTTTATTATATTTTGGAGATTATTATTTTATTCTATAAATTAAAAATTAAATAAAAATTTAAAAAAATAAAAGAAAAAATAAAAACTCAACAAAATCTCTTTCTTTGGTCTTCAAAGCCCTTCTTAACCTGTTCTTCCCACTTTTCCAATTTTTTTATGCCTTTCTTTTCCCACTCTTTGACCCACCATATCCTCTCTACTCTAGTGACAATTGTCCTCTTTGTTCTTCCTCAAATAAGAACTTCTATCTCCTGACTTCAAGAGTTCTTGCTGATTCTCTCCTATGCATGAAAGTTCTTCTTCCTCATCTCAACCTTTTTGTTTCCTTAGCTTCTTTAAAGTTTCAGTTTTAATCTTATCTTATACAGGAAGTATTTCCATATCCTTCTTAATTCTAGGGCCTCTTCTCTGTTGATTATTTGCAAATAATTGTATAGGGCTTTTTAAAATATATATATATATATATATATATATATATATATATATATATATAATATAGTTGTTTTCATGCTGTCTTCTTTATTAGACTGTGACTCTTTAAGAGCAGAGATTTCTTTGGCCTTTCTTTGTATCTTCAGCACTTAGCACAATGCCTACAACACAATTAATGATGGTTGTTAAATATTTATCAGACCACTGCTGGTACCTACCTAATTGGTTACATCACAGTATATTCAACAAGTTTTAGGGTGGAGGGGAAGAGTCTTGGCTTTTTTTTCCTTTTTTTGCTATATTGTTCTAGTAATATCTTGTTTTTATTTGATATATCAGACTAGTGAGTGGTGGCTTATGGTCTGTGTTTTTTATTATTATTGACCCACAGAATGAGCCTAGGATAACTTTTCTGAGGGCCCATGTATAAATGGTGGTTCTCTAGGTATTATAAAGCAATATATGAAAATATATTAACATTAATAAGGGTGATAGACAAGGGCATGAAAATAACCATTGAATATGCCAAAAAAGAAAAATTGTGGCTAAGTTTCTTCAAATGAGTATAAAATGATTAATAATCACTATATAATAGAATAACAAAAACTGAGAATTAGAATGGATTTTAGGTGTAACCCAATAAATATTCTACCTACCAAAAATCCCTTCATTTCTCTTAGTTTAGTCTTTTCTAAAGTTGTAATTTTTAAACTTATCTGAAGTTTCATGGTTCATATATGATATCACTACAAAGTTATTGCATTGATTTTAGTAAGCTTCATACAAAACTCAGTTGCCTTACCCTATGGAGGAACTCACCAATGGGAAACCCAGTGCAAGTGGGGTGAACTAAGACATACCTACTAGTAATCATATCCAACTTAGTTGCTATCTCATTCCATGACCTTAGAAAAATATTTGTCTGTCTGCTTCAGTTTTCCCATTTACTTTAATCTTGCTCATGCTTTTATACTAAAGAACATTTACTGATAAGCTTATAAGACTATTTGTCATATGTTTTGAATATTTCATGTTTCCATTAACAGTATTTTGCAAGTTAAAAAGTGGATGATTTGGATTTGTTCAAGGAGACAAAAGAGCTGTTAATAGAAACAAAATAGTAGTAAGAGGACATCTGAGGGGTCAATGATTGCTTGAAAGAAATGGAGTTCTTTAGCCCAGAAAATTTAGAAAAAAACCAATAAATAAAAAAACCCTCAACATTGCTTCTTTACCATAGTGCTTCAAATGTTTTCAGGCACTCTTATGAAAGTGGGATTATGCATGGATCTATAGGCTAACCAGGAGCAATAAAAGATACAGTCAAGCAGATTGAGGCTCAATATAAGAAAAGTCTTCTTAGTAATTAATATGGCTCCAGGAAGAGAAGATTCCTCTTTCTGGAGATCTTCAAACTGAAGTTAGGTCATTTGTCAGAAATGTCATAGGATTCTTTTGTTCAGGAATGAATCAGATTAATTGACTTGTCAAGTCTCTTCTAACTCTGAGATTCAGAAAATGGTGATTAACTTTAAATGCCTATTATGAATGTATTTGAGTGTTAATACTCAAGTGGTTATTATAATTATAGATTTTTTTTTTGTCCCAAAGACACCAACTAATCAATTTGCTTAATTCTATAATCAGAAACCTGAGTCCCAGGGAGATAAAATTATTTGTCAAAGGTTACACAAAAGTAGAATTGAAGCTGGCACCCAAGTCCTCATAAAATCCTCAACACAATAACTTTATCTGATTTTATATATGCAGCATTACTAAAATATTCAGGTCTCAGATTCTGAGACCACATCTGAGAAAGAAAGGGTTAAAATATACTCCTTTATCTGTAATGTTGAATCTTTTTTTCTCAAATCTATTGTTCTAAGGATAAATCAAAGTTTTGTTCAAAAAAGTGTGTTCTAGACTGTGACAATCTAGTCTCTAACTAGCTTTTTCACTCCCAAGTGATTCATTTAAAATTTCTGGAGATAAATTTTAGGTCATGCTTTCTGGACTTGTTTTAAGCTGGCTAGAGAAAATAAATCCTATCGCCAATTTAGCCTCTGCCCTGTAAAATGGTACATGGTTAGCAGTAGCATCCTGTTACCTAAAAGCCAAGCAGTGTCTGAGATCATCTATCTAGCCTATCACTTGTCAAACTACTTGGTATGGATTTGTGAGACCAGCAAAGGGAAAGAGTTAAGCCCATTCTCCTAGCTGGCAGAAACTTTGTAGTTTAAAATTACATACTGACTCTGGTGTAGAGACACAAGAAATTATAGAGCAGACACTGTCCAGGACAACGTATAATTTAAAATGTACTAAAGAATGTATACCGCATGGCAAAGTAAGTGAAGTGCTTCTTCAAATATAAGTGTTTTGCATAGAAAGGCAGTAATTATCCACTCCTAGGGAAATGTTTGCATTCATTCTAAATCAATATTTACTATTCATCTCTTGTGTTCAACAAAACAGGGATTTAACATTTTTTTTTATTTTAATGAGGCACTAAGACTACAATAATTCTACAATGTAATTGTCTCGATATGAAATATTGCTAAATTGTGTTGCTATTTCTAGAAGGAGCAGTGAGGAATGGCGGTGTATCCCTATTTGTGAAATGTTACTTCGGGAGCACTCAATTCAAACTCAGCCAAGCAGGGCAACTTTTCCTGATTTCAAAGATGACTTAAGCTGTCTCCTTGGTATGGCCCTTAACTGGAATCATTCAGATGAGTCTTAGATTGGATGGAGTTTTCCCTGCTCTTCAAATACAGACCTCCTGATAAAGATGCTGTTTCAATTTTTTTTTTTTTTAAGATCCCTGCCTTGTAACTATTCCTCTCCCTCCCACCTTGAGGGGTAAAACAATCCCCAGCTTTGCTCTACACCTTATCCCCAACCTCTAATTCCCTCTGTATGTTTTAGTGATAGGCCCAGAAGTAAACTTGCTGGGGAAAAGCATAGAACCATAGGGTGTAAAATTACTACATCCTGGGATTGAACTGACGGTCTTTTAGGTATTTTAATTATAGTTTCTCTGATCAGATCATTCTAAGAGTTTTTCTCACAATAAGACTGTGATATTTTAATTCAGATTTCTAAAGGGAACTAAAACATTTTATTTAAAAAATTTTAAATTTTTAAAAAATTATTTAAAAAAAATGTTAGAGGAAAGACGAAGCAATATAGTAGAACTGGTTGCTAGTCCTTCCCTTATCTGCCAGTAACTGCCACATGGCCTTCAGCAATACATGAAGCTAGAGGTCTTCTTAGATTACAAATTCCATGATTTGCCCTTGAGCTCCAATTATCAACATCATTCTGCCAATGATATGCTAGAGTCAGTTCCCAGTGGTTCATAAAAACTGAAATCAGCAAACACTACCAATCAAGACTTGAATTATTATTTTGTTGATTGTGTAAATTTAAGAAAATGATGGAAGAATATTAATAATGCAGATTGAATTTGAAAGTATGTCAAAAGTACAGTTTTTTTTTTCCTTCCAGAGAACTAGTTGCTAAACATTTACCAGCACGTCATTGCCTTCAGAATAGGTCATTATTGAATGACAGAATTTAGAGATGGATACTACCTTCACAGGGCAACTAGGTTGCACAGTGGATGTACCAGGTCTGGAGTGAGAAGACTTGAGTCAAATCCAGCTTCAGACACTTATTAGCTGTGCAATCCTGGCCAAGTCACTTAATTCTGTTTGCCTCAGTTTTTTTCAACTGCAAAATGACTTTCAGAAGGAAATGGCAAAACACTTTTACATTTTTGCCAAAAAAAACCCAATGAAGGATCATGCAGAATTGAACACAACTGGAACAACTGAACAATAACAATACAACCTTATAGAATGCCTAGTGTAAATTACTCATTTTAAAGATAAGGAAACTGAAGAATAAAGTGACTTGCCTTAGATGATATACATTCTGGCTAAAGAATTTGGCTATCTACAAAGAAAAAATACATACATACATATATATATATATATATATATATATACATATATAATGATAAATTTTTTTAAAAACTATTTTTCATATGGAAAACTAAGGAAGACTATGGATTTATTATACATACACATACATATATATGTATACATATATATAATGCACATATACATATATACCTTCTCTTTTAAAGAAATGCTCATGATTTTAACGTTATATATACTTCAAATGTTAGATAGTATGGAGCCATAGAATACTATAATCTAAGAAGATTTGAAATTGCCAAAAGGCAAGGGAATGTTTCATGAGTGAACATAACAGTATAAGACCTATAATAGTAAAAGTATATTATGAAGAGGTAGTATAAAGGATATTAGCAAAGAAACATTTGATTTTGAAAAAATGGACTGGGCATATGGCAAAAGCAAAACAAATTCTGTCAAAACCTCGTGTTCTTCATGGGTAATGTCAAGAGAATTCACTGTGAACTTATTCCAAGATAAAGACAAAAGGAAGAGCTGGATAGGATGAGTAGAAAAGGATGGGATATAATCAATATTACTGGATGAAATACTAATATTGCTAAGTCAACAGATTATTTGGGGAGGAAACCTAGACCGAGGATTCAGAGACTGGATCCTAGGGCCTCTGACTCAAAAATTGGTGTTTTTTCCACCCATCAAAAAAAAAAAAAAAAAACAACTCATTATTATATAAAACTTTGTGCAAAACTCTGCAAATTTTTTAAAGAACTGTTTTTTCCAGTGTCCATTCCTGTGGATTTTTTTAAAACTCAAGTGCTTTTTTTGTTTGTTTGTTATTCTGTGTAGGGGAGGATAGGCTCTTACAAAATAGCACCATTCCCATCAAGTTTACGATGCTGATTATGATCATAGTAATTAATACCAAAGTTAAATCAACATGCTATTCTAAGTTCCATAGACTCAGTGGTGCCCTATATTGTTTAGAAAGATGAATAAGAGCAGGGCAGATCCAGAGGAAATCTTTTCTCATCTTAATCTCAACTCTTTAGTTAGCATAGGCTCTCTGACTTTGAAATTTTCATATTAACACTGAGGAGGAAGAAATTCACGTAGGAATTCCCTCTCTGAGTCCTACTGCCATTCATAATTCATGCCATTGGCAGAGCTCTTTGAGTGAATTACTGTCTTGTATTCACTCTGGGGACATATAATATCATTTATATGTTATGATTGCTACTCCATTTTATTTATTTTATTTTTGACAAGAAACATGGGTGTTGCTTTTAGTTCTGTAAGAAAATGGGGTGTAGAAAGAGTGAGTCTCTCTCTGACAGAACGACCCCTTTCTGGAGGAAATGCTATTGTAAACTGTACCATTACAAATGGTGTGTTAGTTCTCAAGATATTACAGTCTCAATGTATGGAGTAACAAAGTGTTCCCTCAGCATTCAAAAGAGAACCAGTGGGAATGGAGAAGGTTAAGGACAAGTTCCTAAAGTCTGTAAAATCAATGGGACACTAAAAAGAGAACTGAAGTGTACCAGAAGGGACCTCTTGAGGGTCATTAAAAAAAAAAAAAACAGAAACTGATTATGAACAGAGCTTTTACCCAAGGAACTGGAGGGGGCCAACAAACGGATTCTACTGCACTCCAGTTAAATGTCTAATAGTTGAGACATTTTCTGCACAGCCCATAAAGGATAATGAGGAAAGCTTTGATAGCTTTAAAGAAAGTTGCTCTGTAGCTGTTCACAAAAACATGATCTGAGGGTAAATGGTGACTTTACTCAGATCCCAAAATGAAAGGGGAAGATGCTGCCCTCAGAGAATGTCACTTAGGTGATATAGTTAATCTATTAAGTGATAAAGGAGCTACTCTGGTACTCCAACTTTATACTTGAACAGAGGCATGCCCATGTATAGACTGTAATCTTCCTTCTTATGCTAAGACCTTCTGGAGATACAAAGATAGAAGGTTATTTTTGTTTATTATAATCCCACATTGACATTCCTTTGTACAACAACCAAATTAAGTACTGAGATGCATGTTTAATTCATACTTTATATATCTTTGGTTAAAGAAATTGCCCTAACATTTGTTAGCCTTCTTGATTACATCTTTATTCTGTGAGAATTGACTCCTGTACAACCCCCACCTTACACACACACACACACACACAAACACACACACACACACACACACACACACACACACAAATAATCATATTTTTAAGGAGAAAACTGTTTGAAATCTAGGGAAGATGTACTTTCAAGTATTTGTATTAAGTTTAGTAATGGGGAAAACAAACTTCTTTTACTGTCCTTTTTTATAGTGCCTCTGTTACTCTTAGCAAAAGTCGATTAAAAAGAGAAACTTTAAAACCATCTCCCAGGACATTGTAAGGACGCTTGCATTGACCTTGAATTCACTCCTTCAGAATATGAGACACTTCCATTTAATAGGTTAATAGTAGAAATCTTGTCTTAGAAGTCATTTTTTTCAAGGGCCACTTCCATATGGAGATACATCAGACTACCAGTATTGCAGTGGGATTTGTTGCCAAAACTAGGGAGAGAATACATCAGTCAATTAACAACTGTTTACTCTGTGCCTACTAAGATCAGGGCCAAGATGCAGGAGGATACCCAAGCTACTATTTACACTGAAGTACAATGGGTCATCAGCAAATAGAGCAGAGCAGAAGACCAAAGGGAACTGAACTGAAACTGACTAGCAAGGGAATTATAGTTCTAATTATGATCAAATCAAGTTTACCTTTCCTCCTAGAAGGGGAGGAAGTGTCTATCTACTCCTGGTGATTTTACTCATTAACCCTTCTCAAGTCTCCTCCTTTTAGAATAGAAGGGGAAGAAGGAAGAAGAAATTTATTTGCTTTTGTATTTATATTCCCAGCACTTAACACCATGTTTGGTACATAATAAGGGTAGTAACATATAATCAAACTGTAATAATAAATTGGAGGCAAATTTTAAAGGGATTTATTAGTCCTAGAGGCAAAAAGAAGCCATTGGACTTTTTCAAGCAAGCTGACAAACATCATTATCAGGTCATCAATTTGGCAGCTATGTGGAGGATGGATCAAAGAGGGGAGACAACCAAAGGTACAGAGACCTTAAGAAGCTATTGCAATAGTCCAGAAAAAAAAAAGGTGAGACCCTCAATATGGGTCCTGTTTTTTTGAGGAGAGATAAGGAGAAGACTGAAAACTAGCTCAAAGGTAAATTGAATTATTGTTCAGTCCTTTCAGTGGTGTCCAACTCTTCCTGACCTCATTTGGAGTTTTCTTGGCAAAGATATTGGAATGGCTTGTCATTTCTTCCTCCAGATCATTTTATAGATGAGGAAATTGAGGCAAATAGGATTAACTTGCCCAGGATCATACAGCTAGTGATCTGGGGTCGGATTCGAACTGAGAGAGTTGAGTCTTCTTGACTCAAGGTCCTACACTCTGGTAGATCCCCTGCCTGGTGGATCAATAAGGCTTGTCAACTGATGGCAGTATTGTTGAATAAAGTTGTTTGTGTGGGTAATGGGAAGGAGAGCAGGGCCTTCCCTAGAGGTAGAGAAGTAAGAGAAGTAGGTTTTAGGTAAAGTAAATTCTATTTTGAGCAAGTTTTTTTTTTTTAGATTCAGTTGAAAATGTCCTGCAAGCCTTTTGATAGGCAGTTCTTGATTCTGGGCCTGAATGGAAAATAATCATCTGCATGGTAGGGTTAGGAAAGGGAGATATAATTGAGATTTTTACATATGGAGAATTTTTGCTTTAATGCTAGAAAACTTTTTTTTCTCCCTGAGGGACACCAAAATATTGCAGACTTATTCACATATCCTTTTCAAATTTACTATATGCTGTTCTATTATCTAATTGCATATGCCACACATAAAAAGTTTTATTAATGCTTTTTATTTTAAGCTGTAATCATTTCCACTGTTCTCCCTTATTACCCTATACAATGTATACAATGAAATCTTCCCTTATAATAAAGACAAAAATTAATAAGCTTCCTTTGGAAGTTATACTTAGATCATAGTAGAGTTGCAAAGGGCCTTAGACATCATGGAGTTCAACTCCCTCATTTTATAGATAAATTATCTGGTAGACAATAGTTTGCCAGTGATCACATAACAAGGAAGTAGCTGAAGTAAAATTTAAAACTAATTCTTCTTGGCCTCAAGCCTAGTGCTTTATCCATTACACCAAACTGTCCCTTAAAACTACCTAACATAGAATCTCTAGTATATGTAACCTTCTTCAACTATAGTACTTCACCCTTCTTCAGAGTGGAGGGAAGTATATATAATCATTTATCCATTGGAACCAAAATTATTTGTTGTACAATTAATACTTATATAAGTCTATAATTTAAAATAATCCTATTTATTTTGTGATTGTCTTATCTCTGCACTTAGATTATAAAGACCATGTGGAGAGTAACCATGCCTTATGGATTTTTAAAAATTGCATAATATATAGATCAATTCAGGGAATATCATAAATGCTCAATAGATACATGTTCACTACTTGATTTTAAGGACATTGACTTTCCTACCTTATTTATATTTATTCTTCTCTGACTCAAATAAAAGAAAACAGAAGTTTTAAAGTTTGCATTTTCTCTTACCTTTACATCTTCTTCTATCTCTGCTTTGTATATACCAATGATGTATGAGTTTGTGTGCATGTGCAAAAAGGGAAGTGTCAATACATCTTGAAGGTAGAACAAAGTTTTAGGTCAAAAATGTCTAAAACAATCTGAATCCAGTAAGCATTTTACTGCCTTATGTCTAAAAATGGCACTGCCCAATTTGAGCTATTTTTAAAACTTGTGTATCCATGTAACTTGCATACCAAGCTGAAAATTGGTGAGCAATAAAACCTTGAAAAACAGGGTTTATAATGGAAACAGTAATTGACCCTTAACTACAGCATCAAAAATACAATGCTATATGATACAAAGCCCAGGGCTTGGGATCCCATCTCTTCTCTAACCTCAGACTGGCATACTAACCTAACACCACAAAGCCACCTAATAGTTATACTCTGAGACATTTTCTTCTACATGGTAAGTAAAGAAGACAAGGGATAAGGCGGTCAAGTACAGCTCAGCTTTCAGTGGTGCTCCAAATTCATTGAAATTAATCAATTCACAACAAATGTTCTCATGCTCTTTTTCTCTTATGATCATTTTTTGCATTTACTTTGAGAATGGTACTGCTTTGAGTTACTGAAAATGTGTCCCACTGTGTTATAGCCCTTTCCTTTGGCATGTAACATGCTTCCACAGGATGCTTTTAGGGAAGAGTGACTGTAAGAAACAGGCTTGGAACAACCCCAAATCACTAACTACATTCTTTGCTTTTTTTCCTCTAGATTTTTTCCAACTGATTTCCTGTCCAATGTTTCACTTTTAACCTACAACTTTCAATTTTATCACTGAGAGAACTGGGAAATTCAAAGAAACCGGTGAAGATGCCAGAAGAATTGAATATGAAGAGATGTTTGGATACAAATTTCATAATTCTCTAAGCAGTGTTTATTTTTATGAATGTTTATTCCATATAGCAATGTGTTTTTGAAGTTCTAGACATTTATTCAATGTGTTTAGTAAAGAGAGATACATTAGGCATGAAATTTCTTTCATTTTAGTTCTGCTAATTTAATCCAGTATATAATTCAGTTCAATTAAATTTATCAGACATTTATTAAATACCCAATACATACTAGACATTTACCAGGCACTGGGGATACAAGGTCAAAAATGGAACTTACTGCCCTTAAGGAGCATACATTCTATAGTTAATGTGAAAATAGGGAATTAGTAAAGGTCTATCTCTTATTTTGACATGTTTCCAAGTAATTTCTAAGCTAGAAAGTGGTACAATTTTAAAAGTTATTGATTTTCTACCTTTGTTTCCTGGTTTGCCTTAGTCAATAATTTATCCATTAGGAGCTAACCTAACAATCATAAGCCCCTCCAAACTTGCTAAACTAGTCATCAAACATTTTATTTATTTTTGCCAGGATCTTGCTTAGCCTTTTCCTCAGGGAAAAATCTGATAAAACAAAAGGAAGATAGGTGGTACAATGGAGAAAGAACTGCTCAGGAAGACGAGCTCAAAGCCAGCCTCAAACACTTATTAGTTGTGTGACCCTCAGCAACTCAATTAATTTCTACCTCAGTTTCTTCATCTGTAAAACGGGGATAATAATATCATGAATCTCACAGGGTTGTTGTGAGGATCAAGTGGTATAATATTTGAAAAGTCTGACATAGTTCTTTGTACATAGTGGGCACTTAATATATCCTTTTTTCCATTTTTCATTGGCATAATCTTCTGGAACCCAGGGCCATCTCCATTCAGCAATAAGAAATTACACAGTGTGGACAGACATGAATGAGTTGTGATGTACATCACAGGAAGTATTGCAGTATACAAACTCTTCTACCCAGACAAGTTGGGTAATTTTTCCTTAAAAGGTATGGAGACCATTCTTGTAACTAGTTTAGCAGGAACTAAAGATTGACACAGTTGCCACCTAAGTACAAAGCAGCCCTAAAGAGCTCTAGGACACTGATTCTTAACTCATTATAAAGGAACAGCCAAATCAATGAAATAAAAGATACATTTGAGCAGCTGAGCATTTGAGAGTTTCTCTACTTACAAGCAGAGTCACAAATAAATAGAATAGTAATTGACTCATGGCTTCTTAAGAGGCTGCTTGAAGGAGGAATGTTGATTTACTTTATTTTCTACCTCTTTGTAAAAAAAAAAAAGCCTAAATGCCTTCCTTGAGGAGTTTTCCATCATTTCCATCTGTATTATGAAGGTTAATAAACTGTTTATTTCTATTCTACTCTAAGTTGTATATACATTTTGAGCACTTTATTCCCTAATTGAATCCCTTATTTTTTTTAAAAGACCAAAGTCTATGGTCTGGCCATTTTTACCTTAATGATCTTTACCCTTCTCCCCCATTGTAAACACACAAAAAACCACTATATAAACAATTTATTTGTGAGGTGGAAAGGCTTTTCTCCGATATGACCCAAATTTTCTCTATTTTTGCATATATTCAACAATTCCCAATAATAATAAGAAAAAGCAGTGATGATAGCTAGAAATGACAGCCTTTTAAGATTTGTAAACTCTTTTACAGATATTACCTTATTTGATTCCCACAGAACCCTGTGGGAAATTTCCATTTTACAAAAGAGAAAATGGAGGTACACAGAGATTAAGTGATTTGTGAGGTCCACACATATAATAAGTATCTGGAGGAGAATTTGAACTCAGGTATGCCTGACTCCCAAGTATAGTATTCTATCTATAGTGTTGCAAAGATCAATGGAATTTTCATACATATTTCCAAAAGCATACAATTTTTCCAAAAGCTGACCAAGTTTTTAAAGCATTTATTACTGAAACAAGGAGTTTAGTAAGCTTCTGACATAGAAAAAACAAATGGTGCTATGCAAAATCTTAGCCTAAAATAAATTATTTTTTTCAACTAAGATTAAAAAGAAACTTTAAAAGATTTCTTTAGAAAAAACTGTTGGAAATCAGAGTTTTTTTTTTCCCCTCCCATATTGACATAACATAGATCTTGATAGTCTAGGGTTATTGATAAGGTGGAGCTTTAGTTATATGTCCATCACTTTTGAGATCCCCTCAACAGAAATTAGTCTCCCCACTTATTTAAGAAATGCTGGAGTTTTCTTTAATGGCTAATGTAAGAGATGTGGTAACAATTAGCGAGTAGGTTTGGTGAAAGGAATCTAGATTAAGAATTGTCCTGAGAGTCAGTGTGAAGACTGAAATCTGAATGAGTCAGATCAGCCTGTATGAAGAAATGTCAGGATCCTTTGCATGGAAATAAGAGTGAGTTTGTGGCTGAGACTAAAAGAATGAGGAATTTAGGATTGCTAAATTTCAGCATAACAAAAGGAAATAGTTATTTCCTAGAAATAGGAATTTATTTCCTATTATAAAAAGGAATTATCAGGTTGTTCAGTATAAAGAAAATTGTATACTTTAGGGAGTAGGCCTTTGTTCTAAATCTTGGTCATCCTTTGTTTAGTGCTAACAGTAATAGAAGATTGTAATGAAAAATCCTGGTTAGATTCTTTATATGAAAGACAAGATTCTGACTCCCTTGTGTTCTTTACAAGGAGAAATGAGGACAGAGGAACTTGGAGTAGTAAGCTCAGGGAAAGAGTAATGATAAATGAAAAGTCATTGCAAATTATACTAGAAATTAGAGAAATACTAGTATTTTAAAATGCCTAGAAACTCATGTATAGTTACAATTAAGTGAATGTCCCCATCCCATCAAGTAAATGGCTCTACCCCAGGTGTTGTTTCCAACAATCCTAAACTATATTAGTGGTTGACACTCAATTGGGACAGTTTGACATCAGATGAGGGATTACTTGGTAAATCTGAGAAAACCAGGAATATGCCATGGTGCTGGTGATTCAGTCTGACTATTTATCCCTACTTCAACATGATATTAAATCAAATACTTGTACCACAGGAAGAATGCTTGCAAATTATGTGAAATAGAAAAGTGCTCACTCATATTTATAAGTTTGTTTGAAAGTCCCTCTGCTCATGAGACCTGGTCTGTATTAGCTGCTTGGAGTAGGACACCTGATTAGCAATATATTTAGAGAGAGACTTTAAATTGCCTTTTACCTTTTAGTCTTCATCCCAGCAATAGAAACAGAATATTATAGTTGGTTCTCCCACACTCTCACTCATATTAAAAGTATCATCACCTTGTACCTACCTGTCTAGGAGGTGGACATCTATTAAAGACCTATGACAGTTGAAATACTTTTTGTTTTTTTCCAGTTGTGAGAGTTGGTGTGACTTTTTCAGAACCTGACAATTTGAGTTTATGTTCAAGGACTTGTGTCTTGACTGTGTATTTCTGGAAGAATAAGAATTCCTTAGATTGATACATGCTTATCTAGGTTTATGGGATGAAGAAGGGGCCTAAGGAACTCAAAACTTGGTCTGAGTCATTCATATTAAAAGAAAAAATTTAAAATCATCATGGTTTGGTAGATAAGGTCCAAATGTTTGTTTCTATCTCAGAAAGCAATGAAAAACTTGGTTATCTAAATGCATTAGGCAGTAATCAATGTTCTCTAAAAACACTATTTCAATATAATAGCAACCCATTCCTTCCCTTTGTACTATTTGATGGGATCACAGCATTTTCCAGTCAGAATGAACCTTAAAATTCTTCTAGATTAAATCTTGCATTTTACAGGTGAAGAAATTTAGATTTGGGGGATATTAAATAACTTGTTCATGTTTATGTCATTGATTGGTGACAGAAACACTGGAATTTAATTGATTTTAAATCCTATGGAGTTCATAATTACTCATTAAAGTATATTTCAAATGGACCATCAAATAGCAACAAAATATTGTGGTTGGTTCTCCCACACTCTGAATCATATTAAAAGTATAAACACCTTGTAGAGTATCATGCTCTGAGTAGGTACTTAGAAAATGCTTCTTGAATTGAGTTGAAATATGCTATTTCCTAGGCTATCCAGTATTCTAATTCTCTAGTAGTTATATATTACTTCTGGGAAATATCACTCAATCAAAAAGTATCTATTGAGTGTATATTAGGTAATGGAAATAATTATAGTTAAGTCAATATTTGCTAAGGACCTACTAGATATACCAAGTAATCATTTGAATTGTCCATTTTAATGATTTCATTAGCTGTTTCTCTACATTGGGAGAAATGAAGTAGCATATAAAGCATTTATCTGGTAAATTTGATTAATGTAAATAGCTAATCTAGGTGGTTCAGGATGCACATGTGGGAGCACCCCCTTAACCGCCCCCACACACACACACATACAAAGTCA
The DNA here is from genome assembly GCF_902635505.1 of Sarcophilus harrisii. Lineage (NCBI taxonomy): Eukaryota > Metazoa > Chordata > Mammalia > Dasyuromorphia > Dasyuridae > Sarcophilus > Sarcophilus harrisii. The sequence goes on from NC_045428.1 coordinate 351,747,471, forward strand.
CGCTCACATACACACACAGCCCTAAATGTGTGATTCTTTAGGAATTTCTTTTGCCTGAAATGTGAAAGGTATCTTTATAAGTTGATTTTTATAACACTCATATACTTAGGTACCTGAGACATGAAGTTTGAATTATTTTACCCAAGTTGTTTTTAAATTTCTTTTCTTATATGTGATCTCAGAACTTCTGTCAACTGCTGACATTCTCATCTTTGTATGATCACTCTGATTTTGTCCCAAAGATATTTAGAATATTTAGATTAACATTACCACAGGTAGTACAATATAATGGACACAGAGTGATTAAGGGGTAAGGAAAACTTGGGTTGAAGTCATGACTCTTAACACATACTGTTTGTGTAGTCCATAGAAAGTCCTAATTCTCAGTGCCCCAAGTAGCTGAGTAGTTGCTATGCTGCTAGGAGAAATTTGAACAATGGGAAGTTCTTTCTATAAATATAATATCACAGGTGTAAGTCTAAATAACAACCACCAGGGCAAAGGAAAAACAAAAACAATTCCACCTAAAAAGATCTTAATAAAATATTTTTACAGTCAAAGGTTCTGATAAAGGCCTCATTTCCAAAATATATAGAGAATTAACTCTAATTTATAAAAAATCAAGCCATTCTCCAATTGAAAAATGGTCAAAGGATATGAACAGACAATTCTCAGATGAAGAAATTGAAACTATTTCTAGTCATATGAAAAGATGCTCCAAGTCATTATTAATCAGAGAAATGCAAATTAAGACAACTCTAAGATACCACTACACACCTGTCAGATTGGCTAAGATGACAGGAAAAAATAATGATGATTGTTGGAGGGGATGTGGGAAAACTGGGACATTGATGCATTGTTGGTGGAGTTGTGAACGAATCCAACCATTTTGGAGAGTAGTTTGGAACTATGCTCAAAAAGTTATCAAACTGTGCATACCCTTTGATCCAGCAGTGTTACTACTGGGATTATATCCCAAAGAGATTATAAAGAAGGGAAAGGGACCTGTATGTGCACGAATGTTTGTGGCAGCCCTTTTTGTAGTGGCTAGAAACTGGAAACTGAATGGATGTCCATCAGTTGGAGAATGGCTGAATAAATTGTGGTATATGAAAATTATGGAATATTACTGTTCTGTAAGAAATGACCAACAGGATGATTTCAGAAAGGCCTGGAGAGACTTACATGAACTGATGCTGAGTGAAATGAGCAGGACCAAGAGATCATTATATACTTCAACAACAATACTATATGATGACCAGTTCTGATGGATCAGGCCACCATCAGCAATGAGATCAACCAAATCATTTCTAATGGAGCAGTAACGAACTGAACTAGCTTTGCCCAGAAAAAGAACTCTGGGAGATGACTAAAAACCATTACATTGAATTCCCAATCCCTATATTTATGCACACCTGCATTTTTGATTTCCTTCACAAGCTAATTGTACAATATTTCAGAGTCTGATTCTTTTTGTACAGCAAAATAACGTTTTGGTCATGTATACTTATTGTGTATCTAATTTATATTTTAATATATTTAACATCTACTGGTCATCCTGCCATCTAGGGGAGGGGGTGGGGGGGGGTAAGAGGTGAAAAATTGGAACAAGAGGTTTGGCAATTGTTAATGCTGTAAAGTTACCCATGTATATGTCCTGTAAATAAAAGGCTATTAAAAAAAAAGATCTTAATATTATTAAAGAAGAATATTATTTATGGTTTTACATTATAATTTCTCTTATTTTTCCTAGTTGTGGAAGTCTCCCCAATTTTTTTTTTATATTTTGTGGGATTGCTTTCTCAAAGGGGAAAAAGTATTAAATATGTTTTTCATGTTTGGAGTTTAAAAGGCAAAAGTAATCAATAGTCATTTGATAAAGAAAAGTATAGGATACAAGAATGCTACTTCAGTCTTGGCCAAGTTTGCACATTAGGAGTTCTTTGTATAAATGGAATATTACATGCAATTCAAATATCAACAACCAAAAAACCCATGATTTTTTAAAAAATAAAAATCTTGATAAATTATAATAAAGTTTTGTTGTAGCATTAACATTCTAAAACAGGTTCTGTGATGCACAGTTTCAAAAGTGTGTGTATGTGTGTGTGTATACACAGAAATCTCTCTCTCTATATATAATATATATTTTTTTTTCCCCTCTCCTTCCTATATTCTTTTCTTTTGATTTGTCGCCTACAAGGGTATTATGAAGAATGTAGTTTGGTATAGGTCAAAAACATAGCTGCAACCTTTATCATGACCCAAAAGTCAGTGCAACTCTGTGGGCTAAAAGTTTCAAAATAATTTTTAAAAAAGATTTGTATTGGAGTGTGGAAGCTCCTGTTCTTTTCCTTCCTCAGGAGATATGCCTTAATCTCTGGCTGCAAGCCTTGTCAAATGCGGCAGTAAAAAACTGGCAAGCTCATGGCTGCTAATGGACTGAAATCTCAATCAGGTTGTTAATTTCTGCTTTTTTCCCCTTCCCCAAATCTCCTCTTCTCCCAAATTCTGCAGGAGTTAAACTACCACCAGCAGATCCCAAGTCTTCAGTGATGATGGCCCCAGGATTCCAGTGACATGACTAAAATACATTTAAACTGAATTTAAATCATATTGCTAAAACATGCTGAGGATTTGGGGTACTTATCTAGTCTGGTTATCCAGAAAGGGAAAAAAATGAAATCAGGAGCTGTTAGAGCAAATTTATCTTTTTTTTTTCCTCCCTAAAGATATGAAATTTAGGTATTTACATTTGTAGCTTCGGAGAGAGTATCTAAGTCATATCCATTAAATCTTTTCGTTTATTGAAAGCTATTGGTTTTTGCTAAGAGGTAGCCATAAACCATTCAGTCAAATCTGAGGTGGTTCACAATCTGACAAATGATGCTAGGAATCTCCACACTTGTTATGATGGAGTCATTTTAAAAATATGACTGCAAAATCAAAAATTAAAACTGATATTGGAGATTGTGTTAAATTTGTTAAAAAAAATCATCAATCCAATTCTTGTTCTTACTATAGTACATATATTTCCATTTTTCCAGAGGAATTTATTATTTTATTCTTCTTTTATATAAATTCCTTTTAATATATCCTTCTAGCATATTTCAATGTGTGCAAAGAGGTATAGTTGTAGTAGAAGACACTTTCAATTTATATTTGACCATAAATACCAGAGAGAGATGGAAATAGAGGAAGAATTCTGGATTTGGTCTGTTGGGGACCTGACCATGAATCTGCTGGTTTTGCTGCTTTCTTCTGTATTTTTTTTTTTTTGGCTTCTTTGTTCCTCTCCCATTAAATTGAAAACTCATTGAGAACAGATTATTTTTTGTCTTTCTTTGCATCCCTAGGGTTTAGCACAAGCAGCATCTGACACTTAGTAGGTACTTAATAAATGTTTATTCCTTGAATGACCTTAAGTAAGTAATTTAAGCTTTCTTTGTTTGTCTCTTCACCAATCAAAAGAAGGATTGAACTAGATGATCTCTGAGTTCCTTTCCAACTTTAAATTTATTTAAACACCAGAACAAAAACAAAGAAGAATACTACCATCTCCTTGGTTTAAGAGAAATTTAGGACTTCTTATAAAGAAGTCAGTGGGAAAGTTTCTAGCCAAACCCAGTTTGCTTTCAAACTACATTAAGGATAATAATGAATTGTACTGATTAAAATAAAAGATCAATAATAAAAAATAAAATAAAAGAGATCAATAATCAAGGAAATATAGAATAAGGAAATCTCCATGGGGAACTAAACAAAACCAAAAAAGAAAATGATATATCTAGATCTCTGTTTGACCCACCTGGAACCAGTGATCAGGGGAAATGCTGGCAGGGTCCCTTGGCATCTACCCTGGCACCTATCTCTGCTGGAATTATGCTACTTAGTGCCCACAATGACCATTGAAGTTGCTGCTCTGGATCCTATTTTATTCATGATGTTGCATTTCAGGATCATGTCTAGTTATCTGTCCCAACCAAGATGGGTAGACGGGTATTGATGGGGTAGTGGGGAGGTGGTAAGCAGAAGGTTTTATCATCTGGGCTTTCTCCATGATGAATACTCAGATTTCAATGTGGCATCTATCAGTTCTTTACTTCCAACTTGTGCCCTGCATTATAACGTTAGGGTGACTACTAAAAACAATTATAAAATGAAGAAAAGTTTGAAGAAATCAGCAAGGCAGAGGAAGTGGTATAAGGATATAAGGTGGTATAAGGATATAAGGTATAAGGAAAGGTTGGTGATGTAGGGAGGGATCTGGTTATAAAGGGCTTGGAATGCCAGCCAGAATAGGGAACCACTACTGTTTGTTGAATAACAGGGAGATCACTTTAATAGCTTAGTGGAGAATGTATTGGAGTGAGGAGGGAATGGGAATGAGGGGGATTTGAGACAGGAAGACCAATCAGCAGCAAAAATCCAGACCTGAGGTGTTTGAGAGACGAGACACCACCAGAGTAATGGCAGTGTCAGAGGAGAGAATGGAGCATATTTGGGAAATGTTATGAAGGTAAAATTGGTAGGACTTGACAAAAATTGGATCTCGGGTGAAAGAGTAAGAAAGACATTTAAAATAGCACATGGATTACAAATCTAAGTGACTGAGAGGATGATAGTATTCTTAGAAGTAATAGTGAAGCCTGGAATAGAGGAAGATTTGGGGAAAATATTAATGAGTTTTCAACATGTTGAGTTAAAAGATGTCTAGGAGAAATCACGTTTGTAAAAGATGATTGGAATGGTGAGATAAGAGGTTTAAAGAGATGTTAGGTCTGGATAAGAAGATCTGAGAATCATCTGAATAGAGATGATAATTGACTCTAGGAGAGCTGCTGAGATCACCAAGTGAAATAGTATAGAAAGAAAAGAAAAAGATGCTGGGGGGAACCTTTAAATGGGCACGAGCTGGATAAAAATTCCTCCAAGATAACTGAGTTAGAAAGTAAGAAGAAAATCGGGATAGATTAGGATGATGAATATCTAGGGAGAAAAGAGTATCAAAAAGAGGAAGCTGACTGACAGTATTTGAAAGCTGTAGAGCTTTAGATGAATGAGATCTGAAAAATGGTCCCTGGATTTGACAATTAAGACATCATTGGTGGGAAGCAGAGCAAAGATTATGGAGTTTTCAGAGCTCTTAATAACATTGTTCTCTCTTACTTTCCCAGTCTTCTTACACTTCACTCTCTACCACATGATTTTTGATCTAATGATACTGGTCTTCTTGCTATTTGATGAAGAACATACTCTACCTCTCACTTCCTGAGAGTATCTCTGGCTGTCTTTCATACCTGGGATGCTCTTAGACTATTTATCTAGTATACTACATGGTGTACTATATAGTATATATTATTTAGTATTGCTTCCTTTAAGTCCTAACAAAAATCTCATCTTTTACAGAAAGTCTTTCCCATCCCCTCTTAATTCTAGTATCATTCCTCTGTTAATTATGTGTTATTTATTTTGATTATAGCTTATTTGCATGTTTGTTGTTTCCCCATTTGATTGTAGGCTCTTTGATGGTAGAGACTGTTTTTTTGCACCCTCCTTTTTTATCTCCACCCTTTAGCATAGTCTCTGGAACATAGTAAACACTTAATAAATGTTTATTAATTTATTGAGTAGCAGAAAAAAGAATTGCTCCACCCCTTTCATCATGACTCCAAAGAAATCTAGAAAATATATCATATGAAATCCCAATTAGGAAACCAAGAAAAAAATCACAGTGAGTCATTTGTCTAAGCATGTGAAAAAAAATGTTTAAAATAGTTTTAATATGTAATTGAGAAAAATAATTGAATGGATACATAATATTGGCTCTTGGTTAAAAGATAGAAACTTTCTCATATTATGGTAAGGTCCATTTGATTCTGTGCTATTTGTTTCTGAAATAACTATATGGCATAGTTTGTCCAGATTTTTTAAAAAATTGTATCTATTGAACAGTTGATTTTATTAGCTGGTTAGTAATATTAAATATTATATTTATAAATTTCCTAATATTAAGTCACTGCTGTATTATTGACATAAATCGAACCTAGTCTTCTTTACTGTTTTTTAAATGATTTATTTAGTCTTTTCTTTTTCTCCAATTATATGTCAAAAATTTAATATTCATTTTAATTTTTTCATTTCTTTAGGTATTTTATTTTATTTTTTTATTTTTTGATTTAATGTTTTTCCCCAGTTAAATTCAAAACAATTCTTTTCATTTGTTTTTAAGATTTTTGATTACTAAATTTTCTCCCTTATTGCCAGCCACAATTAAGAAACCACATGTGAGTTTATGTAAAACATTTCTATAAAAATCATATTGTAAAAGAAAACATAGATCTCCCATCCCAATGAAAATAAAAATCCTCAAGAAAAATTAAGTTAAAAATAAAGAGAGAAATAGAGAATGCTTTGATCTGTATTCAGATTCGATCAATTCCTTCTCTGGGTATGGATAAGATTTTTCATCAGAGTATATGTGGATGATTGTATTACTGAGAATAACAAAGTCATTTACAATGGGTCATCCCAGAACATTGCTATTATTTTGTATATAGTATATTTCACTTTGTTCATAGAGGACTTTACAATTTTTTTTCCTGAGAGCATTATGCTCATCATTTGCCAGAAAACAATAATATTCCATTAGAGAAACTTGCTTTGAAACTTTTTAAAAAAAATTATTATTGTTAATTTTATTTTCCTTCATTTATTCTCTCTCCTTTCATTATGTCCATACTCAAAAGTGTTTTGCTACTTATCACTCCTTACCCCAATATGCCCTCTTTTTTTAATCACCCTCTCTCCCTTCCCATATCCCATTCCCCTTCTATTGTCTTGCAGGGTAAGATAGATTTCAATACCTCTATTGATCATGTATGTTATTTCCCATTTTAGCCAGTTCTGATGAGAGTAAGGTTCACTTATTCCCTCTCTCTTCCCTTTCTTCCCCTCTACTGTAAAAGCTTTTCTTGCCTCTTTTTTTTTTATGACAGATGATTTGTACCATTCCATTTCTCCCTTTCCCTTCCGCCCAGTACATTTCTCTTTCACTCCTTAATTTTATCATTTTTGAAAAAGATATTATCTTTTCATATTCAACCTGTGCTTTCTGTCTATATATACTCCTAATTGCCATAATAATGAGAATGTTCAAATGACTTACAAGTATCATGTAGTATACTTGTAGGAATTGTAATATAGGAATGTAAATGAATACACCTTATTAAGTTCCTTATGATATCACTTTCCTGACTACCTCCTTATACTTCTCCAGAATCCTGTATTTGAAAATCAAATTTTTCATTTGTTTCTGTCTTTTTCATCATGAATGCTTGAAAATACTCTGTTTCATTGAATAACCATCTTTTTCTCTGAAGTATGCTCACTTTTGCTGGGTAGGTGATTCTTGGCTACAATCCTAGCTCCATTGCTCTCCAGAATATTATATTCCAAGCCCTCCAGTCCTTTAGTGGAGAAAGTGCTAGATCTTGTGTTATCCTGACTATGGCTCCATTATACTTTTTTTCCCTGTATACTTGCAATGTTTTCTCCTTGGCATGGGGAATCCTGAAATTTGGCTATAATATTCCTAGGAGTTTTTATTTTGGGATCTCTTTCAGGAAGTGATTGGTGGTTTTTTTCAATTTTCATTTTACCTTTGGTTCTAGAGTATCAGGACAGTTTTCCTTGATAATTTCTTGAAATATGATATGCAGGCTTTTTTTTTAGTGTGACTTTCAGAAAGACCAATAATTTTAAAATTCTCTCTATTTTCCAAGTGAGGATCTATTTTTCAGGTCAGTTGTTTTTCCAATGAGATATTTTCCATTAAAAAAAATTGCTTTTGCTTTGTTGTATCTTGATTTCTTTTAAAATCATTAGCTTCCATTTGGTCAATTCTATTTTTTAAGAAATTATTTTCTTCAGTGAGCTTTTCTATCTTCTTTCCCAATTGGTCAATTTTGTTTTTTAAGACATTTTTCACCTCATTAGCTATATTTCTTTTTGTACCTCTCTCAATTCTTTTCCTAATTTTCCCTTTATCTCTCTTACTTGGTTTCAAAGTCCCTTTTGAGATCTTTCATGATCTAAGCCCTATTCTTATTTTTCTTTGAAGTTTTGTATGTAGGAGCTTCGAGTTTGTTATCATCTTCTGAGTGTATATTTTGATCTTCCTTGTCACCATAATAACTTTCAGTGATCAGAAACTATTTTTTTTAATTTTCTGCTCATTTTTCCTAGCCTATTCCTCTGCTTTTAATTCTTTGTTAAAAGTAGGGCTCAATTCTCCTTATCCACATCAACATCTTATAATGGACCTTTGATCTTTGAAACTCTCACTTAACCTCACATTAGCCAATTTGGGTTTGAATATGATGCTAGCTTTAAAATGAGCTCTGCTCTACATACAGCTGCCACCCTTTTTCTTTTCAGTTTTAAATATATATATATATATATCTCACTGATTACAACCTGTTCATTCTATGCCTTCCCGCACCTCTCCAACATTCCCAAAGGAGCATATATATATTCTATAATAGATACACCATGTAATTTCAAAGGGGAGAAAGCATTGAAAAGGATGAGGGGATTAGAAGTGAAGAAAGGTTTATATCAAGGGTGGCTAATCTACTGTGCTTGTAAACAAAACTGGGATTCTAAGAATCTGACTTCTCTACCTAAGAAGCAATGGTTCAGCTGAAACCATACCCCACCTTCCCATATAACAAAGTTCTAGTCATCAGTTCTAGTCATTGATCTAAACATCAAGAAATGTTTAACTTCTAGACTCTGCCAAATACTAGTGTTTGTGGAAGATCATTTCTACAGTTATCTTTTTAGTCACCTTTGTCTTAGAGTCTTGTACACTTTTAATGTATTTGTGGGAGACACCTTGTCTGAAGACAGCATTCAAGATTATATTTATTCTAATAAGTCAAATGATTTTTTTAAATCAATAAAAAACACAATGGAATATGATAGTGTTTTCTTTGCATTTCTTAGTGAGTTGTGTGGTCATAAAGATAATATCTACAGTTGCAAATCACTTGTGAAAGCCTGCTTTGTCCCATTTCATGATTTGATTGAAGATAACCCTTGATTAGTGAATAGATTAGGCTCATAAAATATTATAGAGATGAGAATGTGAGTGAACATTTATAGTGATGAATTTCTTTTGTAAAATAATTATTCTAGTTTCCATATCCACTTAATATTGTTTTTATATTATTAAGGTGTTATGTACTTATTTAATATTAATTGATGAATTTTATGTCATATTCCTTTCTCACTCTCTCTCTGTACACACGCACACACACACACACAAACACACACATTTATCTTACCAGCATGTAAGTATATATGTGTATATATTTGCATATATATATATACTCTTCTAAAATTATAATTTATGAAACAGTGAAATTATTTTTATTAGTCATCAATAAAATTAGCTAAAAGCAAAAGAAATTTACTTAAATAGCATAACAACAATAGTAGCTACTTTTTAATTATCCCTCCAAACCTGGGAAACACTATACCACAAATACACAAAGAATCTATGAGAAGAAAGAGAAAAAACAGCATAGAATGAAGGTAGTATAGTTTGCAATCAAGAATATACAAGATCCAAGAAACTTATGCTTCTAGTAATCTAGACCCTTTTATATTTCTCTTGTATTTTCATGCTTCCATGAAAAATGTACTAGATACAATTTCTCTTTTCAACCAACTATAGGCTTCTTAGCTTTTCTATTCTTAGCAGTTTGACTCCACATATAAGTATAAAAGAGGAAGAACAGATGAACAAATTAGGCATGTAACTAAAAAAAAAACCCAGAAAAAAATCATATTAAAATACTCCAATTGAACATCAAAATAAAAACCCTGAAAATCAAAGGAGAGTAAATAAAATTAAAAGTAAAACTAAAGTCCACTGAACTAGGAGCTGCTTTTAAGGGGTGGGGGAACCTAATAAAATAGACAAACTCTGGCTAATATGTTTTTAAAAAGAAAGAACAAAGTCAAAATAGTTGATTCAAAATTGAAAAAGGTAAGTGCACAATAAATGAAAATGAAATAAAAGGAATTAGGAATCATTTCCCTCAACTCCATGTCAATAAAACTGAATGATAAATGTTTACAAAAAATATGATAATATGAATGATAAATGTTTACAAAAGAATATAAGTTGCCCAGATTGTGGAAGTTGAAATAGAGTAAATAACCCTATCTTAGAAAAAATACATTGAAAAAGGTATAATTGAACTCCCTAGGAGGAAAAAAAGGACACTATGAATTTACAAGTGAATTCTACAAACCTTTTAAAACAAAATCAGTTCCAATACACAATAAATTATCTGAAAAAATAGCTAAAGAAGGGATCCCACCAAATTCCTTCTATGTCACAAATATTATTTTGACAACTAAACCAGGGAAAGCTAAGACAGAGAAAGAAAAATATAGATACGTTTCTGTAACGAATATTGATACAAATTAAAAAAAAAATACTAGCAAAGGTAATGTGGCAATATATAACAAAGACCACATACTATAATCAGATTGGATTTATAGCACAAAATCATAGCTAGTTCAGGGGTGTAAAATTATAATCATAATTGAGAATATCAATAACAAATACAACAAAATTTGTGAAATTTCAGTAGATACAAAAAAAAGCTTTTGACAAAATACATCTATTCCTATTCACATATATGAATAAAGAGAACTTTTTGTCAAAATGATATTATAATCAAAGATCAAAAGCAAATATGTATAATGGGAACAAACCAGGAGTCTTTCTAATAAGATCAGGAAACAAAGATATTTATTGTCACCATTATTGTTTGATATTATACTAGAAATACTAGCTTTAGAAAAAAATAAATTGACAAGCATAGTCAATCAGGAAACAAAAATATAACTTTTTGCAGATAACAGGATAATTTAATGAGGGAATCTTAGAAAGTCCCCTAAAAATAGTAAAAAATAACCAATATTTTTTGCAGAGTTACAGGATATAAAATAAATTCAAACAAATCATTAGCACTTCTATATATCACTAACAAAACCCAGCAGGAAGAAATACAAAAGAAAAAATTCACTTAAAGTAACTGAAGATTATATAAAATATCTGGAAGTTTACCTGCCAAAGTACACTTATAAAAAGAAACCTAAATAACTGGAGAAACATCAGTTGCTTATGGGTAGACTGAACCAATAAAATAAAAAGGGTCATACTATCTAAATTAATTTACTTATTCAGTACCACAACAATTACCAATAAATTATTTGAAAGAGCTAGAAAATTAATAACAAAATTTATCTGGAGGAACAAAAGGCCAAAAATATCAAGATTGAATTAAAAAAAATTCAAAGTAAAGGAGGCTAGAAGTGCCTGGTCACAGTATACTGAAAAGTTGTAATTACCAAACAATATGTTACTAAATAAGATAAAGTGTAATTAATTAGTGTAATAAATCTGATATACAGTAAGCAGAAGCAAATTTATATAGCAAGCTACTACTTGAAAAATCCAAAGAGCTCAGCTATTGGGCAAGAAACCACTATTTGAGGGTGAGGGAAAAGCAAAAAATTAAACCAAAAACCAAAATAAAAATCAACACCACTGGGACAATTAGAATGTAGCCAGGTAGAAACATGGCATAGACCAATATCATATCTCATATACCAAAATAAGCTGAAAATGGATCAAGCTTTATTCAAAAAGGTTGATATCATATGCAATTCAGTGGAGCACAGAAGAAATTGCATAGCAGATCTATGGATAGAAGAAGCATTCATGATCAAAAAAATACTGTTTGGACTGCATTTCACAAGTCTTGGCATATTGTCTTTTTGTCTTATATATCTTTAATGGAAGGTTTTGATAGTTTTATGATGCAAACATTATTTTAAAAATCATTTCATTTCAAATAGATTTTTAATTTATTTTTAAAGTTCTTTTATTGGTTGCAATTTTTATTGTAGTAAATAATACATTATTTGAAAAATAAAAAGCTATTATTTTTTTGGTGCCAAGTACAAGTACTTTCTTTCCTTTTAATTTTTAATAATAGAAAAGCTATTATTATTTAAAAAAACCAATTTTCTTCAAAATAAAAAACCTGGATCTGTGTTATGGATGTATGCTCCTGATGACATCCATGTTTGCCTGGTAAATAATGAATTTAAGTCTAAAATTTCAAGAAAGATGTAAAGCCATTGTGATGCTCAAGATTTATCAACAAAATTTTCAAAGATTTAGTCAAAATAAGCTTATTTGAAATTTATTGTTTATGTTAATATTTTTAAAGTTAGGTATCCTTCACTAGTCGAGATATAATTTGTATTTACAAATGAAAGGCTACAAAATAATGAATCTGTGGGTAGCTCATAAATTAACAAAATTAACTAATCTAATTTTAAGTCTAATGAATTCAGAGTAGCATAGTGGAAAGAATATGTTACTCTGAGTTAGGATTCACATTGTAACCCAGGGAAAATCATTGAACTTCTCTGAGCCTTAATTTACTCAAACAGAAAATGAAAAATCATAGAAATTATTATTAGAAGTAGAAGCAACTTTGGGTGTTATTGGCTTCAATTTCCTCACTTTACAGCTAAAGTAACTAAGACATATAACATTTAATTGATTTCTTCAGGGTCACACACCCAGTGAGATTTTAGTGAGGTGACAGAGTGGTATTTGAACCCAAGTCTGTATGATTCCAAGTGCATTGCCTTCTCTTTCACATCAAGTCTGCTTATGCTGCATGATTTTAGAGCTCTTTTTCAACTCTATGAAACAACAGAATATATTACATCTTCACAATAACTCATTTAGAATAAAAATCAATATATTCTCACTTATTTTTTTTCTTTAAAAAGTATTCATATACACATTCCAGTCCTATTAAAAAATTGTCATAGATAGAACCTCAACAACAAGATTAAAGATTAAATATTGAAACCTAAGGTGAAAGTTTTGAGTAAATTATTCTATATACAGTCTACTGAAAATCTGTATACATACACACAGAGGAACACATCTGCATCCTAATCTAAGTTTATAAGATGAATCTGGTATATATACATATATATGTATCCTAATATAAGTTTATAAGATAAATTAGAACTATTGCTCATAATAAATACATATATGCACATACACATCTGTACACTAATCTAAGTTTATAAGATAAATTAGAAATATTGTTTATAATAAAAAAGATGTTCTTTTTTGCATATTAGCTATATTTTCTGATTCATCTTTAGTTGGCAGAAGCATCAGAAAATATGGAGAGAGCATATCTGAATTATAATGTAAATCAATGGAAAAAGAGAATTCAATTTACAGCAAATCAAATTATAAGCAGCTTTTCAGGGGCTAATTTATAGTGTAGAATGAGAAGAATACATTTATATTTACTCTAAGAAACCCAAAAGATTAGTTGTTAGAGGTTCTTTATAACATCTATCAGAGGTTGTTTTATTTTATTTTGTTGTTATTGACAAAATTTAAAACAGACCTGGAGACATGAATGCAAGATGTCAGAGTAGTTATTTCTGCAAAACTTTCCAACCTAAAAACCTAAGGGAAAAATATGTGACAGATAGAGTGTGATTAAAACTGAACCCAAAAGATAAGAAACATAGTTATAGCAGAGATTATGAAACAACTTTGTACAACTGTAGTACTCAGAGCTTTCATCAACATACCACACATTGAGCAAAATCAATGCAAACAACCTTACAAAAGTGTGATGATGGTTAGTTGTGAAGGTCCCCTACCAGGCCCCATATGACTTAGACACAAGTCCTGCCCCCAATCCACCAGAAGCAGCAGGTACTGATTTTACCTATCCAAGCAAAGAGAGAAACACTGGAGGGGGAGGAGCAGTGCAGAGGCAGAGCTGGCTAGAATGGAAAGAGCTTTCACAGATGAGGGAAAGGGGATTAGACAGGTAGAGAGGGGTCAGTTATTTCCCTATATAGTTAGTTTATTCTGAAGAGAGTCTTTGGCCTTCTTTAACCTCCAACTTTAGGAAGCTACGAAATTCTAGCCTGAAGGATCTGTATAGCAATGGAAAAGGAATCTAAACCAGGGATTTTTTTAACTTTTTCTACTTATGACCTCTTTTTGCCCAAGAAATTTTTATGCAACCTTGGATATAGGTATCTAAAATAAGTCTAAAAATCATTCTGATTTATTTACTGATAATAAATCATAATTTAGTCCCCTTCACATTTAATTATGAGCCTTCAAATGGGCCTTCAAATCATAGTTTAAGAAACTGCGATCTAAAGAATGAAAAGAGAAAACATAAATAATGAACAACAGGAAAGAAAAGCAAAAAGACAAATGTCCAAGAAAGTATAAGTATAAATTTTGATCACAAGCTGATAAACCAATGAAAAAAATCTCACATAAACAGAAGAAAAATGTGAAATCATATCTTAAAGGACAACTATCATATTGTGAAGGAAATGTACCACAGTATCTCAATAGAAAATAAATCTGAATATTTTACCAAGATCATGAAGCAAGAGCAAAACTCTGTTTTGTAGAAGAAATGCAACTTTTAAAAGAAGCTATAAGGAAAAAAAGTTAGGTTAGATATCAAAATTCTCCATGTGGAATTAAATAAGAAAAAAAGGAAGGATGGGAGAAAATAGAAAATATTAAAGAGGCTGCAAGAAATAATGAAAAATTTGGAACATAGTGTATAGAAATTGAAGATAATTTGAAAGAAACAAACAAACAAAACAAAAACAACTTGCAAGAAACACATTTTCTATATAAGCGGAAGTGACTAGCCTTGTAGATATGTTCCACACAGAGATAATTTAAGGACCCCAGCCCTTTTAGAAAATATATGAGTAATAAAAATCCCTGAATGTCATATTACAGAAAACAATAATTCATCTTTTGCATACAGACAAAATAATGATTTATTGATTGCACAGATTGCCACAAAGAAAATTCACAGACTTAAAATTTCATGCCTTTTAGTGTCAAATATTACAATTTGAATTAAAAGAAAAACACCAGATTTTTCTGGTGTCTTATAAAGAGACCTTTATCTATGAAGGAATGCCAATTGATTATTCTGACCCTTTTCTCACTTTTGATTGCTTTCACTTTTACTCCTTTCTACTATACTTCATTGCCTTTCTCTGTCTTTGCACTAGAAGTTTCCCCAACCTGACATACACTTTTCCTTACCTCAGTAGCAAAAGCAACTTCAGTTTTCAGTTCAAGTACCAAGCTTCTACATGTAATAGTTCCTGATCCTCTCACCTTCAAAACTTTTGCACTCTACTGGTTCTCCTCTTATTCAAGGTATGTTTCAGTGGATAGATTACTGGACCTAGGGTCAGGAAGACCTAAGTTCAAATACAGTCTTGAACATTTACTTGTTGTATGACTGGGCAAATCACTTTAACCTTTGTTTACGCAGTTTCCTCATCTGTACAATAGGGTTAATAATATTACTGTTCTCACAGGTTGTTGTGAGAATAAGTGACATATCTGTGTAAAGTGCACAATAGCCGACACATAGTAAAAAAACCACTCACTTTTTACATATTAACCATTTGCCAAACCTTCTTTCTCCTCCTCCTCCTTCTTTTTCTCTTTCTTCTTCTCCTCTTCTTCTTCTCCTTCTCCTTCTTCTCTTTCTTCTCCTCTTCCTCTCCCTTTTCTTCTCCTTCTTCTTCTTCTCTTTCTTCTCCTCCTCCTTCTTCTCCTTCTCCTTCTTCTCTTTCTTCTCCTCTTCCTCTCCCTTTTCTTCTCCTTCTCCTTCTTCTTCTTCTCTTTCTCCTCCTCCTCCTCCTCCCCTTCTTCTCTTTCTCCTTTTTCTTCTTCTCCTCTTTCTTCTTCTTCTCTTCTTTTTCTTCTTTTCTTCTTCTCCTCCTCCTCCTTCTTTTCTTCCTCCTCCCCCTCTTCTTCTTCTTCCTCCTCCTCCTCCTTTTCCTCCTATATATGTCTTAGATTTATTCCTTTTCCTTCCAGTCATACTTAACACCCTAGTCCAACTCTCACTCCTTCACTTAATCCAACTCACTCCTATGTCATGGCACCACTTCCCTGATGTGATGATCCTGTTCAAGAATTAAGGACAAACAACAACAGCAGCAACAACTATGTGAGCAGAGTTGTTCCACTGGGGATCCAACTGGAACTGGCCAATTGGGCTGCATAACTCTTCCTTTCTTCTTTCTCCCTCCCTCTCTCCCTCATTTATTGCCCAATAGTGGAACCCAGGCCAAGCCCCAGTGGTTCATTTTTTGGGCCCTGATTGACTCAGAGTGACTGTAAATAACAATTGTTTCTGTGTAGACCAGAAAACCTGAGTCTTCTTCTCCCAGATTAAGGATTTGTTTTTTTGTTTTTTTATTTTTTATTTTTTTAGGTAAAAGAAGCCATTCTTTGCCTCAATGCTTACCTAGGCTGAATCATTGGCTAGGGATTGCCCCAATCAAACTAAGATCTGTTAAAGACTTTAGCTTAAAAAGGTCAGGGTTTCTCACTGCATTGAAGACCATCTCCAGTCATCCTGATCTATGTTTTGCCACTGGACCCAGTTGGTTCTAGTAGAAAAAGTAAAGCTGGTGACTTTTCACAGTCCTCCCTCACTTAAATACAAGTCATTTGCATATCATGGCATTACTTCCCTGATGTCATGGTCCTCTGAGAACAAATCTATCAAATGAAATTTTAGAATCTTAATTTACCTTTCTTCCATGTTTCTGTTCATTGTAATCTATTCTCAACATAGCTATCAAAGGCATTTATCTAAAGTGTAGGCCTGATAATGTTACAATACACCCTGCTTCACTAAAGTCCGGTGATTCCCTATTACTTATAACATCAAATATAAGTTTCTCTTTTAAAAAATATTTTATTTTTTTTCTAATTACATGTAAAGACAAATTTTAACATTCATTTGAAATTTTCAAGTTCCAAATATTTTCCCTTCTTCCCTCACTCCTCCCCCCTCCCTAAAATGATAAGCAATCTGATAAAGGTTATGTATCTGTACACATTAGCTGTGCTGTACAAGAACAAAAGAAAATAAACGGGAAGAAAATGAAAATAGTATGCTTGCATTCAGATTCTGTTAGTTCTTTCTCTTTGTGTAAATAGTGATTTTTCCACATGAGACCTTTGATATTGTTTTGGATCATTATATTGCTGGAAATAGTTAAATCACTCATAATTAATCATCATCCAATGTCACTGTTATTGTGTACAATGTTCTCTGAGTTCTGTTCACTTCACTTTATAACAGTTCACACAAGTTTTTCCAAATTTTCAGATTTTCTGAAATCTGCCTGCTAATTATTTCTTATAAAACAATAGTATTCTTTTATATTCCTATACCATAATCAGCCATTCCCCAAATGATGAACATCCTCTCAATTTCCTATTCTTGGTCACCATAAAAAGAGTTACTATAAATATTTTTTTTTTTGGTAAAAGTATGCCCTTAAAAAATAGCTTTGGGATATAGACCTATATTGATGGATTAGAGTGTTTGATAGCCCTTTAGGCATAGTTCCAAATTGCTTTCCCAAATGATTGGATCAATTCACAACTACATCAACAATTAAGCATCTCTTTTTAATAGATAAAGCCCATCATATCCTAGTTCCAAACCTACTCTTCATCCTATAACAAATTTAGTTTCTTTCAATTGTCTATATAAACATTTTCTGATGCTCATTAACTACAATTGATTTCTCCCCACATTATAGCAGATTCATTTTATAAATATCTGTACATATGCATTGTTAAAACGACCATTAAAATTTAAGTTCTTTCAGGAGAGACTATTTTGCTTTTGTCTTTGATCGCTGGAGCCCGGAGCATTTGTAGAGATTTGTAAATGTTTGTTGATTGGTTGGTATTATGCATTACTTTCTCAAAGGACTTGACACTACTATAGATTTAGATTCTCTCCTATTTCTGTGGTATCTGTCCTATACTAATTCTTTCCTTCTGATTTTATATATGACAGCAGCATATTTCTAAGGACAAGATTTCTGTTGACAGTTATAGTTTCTTATTACATCAAGGTTTTTTTAGGAAAGTTTCAGATAATCTGCAAAATCAGTTTAGGTGACTTTCATTACTTTTACTTTACTCTGTTCATCTGCTGGTAAAATTAGTAATGAGTGAATAAGGCACCCAGAAAAAGCAAAGCAAGAAGGAATTATAGTAAACTAAGAGTCCTTAGATAATCTTCTAACTTATTGATGAGCCCTGAAATAATTGAGAATTGTGTGTATTGACCTGTATGGCATGGCTTTTAGTCACCAATCATTCTTTAGTAACCAGGTCTTAAACTATAAGCTATTTTGGTTTCAATGGCCTGGAAATAATGAGTAAAATCTAAACAGGTTTTTTTAGGGGTTTTGTTTGTGGCAAAATAGGAGTAAATTATAAGAGAGAGATTTAGGGGGTGAACTCCCAAAACTGACAGCTGAGTTAAAAGTTAATGCCCTGCTTTCATGGAAAAACCACTCAAATCTAAGGAGAAAACAAGTTTTGTCTGGCCATGGAAGGGATGTGATGGAAGTGGGTGGAAATGGTAATTGTGGAGGAGTTAAACTGCATAAATTTGCCAGGAAGGCTGCAGAAGAGTAAAATTAAAAAATTCTTCTTTTAAAATATTTAACCAGAAAAATTTATCCTATCTCCTACAAAGCCTTAATAAGTAGATTGATTTTGTAAAATATTTTGCATTTTTTATATCAATTATAAGTACTAATCTTAAAAATATCAAATTCTACCATTTAGACATGTTCAAAATTTCTTCTCTGATTGGAGGGTGCTGTGAAGAGCTCCTCCCAAAGTCTCCAATTAAGGAAGGTCCTCTTATTAGTCATCTCTTCATTTCCCAAGAACTGTAGTACTTTCTAACTTCTCACTGGTGCCCTTCCCACTCTTGTCGAATATCTCCTTCACCCTGCCGTTTTCAGCCTCCTTTTGTGTGGCTGTTCTACTATTAGATTCATATAATAACTAAGAACAAGAACTATCTTTTTTTTTTTTTCATTTGTGTCTCCAGTGCTTAGTATACAGTAGAAACTTAGTACATGTTTACTGATTGACAAAATGTTTTGCAAATCTTTTGGTAGGTTTAATGATGGTGATGATGATTATTTTATTCCAGATTTGTAATTTCATCACTATGGGAAGTCCCTAGTGAGGAAACTTTCACTAATATAGTTGGCTACTCAATTTTAAATTAAAGTTACAAAATTGCTTCTGGGATACTAAGAAGGTAGCTACCTTTGTTCACTGTCACCCAGCTAGTACATATCAGAGATTGAACTTGAACCCAGGACTTTCTACTCCAACGATAGTCCTATATCCACTGTGTTATGCCAATTTTATATGTATAACTTCTGCTTTAGGAGACTTTATCCAGGAAAAAAAAGTCAACTCTTGCATTCTCTTTTAAAATATGTAGAGGTATTACTAACATTCATTTACAACAAATAATTTATTGAATCATTTAGCATCTTTCATTAGTTAGGATCAAATTGCAAAAGAAAAATTGTCTTTTGTACTGATTAAATGGTTTAATAGTGACTCACCTCTGGGTATGTTGGTCTCTCTCTCTTTCTGTGTCTCTCTTTTTGTGTCTCTCTCTGTGTCTTTCTCTGTCTCTCTGTCTCTGTCTCTGTCTCTCCCTCCCTTGTCCACTCTTTCCCTCCATCCCCCTTCTCTGTCTCTGTCTCCATCTATCTCTTTCAGTTTTTCTTCTCTGTCTCTAGGTCTTTCAGTCTGTATGTCTCTGTCTTTCTTTTCTCCTTCTAAAGAGAACATTCTTGACAGTCAAGCATTTTTCTTTAGAGAACAAAAAAAAAAAAAAGAATGATTTGAGAAAAAAGGGCAAACACTGTAATTTTAAATCAATATTTGCATGACAGCTTTTTTATCTACTGCCTGGAAGAAATAAAAACATATTAAACTTCTTATTAAAAGTAAGTTAGAGTAACTGAGAACATTTTCAGTCACATAATAAAGATTTGTTTCAGACATAAACAATGACTTTCTGTGAGCTTTGCCCTGACATCTAACGAATTCAGCATGACCTCCACAATCCAACAGCATATTTTACTTCAGAGAACATTGTGAGCTAGGAATCCCTGAATTATTCAGCTTTCCTGGTTCATATGTAAAATATCAGGACAAGCTCTAAAATTGAGCAACTAGTGATGACTGAGCACATCTGAAAGTTGAAAGGTGAGGCTAAAGCAAAAGGTTCCATGGAGAGCTCTGAGAGACAAATGTCTAATACTAGCAGGGTATTTGCAGGTTTCTGCTACTTGGATTTAAGCATAAAATTGTAAAAGACAATTGATATTTTTTTTTCCTATGAAGATCAAGAATTTCAAAAATGTTTTTAAAAATGACAAAAAGAAGGGAAGAGAAAGGGAAGGAAACTGCTAACAGTTGACCACTGAATTTTTGACTCTAAAATCTTTATAAGTCCCCAACTCCAAGTTGAAGTAGCTATAAAAGAATAATAGGACTATAAGCAAACCAAGAAAAATAATGAGATTCCCACAGACTTTACACTATACTTGAAATGGAATCATTAGCAGAAATATGTTCAATGAATGTCTTTGTTCTCTTTTGCATCCATAGAATTTTGGTATATTAGAGCTGACCATAGAGTTTATTCAAAGAAAAACAGAGATCACAATTCAATAGGTATGGAAGGGAAGATGTTGACACTATACTTTGAAACTATAAGGTGAAAGAGGTTTTGATATAGGCTCTGTTTTATAACATTTATAATGTTAGCCTTGACATTATTCTATAGAATGTCAACATTCCCTTGTCTTTAACCAGACCCCAGCCCTGACATTATGTCATAGAAGAGACAGAACTCAAAGAGCTCTTGGTAGGATCTCAAGCATGGCCTATCTTCCTAATGTCTGACTTTCTCAATTCCTCTTCTCTTCCTGATTTTTCTGTATCTACTTTCTGTAGAATAATGTGGTACTGGAAGTATAGAAATGTTTCGTTAAGGTTGCAAATGTCTGTTTTTTAAAAATATTTTCCCTTCCTCCAGTTGATTTATCTTCCCCTTCCTTTTGCCTTCACTCTCCTTCCTCACTTCCCTCCATTAAAATTATTCATAGTTATGGGATATAAGGCATATTGGCTTAGAAGAGACCTAGATTTTGATTCTGAATGCTTCTTAATTTTTCTTTATATCAACCTAATCACATGTAAAACAGAGATATTAATGCTTACATTGCCTATATTATTAAGATGTTGTGAAGTGAAATAAATTTCTTAGGCCTATCTTCTTTCCTGTATCTATCTCCCCAATTCTAGATCGGCTAATTACCTCAGGTTCTAAATATGAAAATAATGTATGGATCAGAATCTTTTTCAAATTTTACTTTATAAGCCCCCACTATATGATAGAATTAGCTCACAATTAGTATATCTTAATTAAATAATGATGATTAATAGAATAAACATTAAACCTGGTATAGTACTCAGTCTCCTATGAGTACATATATGCATTTATAGTAAATGTTTATATAATTATGTGGGGAATATTCACACACTGGGAATATATATAAAAACGTACATGCAAGAAGAGCATATGACTAGGACACACACTTGGAGGGTAGATATATGCTTCTTTTGTGGAGAAAACTGAAAATATCTTCTGTTGATATTATATTATTCTCTGATGGACTTACTCCCCACCAGATTCTTTTCTCTGCTCTAGTTTGTCATCAGTTTTTTTTTTTTTCCTCCTGAGACATCTAATCTCTTATGTAAAATTCTGTTAGTATGCTTAGGTAACATTCATTATCTCTTTTAGCCACCTCTTCCATTTACAGGGATAGAGTGGGTATTGTGGTTAATGAGCCTTCTCTATAGAGAAAAGGATATGTATCTTTCCATCTGCTTTGTCAAGCTCCTCTTTTAGTAAGAAACCTTCTGTGATTTAACTATATAGTATGTAACTGAAACTATAGCATCATATATACATGTATTCAATCATCCATCTACTAGAGGTCCTGTGACTTTCTTTTCTAACAAATGATATGAGTTTTCTAATCCAATAAATATATAGCATGCTTCATCTCTTTGAGGTGAAACCTTCACTCTTTGAGCAATCTTTAACTTTCTCAGGCAGTAGTTCCTAATTCTTCTTCTTCATCATCTCCTTCTTCTTCCTTCTTCCTCTTCTTTCTTCTTCTTCTTCTTCTTCTTCTTCTTCTTCTTCTTCTTCTTCTTCTTCTTCTTCTTCTTCTTCTTCTCCTTCTTCCTTCTTCCTTCTTCTTCTCCTCCTTCTTCTTCTCCTCCTTCTCCTCCTCCTTCTCCTCCTCTTCCTCCTCCTCCTCCTCCTCCTCCTTCCTCCTTCTCCTCCTCCTCCTCCTTCTTCTTCTTCTGCTTCTTCTGCTTCTTCTTCTGCCTCTTCTTCTTCTGCTTCTTCTTCTTTTTTTCACTGCTGCTCCTTCTTCTTTCTTCTCATTTGAATCACACTTTTCCCCACTGTCTCTTTGGTTATTTCATTTTAACAGTCACTGAATTTAATGTCAGAAATTCATGTTAGTTTTAAAACTTATCCTCTGGCTATGGCAAATATATCTGGAATTCTAATTCCTGAATCAGAAATAAAGAGATACTGTATAAAAGAACTGTCTTAAACTTTCCTCGGGATTCCTATTCTATGTAAACTAATAACAATTTTTCTGGCTAGAAAATTTTGAAAGGTTATTGATGTGTAATCTCTTCCTTCAACAACATATCACAACTT
Source organism: Sarcophilus harrisii (assembly GCF_902635505.1). Taxonomy (NCBI): domain Eukaryota; kingdom Metazoa; phylum Chordata; class Mammalia; order Dasyuromorphia; family Dasyuridae; genus Sarcophilus; species Sarcophilus harrisii. The sequence continues at coordinate 351,770,285 of NC_045428.1, forward strand.
GGTTTCTCTCTCTGACCTCTCTCCAGAGTAGCATCATAGTTTCTATAAATTTTTTAACGTATATTTCATAGATGACTATTTTTAACATAACAGTTCTGAGGAAGAAAAAAAAAAAGATTCCTTCTCCCCTCTTCAAATCAAACTTACCTTGGGAAAAAAAAAATCACTTAAATGAAAGTATTAAAACTGGCCAAGTCTGATTATATATACAACAATCTGCCCTAGCAGTTCCCTTTCTCTCTGCTATCAGAGAGAAAATATGTTCTACTATTCCATCTTTCAGATTTTTACTGATTTTTTTTCAGTTATTGAAAATTTAGCTATTCTTTATGGAGTCTTCATTTACAGTATTATAGTTGTTATGTGTATGGGAATTATTTTTACCACATTTTTGGGGGATTCCTTGCAGGAGTTGTTTGTTACTAGAAATCAATATTCCATTTCATTCATATAAAAATGAAGTGTGGCATAATATATAGAGAGCCACCATAAATTAAAAAAAGAAAGGGAGACCTACGTTCAAGTCTTGCTTCTGGCATATACTATCTATGTGACCTTAGGAAAGTAATACAATCTCTCAAAACTATAAGTAAACCTTTTAAGACTGTTAAGATAATAAGTTAGAGAGAAGGTGCTGAGTGGCAGTAAAAGAGGGAATTTGCTCAGTATGGAGTTTTATGTGCTACTGAAATTACTGGTTCAGTCCCTATCCTTATTCTAATTCATGTGGCCAGAAGATTCCTCCCTCCCCCCCAATCTCCAATCACTGGGCATCACTTTTGATATTTTTCCCTACAACAAAAGAGTGCTGTTGTGAATATTTTGGTATATATTAAACCTTTGTTTTTGTATTTTATTGCACAGAAGTGGGATTACTGGTCAAACTGTATGGACTGTTCAATCAACTTTATTATATAATTTAGAATTTGTATACAAAATGAATGGAAAACTTCACAACTCCATCAACAATGCATAATGAAAGTAATCTTCCTATATTTTTACGATGTTAACTAGTTTTGTAAAACACAATTTTTTTATGATAGCCAATTTGTAGGTTATGAGATGAAACATGAGATTTTTCAATTTTTATTTCTTTTCTCATTTATATTTTGAGATAACATTTTACATGGTTACTTATACTTTGAAATTCTTTTGACACTTTCAAATTCTTTAGCAACAGTTTTGGAAAAGTGATTCCTGTTTTTACATAGTTATGTTAACTCCTCTAAATTTTGCATAACAGATCAGAAATAGTTGATGCAAATACTTTCCCATATTATCATGAGTATTGTCTTTCTATCTCCACTGATTTTATTAATGTAAATTATATTTTCTATACATAATTCTTTTTGTCTTTCAAGATATCCTTTAACCCATATTTTCTTAAGAATTTCCCTTGTACTCACAATTGTGATATTTTATCTTATTTTCTTCTGATTTTTGAAAAATGATACGACTTTTTATGTTTAGGTATCATAACTATTTTGAAAGTTTTTGTACATGAGAATAAGAATCTAAACCTAATTCCTGAAAATCTGATTTTTTGATTCCCCCAGTATTTTCATCAGAAAGGAGTGCTTTCTCCATTATTTTCCTTTATTTATATTTTGTTTCCATTTGTTTCTGTACCTTGGTTATGCTGTTTATTTCACTTATCTTTTGTTTCATATTTATTTTTAAATAGTTTTGATGAACATTACTTTACACTGTAACTTGAAGCCAGGCAATATAATGTCCCTTTCCTTGTACTTTTTCTGTTTATTTCCCTGTAATCTTTAGAATTTTCCTTTACCCAAATAACCTTGGTATTTTATTTCATTCTATGAAACATCTCCTTGCCAATTAATGTTTCAATCCATTAAAATGTACAAATTAATTTTTAACAATGAATACTTCTCCATTAATTAATTAATTCATTTATTTATTTTTGTTGCCATGGACTGCTTTGTCTTTTTTAAGATGCACTACAAGATCATGCATTTTGCAGTTATTTTTATTGGTATTTTTTAATTTGAATGGGATTTTTTTATATTTTCCAGTTTTTTTCTTCCTATCATGAAATTGCTGCATATTTTGAAGATTTATTTTTGAATCTTGCTATTTTACTTAAATTATTATTCATTGCAATTAATTTCTTTGCTGATTCTTTGGGATCTTCTAAGTGCCTCCATCTGTACATGTGGATAATTTATTTCCTCTTTCATACCATTTATACCTTTAATTTTGTTTCTCACACATAACACATTCAATTTTCCATTTCCATGCTTTTCTTTTGTGGCTGTACCTAATGCTTGAAATCCATTCCCCCCTTTCCCCTAACTTTTAAAATACAATGTTTCCTTTAAGATTCAGCTCAAGTACCACCTTCTGAAGGTTGTTGCTATTTAGTCAATCATTTGTGTCCAACTCTTCCTGACCATATATGGGATTTTTTTTGCAAGGATATTGGAATGGTTTGCCATTTCTTTCTCCAGGGGATTAAGATAAATCGAGGTTAAGTGACTATATATAGTTATAGTCATACAGCTACTGAGTGTCTGAGAGGAAACTGGAATTTAAATTCTATTCACAGACCCATCTATCTACCTTGCATTTTTATCTTCTATAATCTATATCTAAGTATACTTATCTATGCACATATCTCACTCAGATAGAATATCTCTTTAGTGAGGGGATTATCCTCATCACAGCGCCTAACAAATAATGGATATTTTTAAAATGATTATTTATTGATTGTCATCTTTTCTTATTATCATGTATTTCAAATACATGAAATAGCATTTGTTCCTGTTTATCCTGATAAAAGCTTGAGATTTTCTCCTTTGAAAATAATGCTTTAAAAATTAATATATACACTTTCTTTCATATTAAAAGAATAGGTATTCTATGCATAGATTTTTTAAAGAATAGAGTCTACAGAGATTTTCTTTTAGCATGGGAAGACAAGCATATTTTGTGGCATAGTTAAATAAATACAGAATAGAAATATGACAATTTAAGGGGTTAGGGAATAATTGAAGGAGCAATGTCCTAGGATTACCACATATAGGTAGTTATTTATTCTACTCACAAAAAGACCAAACCTATGTTTTCTTTGGGTGACAAGGAGAAGAGTTATCTTATTACTCACCTCCTGTAAAAAAAAACAAAACAAAACACAAACTTCCAGATATTAAAGTGTTATAAAATTATTCTACCCTTACTTCCTCCTGGAAAGACCACATATTTGTGTAGCTCTTAGAATATGTCTAAATGGTTCATTTTTATTCCCTCAAAGTTTGCACAGAAAAGTGCACTTAAGTGAAAAATGTAGCTCAAGGATTAAATCCAGACTTATATTACTCAACAAGGGAAATTTAGATATAGGTTGTCAGACATTTCTCTCAAAAGGTAAGTATGACCAGAGGAGAAGTTTTTAATAAAAATGATCTAGCTATTGCAAATCTCCATCTGTTGTTACAGGTCTCAGTATCCCTTGGTGAATTGAACTGGAAGTGTTTGCAAATTCACTTCTTACCAGGCAATAGTGAGAATAGAAGTAGACTGGACAATCTGCAAACAACTACATCCATGATTAACTTTTCCAACTTTAGTATCTGGATCAACATGTAATGCTGAGTTGCTTATCTCATGCATTCAGAGTGTTCAGAATCTCTTGAGCCAGTCAGCAAAATGGAGCTAACTCTCTGGCCAAGGTTTCTAAAACATCTACTCCTGGACCAGGCCAAAAATATCAAGTGAGTCTTCTTTTTTGTGGTCCATGGGTGCTTCTGATTTCAGTCCTAGTTAAATACCAGGGCAGTTTCTCTTGCCCTTCCTACCTCCCATTTAGGGCAGGGAAAAGAAGGAAAGGAAGAGAACTTGCCAGAGTTTGGTCACATCCCAAATTAAGAAATTAATTGATTCGCATTTCCAGGGTTCTATTCTTTAAAAGTACCAGGCAGATTCGTGGTTATTTGACTAATAGAGGTAAACTTTGGTCTTTTGAAATGAAAAGGACAGGAGACAAAAAAGAAGGAGGAAATTTCTCTGCCAGGACTGGAAGGTAATTTTCAATTCTACCCGTCTGAGTTGTGGTAGGTTGTTTTTCCACAAATATGCTTCCAGTGCTTTCAGTAAGTCTGGTCAAAATTTTACTCTTCCTAGTGCCCACATAATCAAGGAATGATCCAAATTCTCCCAGTGTGCTAGCTGTTTTTTAGTTGTGGTTCTGGAGGTACATTAACTCTTTCCATGCCCTAAAAGAAAGCTTAATACTTCCTCTAGCAAAAACTGCATGATAAAACACCATCTTGAAAAAGTCAATACAGTTTTTAAATACATTGTATTTAAAGCAAAGAAGAAATTTATACACTAAATGAACTTTGTTCAACTTAGTAAAGTCTCTTTTTTTTCAAATTGAGAAAAACACCTTTGGAAGCTTCTTTCATTAATTTTGTTTTTACCTTTTTTTTTTTTTTTTTTTCATTTCTACCATTGAGTTCACAAAGAACAAAAATGATGTAGTGAGGAAAGTGACTGGAAAATTCTATGAAAAAGAAATTTAGAAGGGTAAGGGGGGGTGGAAGAGACTTGATTTCTAGTTCTATGTCCTTGGATTATGGAAATACATTTAAAGAAAGGCTCTTATTGTACACAAATTTTATTGAGACCTAAACAAGGAGACAATAGGTGGAGTCAGCTTTCTGGCCAGGCCAATCAATCTAGTTTATTGAACACTAAAGTTTAATTCAATTTTAAACATAGTAGGTGCTTTAAAATGTTTGCTAAATGTTACTTTAGCATCTATGGGATTTCTAGAGGGATTAAGCCTTGGATTGGGCATCATAGCACTCTTTCTCCCTAATCTCTTTCTTTTCAAGAAAAAAAAAAGGAATGTGAAGTGAACAATCTCTTTTCAAGGTGTTTACACCTGTTTTAGAAAGAATGGTATTGACTTTTCAATCAAAAGCAGTCCCAGCTATTGCCATTAATGCTATGATTAGATTTGCTTGACAGAATCTAGCTAATGTTATTACTATATTTTATATTCACTATATCAGCTAAATGGAGAAGGACATATCAGGTATCTTTGTATCAACTCTGAAACACCAGCTAAAAATTACTGAACCCTAGATTTGGCTGGCTTTTTCAGGTCATTGTTTATTTTGGAAAAAAAAAATTTTCTTTGGTTCCAGAGCAGAAGTAATACATATCTCTTACCTGCTTAAGAACACTTCTATGCTCATGAAAGTGAGAAAAGCATTTGGTCTTCAAGATACTTCCATTCGTTAGTTAACCAAGCCAAAGTGGAACTGCCATAGCTTTTTAAATTTTGCCTTTGAAAAGCAGAACAATATTCATAATTGGACTAATGAAATTTTGTCAGTGGCTCAACTACCCTTCTTATTTTTCCTACTTTAGCTTACAGTTGCATTTGAAATCTGCTTTAATATTTTCCTTCTCTGCCAGCTGAATTCCATCTCCCTACTATTCTTCAGTTTTTGCTTCCCCTTCCTCAAGCTATTTCCCCTTCCCCTTTAAGTTCTAGGACAGATTCTGCTGCTGAGTAAATCATTTGTTAGCATCAAGATTGGGGAGGTAGGAGTGAAAAAGTGATAAGGGAGAAGTAAAATATATAGGAGTAATATAAATATATTTTCAGAGTTCTAGCTGTATAGAGAATTAAAAAAATAAAAACTCTATCATTTTAACATATGTATAAATAGGAAATAACTATATTCATATATAGTGTATGCTTTGCTTTTCCCCATTGTTTAAATTTTCTGATAAATGACTTTAGCATAGCAGTATAACCCAGAGAAATCCGACTTCTAATGCTGACCTCCTAATCTCAAAATCACTTCTATATTTTATTTTTTCCCCTCTTAGTTGAAGTTTCTTATAATTGTATTGAGACTTGCATGGGTTTACATTAGCATCAATAATTCATTAAAGACAGTTGTCTCTTAGATTTGTCAGATGTAGGAAAAAAAATCTCCATGTGGTATGAGGCTGAGTGAGATGGAAGCAATGCTTTATGAACCCAGAGTCCAGCAGGAAATGTCACCTAGCCTGATGATGTCCCTGAGAGCAAGGTATTGCTTTTGGATTTTTGAATGAGGTGAAAGACATGTAAAATCACATGTTGCTAGACAGCTCCCCATTGACTATACATCTGTGGACTCTGAGGAACCCTGGTTATTCCAGCAAGTCTGTGGAATAAATTATCTTCAAGAAATTTGCTGCAGATATGCTTCCTTTAGATGGTAAAATGGCCAACAGAATATGTACTGGTTCATCTGCCCCCCTCTACTGGGATCAACTCTCACAATTGTCGAAGACAGGCAGTGTGGGGCTCTTCTCTTTTAAGAGCTGTCAGACTGGCAAGATGTCAGGCTGGTTAGACTGGCTTTTCACTGTGTACACTGCTGGCGGCCTATTCCTTAGATAGTGTATCATCTTTGTCTTTCTGAAATATGAACTCCCAGACCTTCAGATTGTGTCCTGAAATAATCAGGTACTCTCAACAGTTAATAAAGAGAGAAATAAAACCCTTGTTATCACAAACCCAAGAAAATTAATGCATAAATATTTCTAAAGTGAAAATAAAAATTCCCTGAGGAAAACTAGAAAGATTCTGAAAGAAAAATACACATAATATATTGAGAGTAAGTTAATTGCCCTTGTTCATTTCTGGAGGGAACATCATTGCCTGAGGAGTTTTCTCCTGACATGCAAGTAGACACAAGTGATGTGGTAGCATGCTACATTAACATAAAAAGGTATGAACATGAGGGATTTGCTCTTGACTGGTTAAGAAATAGGCTTAACAATTCACAAATTTCTTATGAGCTTAGCCTTTAATACTTGGTAATCACCTTTGTCAAGGAAAATTTATTCTACTCTGTGGGAAGCGATGAAATTTGTGGAAGTGTCTTGAGTTAAAATAATGTGGATGAAGAATAGATATAGACTTTCGCTCAAAGAAAGAGAAATCAAATCATGTGCCATGGATGAAATCAGTGTATGGTATTACAAGCAAACTTACCAAGCTAAAAGAAAGACAGTTTGCTGATAGATTCTGCCTCCGATTTTCCTTCCAAAATGAAAGCTCTTCCTCCACCAATTTCCCCAGATCATCCCTGCTGTCATTTCTGAAATCTTGTTCAGGGAATTCTTTCCCAATCATTGAAAACAGTACCATCCCTTCACTCAATATTGATGTATTTGCCTCTTTGCATGTCTAAATTTTTAAAAATTTTGGTCAGAACCTGTGATTTCATTCGTATAAATGTAGATTGGAAACTGCAATTTGTAATCTTAGTGAGATAGTATGAACCTTGAGAGGTCAATTATTTTTTATACACATAGCCAGTATATATCAGAGACAAGACTTAAACCAGGTCTTTCTCACACTAAGACTTTGCCTCTATCTACTCTTCTCTAATATTTCTAATTTGATTTTGCTAAATCATATTTTTTTTTCACTAGTTGTCTTGTGTTTCACCAGTCTGGGGTTCATATTAAATAGTGGGACCATTGATGTTCAGGTCCTAGATGATGGAGATTATTTCAGTTTAACTTCCTTGTATAATATGAAAATAACTCCATGCTTAAATAAGCATTTTTGATAATTATTCATGATCTATATTAATTGTGAGCATTGCCATGATCACAATCATCCTTTTCAATTGGTCCATTTTATTGTAATAGGCTGAATGGCATTATTGCATAGATATTGTTAGATGAAGAAGTGAAGCATGAGGATGGCAGAGGAAGAAATAGTTATGGACTTCAGAAATTTAGAAACTAGATTTTAAAATATGCACACCATAAAAGCAAAATAGGGAAAAAAATATCATAAAAAGAACAATTGCACAATGAGGTGGGCAATGGGGAGTAGTAGTCAGTTAGGTTACAAGTGTGATGAATATTTTTCTAACCAGGGCAAGTGAATAGTCCCTTTGTCTCAAACTTCTCCATTAATTTTCATCCTGGTTTCTACCACTTCATAATCTACTGCTTGCTGAAAGATCTATATTCTGTGCAGTCTGGATTTTGAGGCCTTCCAAAAGTAAAGTGTCTAGACTGTGCACAATACCTGCAGGAGGTTAGGATGAAGGAATGCCAAAACTTACTGCTCCAATCCTAGGAAATCCTAGGATTACTGAACATTCTGTGATGTGGGGGAGGGGGTCTTTACTGCTTGGGATTTGCAAAGACATGATAAATAATTGAATCAAATAGGCTAGAAAAGTGGAGAGAAAACAAAAATCAGAGCTCCTATAAAATAAGCTCCCCTTTTCTGGATGATATTGGAGAGTGCTGAAAAGTTTATTTTATTTTTTGGGGGGGGGGAATCAAATGCCAAACTCAGAGTGAACTGACTGCTGCAAAATTTGTGAGTTCAGCAAAGGTCTTGCCTATTTAAAATGTAAAAGGGAAGCAGAGGCTTAGAATTTGCCTCCTAACATTTCCTATATGGGGTTATATGTTTAAACATGAAAAGCAGCTGATGAAAAGTAGAGGAAAGAAAACCCTTTCCAGCGAACATAGTTACTCATAGAGAGCATATAGCTTATGTGCCTCAGGGGTGATTTTTCTGGGAAGGGCTCACCTGATGATGTCAGAGCCTGAAGGACATTAAAAGAGTGTGCATGTTTCATTATACTGTAGAATGGAGGGGGACACATTGATCCCAATATTCTTTAAAATGCTATTACAAAAAGATGTGGGCCAAAGGCTTTTGGAAGATGTTCAGTAAAGCTATTGTGTTATCTGAGCAACAATATTCTAAAACTTCACTGAAAAACAAATGACTTATTGGATAAAATACTTTTTAACCACATCATCTTTTTCATTAGGAGAAGGAAAAAAGTCTGAAGTGATGAAAAACAGGTTAGATGGTAGAAATGATATATTAGCCTATTGGTTAAGTATCAGGAATCTTCTTCACCTTTTTCCAGTGTAGAAAACTATGAAACTGTGACCTGATCTGAAAGTATTTGTGGGATATGTGTATATGCATGTATATATATGCACACATAATTATTTTTGTAAATACACACACACACACACATATATATATATATATGTACATATACACATATCTAAAATATATTTTTAGGATCCTGTAACTGATGTCTAAGAAAAGAATAATGAATAAATAAATGATTTATCCTTTTACAATTCTATACTTGACTATATTTTTAAAATAACTTCCTTTTAGATCAAACTATTAGTATAATTTTGGAAATGTCTTATGCACCTTGCATTAAGGAACAAAATGTAAGACTTTTGATATTTAAACAAACTGTTAAGAAGAGGCAGAACCAAAATTGAAGGAGAAGGGATCTTACTCTCAACTTAGGAAAAAAAATGATGGTATAAAAAGACCAGTTTATTAACTTTCTTTTTTGTTGTATTGTTAGGTAAAATTATGATTTTCTATTAAGAGAATTATAATTGAAGCAAAACATATGCAATAATAGTCAGATAGAATTCTGATGTTCTTTGCAAAAGTCATTTGATAGCTTGCTCATATTCTTGCAAAATTTATTCTTTTTTGCTGTTATGTGTACAAAAATCACTTCATGTGTTATAATTAGCTTATAGAAAAATGGAATAATCATCATTAGTATACTTTAAGTATATATTTTTTTACCAATTTTGTTTTATAGATTAGGGTCCTGATAATCAAGATTCATTGAGCAACTTAAACAACAAATGAATGGTAGCAATGGGAGTAGAATTCAGGGTTTGTGAGTTTTTAATCTCTTGCTCAGATATTTTGCTTCCTAATCTTTTGCATTACTTAAAACTTAAAATTGTCTGATTTTGACAGTAGTTTGAGAGCAAGAGACAAGCTAGTTTATTACCTCACTGTACATTTTTTCATTAATTTATTAAAGAAATTATAGCAATAAAATATTTAAATATAAATTCAATTTAAATCTATTCTTTAAATATTTTTATAAATGAAGTCATTCTCACATTTTTAAAGAATATTTCAAATCTGTCAAACCCTTAAGATCTGTATTTTTAGGCCGGATATGGCAGCACATATATTTAATTCCAGCTGCTGGAAAGGTTGAGGCTGGTGGATAGTTTCAGCTCAGGAAGTTATGAGCTGAAGGGTCTAAGCCCATCGGTATCTGTACTAAATCCTGTACCAATATAGTGAGTCCTTAGGAGCAAGGAACTACCAGGTTGTCTAAAGAAGAGTAAATTGGCCTAGATTAGAAACAGAACAGGTCAGAGCACACATGTCAATCAAAAGTGGGACTAGGCCCATAAGTGGCCGCTGACTTTCAGTCTAGTGTAGGTAAAGAAATCCAGTGTGAAAAAAAATAAATATAAACAATAGAAATATTTGGGGTTTTAGTATTGTCAGGGGAATGGTGAAAGTAAATATCCTCATTATTTGTACTATATAACTAAATCCCTAGGCCCAGGTATTTTTGTAATTTTGTTGGCTTTAATGTTTCTATATACCTGTCATTTTGGAATAAAGTTTTATGGCTTTATTTGAAATAATGATAATTCACACATATGCATATAAAATATATACAAGATAGATATATATATACACATATATATGCAAACATATGTGTATATATGCATACATATGTATTTATATACACATATATATATGTGTATAAGCACATATATTTAAATAGCACCTTCAAATTTGCAACCTTACAAGATTTATCTAATCTGATCCTGAGAGCAAGATAATTAGGAATCTGAAGAAGAGTTAGAGTCTTGGCTCTAAAAGGCTGCAGCATGATCTTAAATAGATCCTTGAATCCCTTTCAATTGCAATTTCCTAATCTATAATGTGGATTTAAAAATGCCATCTGTCATACCTGCTTGATAGCTGTGAAGATTAAATAAGATAATGGATAATACATAATGAAGTGCCTTGAAAGCTATAAATCACTATACAAATGTGGGATGGTGATGATGGAAGTTTTGACTGTGATAATAATTTGAACCAGGAAAGTCAGAGATAAATAACCAATTGAAATTGATATAGACTATGTCTTGACTTTGAAAAGTAGATCAATTTTCAGAATATGTAACTCTATCCTTAATCATTTATTTAGATAACACTTAAGATTTATGCTGATAATATGGAGAGCTTAGCTCAGGAGGTAGGTTGGATTATATGTGCATGTTCCTACTTTTAATATTTACTTACTTGATCATCTACTTGTAATTTGACCTTATACATAGGGTCAATTTGATAAGGTAGGTGGAATCTGGAAGAATTCTGGAGAATCTGGAACCTGAAATTTAGCGCATCTGGGTTCAAATGTTGGCTTTGGCTCCAGATATAAAATCCTGAAAAAAAAATTAACCTTTCTATAGCTATATATATCCAGATTTATAAAAATGGAAGTAATAGTTCCTTCACAGAGGGGGCATAGAAGTTAAAGGCAGTATTGGGTTTTCAGTTAAGAAGATCTGAGCTAAAATCTAATTTTTGAAATATACTAATTGTATATATCTGAGTGATCCATTTACCTTCTGTATGGTTCAGGCAATTCCCTTGGATTTATTGACTGTGTCTTAAATGGGTCACAATATGTGTTGGTAGAGGAAGTTCTTTGCTCTCACAGAGCTTTTATTTCTTTCTTTCTTTTTTTCTTTTTGTTCAGTAACTCCAATAATCTAACCAGATTATTATGAGTAAAATGCATTATAAACATTAATGTCATGTAGATATGAGTTACTACTAAATGGTATAAGTGTTTGAATATGGGTTATCAGTTATCAACTTTTTGTTGTTCAGTCATTTTTCAATAGTGTCTGATTTTTCAAGACTCCATTTTAGGGTTTTCTTTGTAAAAAATAATAAAGTAGTTTGCCATTTCCTTCTGCAGCTTATTTTACAAATGAGAAAACTGAGACAAATAAGTTTGGGTGATTCTCCTAGGATGACACAGGTAGTAAGTGTGACGCTGGATGTGAACTCATAAAGTTGAATCTTCCTGCCTCTAGGCCCAATCTATGATCTGTTATGACTGCTAGCTGACTTGTGTTGTGTAGATACTTATCATTCTTTTACTCTAATAATAATAGTCATTTTGACATTTCAACTATGGAGTGAATTGTTGTGAATTCTCACTTAGTTCTTGACATACTTTTGGTTTTTTGCTACTTAGTTGGGGTTACCAATTAAGTGGCAGGATGTTAAAAATTTTGAATTCAAATGTAACAAAATTATGAAATAAATTAGCCCTTCAAAATGAAAATGAAGAGAAATAAAGAGACAATGATATGGAGAAAGAAATGTGACCCTAGATGAAAATATTGACTCTTTATAGATAGAGATTCTGCCTTTTAGTCTGGGAGACAACTTCTATATGTAGAGCTATTAAATTTCCTTGGGTTTCCTTCCCTCTTAGTATTTTTTTTTTCTTTGGAGGGTGCAGGCCTGTAATTTCATTGTCAAAAGGGTCTCTTGATGAAGACATTCCTTTCATAGAAACAAATCTTCTTTTAAAGTTACAGTTTTTGAGAATCATCTGGGGTACTGAGACATTAGGTGATTTACCAATTAGTTTTCATTTTGAATTGTCAGAGAGAGGACTTGAAGGCAAGTATTCACTATTGACTCTAAGGTCAGTTCTTTTCTCTTTATATCATATCTCTCATATTTAGTGATTGGAGAGAAGCTATGTGAGATCCCATGTTTCCTTATGCTGGCACTCATTGGAAACTCCACTTACAATTTTCATAAGTAAAATGACTAAGAAAGTTAGAAAGCCATCAGTTTCAAAGTTAATTGGAATTTATATATCCTTAAATTTATCTTTTTCTTTATCAATTGCTTAAAGTATTTTTTAAAGTATTTTTTTCTGGCAAGATTACATATTTCTTTCCTTTCAGGTTTCACTTATGATATACATATATTTATTCATTTAACAAATATATGTTAAGCACTTACTAGGTAGAGAACATTGTGTTAGAGATAGACTGAATTTGGGTAAGGTATTTCCCCTATTGTCTTGGAGTTTAAAATCTAACAGAGGAAGAAGACATAAAAATACATAATTTATTATGTGACAGTATTACACAATAAGCACATTATTGTTTTTTAAAGGAAAAGCAGAAGAGTTAATATGTTCCAAACTTAGGAGGCAACATTATTAAAGACCCTAAGTTGGGGAGAGCAGGACAACTTTGTGGGATAAGAATACTTGTGTTTGACTAAGGCAGAGAGTGTGTGAAAGGGAGGAATATATGTTCATAGAATACTTAATTTAGGGTTAGAAGTGACCTCTGAATATTACTACTCCAACCTCGCTTACAGAGGAGGAAACTGTTAGGTACTTAGTCAAGAGTCAGTCACTGGGTCTTTTTTTAACCACCAGTGATGTATCTGGGAGGCACTATGCTAAGCTTTGGTTACCCAGTGAGTAAAGGTCAGAATCAGAATTTGAATCCAAACTCTCTCACTCTAAATCTACTACTCTTTCTCTTTACTATTCTCAATTAAGGTCAAAGTAGTAGAATTTAACGTTTTTAAAGATTATGAATGCCAGGCAAAGGAGTATGAACTGGATTCAATAGGCAACATAGAACTATCGAAGATTATGAGAAAGGAGTGTGATTGAATTATTGTAGCAGGGATATTAAAGATCAATTGGAACAGGTTATTGCAATAATTAAGGCAGGTATCTTTTGGCCCTATATTAAAGGGCAATGAACAAAAAGACTTGGTAAGTAGATGGGAGAGTTGAGGGAGAAGAAAGATAATTCTTAGGAGACAAGAAGACATGGAGACAAGGTAAATGGTGATGTAAAAGACAGAAATAATTTAGAAACTATTTCAAAGTTGGGGGAGACACTATGATTTAATTATTGTAAAGCTAGCTCATTGCCTGTCTGAGTTGGAGGAGCATTGGGAAACTAAAAACTTGAGAACCTCAACAGAGATAAAGGGATAGAGAAACATCAGAAAGGAGGGGTTTGGGAAACAATTGGGTGAGATGTGGAAAGAGTACATGTTCTCCCTTCTTTCATCTCAGCTAATAATAAGCCCCTTTCATTGTTAACTTTTGTCAGGTCCAGGTGGCATCAAAAACTTTTTTCAAACCTGTTCCCTTCCAAACAAAAAGGCTGGTGTGTGGGAAAGAGTGTTTATGAAAAAGGTGTTAGCTCCTGGAAGGCAGTGACTATATATAACCTAATCTCAGACCTAGAGGGGCTTGCTTGTACCTTGAAGTGATTTAATTCATGTGTATTGAGAATGTTGCCTTCAATTGCTGTACAATGGAGTCATACGTGATCTCTATTATTGTAATTTTGTCTATTACAAGAAAGAGATTAAAACTAAGTTTATTTGGTAATATATACACACAGCTATCATATCAAGTGACCACAAGTCAGGAAAGAGGAGGAAAGAAGAAAGGTATTAGAATAAAGATTTTTAAACTTAAGAAATATTTTGATAATTGCATTTCTCTATAATTGATTTCCTTTATAATGATATGTATTTTATTTTATGCCTTAAAAAATCACAAGACTGCCAAAGTGTTCCTGATAAAAGAAAGAAAGAAAGGTTAAGAATCCTTGTATTCGAAGAACAGCTAGCTCCCAATTATTAAGATAGTTTAGTTATATAATTTATCTATGATGTCATTTCAATACACAGAATTTTCAAAATAGGTCAATTAATGTCATATTAATTGATGTTATTATGTGGCCCCAATTGACCTGTTTCACATTTGGAAGGCTCTAAAGGGAGGAGGTTAAAAAAAAGAAAGAATAAAAGAAAGAGAGAAAAAGAAACAGAGCAAACCTCTTTTTTTATGCTGTTGTAATGTCCCGCAGTTCTGGGACTGCATTCAGAGTAAGGATTTTGCCTGAAAGGGCTTCAGGAAGTTACAAAACTCCTTTACATGGCCTGCTGGATCTGTGTACAATTTCCAACATTACACAGAATAAATACCAGGAGACTGGTGTGGTTTATACAAGAGTTTATAGAGAAAAAATCCACCCACTAGCTCCCTTGCTGAGGATTACAACCAGGTCTCCGCTGCCAAGTTCTGTGTTTAGGTAAAGCATGAGAAAATCTGCCATTTTTTAAAGTCACAAAAGGGGTTCTATAGTAAGAGCGGTGAGAAACTGACAGCCTTTTATGCATAAAAGGCAGCTGTTCCTTCTCAGGTAATATTATTAATAAACCCTAAGGTAATGTTTGCTCTGAAATATGTCTAATTGAAATAATTTACCCTGACCCTTAGAGAATTATGAAACTGTTTTCATCATGTTCACACACAGCAAAATAATTATGAGATGCCATATGGAAAAGACATCATGTGGTAGATGTCTTTCTGAATCTATACTTTTTGAAATGGTTCCCACAGATAAATCATATAGCTAATTTATAAATTTGAGGTGGATAGTCCATTTTCCACGTGGAGATCTGATTTGAAATGTTTGCAGTCCCAGAATATTTACAGGGGTGTTGACACACAGTAATTGCCATGATCATGAGGCATTTTTCACAAAGTATCATGGTAGCAACATTTGGTTGCATGGAAATGGTGGGGGTTGGGGGAATCGGGCTGGAATTCCTCCACAGTGTGTGCAGCTGCTAGGTGCTGTATGATTCTCAGAGAGCTCTTCAGGTACCCTGATGAGTAGGGTTCATTTTGCCTTGTGCATGAAATCTGCCTGGAAAACTCCTGCAGTTTCCACTGATAGAAGACAGTTGGCAAGATGAGCTCTAGGGTGGTATGTGAGGACTTTCGGGAAAACTTGTCAGCTTTCACAGGGAAATGTCCAAGTGTTTATGGGAACTCTGAAATACTGTTGGGTGACTCTCAAAGGGCTCTGTGGGGTCAATAGGGACAAGAATCTGAAAGCTTCTTGATGGAAGCTCCTCTGAACTTATCAAAATGGCTTAAGATTTGGCTGCCAATCTCATGAGAGCAGAATCTCTTGTGTAATTTCTGGTATGGTACTTTCCTGCCACCAGGGTGAGAAAAATCTTAGCAGGACAGACTTTCTCACCATATTTCACTTCTTCAGCTCCATGTCCTTGTGAAACCCAGGAAATGGAGAATCACAGGAAACTGAACTGGATATTTGCAGGGCTTTTTGTTTCAACCTGAGGGAAGTAATGTTGGATTTTCTTTAGAGCTCTGGAGTCAGTAGGTAAGAGGAATCAATTTGAACCTGTTTCTGGCCAAATTCAAAAAATAAATTCTTTGAAAGTTTTCCTTCAAAGTGTCATCTATGTTTCTATAATCAACCATATTGGCCAGCTTCTATCAGGCATGGGAAAATGTAGTGTGATACTGTGAATATACTATGTTGACAATAATATCATAATTTCTGCTATCATATAAAGGAAAATACCTGGTTCTTGCCTTTTTCTGCTCCCCATGGGCCTCCCGAAAGCTGCTCTGGCCTTCTCTTTGGTGACCATTATCCCAAGTATTACCATTTCCACCAGCCCATTACTGTATTCCAGAGAACTTGGTCACAGCTGCAGCAAATGGGCATTTTCATCCTGTAACAGGTCTTGCAAAGCAGTCCCTGAGATGTTAATTGTGCAATGAGTCCAGCCATCGTTATCCTCACAATTAGCTAATAGTTGGCACATTTAAATCCTTCTTCCAGACCCCTAGGGCCCATTCAGGAACCTTCCCTTTGTTGACAGCCTAATCTAACATCCCAAACTATAACATTCTATTATATTTATTTTCTCTATGAAAATATATTTGCAGGTCACAAAATTATATGCACATGCATGTGAGTATAAGTGATTTTCAAAATTTTATGAACTGAAAGCATAGTTTTTTCATTTTTTTTCATATTTTCTGGTTCCATTTTTAAGTGGAGGGTGTGGTTGTTTTCTCTCTCTCGCCCTCTTTTTAAATTACTGAAGGGAAACACTGGAAATCTGACAATGATGATTCTACTGCTATTTCTAATATATCTCAGGTCAGAGTCTAGTACTTCCCATTTTTAGACAACTGCCAAACATTTGTTTTTATATCCACTAGACATCTGTGCTATTGTTGAGTCCTATTTCTAGCTATTTGAGCAATCCTGAAGTAAAGGTAACATTTTTTTTCTCCATGATTTATAGTCTATCATTATTACAGTGCAGTATCTGAAAGCATGAAATAGAGATTTATGACACACTCGTGTTTTATACTTGATTCATATAATAGAGGAAAGGTAAAACGTCCTGGGCAGCAGAGCACTCATTGCTTTAAGCTGTTGTCTCCTTTGGTATGTTGCTCTCAGCCTGATTAAAGTACAGGCAGAAGGTCACTGACCAAACTTTGTCTTCCACACAGTTTCCCACAACATGTATTCCTCACAGGGAACATTTTCTCAGCTCAGGTTATTTCCAGAAATGTTCTCAAACCCAAAGAACAGTCTTTGCAGTAAAAGAGTGAATTCCCACTTTTTATCCTTTATCTTACACTCCAGCGATGACAGCATTTATGTTTCTTCTATTGACAGGGCCAAGAACAACAGGATTAATGAGGTTGTCTCTTTTTCATGAGTGCATTATATTCTTTCTCTGACCTTTCAAACATGGGAATCTTCTGTTTCATAAGAACTCTTAAGGAGGGAACTCCACCTCCTCCCCCCCCTTCTATTTTTTCTCATTGCCCTTTTTTTTTTTTCTGAGTGACCAGCTGGCCTAGGGAATGGTGTATTCAGAAAACTACATATTCACAAACTGGCAATGTCTTGTTCATTATATCAGAATTGTAAGGCTGGAGAGGGGGTGGTGGGTAGGGGTGGAGGACTGGTGGTTCAGGACAGAGGTAAAAAGAAACAGAATTGTCTCTTCTCTCCTCATCATGTCGCATAAAACGCCAATGAAATAAATCTCATAATCTAATTTTAAATGGAAAAGATATAGAAGTTAGGTTTTTATATTATTGTCCATTATTAATCTGAATTTATTAAGCACTTGCTACATTCAAAGCACTCAAAAGCATAATGTATGCAGAAAGAAAGAAACAATACTTACTAATATCAAGGAGCTTGTGTCCTAAAGAGGGTGACAACTACCTATGGGAATAGATTAGATACATAAGAAAGACACAGTAGTCAATAACCACAGGAACACAACACCCTCTTTTTTTGTGAAAACCACTCACTATATGACAAAAACGGCTGGGAAAACTGGAAAATAATAGGACGCAAACTAGATATAGACAAACATCTCATACATGTACCAAGATAAGGTCAAAATGAGTGTATAATTTAGACATAAAAGATGACACCTTAAGTAAATTAGAATAGGGAGGAATACTCTACCTGTAAGATCTATGGGGAAGGAAAGAATTCATACTAAAGATAGACATAATTATGAAATGTAACAAAATCCTACTAAATTTAAAAG
Organism: Sarcophilus harrisii; assembly: GCF_902635505.1. Lineage (NCBI taxonomy): Eukaryota > Metazoa > Chordata > Mammalia > Dasyuromorphia > Dasyuridae > Sarcophilus > Sarcophilus harrisii. Next base: position 351,788,658 of record NC_045428.1, read on the forward strand.
ATTTTTTTTTTACAAATGGAACTATTTCAACCATGATTAGGTGGAAAACAGAAAGCTGAAAAAACAATCTTTCCAGCAAGTAAAGTCACTGAATAAGGCCTCATTTGACAACTGAGTCAAATTTTTAAGATTATAAGCCATTTCACAATTGATAAATAGTCAAAGGATATGAAGAGACAGTTTTCAGATAAAAATGTCAAAGCTATCTATAGACATATGAAAAAGTGGTCAAAATAATTTTTGATTAGAGAAATGAAAGTTCAAACAATTCTGAGGTTAACGCCTTACTTCTATTGGATTGACTAATATGACAAAAAAGGAAAATGATATGTGATGGAGAGGACATGGGAAAATTGGAATACTAATGCTTTGTTGTAAGAGTTGTGAACTGATCAAACCATTTTAGAAAGCAATTTAGAACTATGATCAAAGGGCACCCAAATTGTGCATACCCTTTGATCCACTCCTAGGTCTGAACCCCAAAGAGATAAAAAAAGGAAAAGGATCTACATAGGCAAAAATATTTGTAACAGTCCTTTTCATGATGCAAAATACTAAAAGCTGAGGGGATGGCCATTAATTGGGGAATTGTTGAATAAGCTATGATATATGAACATAATGGAATACTATTGTGCAATAAGAAGTGATGAACAAACAGATTTCTGGAAAACCTGGAAAGAATTGTCCAAGCTGTTGCAAAGCAAAATGAGCAGAACCAGGAAAACATAATACACAATATCAGCAACATTGTGTGGTGATCACCTGTGAATGACTCGGGTCTTCTCAGTAGCACAAAGAACTAAGACAAGTACAAGGGACTCATGAAGACAGATGCTAGCGATATCCAGAGAAAGAACTATGGATTCTGAATGAAGACTGAAGGATATTTTTTTACCTTGTTCTTTTTTAGTGACTTTTTTAATCCTTTGATCCACTTTCTTCCTTCACAACTCTGATGATGAATATGGAAGTATATTTTACATGATAGCACATGTATAACCCATCTCAAATTGATGAACATTTTCAGAAAAAGAGAGGGGAAGGAGAAAAGGAGAAAAATTTGAAACTCAAAATCTTGTAAAAACGAATGCTATAAATTGTTTTTACATGTAATTGGGAAAAATATTATCAACATATTTTGATAATTATATTTCAATATAATTTATTTCATTGCAATTCTCTATATTTTATTCTATTTATTTAAAAAATTAGCTTGAGATAGGGTCCATAAGCTTCACCTGACTCACAAAGGCATTCATAACACAAAACAGGCAAGAATTCCTGGTCTAGTTCAATTCTTTCATTTTATAGAGAAGAAAAGTAAAAAACAGAGAAGTTGTAATTTGCCCAAAGTAAAAAAAGGGAGTAAATCAGAGAGCTAGAATTTAAACTCTGGTCCTCTAAATCCAATTTTAGTATTCTTCCACTACATTATACTGCATGATATGCACTCATTTTCTCTCTCTCTGTGTTTCCATCTCCACATACATATATGTGTATATACCCCCTCCATGTACAGATATGTGTGTGTCTCTCTATATATAGACACACACACACACACATATACATCTGCAAATAAATGAAATATCTGTGGTTTCATTGGTGTTCATATTACCCCCAAAGATTCAGATTACAAGCTGTTTATAATTTAATATATGTTCTATTCATGTGAATACATAAACATATATATTATATAAAATATTCATATGTATTTAAAATGTAGAATCTATATCTTTGTATTCATTGAAAAGGCATTCCAAAGTCAGTGCAATTCTATTATGTGTGTGTTTTGTATATACACATATGTATGTATCTATAGAAATCTATGCCATGCAAATCTTTCTATCAATATATTCTGTTTATATCTATTTGTATAATGTTATATATAAACTAAAATTAAATAAGTAGATGTAGATAATTGTTTGTGTGAATATACACATATAACTATAGCTATGTGTATGTTTGTATATCTACATACTTATGTATATACATACAGATAGATGCTTGTATATGTATATATATATACATATACATATACATATATATATATATATATATATATATATGAATGTACATCAATAATCTCTAAATTTGTCTGCCTTGGAACTTCCCTCATTACCCTAGTTCACAATTTCTTTGCAACTTAATATTAATGCAGTTTATAGATTGAGAGCTGAGTGGGAATTTAAATCAATTTCCAATTTTTTTTTCATATGAGGAGAAGGAAGACTCATGAGATGAAGTAACACATTAAATGTTGTACAGCTAACAGGTGTTAGAGATAGAGTGGAAAACAAGGACTCTAGGCAATGGGCTACAGTCTCTTTTTTTGGGAGAATTTATGTTGTTGAAAGAGTCATTTTCTTGGGGCCAGTAAGCAATGCATTTCTGTTATTGTCACTCTCAAAGTAATTTTCCTTAGGTGTTGCTCCAACCATACCACTCCTGTTCAATCAATTCAAATGTTCTCCTTTTGGATCAAGGATTAAATAAAATTATCTTTCTATTTCATTGGCTATTAATTTCTCCCCCACCCTATGATTGACCCAAACTCTCATTTTTGTACCCTCACACATAATATTCAATCTCTCATAATAGTGCCTCTGCACTGGCCATCCCTTAAGCATGTGAGGCATTCTCTCATCACCTCCTCAATATGCTCTCCCTTCGAGAAGATACCCAAGTAGCACTTTCTGCATGAAATCTTTTTTGTCTGCTAATATCTCAAGTGTAAATGTTCTTATTTTCCTAATAATCTACCTTAAACTTTACCTTTATATATTTAGTATATGTCATTATGTATTCAATATCTCTTTGTTTAATTTCTATCCCTTTATCCTCAATCTCTATATCTGTCTATCTATCTGTAGCTATATGTGTAATTGTTGCCTTCTTCATTAAACTATAATTATCTTATAAGTAGGTATCATTTCAGTCTTTGTATCTGTATCCCTAGCACTTGGCACAAAGTCTGACACATAGTTGGTTCTTAAGATTAATTAATTGATTAGTAGTTAGTAGTTAGGCTTGTCTTAAAATGCCAGACATATAATTTGACTGGATCTATATCTGAAACCTTCCCAACATGTTAGGACCTACGAGAACTTGTTATTTGTTGGAATAACCCTCAGGAATTCAGGGTAACCTCCATACCACAATGAATATCAGAAGTCAGATTTTGCTAAAAAATATCATCTATATCAGGATTTTGATTGCTTTTTGGCTCAAGAAATTTTTACTAAAGTCCAGTCATAAGTATATGAAATAGGTATAGAAATCAAATATTTACTCATAATAAATCATAATTTTGTGACTTCCATATTCAATTATATAACCTCATATTGGGTTGGGATCCACAGCTTAAGAAGTTTTGACCTTTAAAATCTGAATATGTGTTACTGTTAACAGTAGTGAAAACAGGATCTTATGAATATGACTGAGCTTAATCAATGTAAGGATCTCCTTTTAGTGCCCAGGTCATATCTTTCTATCAATAACCAAAAGGGTTTTTAAATTTTTCTTTATTCTTATCTCTAAATTCTTATCTCTAAATCTTATCTCTAAATTCTTATCTCTAATTCTTATCTCTAAAAACTTTAGTAGTCTTTCAAGTCAGAAATCTTTTTTTTTCTCTCTTCTATACCTCTTTTATTTCTTTTCCTCATTCTAATTTGAAATGTTATATTTTTGGATAGGCATACTTAGTCCCTTAAGAGTTTGAACTATGTCTTATGTCTTATTTATTTTTGCTATTTATTGTATTTATTGTAGAGAATATTAAAATTTCCAGCAAAATGCGTTTAGCAGTTAAGATAATTTGGTTTTTCCTTGCTCTTTGAGAATCATTTATACCTAGTTGGGTATTGCTTTCCAAATTACTAGAGTTGAGATCCTTTTTATCATCTCTCATCATTGTTCCAAGTAAGATTCCTTTAAAATCAGCTCAAACAGATGGCATTATTTTGTTGCAATCAATGATGCTCAAATCACAATGTAGCTAGAAATTCTGCTTCCAGCCCATAGAACCTAGAAAGCAGTCTCTGATGCTGATGCTCAGCTTCCTATACATTCTCCTCAGCATTCAAATTTGCAGGTAGGTATTATGTCAAGTTCAGGATTTGTTTTGTATTTGGAGAAGTAAGCCAGTAATAGAGATTCAAGCAGGAAAACAGTGCTTGGAATCCAATTTCAGGGAGATCTTTGAAATTAGGAAAAAAAAAAGACTTTTTTATGAAAACACACACAGAGCAAGCTCTGAAAAGGTGGTCAAAAAAAGAAAGAGACACTCTCATGGTCTCTCTTAAGAATTTTAGAAGTGATTGACATGGCAGATAACTGCACAGGACTTCCCAGCATGGTAGACCTTCGTCAGAGAAGGTGTTGTGTTCTATGAGCAAAGCAGAATTGAATTAGCCCAAAAGAAACGCGAGACATGCAAAGCTAAAAAGTCTACCCTAAATGTTCATAGGGATTATTTGTGTCCAACCTGTAGCAGAGCATTCCAACCTCATACTGGTCCAACAGCTACAGTTGGACACACTGTAACTCTACTCAACAGAAATGTCATTTTGATCCTATATGAAAACTAAGGAGAGCAATCATGTGAACGTGATTCCAAGAATATTTAAGAAAGAGGCAGCTTGATTAACAAAAAGTAGTTAAACTTACTTAACAAGTCTAATTCTGATGATTGATGCCAAAAAAACAAAACAAAACAAACAAACAAAAAAAAAACATCCTCTATTCTGGTCTTTTTGCTATTCTTCATTGACTTGAGCAAGCATAGTGCCTATTTGCCAAATAGAGGAAGTCTCACAGTAATTGATTCAGTTTGTGTTAGCAGTCAAACTTTCAGAGAATTCTTTCTCTTCAAAACAAGACACAAAGCTGCCAGAGATCATTTATTTCCTTGAGGCTGGCTACTCTGGTCTGGACTATTTGAACTCCAGAATCAAGGAGTGAGTATAACAGAAAAGTGTATTTTTATTTTATTTATTTTTTTGCTGAGGCAATTGGGGTTAAGTGATTTGCTCAGGGTCACACAGCTAGGAAGTATTAAGTGCCTGAGGCCCGATTTGAACTCGGTTCCTCCCTACTTCTATACTCTGCTCTATACACTGCGCCACCTAGGTGCCCTGGTGTATTTTTATTTATTTATTTATTTGACTTTTCAATTCTAAAGGAAGAAAATGGAGTAAAATTGTGAAAGGTTTTAATATACAAAAAAGGTTTAGATGAAAAGTAATTAATGGGTGAAAAAGCAGAAACACAAATTTGGGCAAAAAACTAAGATTTTTTAAAATTTACTTTTAGTTTTAAATTGCTATCTTATTGATTACATATATTCTATCAAATTCATATTTATTAATATTCATATTGATGTTTGCATTTTTCAACATATTAAAGAACACAAATATTTATTTATTATTTACTATATGAAAAATATAGTAGCAGGTGTTAGAAAGGGAACAAAAATGAGATGATACAATCTCTACCTTCAAGGAGCTTATTCTTAGTTTCAAAGAAATGTACATATAATGATAATATGCAATAATATATATTTATAAGGGAATTAAATTGCCCAACAAAATGATATGTGAAATGAGATAGAAGATCATGATTGACTCAATAGCCATAGAAAGCTTCATGGAGAAGATGAGAAAAGATAAACAGAAATTTAATCAATCAAGAACAGGCTCATTTTGATTAGGGCACAAAATTGGCCATAAAATGGCCTTTCCTGAAGTTATTAGTAACAAGTACATGAAGAGACCTTTACTTACAAAGTCTTATGAAGTCTAATATCACCACTTAATAAGAATAGACTCAAACAAATTTGAGTCCTAAAAAGACTCTGATGGTTTTTTAGTATTTCCTTTTCTACATAGAGGGCAGCTAGTGGAAAGAGTGCTAAGCCAAAGTCAGGAAGGCCTGAGTTCAAATCCAGCCTCAGACACTTATTAGTTTTGTGATCACTTAACTCCATTTGTTTCAGCTGTAGAATGAGTGGGGAAAGGAAATGGCAAACTAATATCTTTGCCAAGAAAACCTTGAATGGGGTCGCAAAAAGTTGAACTCAATTGGAAAAAGAAAAATTATTACTATTACTACTACTATCAACACCACTATCACTATTACTACTACTACTATCACTATTATTATTACTATTATCACTATTACTACTACTACTACTACTATCACTATTAGTACTACTACTGCTACTACCACCTCCACTACTAATACTATCACTATTACTACTACTGCTACTACTACTACTACCATCACCATTATCACTATTACCACTACTATCACTATTACTAGTCCTATTACTATTATTACTATTCCTACTACCACCATCACTATGCCTATTACTACTACCACCACCACTACTATCACTATTACTACTACTACTATTATTACTACTCCTACTACCACCACCACTATCACTATTACTACTGCTACTACTACCACTATTATTATTACTATTATCATTATTACTACTACTATTACTACTATTACTACTCCTACTACCACCACCACTATCACTATTACTACTACTACTATCACTATTATTATTACTATTATCACTATTACTACTACTCCTACTACTACTACTACCACCACCACTACTAACCCTACTACCATTACTACCTTTACTACTACTATCACTAATACTATTTACCACTATTACTACCACTATCACTACTAACCTACTACTACTACTACTACTACTACTACTAACACCACCACCACTATCCCTATACTACTACTACTACTACTACTATTTCTCTTACTACTACTCCTAGTACCATTACCATTACCACCACCACCATTACTACTACTACTCTTATCACTACTACTATCACCACCACTATTATTATTACTACCATCACAACTACTAACCCTACTACTGTTACTACCTCTACTACTACTACTATCACCAACATTATTATGATTACTACCACTACCACTCCTACTACTACTACTACCACCACCACTATCACTATTACTACTATTCCTCCTATTCCTATTACTACTAGTAGTACATTACCATTACCATCACCACCACTATTACTACTACTACTACTACTACCACCACCACTATTATTATTACTGCTATTGCTACCACCACCACTACTAACCTTACTACTACTACTATTACTATCTCTACTACTACTATCACCAACATGATTACTATTACTACCACCACCAATGCTAACCCTACAACTACTTCTATCACCATCACCACCACCACCACCACCACTATCACCATTACTACTAGTAGTACTATTCCTATTACTACTACTACTACTACTACTATCATTACTATTACCATCACCACCACCATTACAACTACTACTATTACTACTACTACTATCACCACCACTATTACTATTACTACTACTACTACTACCACCACCACTACTAACTCAACTACTATTACTACCTCTACTACTACTATCACCAACATTATTACTATTACTACCACCACTACTACTAACCCTATGACGACTACTATTACTACTACAATCACTATCACTATCACTATTACTACTACTATTCCTATTCCTACTACTACTAGTACTAATAGTACCATTACTATTATCATCACCACTACCATTACTACTACTACTACTATCACCACCACCATTACTAACCCTACTACTATTACTAACTCTACTACTATATCATCAACATTCTTACTATTACTACTACTACTACTACTATCACCACCACTATCACTATTACTACTACTACTACTTTTCATATTACTACTATTTCTAGTACCATTACTGTCACCACCACCATTACTACTACTACTACTTTTCATATTACTACTATTTCTAGTACCATTACTGTCACCACCACCATTACTACTACTACTACTATCATCATCACTATTCCCATTACTACTACTACTACTACCATTACCATTACCACCACCACCACCCCTACTACTACTACTACCACCACCACTATTACTATTACTGCTACTACTATGACCACCACTATTACTATTACTACTACTACTACCACCACTACTAACACTACTACTACTATTACTACTATCACCACCACTATTACTATTACTAACACTACTACCATTACCATTTCCACCACTACCACCACCACCACCACCTCTACTACTACTACTATTACTACTACTATAGAATTTTAGATTAAGCAGATTTTTGGAAGTTGTGTATCTGAAGACTAAAAAAAAATGAAATTGATTCAGGAATAAGGCTTTTGTTGGGTTTGGATAATATGATGAAAGCCCTGGAGGCAATTAGCCTACCTAGTAAAGTGCTTGAAAATGGGATAGTGTTGTAGAACTGAATTTATTTCAAATTCAAGGATAAGATTAATTCAAATTTTTATGTTCATTATGAAATATTTATTGTACACCTGATAGTTGCATGACATTATAATAGGTTATTATGGGATTTGGATTTGTTTATTTGAAAATTCTCCCAGATAGCCAAGAATTTACAATGTAGAAAAGATGAATGAATCCTATAGAACATGGTACAATTATACTGACATTAAGGTAGAAACTGGATTAGTGATTACATTGGTATAAAGTACTTTTATAGTCATCACCTTTTCTACACCATATAGTCTTAAGTCCTAGAGAGTTTCATAAAGCGATGAGAGATGGGTCACATCGCCAGGAGTATCAGTGGAAGGATTTGAGTTCAGACCTATCTAGCAGCAAGATCAGGTATAGCCATAATGCCAGGTTGTCTCTTTGGTTCATAATTACACTTGTGTAATGATTTCTATTAGGCGTCAATGAGCAGTCAGAAGAAGATAGCTGGGCTTGCATCACTGCACCTAATCTGAGAGACAAGTAAAGTGATAATCCAATTAAAATTTTTTATTCCTCATCCTTCTGTTTCTGGCACCTAACACAGAGCCTGGAACAGAGTAATCACTGAATAAATAATTGCTGATTGATTAAATAATAGCCTGTGAGAAAGGGAAGAACATGTAATAGTAATAGATCTTACAGTTGGAGCAAAAATAGGGTTCTTTGAGTAGATAAGGTTATTCATGCTCCAGCTTTGTTTCTCAAGAGTGTTTTATGTGTGGAACTAATTATTTTAAATTTATAATTTAACAACAACAACAACAACAAAACAACTGAAGTACTAGCTTTGGCACAAGGAAAATGTCAGTTCAAATCTTTCCTCTGATAGCTTCTAACTATATGATAATGGTTAAATCACTTAACCTCCTAAACATGCAGTAACATCTCTAACAATTTAAGTTGGGAAATATTAGTCTGCATTAGAGAAGAGAGTTTACATACTGAGAGTTCACCCCATGGATAAAATCACAAATCCAGACTGGTCCCACCTTATCACCACCCAAATCTACATGTACTTATACATCCTTTTAAAATTCTTTCTTAACAATAACTTGTGAAGTAGGTCTCATAAGGATTAACATTCCATTTATATAAGTGAAGAAATGGAAACTTAGAGATATAATAGATTCAAAGTCACATAACCTGAAAATTGCAAATGTGAAACTTTTTTTATTTTTTATTTCTATTAGATCATGAGAAGAAAGAAGATGAAGGTCTCATTTATCCATTTTCTATCTTAATATTTCATAAATGGTTCTCTCCTTATTTGTATTATTATGCCCGCCTTTGGTATCAATCTCTATTCCAGACCTATTTGACCTCCTCATTGTATTATGGAGGTGATTCTGGTTGCCAGGGAAACATTAACTTTGACTAGTCTTAAAAAGCAAGCAAAGATCTATGGATAGATCCCACAATTGATTGTTTTCTTGTAGAGGGAGACTAAGCTTGGCCAGACCTAGAAAGATTAGGCATCAGAAGGGAGACCATTAGGTGCTAATTTTTTTATTCAATTTTTTTTTTTTTGCCACAACAATTCGTGAATCACTATATAATAAAAAATGGATGTTTGCATTTGACATTAAAAGAGGGGCATCTGAAACTATGAATTCATGAACCTTTTGAAGTATTGGTTTAAAACTCTTGTTCTGAAGTGGGGTGGTGTTTAGGGAGCAGTTACTTCCCAGCAATTTTGACATGAACTTTATACATGCAAGAGATTTAAGGCAAATTATAGAAGAACAGATGTTTTTCCTTTTGTTCTTCTAACTCTTATTATTAAATTCTCTAGAGGGAAAAATTAAAGTCTCTTTAGGGAAGAATGGGGGAATCAGCATGGCACAGTGGATAGAGTCAAGAACACCTGGGTTCAAGTTTCCAGAGACTCTGCATATGTATGGATGTGTGGATGTGGATGCACTCAAGTATGTTTAGAGAATCAGCATGACAAAGGTTAGAAAGTTGGCTTCAGAATCAGGAAGACTCAACATCTATCAGCATGGAGCCCTAGGAAGGTCACTTTTCTTACTGCTATGGGCCAAGCACACTGCCCAACATTCCCAAATGCAGCTGAGCCAGGTTAAAATATAATTGAGGAATATCTAATAAAATAAACAAAAAAAATTAAAACAATTAACGTATTTTAAAGCATAGTCAATATGTGGCCCATGGGGATCCTGTTGTACAGATTAGTGGTTCCTGTTTATTTCTATTGGAGCTTGACACAATTGCATCTTGGTAAATTTTAGACTAAAAGGTAAAATCAAAAGTGCTGACTTCTTTTGGTAGAATAAGTTCCTCACCTAGAGCTCTCTATATGGAAGAAATTACAGTTGTGGTAAAAAAAAAAAAAAAAAAAAAAAAAAAAAAAAAAAAGGCTAATGAGATACATTCAACTAGATATTTATGAACAATTAGAACTTCAAATGTTAAGGCAAGAAATTTTAAATTCATTTATCTTTGTTAAAATTAAATAGAGGAAAAACACATATACATATATGTATATATTTATATACATATATGTAACTCAAATGTGTGACACCTCAATTCTCAGTTCATTGACCAAGAAATATTGATGTTTAGCACCTCCCTCCTAGTCACACCCACAGAAATGAAACCATATCCCCTTCTTGGTGGTCTTCTACCTACTCTAACCCCCTAAGCATCATAAAAATTAATATTGGTTCCTCTGCCTAACTTTAGAGAAATATATTCTTAGAGACCCAGTGGAAAACCTAAAGCTAAATATTCCATGAAAGCTGTATAGTTTAGCATATTTTTTATTCATAGATAGAAATAGAAGTGTATAGGCCTACCAGATTCTCTTTGTTGTTAATTAAGAACATCAAGCTAAGTAAACTTGGAGTTCAGAAATGCAATAAAAATTCAAAGAAATGCCTCTGTTGAAACTTAGTAAAATGCATTTGATGTAAAATAACGTAGGAAAAAGATGCCAAGATCAATATAGACAATGATGAAACCATGACCTTAGTTACTAACAATCTATAAATATTTAGTATATGCCAACTATATGCCAGCCATTATGCTGAATGCTGAAAACCCCAAACAAAAGTAAGCAAGAAATACTCAAGACAACTTATATTCTGCCTTAACTTCTATTCAGCATGAAAGGATGTACAAAATTAGGGCAAAATATACAAAAAAATGGGAAGGGGGTGCAGGCAAATATGTAAGTAGGTAGAGCAATTTGGGGAATACTAGGGAAGGCCTCATGCAGATAGTGACAATTTTGACAAAATGAAGGATCCTAAGAGGTAGAAGTAAAATATTTTAGTCCTTGAAAGCAATAGTTATGGCATATTTTAAATGAATTCATATAATCTGTAGATAATTATTTAGTGAACTACTTTACACAAGATATGATTCTTCCCTTTTGAAAGTGATTTATTTGTCATTCAAACTGATATTTTGCCTCTTATGCACTCAAAATATGGTAATTCATATTATATTTGTATTATATTTATCCTTTAACAAAGTTTAAATTCTTTGAGGGCAAAGATAGAGTTTTAGTTATTTTTGTAGCTATCCAATACATTATATTGTAAGTTTGTGTTTAATAAATCTTGCATATTTATTAATACATATTTGATTAACTAGAGCTGATAAATCACTCAGTGAAGGTATCATTAGAATAGTAGGAAATAAGTTGTAGTTTCTTACATTCTCCCTTAATACCTTGACCTAATCATGATGTACACAAAGCCAATTTTTTCTTATGTTGATAAAATGGTAGGACTCCAACCCACATTCCAACTTATTTAAATAGAAAACTTAAAAAAAATTTAACTGTAGTTTCAGTCCTAGTTTCTCTGTTTTTTTTTCCATATAATTTAATATCCATCTAATGGTGCTATTTTTTATCTATAATATCTAAATTTCTTTTTTAATGTCAAAATTTAACTAATATATGTATACATATCTGCTGAATATCTAAATAAAAGATTCTTGTGAGTTTTATGTTTTTTGTCTTATTAAAATAAGCCTTTTTGGGATCAAGTCATTGGCATGACTTTGACCAAAAAGTTGATAAAATTATCAATGTTTTAATGAACCCTCTATTGATCAGGGAAAGTCAGCAATGTTGTAGTTCCTAAACTACAGGAAAAGAGTTTTTAATAGGTATATCCTGATACTATGATTCCAGACTCAAGCATTTTTCAATCTGTTGTTATACTGGGGAAACATTTTAGGAATATTCAAAGTATCCCCATGAAACTGACAGGTAAGAAACAGAGCACAGTATGTTGAATGTCCACTTTTATATATTGTATAGTTGAATAAGTCCAATAGATTTGTATCTCTATTGAACTAGACAACATTAGGCTACTGGTTAGGTCTTATTGGCATTGGTTCTTAAGTCCTAGTGGATTTGAACCAACTCTAAATTAAAGCCCAGTCAAAAGGACTTTAGAAAAATCTTTTCATTTAAAGTGTCTCAAAGATTGAACTGATATTTGCTAAACACGGGGATCTAACTCAATAGGTAGACACTGAAGCCAGGAAATCAGTGGAGTATAGTGCAATGAGCACTGACTATGAAGCCTCTGGATCTGGATCCAAATATCTCTTCTTCTTACTACCTGTGTGACCTGTGTCCCAACCTCTGGTTATCTCAATTTTCCCACCTGTAAAATGAAGATGTCAGAGAAAATGGTATCTAAAATTCTTTCTTGCTAGTGCTATGGCCCTGTATGTCATTACTAAGCTATCACAGATTGGTTATGTGGCAAAACCCCAAACTGAGTTAGACAAAGAATTATAAAGAACTCCAGGACATGTGAATTCTCCCCAAACCAGAGAGAAGTGAAGCTGAAAAAATGGATTGTTGTTATTCAGTTATATCTGAGTCTTGGGACTCCATTTGGGGTTTTCTTGGCAAAGACACTGAAATGATTTTCCATTTCTTTCATCAGCTAATTTTACAGGTAAGGAAACTAAGGCATGTGGGGATAAATGACTTTTTAGGGTTAGACAGCTAGCAAGTGTCTGAAATTGGATTTTTCCTCTCTCTGATTCCAGCCAAGGGTGCTTTATCTACTATGCCACTTAGTACCTAAATAAGTTGGATTGGATCCTGAGAAATGTTAATTCAAGTGACCATTTTATTTATTTTTTGTTGCGTTTTAGTATTTCTTAGATATGAAGATAACCTTAAAAAAAAAAAAGAAAAGAGTCTGGATAGTAGACACATTCTCTGTCCTTCCATCTAACTTCTCAGGTAAGATGTTTCTTAGGAACAACAAGTTACTTCTGCTGTTTTAGTTAATAACTATGATTGAACTTCACAATTCCAGGACTTACTTCACATATCTTGAATGATTTTTGATTTCCAGAAAGTACTTGTCTGATTCTCTCATAATATCCTAAGTAAGGAGATAAGAAAATTTGAGCTGTTAGGTGGACTTATAAAAGGTATAATTTAGAGTGATACACACACACACACACACACACACACACACACACCCCTGGACAAATGTCTCCTATGGAATTTCATAAAGTTCTGTCCTATCTTGTGGTGCTATCTTCTTCAAAATTTTCATCTATGAGTTAGCCAAAAAAGAAAAAAAAAGAAAAGAAAAAAGGAAAAAATCTAAACATCCTATTTTAATCCTATTTGGCAGATGAAACAAAAACTTGGAATGGGGGGGGTAGGGAATAAGAGGAAAGCTGAGGTAGGGAAAGAATATGATAAATAATAAAATCAAAATGATATATAGTAAAATAAAATTTAGCAGAGATAAATGTGAAGTCTTTCATTTGGATTAAAAAATTCATTTGTGGATTGTGGGAGAATTTGGTAGTATTCTTATGTAAAACAAATCTAAGTTTTGATTAACCATATACTCAATTTGAGCCAATGATCTGATGAAATTGTTAAAAAAATGTCTAGACTAAATTACACTAGGTTACATTATGATAAGGAGGCATCTGGAAACTATGTCTTATAAGGCATGATTAAAGGAATTGGTGAAGGAAGGTCACCCTTGAGAAACCATGGGGATGTAACAAGAGGTCTAACAGTTGTCTCCCAATATTCAAGTGTCTGACATAAGGAAAAAGGAACAAATTGTTTTGTGTTGGTTTTTCAATTAGCTTTTAAAAAGGGACATTTACCTTGAAGATATAGAAAGAACAAATGTCCAAACCTCTCTGCCCCAACACCTTGGGGCACACTCACCTTAGTTTTTACATTGTACTCATCCTGCCAAGTGCACTTCTAAATGTAATATTGTTGCTAGAAAATTATTTTTCTCAACTAATGCTGGACAGAATTCCAATTGCACCTTGGGTTTGACTTCAAAATTCAGATATCCAAAAGCCTGCTCTTCTGAAATCAGTTAACTCACAATGTTAGTCTCAAATGCCATCTCCTAAAATGATCATGTTGGTCTATCAGGGGAGAAGATGCAAAACTTCTGCTATAGTCTTTTTTCTTCCCAGATTATCAGGAGAATTAAGCTGAAAGAGTAGCTGAAAAGAAATTCAAACAGATTGTTATATACATATACATAGGGGAAAAAATCAAGACCAATGGGTAGAAGCTAAAGAACAGGAAGTCTTGCATGAACTTTCTAGCAATTAGTTATCGCAAAGTGGATTGAGGTGATTATTGAAATAGTGTAATATCTATGAGGAGAGGGAATCACCACTGTGCAGGGATAGTGTAAAAAAGATTGTTACACTGTGAAGCTGAATTGGAAAATATGGTATCTTCTGATTTCAAGATTTAAAAATTCAGTTGATAATGGTATTCAATCGTGGGTTAATCACTTAACTTGTTCATAATCTAGGACAGAGATATCAAATTGGTGACCCATGGGCCAGCAAGTCACCCATAAAAATCCTGAGTGAAGCCTGAACCAGATCAAGTTTGGAAAATATTTAACAGAATAAAGTTATAGTTCAATATGTACAATGTTAATTTGTGGTTTTTAAAAGTCAATATTTGGCCTGCTGAGATCTGTTTCTATTTGAGATCACTTGTCTAGGACACTGCCAAAAGAAATCAAATAGGAAATCCTGAAATATTCAGTTAGTTCAATACGTAATAATCTTTGATACACAAGGCAAAGGTTTATAAAAGTATGGGACCTGCTCCTCAGAACAAATAAAAATTATATTTGGTAAATTGAATGAATCCAATATTTTGGTATCACAGCCAACTATTTTCCCAGTTTACCAATTTGATTTTAGTTTTTAATATTGATTAACATACCTGCCCATATACACTGTTTCCTGTCTATATTAGCTATAGGAGTTAATCAATGAGCAAGCATTTATTCAGCACACAGTATGGGCCAAGCTCTGTGCAAAGACACTGACAAAGACTAATCAGTCCTTCCTCCTAAAGAATTTATAATCTAGATTCTTTGCTTTTGAGTAACTACTTGCTGGAAATTCTAAAAGGAACTTATTATAGGACTATCTCATTCCAAACATAAAGTCTCAAAAATTGTATTGCATCAAATTAATCAGGTGTTTATTGAGAGACTGCTGTGTGCTGCTAAATAGTACAGTGTTTAGACCTGGAAACAGGAAGAATCATCTTCCTGGGTTCAAATCTGGTCTCAGATAGTTACTAGTTGTATAACTCTGGAAAATTCGCCTCAGTATCCTTGTCTGTAAAATGAGCTGGTGAAGGAAATGGCAAAACACTTCAGTATCTTCGCCAATAAAACACCAAATGAGGTCATAGAGAATTGGATATGACTGAAAGGACTGAACATCAACAATTAAAACACTAAGATAATGGAAGGATATGGGGAAATGCAGAGAGAGAGGGCAAAACTAACACAAACCAATTAAAGAAAAATAAAACGAAGTTTACCATTTCATGGTAAAATATTGGTCTTTAAATTATTTAAATTTAAATTAATTTAAATTTAAATTAAAAATTAAATTAAATTAAAAATGCTATAGGAATTTAGAAAAGGGAAAGATCAAAGTAGGCTGTAGTGACTGGACTTGGTTTGATAGAGAATATGAGATCCCAATATATAGAGAAATTTGCCAATTGAAACAGTCATTCTTTTTCTCATAGCAAAAGTTTTATGATAACATTTATTATTTTTAAAGATAGTTCTTTTAGGTCTTAATAGGGTTATGGGAGGATATTATTATTTAGAATTCCTCCTTTTTCTTAATCTTTGCCACATTTGTATGTTGCTCTGCTTCCCATACAACTTGCTGTAGTGACATCAGGCAGGCCTGCAGTAGCCCCAGAGGAGCTGTCCTGTGTTAAAGCCTTCAGAAGGAATGGTGTTCGTGGCACCAAAGTGACACTCCCCCATGTGTCCCCCTCCACCCCTACCCCCCTCAGCAGCAGATGAAATATTTCAAAGGGGACATCTGCCACCACCACTGAGCTTTTATGGCATACCCACACATGTAGACTCACTAAAGTGGGCATGACAGCTGAAAAAAATTAAAAGTGTGTGTGTTTTTAAAAACAACTTATGGTTGGAAATTAAGAAATGACTTTAAATAAGAAGGGTTTTTTGTGAGTTTTTTTTTAAGACCCCACACTTACAAAATCTTTTAGGTCATGTGTTTGCTTTCTGAAACATTTGGCAAGTAGTAAGTGCCATGGGAATATATCCACTCCATCTGGAATCAGCAGATTCCTCCTGGTTCCACTGTACCTGAATTACCACCAGCCCCCATGCTCACAAATGTTTTTGTTTTCTTCTGTCAATAAATTTTGGAAGCTGCAATTAAATGGAGGAGCTTCTCAGAAACGAGTTCTTCCTTAGTCTTGCATTGGACTCAAGAGAAAATCTTGAAGGATTTAAAGACATCACTTGCCATTTAGCTGTTTATTACAGTAAACCGCCTTAGAACTTGTTTGGTATGGAGTCCTTTTAGACAGCCTTTGCCTTTATCAAAAAGACCATAGTGAGCTCATCACCATTTGCCCCACCTACTGTTTCCAGTGAGAAACTTTCTAAAGGGATTTAATTTTATTTAGCTAATAACAAGATAAGGGTCATGTTGTCCTAACTTTTAAGTTCCTTCAAAAAACTGAATACAAGTTGAAGCTGAAAAAAATCAGGGTTATTAGGTTCTAAGCCATTCCTTGTCAGAGCAAAACTATTAGATAACTGTATATTTTTTAGATTTTCTTTTTTTCCTAGATAAGTTTTGGTGATGACTAAAGCCTTCCATAGAAGTCCCCTTCCCCCCTTTAAATTTCCATTTTACATGGGATGGCATGTAAGAAGAATTAGACGGAAAATCTCACGAGAACAACAGCTCTCGTTTGATATTTGGTTCTTCCTTCTATAATTCTGGCAAGAAATACTGTGGGAATAAACTTTTCTGTAGAAGTGCCAAGTAGCAGTTATTTAAATATTTCATTACCTCACAAAAAATCAATCTAGTTCCTATAAAGCAATTGGACAATTTCTGACCTGTCCCAGGTCTGAGTCCCTGCTTTTCCATTAGAGTTATGTTGGCATCTTTCTTTCTTTCTTTCTTTCTTTCTTTCTTTCTTTCTTTCTTTCTTTCTTTCTTTCTTTCTTTCTTTCTTTCTTTCTTTCTTTCTTTCTTTCTTTTCCTTTTTCTCCCCCTCTATTCCACCCTCCTTCTCTCCTTCCCGTGTTTCCCTCACCCTCTCTTTCTTCCTCTTTTTTTTTTTTCTTTTGATATTCTGGAACTTTTCATACTATTGTGAAATTATTTCAAAAGTTGGCAACAGACTTTGAAATAATCAAATATTTTTCCAACTAGGGAAAAATAAATTTGGTAACAAAATACAGTCCTATTCTTCTTCAGAGTGCAAGACACACTGACATGTTCTCATTGGCATTCACCTATTTCCTATTACTTGAATTTTTGATGAAGAAGCAGTGAAAAGGCTGTGTTAACAGCAGAAGAATGTGTGTGTGTGTGTGTGTGTGTGTGTGTGTGTGTGTGTGAGTGTGTGTGTGTGTGTGTGTAAAAGAGTCCTGTTTAGCCAGTGTATTGCAGAATGACTTTGTAGGAGACAAATTAATTAATTGTTTTAAGTAAATGATTTCATCAAAACTGAAAATTTTGCTTTCCTGCATTATCCTTCTGGTGGAGAGTTTTGAATTTGAAGATATGGGCCTTCTTAATTTTGAGATTTTAGGTTCATGATTGGTTCCTACTAAGAATTTATTATTGATCTAGTCATAGAATAGGTTTCTTTGCATTATATTCACTGCAAATAGAAAACCTGATCTAATTCTGTTGTGGCAACAAATTGCCTTAGTTTTTTTGTTTTTGATTTTTAGGAAATCTCCCTCTTCCCCCCAAAACAAAACAAAACAAAGCAACTTATGTTACACAGTGTCCACAGGCCAACTAAATATCTTGGCACTGCTATGCCTTACATACTACTCTGTGAAGCCATGAGTACCTGCTTCAGTATTTATACTGATCAAGTGACAAAAATATTTCATCTAAGATAAAGTACTTAATAAATGATCTAAAAAGCAAATTCAAATACCACAACTTAGAACCTCATTCTAATACGAGTTGATTTTCTATAGAATTTACTACATTCAGATTAAACTTGGATTGAATTCAAGGGTATTTATTATTGAACTACCAGAAGTTTTTGTTTGTTTGTTTTTCATATATGATATCAATTGTTGTATAGACCCATGAAATATCCCTAAGAATTCTATTATATTAGAGTTTCATAATATTGTTTAATAATACCCAGAATTGTCCAGGAATTTATTAGGAAGAAATCATTCTTAAAGTGGCATCAACCCACTTACCTTGCCTGAGCTTGATATAGTTTCAGCTCATTACCTAGGTATTATTAACTAGATTCTTAGCATCCCCAAACTGCCTTTAACCAAGATACTAGGATTTTTCCCATTCAGCCAAATAGCTGAATTTCCATTTCAGAGTTTTAAGCCTGTATAAATGGAAGATTGGTGATACTATCAAAAGAAGTAGGAGAATTGAGAGGACAGATGGATTTTTTGGGAAAGAAAATTAGCCTAATTAAGCACATTTTGAATTTTATATACCACAAGGTGATTGGATGGAGATTCAAAGGAAGTATGGTGCTTTCAAAGATCCCAAACTATTCTTTCTGAATTTATTCTCTTTCTGAATAAATTTTCTCAGTAAAAGGAAGGGATTGAAATTAATGATTCAGAAATCTTTTCTAGCCATATGATTCCTATTCACCACTGTTGAAATCCATCTCCTTAATATCAGAATCCTTTCATTGATGATAGATAGCTATATACATATATATATATATATATATATATATAAAACTCTCTCTATATATATAACTATACACACACACATATTTACACATATATATATAACACAAATAACAGTATCTCAGAAGAATTAAAGATAGAAATGATCCAATGAATTATAGAAAAATATGCATCAGAAATAAGCAATTGATCCTGTAACCAATGACTTATATAACTAACTGCATAATAGTTATTATTAAGAATATGTGTACCTCCCCATATCCTCTAGTCTCAGTTTTATTTTTCTTTCTTTTTTCTATAGTCTCTCCTTGGACAGTCATACTCATCCCAGTGGCTTAGATAATTATTCTTCTGTAATAACTCTCAAAGAGTATGCTAAACCCCAACAGCTCTTCAGACATTAAAGTTGATCTTTACAACTTTCTCTTGAACATTTTCATTGGATCACCCCTTGGTATCGAAAATTCAACATGTGCTAAATTACACTATTCCCTTCCCATGAAAACCTATCTGTCTTTTCAACTCTCCTACTTCTTTTAATAGAATCATTATTTTTTTTTTCACTTGTAAAGATTTGAAACTTTGAAGTGAAGCCTCAGATACCAGGCTAAATGGAAAAGTTCTAGTATCTCAGATACATGCTGTTTAGGGATAAGAATCTAGTTTATAACATATAGATCATGCTCTGCCAAGATGAACAGGATGATCCCACTATCTCTGATATCTTTACGATATATTCAACATCAAAGCATTGTATCCCCATCATCATAGGAAATAATGCCATTCATACCTGCTTTGATCCATTTTTTTTTATGCAGTGATGCCCATAAGGTTTTAATTTTCACAAAATTCTAATACTAATAAAGGTAGATAAAGACTATTTTACTATCTCCCCCAACACAATTATACCAGTTCAGTACCCAAGGAAGAAAATTTTCTCTACCAGTATAGGTCAGCACTTTCTCTGCAACATTTTTTGAGAGTTTCCTAGACTATTGAGAACATAAGTGACTTGTCCAATGTCACACAACTTGCATTTGTCAGAGACTGAGCTTGAAGTCACGTTCTTCTGGCTTTGAGAAGAGTATTGTTGAGCAAAAGTCATTAGATTTGGCAATTAAGCAATTTTTACATTTTAAAATTTATTTTAGAGAGAGTACTTTCAATTGAGTGATGTTTGGAAAGTTAAGGGCAAAAAAGACTGAGGTGTAAAAGGAGAGAAATGGGAGGTAATTTGCATAGATATCTTGTTCTTAGGAGTTTTGCATAAGCAAAATGGAGATTTTATTGCATGATACTTTGAAGGCAGAATAGATTCTATTAAATTTTTTCTAAGGAGGGAAAGATTTGGGCATATTTGTAAATATTATTGAAGGAACCAATAGATAAGGGAGAATTTGAAGGTTTCAAGGTTTCATTTCAGGTTATATAAGGAATATTTCTGAGCAAGCAAAAAACTTTACAGATCTATTTTATCTATACCTATTTCTTATACTTGGGGTATTAGATTAGGGATAGTTGGAAGATGAGAGGGAAATTTGTGGTTGCTTCCAACATAAGAAGGACATTTTATATTTTCTTTTAATTGAGTCTCATAGACATCAACTTCTGGGGAGAAGTGTCTCAATCCAATTCTTACATGGGTCTCTTCTATAAGCCTCAATAGAATTCATTACCTCTTACCCGGCCTCTCACCAAAAAAATAAAAGATTTAAGACTTTCTAAAGAAAAATTGTTATGAAGGTTTCACACTCTGTTCTTGAAAACTTGAAAACTATAGGAAATCTGAACTTTTCCCTTACTTCTATTTTCTTACTCCCATTTCCAATTAGTTTCAAACTTTCTTGATTCTCTCTTTACAATGCACGCCTCACCTTTTTTTTTTTTCCCTACTCATAACTACAAGGTTAGTTCAGTTCTTTCTTGTCTCTCTGACAATGATAATGACAATGACAATCTCTGATGAGATCATTCTAATAACTTTCCAATTAGTCTACCTCATTCAGTTTCTCCTCTCTTATAAATGTGTTAGACTAATCTTCCTTTAGGAATTGACCCTAACATTTCTCTTCTCCCATATTTTGCTCTTTCCATTCAAATACCACAGTGCTTTCCTATTGCTTCTAGAATGAAATATAAATATTTCAACCTGGCATTTTAGAATCCCCACAATATGGCTCCTATTTACACTTTCCAGATTTATTTCATACTTCATGAAATATGTGTTCCAACTCTCCTGCAAAACGGATACCATCTCCTACCCACATGCATTTGCACATTCCATGATACATGCCTGTAACACCTTCCTTCTTATTTTGCTTCAACCCAGATACCAATTTATACCTTTCCTTATTACCCCAATTATTAATTCTCTGTTGACCTGTAATTTATCTTTTTTTTTAATTTTTTGTATATGCAATATAAGTCACTCTCTACCTTGCTAATATGTCAACTCACTAAAGGCAGAGGCTATGTCACTTTTATTTTCCTATTCCCAACATCTAGCTCAGCATCTTGTACAGAACAAACATTAGCTGTTTGTTGAGGTAAACTTGTTGAATTATTTTATTTTTCTTCTTTGCCCACAGGTAATGAATTGACTTATCCTGTAGATTTTATCACCAAATTATCTCTCCCATTCATCCCTTCCTCTCAACTTACACTTCTGAAGGGTTTCATTATCTGGACCACTGAAATGATGTCCTAACTTAACACTCTGACATTGATTTCTCCTTCTTTCAATCCATCTTTTCCAGAGCTAGGAAATAATATTCCTAATGCATAGGTCTACTATGTCATTCCCATGCTTATAGATGTCCAGTAGCATCCTAGTGTGACCATAAGAAAAAAATAAAGTTTCCTTATCCTAGCATGCAATGCTTTCACAATTGGTCACAAACATATTTTTTTCAATCTTATTTAATGGAACTACTTACTAGATTCAAGGAGTTGCTCTTGAGTGCAAACTGTGACATTTATTAACTACAAGACCAAGAAGTAATCACTAAGTGAGCTTCACTTTTCTCACCTGTAGCATCACTTCATAGGATACTGTGTAAAAATACAGCAAATATTAAATTCTTTTAATGACTATGCTAATATAAATGGCTGAAACCACTAAAAAAAATTTAAGTAGTAGAAACATGAATAAACTTTCCAGAGAAGAAATGAAACAATAGGAAAGTGGGAGGACAAATAGAATGGAATATTTTATAAATTGATTAACATTATCTTTGCATTCAATGTTTTTTAAAAATTATTTTTCTTTTTCATAAAGGAGAGTTAAAACTGAAAGGGAAAAATTAAGAGGATAATGCCATTAAGAAAAAAAGGCATAAAGACAACACACAAATAAACATTTTCATGTGGATACTTACATTTATATATATGCAATATATATATATGTATAAAGATCCACTTATATCTCCTTCCAAACTATAGTGTTCTATTAATATGTTATGATTACAGAAGTATTGTTCTCATGCCCTCCATGAAGAAAGAACTTATTAGAGACCTTCAAATTGCATTTTAAAATTATTTAAAAATTTTTTATTGATACTTTTCATTTTTATATCATATTCATCCCTAGTTATCTTTCCTCCCCCATAACATATACACATGCACACAATATTACTCCCCCCCCCCACACACAACAGTCCATCTTTCTTGTAACAAAGAAAATTAAAGAAAAACAAACAGCATAGAAACCATGCAAAACAATACATGAGATGTTCTGCATTCCTAGTCCTTCACTTCAGCAAGTAAAGAAGGGAGGTGCATTTCCTAATCTCCTTTTCAGGGCCAATATAGGCCATAACTCTTTTAAAACATTCTGCTTTGTTTTAGCATTCTTTTCATTTACTTTACTATATACAATGTAACATTTAACTATTGGTCATTATCCCTTGGTCTGGGGTGGCCTGGGAGAGAGGTACAATAAACATTCCATTGTAAGCTCTAATTATATGATTTTTTTTTCAGGCCCTGATTAGATGAGCCCAAACAGTCAAAAGGTTATTTTGTATAGATAGCATTAACTTCTCTCTGGAAGTTGTTATAATTTCAGGAATGAAGAAAAATTTTTAAAAATACTAGTTATCCTTTGGTAGGATGCGAGTTCCTAAACACTGTAAATCTTTTAGGAGAGGGTAAGTGATCATTGGTTGGTATAATTTTAATTGTGGGTGAGATTTTAGATAACATATGAATTAGACTAGACTCTCTTCAGGGTCTCTTCTAGTATCAAGATTCTATGATTTTTAAAGATATATGGATTATGTCAAAGGATTTATCCCCCAAAACTAGATTCAAGCAAACATCAAATAAGGTGTTTCTAAGGAAAGTTTTTTATTTAGCCTAACTGATAGGTTTTTAGGGGCATGAATCATATTATGTATGAGAAGAAATGAGTCTCTAATGGTAGAAAAAAAGAAAAAAGTTTTTATTATCTTTTTGAGAATTATTTTAAACCTAATTTAAAAAGAGGTCATTTTAAAGCCAATAGTTTATTGCATTATTACTATACAGTGGATAGTAATGACTGATTTCTGGGCTGTTGTTTGCCAAGATGACTAAGTTGTCATTTTTAATTAGCTTTATGTTCTTCTTAAAGGCTAATTGCTTTACATTTTTATCAAGATTACTTGATTGTTAATGACAAGGGTGCCATGGTTACATATTTTTATAGAATTCCCAAATCTATTGAATTGTATGATATCCCATTCCCTCTGGATTTTCTGTACCATAAAGTTGTGTCTTAAGAATACTTAGGAAAATACATATTTACTAATAACATTAATAAAATAAGGTAAAATAAAATGCCTCCTTTTTTTGGCAAGAGGACCATTGCTAACATATTTAGCAAAAATATAAACAAACATTTGTGATTTTATTTCAGCTTTTAAAAAATACTTCCATGTACTCTATTTCATCATGAGTGTTTTAATCTTCTGGACAAATGCACTAGAGTAGCTACATAAATGCACCATGCTTTGTCTACAAGCACGACACAAGTGACCCACCATCAGTAGGGTATGTGCTTTGAATGGTTTTCCCAGCAGTAGGGCCGAATTGTGCTTAGTCATTCATACCCTTTGTGATCAACAATGTGAATTTTTTTAACAGGACTGAGTGAGGTTAGGAATTCAGTCTATGCTTATGGAGAAACATTTTTTCCCTTATGGAAAGCTAAACAGCCCATGTGGTGTTGTTGCTGTTTAGTCATTTCAGTCACATCCAACTCTACATGACCCCATTTGGGGTTTTCTTATCAAACCTACTGGAGTGATTTGCCATTTCCTTTTTCACCTCATTTTACAAATGTGGAAACTGAGGGAGAGCTAAGGGACTTGTCCAGGGTCTCACAGCTAGTGTCTAAGGCTTCCTGATTCCAACCTTGGTACTCTACCACTGAGCTATCTATCTACCTACCTACAAAGCCCATATGTTACTTTTAGCAGCATGAGCTAGTCTCTTGAACTAACCAGTCCAGACTCAATTAATTTTGATTTTAATATGCCTTTTCAAATTGCTTACTATATACTATGTACTACATACAAGGAATTATTATAGGTGATTCAATAAGAAAGACTAAAATGAGTCCCTTCAGGATGTTACATTCTTTTGAGGGGAGGGGAAATGAAACATTTATTTATTTATATATTTACTAATTTATTTAAATTATAATCCCATATTCTGGTTTTAAATTTGCCTTTTATTAGTGTATATTTGTACTGATCTTAAAGGTTTTCCAGGAAAATCTTAATGGGTTCCAGATTAAAAAAAAAAAAATCTTTTCATTTCTTAGCAGAAAACTGAAGTCCTGTGCGGGTTAGATCATTAGAAGCTTTGCCCTTGATCTGGTTACTCATCTCACTCCCTATCACAGACATGGTCCAGAGAAAAGCCTTATCTATTTGGACATTTTTAGTAAATACATAGTTATACATGCAGAATCTTCACATGCTTCCTTTTCTGCAGCAAATAAATAGCAACCAGATGTGTGATAACCAGAATACTCTCATGAGTTTGTCCTGAAAAAGTCAAGACACATTGATTTAAGTTGACATCTGCAACTCTTGCTGCTGTTGGTTCTGTTGTTCTTTGACTTCTGTTGCAGGGAGAGATCCTCTTCTCCTTTACTCAATTATATAACAAAGCTTTGGGTCTATAAAATGATATTAGTCACCTTTTTGTAAAGCTGAATAAATGAGTTGCTGCTACAACTCTTGCTGTTGCTGTAGTTGCAACAAAAGTAAATAAGTTCCTTATATTATTTAATATTCCCTATTTCCTTTTATAGGAATTTGAAAATGATCAATTCTCTCAGTGTGAAATGACTCAGAAGATCACAGAATATTTGTTGGAAGTGACCTCAATGACTATCTAATTAAACTTATACCTGAAAAGAGACTCTTCTTTCCCATCATACCTCATGAAGGATCGTTCATCTTTCCCTTGTAATATCTCCAAAAGGCAGCCATATCCACTTTTATATAGCCCTCTTTGTAAGGATTTTTTCCCCTAGATAAAGCTTAAGTATCTTTTAATGCAAATTCTAACCATTACTTCTAGTTCTTCCCATCAGTCAAAGCAGAAGTTTTAATACACTTTGCAATGAAAGTCTTTCAAAATCTTGAAAAGTGTTCTCAGGTCCATTTTGTCTTTATCTCTCCACGGTAAACAATCTGAGTTCCTTCGTTCCTGTATGGGGTAGCATAATCATGAGATATTTAACCTGGTTGCCCTCCCCCTGGATAATTTTAAGCTCTTTAGAGTCCTTCCTGAAATGGAATGGAATGTTGCTGTGATTATTGTTGTTGTTATTGTTGTTGTTCAACTAATTTGCTCTTCTTGCCTTCCAAGGATTCTCAAAAGTCTTCTCCAGCACCATAATTTGAAAGCATTGATTCTGGAGCTCAGCTTTCCTTATAATCCCACTTTCATAGCCATACATTGCTAATGGAAAAACCATAACTTTGATTTTATGGACTTTGGTTGGCAAGGAGATAGATGTCTCTGCTTTTTAGTATACTGCTCTGATTTGCCATAGATTTCTTTTCAAAGAGCAACTTCTTTTAAGGCCCCTATAGTTATAACATAGTGCCCAGAACCAAACTCTGCTCAAGATACGGTCTGAGAAGGGAATGGTCCAGTGGGATAATCACTTCCTTAGTTCTAGACACTATGGGCTAAGATTACATTAGCATTTTTTGTTTCTATATCACACTTATGGTTGCTGGTGAACCTATACTATAACATCCTTGTAAAGTAATTTTTACTAAGCTCCATAAGCTCTCAACTAATCTAATGAAATTAAAATAGTTAATTCAAGTAGGAGGGAATAAGTAATTATCCTAGAAGAGTCATTCCTTGACAGACCTATAGGACATCATTCTGATAGCAGCTGTAACAATGCAAAAACACAAATTCTAAAGAACTTATCCTTGCTCTTCCTGATGACTGGGAAACAATATTTTGAAAGGCAAAGGAAAATGTTCTTTCCTTTGTGTGTCTACGTGTCTGACAAAGTTTATTGTTATTTTTTCAAACTAACAATAAAAAATATGGAATGAGTATAGAGTGAAGAATCTTAAATCAACAAGGGAAAAAAGATTCCATAGCATATATAAGCAAAAGGGATCAGCATTGATAACAGTGCAATAGGTTAGCATTCATAATCATACCTAACATTTACATAATACTTAAATGTTTTTATAGTGTTTTACATATGTTATCCCGTTTGATCCTCACAAAAATCCTGATTTTGTAATCCTTATTATAAATAAAGCATCTGAGGTTGGGAGAGACTGTGACTTGCCCAGGATAGCACAGTTGTAAACATCTAAAACAGGATTATAAGAGCTAGTATTCATATAATGCTTTAAATATTATAAAATGCTTTATAAATTCTATCTTAATATAAACTCACATTATTCTTGAGAGGTTGATGCTATTGTTATCTTAATTTTACAGCTTCAGAATTTAAAGCAGAGTAGTTTAAGTTCCCTGTCCATAATCACATAACTATTAAGTATCTCAGACTGGATTTGTGTTTAGGACTTCCTGATTCTGAATTCAGAGCATTCTCCATTTAACCTCCTCTAACTGCCTAATTAAAACTCAGATCGTTCTGTGCTACCTGTCTTTCTTTACAGTTGTCAGCTAATACTTCTATGGATCTCTTGTTGTTAGTAATGCTCTTGGTAGAGGATTAACTTGGATGAGGTCATCAGGGTTTTTAGTTCCAGGACACCAAAATGTAGAGGGAGGTGTCAGTGTAAAATAGAGGGACTTATACTTCCTCAGCAATATCTAAAAACAAACTCCTGTCTCTTCATGACCCAGTTAGATTTCTCTTTGAATTTTTTTTCACTCTTTTCCCACTACCCATTCCTTGACTCTGATGTGGCAAGTCTCCATGCTCTGAGGAAACCTTATCTCTTGGGGTCTCTATCTGTCCTAACTTAAAAGTGGATTTAAAGGCATTTTTCATGCTCTTTGCCCCATATTCACAAATGTTAGTTGTGACTCAGGCACTAAGTATTATAATTTGACTGGTTATTTCCTCAGCATCCCTGGGAAGAGCTCACTCAGACTCTATGTCCTTCCATTTTCTGTTTCAATAAAAATAGAGTAATGGCTTTTTATTACAAATATGAAGTATGATAATAAATGATTATACTTATCTACAAGCCAGATGAATAGGTGGAGGGCAAGAGAACACTTTTAAAAAGTGGGAAAGAGGGGAAAAAATAGAAAGCATCAACTGAATCTGAGAAAAACACAGATGTCCAGAATAGTGGTCCTGTCTGCCAAAATAATTCCTCTGAAATTCTCAACTGAGTCAAAATTCCTAGCATCTTTCCCAGACGGGTTTGTACCGCTCCCTAATATTGTCTTGGGTTAGGTCAAGCAGTCCCAAGCCTGATAAGCTGACTCTCACTTGAAATGGAAATAACCATTGTTCTCTGGCATGCAAAATTTCTATTAAACCTTGTCTAAATAAATGATTTCTCATTCCCTTGTGATAACATATGCTATTGCAGAACCCCACATTAAAAAAATATGGAGTTCTATCAATTGAATGAATGTTGATTGTTCAAATCATATGTTAATTGGTTAATATCTGTGTGTAATATATATGTGTGTGTGTGTGTGTGTGTGTGTGTGTGTGTGTTTTACATTACATTTAACTAGCCTCATGTCTAGGATATCAGAAGCTAAGCATTTGGAGAATATTTTTTCTACTTTGTTAAACTGGCTTTTTGTAGACTTATATTCTGGGCACCCATTGTGAATTATATCCAGGACTTATAGTAAAGAAGACCTGGGTTAGAATTATGCTCCAGACAGTGTGTGTGACTTGGGGCAGTAACTCACTTAACCTTAACTTTTTCAAGCCTGTTTCCTCATATGTAAAATTAATTTAATCACACTTACCTCACAGGACTATGATGAGGATCAAAGTGAGACAATAGAAATGAACATTTTTTAAAATCTTAAAATTTATATATATATACACATATATATACATATACATACACACATGTGAGCTTCTTTAGATTCTCAATAGGAGAGTGAAATGAATGAAAAGCATCTAGTAATTAGATGTTCCTAATTTTTTTCATATTAAAATTTCTCATAGGTCCTTTTCTGAAGTAATCATTTAAATTATAAGAATCTCTGGATAATGCTTGTAGGGTTAGATAATAGTGAGTATATGAGTCATAAACATGCCATTTCAATCCAAGAGCAAGTAGCAATAGCCAGTTCTTTGGCAGATCCTCCCATTTTAATGTTTTTTTTTCCACCCCCACTTCAACAACACACACCTTCAGTGCCCAGATTGGCAGGTTTTTATTTTGTTACGAAAATTTTAGGAAGAAGAATATTTAAATCCCACAATTAAAAGAGAGTGACATGCTATTACTTTTCCTGTGCAACCCATAAAAAAGTAGAACTATGTGAGAACTAGATATATAGCCTATAATTTGATTGTTATACAATAGTATCTGGGCTGCAACTCAGCAACTAAAAATACAATTTCAGTAGAATATTTCCAGATCTTCCAGTTTTGATGGAATAGAAGTTTACTCTTTTCTCTATACTTGATTCCCAGAGCTTCCAGTTTTGATGGAATAGAAGTTTACTCATTTCTCTATACTTGGAGATAATTATTTCTTGCTTGTTTATTTTTCCAATGAATTTAATCTAATACACCTGAAAAAAGTTGGGAACGCTATTTTTGACTCCCATGTAAGGATCTGTGCTCCTGTACTCCCCACTCTCACTTGTGCCTTAGTCACCCTGTCATATGCCCAGTTGTCCTCACATAGCACAAGCACCTTTTGAAAAAAAAATTGCATTTTAGGATTGAATGGATTTAGGCAGTCATTTGTCTCATTACTCAAGGAAAAGAGTTACCTCACTAATTGAGCAACTGCTGTTCCCATTTTCCATGACCAGCTCTGACTCACAGTCTGACCTCAAGAAAGGGTATTTCCTTCATCTTCCATCTCTGGAAGTGTAAAATGGGAGAGATGGCCTTTGTTATTTATTTATACTAGTGAGATGCTCTGGCACTGTTGGATTAACTATGATGGTACTTCAGTACTTACATTTTCACCAATAGAAGGAGTTTGAAAAATTAAGTTTAAAAAGAATATAATATTGTTGGGTAATGGCTGACCAGGATAACCCAAGTTCAAGACCTACCTCTGATATATGAATGCCATGTGAGTCACTTGACCTCTCAGTGTTCTAGGTCAGTGCTCTACAACTGTTTAGCAGTGCTTAGCACATATTAGGTACTTAGTAAGTATCTCTTTATTGATTGAATATAGCCCAAACCAGATTAAAATGTAACTGGTAAATATTTAACAAAATAAATAATCTTTTAAAAAGTATACTATGCCATGGCAATGCTTGTTTTATTCCATAAATTAAAAAATTAAAAATAAAAAAAATTAGATAGACCATAAATAATGTTAATGTGTGGTTTTCTAAATCATTTTATAGTCTACAATTTAGTGGACTCTTTCTTTTTGAGTTTGATACCACTAGTCTACATAAATCCACTTATACTACAGAGGGAGTTTCTTTGTCAGTGCTTTGTCAATGGTCGCATGGCATTTTTACACTTTAACTCTGATGTGTCTGGGTCCCAATCTAATAATTAATGGTGTATCCTTATCTTCAATTCATTGATTATTTATTCAGAAACATGCATATATAGAAATGTGGAATCTTAAGGGAAAAAATGGAATGGTTTAATATCATTATTTTCTTTTGTAAATAGAATAAAATAAAAAAACAATAGTATAATCTGAGGTGCTAAGTTTTTTTTAAAAATGCTCCACATTAAAGAATAAAAGTATATCATGAGATAGATACTAAGTTGTATATATATTGATGAAAGCCATATGGGAATTGCTAATAGGGGCTAGGGAGCACTTTGTGAGAAAGAAGTATGGCAACATGATGAATTCTTCATCTTTCTATTAAAATTCTACTGCATTTCTCTCTTCTGGAACAGTGCTAGGGCAAAGTATACAAAGCATGAATCCCAGACTTGTTTCCTTTCCTTCTTTTCCTTTCTACATACCTATCATTTAAGCTGCTTGTGAGATGAGAAAGATGTGCTTTGAGAAAATCCACTTTATGGAGCCTTGCACAGGAGTGAGTGATGGATAGAGCATGGAAGCAGCTTTAAAAGCCATTTTCTTTACTCATTTTAGGCCATGAGGGTACTCTGTACAACTCTCTGGCCACCAGAATGAATAAGAGGGGTACACACACACACATACACACACCCCTAAGATCTATCATTGATTTAAAGTGATTGATGAGTAGTCTTGTCTGATTGGGTTGAATTGTTAAGCCATCCATCATTCTAAACCAATGCTATGCTCCACACTCCAGAATACAGTCACATTAGGTGAGAGTGTGAGGGGTTATTGTGTTTTGTTTTGTTTTTGTTTTATTTATTTATTTTTTTGCCAGAGGGAGTGACACTGTGCTTAGATTGCCAAACTTTAGGAAGAAAAAGCTAGCTGTATCATCCTATATTAAAGGTCCAGTATACTGTAACTTGTATATATATGCACAATAAATTTTTTCCAAGAAAATTTCACCAAAAATTTTATATTAGATGAAATAACAGAAACAATAACATACTTCCCATTAGTTAGATATTCCTTCTTCATTATGAAAAGCATATCATAGAACCCCTATTTCAAAACTTTCTTTCTTCTCCATGTATGGATCAGACTTCCATATAACATGCCCTCAATTTCTGAGAGAGTTAATCCACTTAGTTTAGTTTAGTTCAGTTTAGTTAGAGCTCTTTCTCTAGAGCTGAAGAATATATCAATGAGTGCAAATTTACCTATTCCACCATATTTACCCAGCCCTAAAGTAATAGATGAGACTGTTCTTCACATTCCATTTAACTTTACACAGGGACCATTCTGTCACTTGTACTACTTCCACACCTGCCTCTGCTTTGCTCTGGTTAAGATAATCAAATCAGTACCTGAAAGAGTATGATATTAAGTTGGATCCACTCATCACTTCTGTGTTTGCCTGACCCAAATTTCCTTCCTTGGCAAAAATTCACCCTTTACCTGTATTCCATTGTGCAAGATCACTGATGGCAAGGTTTCTGAATCATTTTTGAATTTATGTGCCTAGAATTTAATATAATGGGTAGCATATATACTTAATAAATGATTGTTTTCTTCATTCATTCATTATCAAGTTTTGGGGATGACAACTAGATCTGGCATTTTTCTAGTTCTTTAAAGTTCTCAAATCACTTTTCAATAATTATTATATATGTGTGTGTGTGTGTGTGTATACATAATCTAAAAGAAATTAAATAACTTACTCAGGGTGATGCAGCTAGTAGTTATCTGCAGTAGGATTTAAATATAGGCTTGATTGACAGGGCATGTGTATGTATAAAATATATGTGTGTGCATATTACATACATATACAATGTCTGTATAATATCTGCCTGTATATACTTATGTCAATTATATATACATAGATATGTATACAAATACCAAAATATTTGTATGTATATATGTACACATGCATTTTCTGTGTGTGTGTGTTTGTGTAAAATTTTATTTAGTCTAACAAAAATGTACTTATGTATGGATGTCATTTATTCTTCAATATAAACTTACACCACTGAGGTACTGATACTTTTAAAGTTGTTTTTTTTTTTTAATCTCATCATGTAATGAAAAACTGTCCACCATGAAAGGAATTGCAGAAATTAGTAGGTATATATGAGAGACAATCTCCAAGGATTCTGCTTTCCTAATCTGCAAAGGGCTAGAGATAAGTGATCTTTAAGGTGTTTCCTAGATTTTAACTTTTTATGATTCCAAACATTTAGGGGGGCTAAAGATTTTTTTTCCTGTCACTAAAATCACACCATCTAGACAGCTGCCTGATTAACACTAAATCCTTAGTGAAAAGTGCTCCATAGTGGGTTTTGGCTTATGTCTATTGGCAGGGGCACGGGGACAGCAGATGGTCCCTCAAATTCAATTTATTTCCTCTGCACAGGTGAAAAGAAAAAATAGTAAAGGTTGTTTTCCACATAAAAAATCATTTTCTCTACCACAGTGAAGGCATTTAGGGCAGGTCCATGAACTTACTTTTCATCCAGGGAACTTTTGTGAATAGCTCTGGACTTGAAGTCACAAAAACCTGTGGCTGGATGCCACTCCAGACAGTAATCAGCTGTGTGACCCTGGGAAAGTAATTTTATTTTTCTGAGTCTTGGTCTCCTTATTTGTAAATCAAAGATAATAACATTAACCTCAAAAGTTTGTTTTGTTTGATATAATACACACACACACACACACACACACACACACACACACATGTGTAATGGGCCGAAGCTCTTGAGTTGTTGCACTGAGGTCCCGAGCACTTGAGGCTAATTAACAATTGGAATTTATTATTATCTATTAATATATGCTTGGAGAAAGAATGGCCCCGCCCACTCTCTGTGCAAGTTTGATGTGTTGTATAGGAGATGATGTAGAGGATTAGGTAGGTGGAGTGTGAGAGCCAGAGACACTGCTGGACAGATTCATGTTGCAATTGCTCTCACATCCTATCACCATTCCCCTTTACATCATCATTCCCCTTCACCTCCGCAAAGAAGCAAAGAATAAAGATCAAGGATTTTAGCTTATCCTGACTCCAGCTGATTTTAATTTACTCTGGGTGCTAAAAGCGGTCATCACACACATGCCCAGTCAGTCAAGCCTGTATTTGAATCCTATCACAGATTACTAGCTACATCACCCTGAGTAAATTACTTAATTTCTTAGATTATGTATACACACACACACACACACACACACACACACACTTGTGTGCATATCAGCACATATAACAATATAATACACATATATATTCAATACACACACACACATATATATACACATATGCATATTTATCTATGTGTATCTGATATAACAATGCAAGAATTCAAAATATATTCCTCTATGTGTCTAATCTTTTAAACACTGGCTTATATGGGGTAACTAGATGTCACAGTGGATAGAACACTGATCTTAGAGTCAAGAGGAGCTGAGTCCAAATATGGCCTCAGATACTAGTTGTGTCTCAGGACAAATTACTTTACTCTGATTGCCTCTCTTTACTCTCCCCCCCCAAAAAAATACTTCCTCATTCATCCACTAGTATAGTTTTATCTTAATAATTAGGCAGAAGATTCATTTAGTTACTTTACAAGGATACTTATCTAAATTGGACAATAAGAACTGTAGTTATAAACATTTCTCCAAATCTAAAGTCACAGTCCCATACAAATTTACTCAGAATCCAGGAGTGGGGAGATTTGTGGGTACCAACATAAAGTAGAATGTTGATGAGGCACATATATAGGGAATACATGTAGTCAAGACAATTCACAACTCTGGAAATACAATGTATCTCAGGATAATTTTCATGATGCTTGCTGCAAGTTGCTCCATTCTCCATTGGAACTGTCCCTCCTAAGTTTTTAGTTTCTTAGTAGATGAGGCACTTTGAAACTGGACTGAGTGAACCATCTCACTACATAGCTGTCCTTGTTCCTCCCCAGATTCTGCTGATGCTTCAATTAGAAGGGCAGGCTAAGCCCCTGCAGCCAGATAGTGATGAGCAGGTTGCTCAACACTGGACCTTTTTAAGGTAGAGATATGGGAGACCCTGCTGAACAGGTTAATCAGTTGTTTCTTTTCTTTCTTTCTTTCTTTCTTTCTTTCTTTCTTTCTTTCTTTCTTTCTTGGGCAACCAGACTTGTACCTGTAGCCACCAGCTTGGCTGGATAGTATTATGTGTGATTGTAATCTTTTCAGCTGGAGTGTTATAGATCACTTTTTTCTGGAATAAAATCCCATAGCTAAGTAGTGGGAGAGGCTTTGCCCCTTTTTCTTTGTCTATGGCATTTCTAAAGCTGGCAAATGATGGAAGAAAGCTAGCTTGTTATTTGAACAAATTCTTTCTGACTCAAAAGCTCTCAGTAATTATTTTTATGTCTTGTCATGAGTGTTTCAAAATAGTCATTTTCATTTTCCATCTTTCCTAAGAATCTTATGTAGATATCTTGCTGGACTCTCCATATGCAATTTAGGTATTCTATTCATCATACCTAGGATCAGGAATGTCTCTTTTGTTGAAGGCTTTTTTCTTTTTCTTTCATTAGATCTGAATGTTAGCCCCAGAAGACCTTCTGCTTTTGTCAAATATCTCATTGGAATGTGATCTCTCTTTTTCCATCTCCCTCTTCTCTCTTCCTCCCTTCTCTCCCCCCCCCACCTCTCTCTCTCTCTTTCTCTCTCTCTCTCTTTTTCTGTCTCTCTGAAAAGCAAGGACACGTTTTTAATTCTTTACAATTTTCCCTTAGAAAGACTCAAATCATAAGGGAATTGGGAATGAGATAAGTGATATATGCACAGGGTGAGTAGAGAAGAGGTATGAGAAGGCACCGATAGTCATGGTCTATATGGCACTCATTAATAAGTTCACAGGATCATTGATCAAGAAATTTTGTCCAGCTCTTTCATTTTATATAAGAGAATGTATAATATTCATTATATATATGAGGAATTTGAGACCTAATGAGGGCAAGTGATTTGCCCATGATTATATGGGTACTAAGTATCAGAGGCAGCATTTGAACCCATGTTTTAAGACTCTACTTTTTTTAAACAGCCTTCCACCATATTTATAAAATCACATTGAATGTTTGATCCAGGACTAAAAATTTACAACTTTTAAAATTAGAGGCCAATGGATAAATTTCATTAGATTTTAGAAGAGAGACTCAGGAGTATTAACTTTGTGCAAAATATAAAGAGAAAATGATCCAAGAAAGTACACATGGGAAGTCAGATAACTACTACAACATGCACATACACACAAAAACAAGAGCAATAATAACACATATCACATATTAAATATCTGAGATGGAAGAAAATTAAAGTAAAACGAGTAGCTTTAGTTTGTCTTGGAATGGAGAGCTTATTTAATAATGAAACAACTGTCTGGACAAAAAAGGAATGTTTGGGAGGGATGCAGAAAAGTTTATAAAGACCAAATTTATAGAGCTCTTAAAATGCGATTGTGTTGGAGGGAATTTCGGGAGTTGTGATTATTAAGGCTACTTACTACTTCTCTTCATCTTTGTCCTGCCAAATCCCTCTGGTTCAAGAGCACACAGTTTAAGCTATTGTAATGGAATTTAGAAAATCCAAGATTCTTCATCAATTGTCCTGAGAAATGCAATGAGTCTAACAGGAAATCAGTTTTGTACAGCTTTCAAAATGTTAACTCAGTATCAAATCCAGCATAAACTATATTTGAAGTTTTAATTAAAAGAAAAATGGATAAATTATAAAGATTCTATTGTCCAGAAGATAGTTTTCTGCTGGAGGAATGTATTTTTCCCATTCTAGTACTTACAAATGAAATTGACAATGGATTTTTTAAAAATCGGAAAAAAAAGATGGCATGAAAATCTGATTCTCTATTTTTTCCTCCTTTTCACATTATCTCTCCTGTCTTCTGTATTTTTCTCTTCTTTCTCTTTTCTCCCTGCCTTTTTAACTTCCTTCCCTTCTTCCCTCCCTCCCTTCCTTCTTTTCTACCTTCCTTCCTTCCTTTTTCTTTCCTTCCTTCCTTCCTTCCTTCCTTCCTTCCTTCCTTCCTTCCTTCCTTCCTTCCTTCCTTCCCACAAAAGAAACATTCTACATTTGCCCTTTCAGGAGGAAAAGAAAAGAGGCAATTCTGTTTCTCAGTATTTATATTGAACAGAACGAACAAGTATGGTAGCTGATACTGAAGATTAATAGAGGAAGATATAGAAAGGAGAACTGGAGCAGGGAGAGATGTCCCTCTTTAAAAAATTCCAAAATATTGCCGATTAAAAAATTAACCAGAAGGAAATTACCAGTAAATTTTTCAGAGACAAAGGTTAATCTAAAATGACTCTAGGACTCAAAAAGGTTAGCTGTCAAATTCAATAACAGGGACACACAGTGGTCACTAGGTTACCTAGGGGAATAAATTGTTAAATTACTTTCTTCAGTTCACATAATTTACAGAGAGATTAGCTCTTCAGTGTCTTTGGCTAGTTTGTGTTAAAAAGGTCGGCATTCTGTTGAAGGTTTTGTTAACCTAGCTTGCAGCAGGTCCTGATTGGTCATGGGAGAATCTGGACTAAATGGTATACATTTCTGATGATGTAAAAGTAAATTAGAGAACAGGGCAAGTTATTACACCAGAGAACGTGGGGCAATAGGGAATAATAAAAATCAGGCTACTCTAATTTCCTTTGAACAACTAAATATATACGGGTCATTATTTCCTGTAATCCACAGGCCTCCTAGTGAAGGTCCCAGCTCTGAGTTAAAACCTCTGAGACAAAAACAAAATGCAGTGTAGAGAGAAATTAAAGAGGCTATAATGCTATTTAAAGAATGGATTAAGCATATTTGATGAATATGGATTCTCTTCCATGCTGGAATCTTACCCTGCCTGAGCCAGGAAAGCTCACCTTGTTCTAATCATGTGTACTCTTTCCCAACTTTTCTCTAATTTTATTAATCCCTATGGCTTTTGCTGTGCATCAAGTTTGCTGACTCTTCCATATGAGATACTCTAACTTTTCTTTCTCAGGACTGCATGATCAAGGAGAGGCCAATTATTTGTGACAACTGGGCTTACCTTCTCTTATCCTCAGTTTTCTTACCTAGAAAACAAACAAGTTGGACCAGGGGATTTTGAACAACTCTTCTGTGACAGATATTTTGGGACATCTCTTAGATCTGGACTAGTATAACATATAGTATAGGTGCCCATTAGTCACCATTATTTTTAGACAACCCAAAAGAGTTTATTCTCTTTTTATCTTTATGGTAATTCACTAAAATGCCATTTGATCCCTTTGGCTTTTCTGTTTCCAACTTTTGATGGAAGTAAACAGAAGGAAACATAGTAGAACTCCTTAATGTTAATGTTCGAGAAAAAGGATAATATCTATATTTGCACTATTTATGCTAGATTTAATTTTTTTTCAGGGCAGAGTAATGTGTGAGAAACATAATTTTTAGTCCAACTTTGTAGAACTCAATTAATAACAAACCATGTCGTAAGTTAATTCACCTGCAGTTTAAACATACCAATTAAGAACAATATATGAAAAAAAATGCATGAAAAAAACTTCATTCTGGGCAAAGCTAAACTATAACAGAGGAGTTAAGATATGAGGAAGTTCCTGAATGGGTCTTGTAATGAAGATTGGACCTAATCAAAGCTGCTAGCCCCATTTTCTTACTGAATTAATCTGTGAAGAATTGCTTGGGAAGTTTGAAAAAACTCTGTCCCTGACAGTGAATAAAATTGGACATATAGGGACTTTTCAAGATTGTAGGAGTATAGAGGGGAGTAGGGAGAGGGGCCATAGATTAATGGTTACATTTTAGGAATTTGAAGATAGGAAGGAATGAAAAGGATTGAGGAAAGGGTAGGATATGATAGGAAAGGAGCAGATTCTAAGAATTCATGAATATTTAACTACATTGCCCGTTTTGCCATTTTTATTGCTATGCATCTACCAATTTGGTAATTCCCATTCCTACCATTGATAAAATTATAGTTTTTAGGGCTAAAATGGGTTATGGACATCATTATTTTGTTTTTTACACAATTTCCTATAACTCTAGCCCTCTCCTCTTCTATTACATCACCAATATTCTGATTCACTTTTCTTTCTTTAAAATTTTTTTTTGTTACTTAGCAAGTTCCATTATGCAAGAATGCAATTCCCTCAGTATTCTTTCTGATCATACATTTGTCATTTTCATTCATTACTTAGTGCCCAGGGAAGAAGTCACACAATTACGTCAGCTAGATCCCTTGCATATTTATGTTCCCTAATGTCAACTGGATCCTCACTGTTGAATAGCAATATTTTTATTCTTACCTAACTGATTCTCTTTGGAGCTTTCCATACTAGGTTATTCTAAATTTTAGTTTTTTTTTTCTTCTTAAAAGCCTAATATATCACCCTACTACTTTGAGCAAATGACCTTGATTGTATTCCTACTTTATTTATAAGAGATCATTCATTTTAGGTGTCCTTTTCTAATCCATTATGCCTCAAACTCCTTCAACTTTTACCAGTATTTTTTCTTGCCTTATATCAAATGAGATAATATTTATGAAGTGCTTAACCCATTACCTTAGTAGTAGTAATAATAGGTTCTATATTCATGCTAGTAATATTATTTATTATTGATATTATACATGTGTTTCATTTGTTTCTGACTCTTAATGATACAATTTAGGATTTTCCTGGTAGATATTGGAGTGATTTCCCATTTCCTTCTCCAATTCATTTTATAGAAATGGAAACTGAGGCAAAGAAAGTTAAATGATGCCCATGGTTGCATAGCTAGTAAATATCTAAAGTCATATTTGAATTGCCTCCAGGCCTGGCATTCTATTCACTGCAACACATAGTTGTCCCTTTTATTATTACTTTTATTACTGTTACTTGTTGGTCCTTCATTATTGAAGAGCACCATGACATCAGGGAGATGACACCATAGGGCTATACAACAAGGTCACCTGCCTCACTTTCTCTTCTGGAGCAATATGGGTTCAGGAAGATATAGATCAGATGACCGGAGATGGTCTTGGATATAGTGGGAGAACTTGACTTTTTTTTTCTTAATTTTATTGTTATTGTTACTACTGTCTATAGAAAAGAAGTGGGCCTTCTTGCCAAAATAAATTTCTCTATTGAAATCATTAATTTTAATTCTTTTTATTTCCTTCATAGGTTTACCTTTATCACCTCCCATTTTTGAATTTCTCCTTATCTACTGGATCCTTCCTTGTTTCCCACATGCCTTGATACTCCCATCCTTAAGAAACCATCATTTATGAACCCCACTACTTCCTTAAGCTAGCTTCTCTTATGTTTTCTCCCTTTCACAGCAAAATTCATTGAAAAAAAAGTGTTTCTGTTTTTTTCTGATCATCTCTTAATCCTTTAAAATCCAACTTCAGACCTTTATGCCTTGGGTCTTTCTTAAATTTTATTACTTGTTACATCATAATAGTATTGAATCATGCAGCTAAAAGGAATGTTAAAGATCATCTAATATCACATTTCATTTTATTTTAAGGAAACTAAGATTCAATGAGGTTAATTTACTCAATATCCTATGTTCTTTTTCCTTTTTGATGTCTTGGCAGTATATGACATGATGAATCAACTCCTCTTCCTGTATCCTCCCACTTCCTAAGCTTTCATGATATTTGTCTCTCTTAAATCTCCTACCTATCTGACTGCCACTTTTTTTAAGTTTTCTTTACTAGATCATCATTCATTCACTTTCCCATAATTGTACTCCTCAGGCTGTCCCAGCCTTTTCTCTTCTATCTCTTTTGGCATATAATGTAATAGACACTAAGTAATGTTTGTTGACTTCAATTGAATTGATTATTTCATTGGCTTCCATTAGCTCAATTAACAACTATACACAGTTGACTTACAAATCTACATATCTAATCCTCACAACTCTCCTGAGTTCTAGTCCTATCTCACTAACTGATTTGTGTTCATCTTTGATTTTGTGTCCTGTAGACATCTCAAACTCAGTATGTGCAATCCAGATACAGAAACTTCCAATTTCTCCCTTCTTTACTCTTCTGTTGAGAGTACATTCCTATTTCTAGTCATCTTGATTTGTAAAGCCAGTGTCATCCTCATTTCTTTACCCTTTCCAACTCTCCATATCCAATGAATTACCATGTTTTGCCAATTCTGCCTCCATACTATGCTACAGCTTTATTTTTTTCTTACACTGTCTTAACTGTGGTTTAGATGTATATAATAACTAGGCCTGTCTCTTATAATAGACTCCAAATTAGACACTAAATTTCAAATTTATACTACCTCAAACCTATCTTGTATATTAGCAGTCTAAAATAACCCTCTAAAAGCATAGCTATAACAGTTGCATCCCTCTGCTCAAGAAATTTCTAGCATCTTATTGCTTCTAGGTTAAAATAATATATATACATATATATTTATATATAAACATTGAAGGCCCTTAATAATCTGTCTCCAATCTACCTTTCTAAGTATTGTACATTATACCATTTATGCACTATCTGTTTTAGCTACACTGGCCAAAGAAATTCCATTTCCCAACTCCATCTTTTCCCAGGGGCTACTCCCCAAGCTTGGAATGCAATCCATCTTCACCTTTACTTCTGAAAATCCTTTGATTTTTTTTCAAAGTATCAGTCATATATTCCTCCTGTGGGAAACATCTCATTCTCTAGTTGATAGTAATAGCTCTCTTTTCAAGTAATTATGAATATAGTTGTTTGCTTATATATTGTATTCCCTGAAGCATCCTGAGAGTAAGGACTATTTATGAATTTTTCTTCCTGGTACAAAGCAAGTACTTAATGATTCTTATTGGATTATTGGATTGAAGATAGTCCAGCTTTTCCATTTTAAGGATAGGGAAACTGAGGCTCTTAAAAGAAAAGTGAATTGCTCAATGTAACACATATTTGCATATGACAGGGTGACAAACCTAAAATTCCAGGTTCAAATTGAGGTTTTCTGTCTCTAAATCCTGTGTTAATTTTTTTTTTACTATATCATACTACCTTCATACCAAATGTTTAAAGTGAAGTGATGTCCCATTATTGTTCCTATAGGAAAACTAGGTGATTAAAAAAAGATAGAGCACTGGACTTGCAATCAGGAAGAAATGAATTCAAGTTCAACTTGTGTGATTCGGGTCAAATCTCTTCATCTCTGCCTCAGTTTACTCAACAGTAAAATGGAGATAATAATAGCATCTATATTTCAGAATTGTGAGGATCAGTTGAGACATTATTTGTAGAGCACTTAGCAAAGTCCCAGGAATATAATGGGCAATCTATAAATATAGTTCCTTCCTCCCTTCCCCATTTTAGAAAAGAGGAAACAATCTCAGAAAAATTAAATAATTAGCCCAAGGTCACACAGCTAGTAAGG
Organism: Sarcophilus harrisii; assembly: GCF_902635505.1. NCBI lineage: Eukaryota > Metazoa > Chordata > Mammalia > Dasyuromorphia > Dasyuridae > Sarcophilus > Sarcophilus harrisii. The sequence goes on from NC_045428.1 coordinate 351,830,866, forward strand.
GACATTTTGTTCACAATAGCCCTATGAAGTGGGTTGACCTTTACTGTGAGACTATATGATTTTTTTCTATGGCATATTTAACTCAGATGTAAACTCAATCTTAACAGTGCCATTTATATTGCCAATGGGATGATGTATTTATATGGTTTTAATGGTGCCTCTGTATCAATCAACAAAGAATTTATTTGTTGCTTACTCTTTTGCAGCCACTTCAGTGGCCCATTTAATTCACTAATATACACCTTCACAATACACCATCCCTGTACACACAAATACATAAATCCCTTTGCCAAATGATATTTATATGTACATATTCTAGATAATTATATATCTCTTTCCATTTAGAGAAATGAATGCAAAATTCAGGTAGAGAGGGCAGAATGAAAAACGGGTCTGGGATACTGCTTCTCTAAAATTAAGGGAATATTGATGCTATAAAGGATTAAAATCCACATTCACTGCCAAAAAGAAAATAACTGAAGAAAAAGCAGAGGAAGTTTTTAAAAAAGTGAGAGATATCTTTTTTTTCCCCTCTTCTTTATTGTTTGTTTCCAAAAAAAATCCACCCCCACATAGGTCACTTGGAATTCATTTTGTCTACATCCTGGATTGCACGTAGGGAGAAAAAAAATGCCTGGGATTTGCAAAGAGGAATGCGATAGGGCATGGGAATTGTAGTGTCACGGTGGTCACCAGAGCATAGTTTGGCTTGTCTTAAAACAAGCAAGCACCGTTGGACCTCTGTAATACTAGCAAATTGGGGCTGCTATCAGGCTACCTATCAGAGGCTGAATGCTTGAGAAAAAGTGTGTGGGTTTTTAGTTGGAGCCTCAGGCACTGGAGGCCCTCTTGAGCTGCTGTTTGCTGTTTGACTCCCAGTACTGTTCAGTGACCTCTGCCCCAATCCAGTGTACTGTTACAGTTCATTTCAATAATTAAGCAGTTTAGGGATGGCAGGACTTTTGTGTTGTCAAGAGAAAATCAGTGCAGTGGATTTTTTTTCTCTCTCCCCTTTACTGAAATTAGGAGTGTTTGTATTTAATTCTATTAACTAGTGCCTCTTCATTAATTTTCCCAATCAAAGGGAGACATGTTTTGGGGAAGACTGGCAATGGGTTACAGCAGTTATTAATGCAGGGCGTCTCAAAGGAAGAGGCAACTGAACTCTGACAAAGTCAGATGTCTGAGATTTCAATCATGCACCATGAGCATGGATGGCAGGCTCGCTCCACAAAAGAAGACAGCTCTTCTCCCATCTGGAGCCCTGTACTGCTCATGGAAAAAGGATTCATTGGGTACCAGCTCCAAATACAAATATGCTGGTTTCCTGATGCCAGAAAAATAAACGGCTGTCTTTCTGTAAGCTCCGAGTAATTGGTCGATATGCTGCTTTAAAGACAGTCTTACATATTTACCACTGTTCAGTAAAGCTTTACTGGAAAAAAAAAAAAAGACAGTAAACCCAGCAAAATTTCCATTTTTGCTGGCTTAAGCAAAAATTAAATGTTAAGATTTCAACTTTTTGGTAGGGATGTTCTTTCCAATTAAGAATGTATTTTAATGGATCTTAATATTAACTCTTTCCAATTATCCATCTGGTCTTTTTGCTGTTCTTCTTTTATTGACTTTACTTGGTTATTTCAAAGAGTGGCCAGCTTTTAGTCCTTCTGACATTACTGAAATACTAATCAACAAGAAAGTCAATAAGCATTTATTAAACACCTATTATATGCCAACTACTGTACTAAGTGCTGAGAATGTGAAGAAAGGCAAAAGAAAATTTTTGATCTTAAGGAATTCACAGTCTAATGGATAAATCAATAGGGATTTTTAAGTATGTGATATGTGCTTCACACCATGATAATCTCTAGGAACACAATATAAAATACCACTTAAGAAGTTTACATTTATATATGTATATATTTATATATATATATATATTTATGTATAAGTGTTTGTGTATGTGTGTGTGCGTGTTATACAAAAGAAATACAAGATAATCTGAGGGAAAGGTATATATCATATAAATACTTATTGGACATGGCAATTAACTGAGCTTTAAAGAGAGTTTGGGATTCTATTAGGCATGGATGAGGAGGGGGGGCATTCTAGTTATGGGGGCGTGAAGATAATACACAAAGACAGAAAATATAGTATCATATGTGAGAGTTGGAAGATGGATCACAATAATTGAAAAATGCAAGTTTGGCTGGACTGTAGGTTGCTGAGGGTGGAACAATATATAAGAAACTTAGAAAAGTAGGTTAGAGCCAGCTTTCATGGGACCAAAAGTTTGTCTTTGCTTTCAGAAGTAACAGGAAACCACTGGAATTTACTAAGCCAGGAATGACATGGTCACACCTGTGTATTAGGAATATCACTTTGGCAGCTATATATGATCCCTTGGAACACTGGGACACTGTATTTATTTCACTAAATATTTCCTAATTAATTTTAATCTGGTTCAACATAACTTGGAAATTGGAGGTGGATCTCATGTGGTTCTTCTTTTCCTCCTGGAAAAAATGATGAATTGTTTGGAAGGGGTTAGTAGCCTAAATATAAGTAAAGATTACGTGTTTTAACATAAAATAATAATTATTAATAGTTAACATTTATATAAAATATTTTTTCAAAGGGATTTATCATTTGATTTTCAAAACAACCTTATGATATTATTTTCCTCATTTAAAAAATTGGAAACTGAGAATAAAGTCTCAGGAACTGACTAAAGAATCAATCTCTAAGGAAGGATTTGAATTGAGGTTTTTTCCCCCTTCCACAGGAATGGGGAAAAGCAGGAGCTTTTTGTAGAAGTATTTATTTCCTGGTGTAATATTTCTTTTGTTGCTGTGTAATCTCAATGATGTTGTTGAAATTTTCCATGTTTTAGCGCTTTTAGCAATTAACAACAACTTCAGAAATACATGAAGAATTCTTTTCAATACAGGTCTGCAAAAGGAATAGGTTTTTTTATCTCTGCATTTTTCTTTTTCTGAAACCTTTTACTGAAGGTTATAACCTTGTTCTGAGCTCAGAAATCTTCTTCTTGTTGAATCTGAAAATCTTTTTAAAATTATTTAAACCCAAAAGTCTTAATAAGTCAATTATACTTCCATGTTTTTATGATCTTATGGATTTGGATATTTCTTCCCAAAAAGCCAAATTATTGTGCTTCTATTGCTGGGCCATTCTTTGTGATTGTTGTCCACATTCTTTCCTAAGTTAATTACAGACGGTCCATTGAACGTGTTAGGGGTCTTCCTTGTATACTGTTGACATTCCACCAAAAACACAAAGACCTTATCATATGGCTCATTGGATGATGAGGATGACCTTTTGGCCTTGAAAACTATACTGGTATATCATCAGGAAGGACAGTATCTATCATATTGGAAAGACTCTGAGTATGAACCAAACCATGCCTTTTTGAGGACCAGACTGATTGTTGTTCTTCATGATTGAAGAGGATTAAAATAACATCGTTATTTCAGGTCAAGGTAAAGTGTATCCAACTGGACTTGATCCGACCAATGTAAGCTGGAAAGGCTCTATTATAGATTGGGCAAAAATAGTTCATATGAACATTTGGGAAAAGAATGTCTCTAAATTTGTGCATCTCATAATTTTTTTTTGACTTAGTGAAATGTGTTAGTGAAATGTTGTGTTGTTCATAGAGCACACAGTACCTTTTTTTGATGCTGGCATACCATGCTGGAAAGTCCTGTGCCATGGTCTTCCATATTTTAATTTGGAAATGTCCATGACTAGGGGGTTGGCTACTTGGTGATGAATTCTTTCACCATAACAATAAGCAGGCAAAATACTATCAAGATTCCTCTTTTTCTCCAAGCCACAAGTGATGATGCATATCAATCCTGGTGAGTGACAATGTGGATGCTCAGAGCCATAGAATTCAGCTTTATATTTCAATGACAACACTTAGGAGACTTCCTGTATTCATGAAGGCTTTCCAGTAAGAAGAAATAAAAAAAGTACTGATTTCTCAGAAGCTACTTATTGGAGGCTATTTGTCCTTTCTATGGATAATCCACAATCTCTGTGAATAGCGGAGTAATACAGAGAAGAGTTGTTTTCTTCCGATTCTTGCAAGTGTGTATAATTGGCAAGTAAAATCAATGTATTTAATTAATTAAATCTTAAAATTTGAGAGCAAGTTGATTAAGCATCATTTCCTATTTAGTGATGTCAACATACAACCAGTTTGATGATGCATATTCCTATCCTTTCTTTCTGGGATTAAATTTAAGAAACTATTTATTAGAAATTGAGAAATATTACTTAATTCAAGTTCTGCTGAATTACTTTTTCTCATTCTTAAAAATCATGAAAAGACCAATTGACGAGAGAACCTAAGTTTGATCTAGAACTTTCTAGGTAAGTGTTAATGGATAAGTCTTTATGCCTCTTTGATTTTCTGTCTCATCAACCATGATAAATTGACTATATTATAAAGTTTTGTAAGGCAAAAAAAATTGTATAATGCTTTATATAAGCCATTATTTTTATTGTATAGCATCAGGTTTGCAATCCTAGGAAAAATTGTGAAGAAGATAATTTATTTGGGAAGCCTTTTTTCTTGCTCAGTAGTCCCTGGCTACCTCAAATTTTGCATTATAATATCACATCTAGATATGTCCTTCTTATTCTAGATCTTTCCATCCCTTCTATCATCTCAAAGAAAAAACATAGTTTATATCTCTGTCCCTTAAGGCATGCCTTAAGATGGCTGCAGATATGTCCCATTTCTACTTTATCTATTGATACCTTCACCCAAAAGAATAGGTAATATGAGAATTGTAAATAGCCTAATAGAGAAATTTGTTTTAGTTAGGGTGCTTTTTAGAACTCTTCAAATGCAGTATCTAATTGGTTATGCTAAGATCTGTTACTGCAAGATAGTTTAATTCATTCACCCATTTTGGATGGAAAAATTTATAGTCAATATTCTAAACAAATTTAAGGGAATTTACTATTTATGCTATACTTTAAATATAGTTTTGTTTTTTCCTTCCTTCCTACTTAGCTTTCCCTTTCTTTCTTTTTCTCTTTTTATTTTATACATATATTTTTATTCCTGGAGAAGAAAAGCTCAGAAAATTAAAATGATAAGTCTTTCACTCTTTTCAGGTGTCAGATATTGCAAAATAATGAAGAGAATTTGAAATTCTCTTTGATTCCATGACTATCCTATAATACTTTATCACTACTTGGTAAATCACTTGTTTTCTTGGCATTGGTGGAAGAATGAAACAAAATGGGAAATGAATACATGAAGTATCACTATTCGTTGAAATATGCAATCTAAGTCCAACTCCATAGGTTGGCATTCAAAGTTGTCTCCAAATGCTTTTCTATTGCTGAGGCAATTGGGGTTGAGTGACTTGCCCAGAGTCATACAGCTAGGAAGTGTTAAGTGTCTGAGACCAGATTTGAACTTGGGTCCTCCTGACTTCAGGCCTGGTGTTCTATCCACTGTGCCACCTAGTTGCCCCCAGATGCTTCTTCAATTGAATCTACCTCTATGCCCTATTAACCCCTCTATCCTTTGAGCTAATTAGAAGCTTTCTAATGGCCATTGAAACACAATCTGATGGTTACTACAACTACTTTTGTTCATTGCATTCTTTCCTCTGTTTTCACCTGTTGAAATTGAACTAATTCTTCAAGTTTTAGCCCAAATGACATCTTTCATTAAGACTGAATTACACAACTAACAGAATTTGCTCTGTTTTCTGAATTGTCATGTAACTTTGTTTCTCTTTTGGGAATCTATCAAATTTTAACTTCTTTAAACTCATTTGCCTCCCTACCAGACAATTATAAGTTCTTTGAAAGTAAACCATACCTTCAAAGTTCATCATAACAGTTAAAGAATCTCTCTATACCACATCATACATGTCATCTTTCAAATTTTGTTTGAAGACCTCCAAAAAAAAGAAAACCTACTTCTTCTGGAATGCCCTAATCTATTTTTACATAGCCAATTGTTAGGAAATTAGACTTTTATTTCCTTTGAAATTAAACTTAGGTTTGCTTTTTTGCAACTTAAACTCATTGCTCTTAGCTTTTCCCTCTGAGACCAAACAAACCAAGCCTAATTCTTATTCTGAGTAGCGACATTTCAAATATTTTAAAGAGAGCTACCATGTTTCTGATGCTCTACCTACCCCTAATCTGGTCTTCTTAGTTCCTTCATTTGTTCTTCAAATGGCAAGATCTTTTCTTATTCACAATAACCTGGATGTTCTCTCATTTATCAAGTAATTCCTCAAATTTGGTATCCAGAACTGATTCTAGATGTAGCCTAATCAGAGTAGAGCAGGACAGGGCTAGCTGTCCTGGACGTCATGCCTCTATTAATTTAGTGTAAGATTATCAGCTAAAGAGTTTTTAATTTTTTCTTTTGAAATACTCATCTGTTTAAAGTGTATAGGGCAATATATATATATATATATATATATATATATATATATATATATATATGAAAGGAAGAATAGTTAAGAGTTTTTGTTGTTATTGTTTAAATAAAACAAGGAGAGGAAGAGTTTGAACCAAACTGTGAGAATGTAAAGGAAAGGATTTACAAGATACATTTTCCCATGTCTAAATCTGTGATTCATAAGTGTAGAAACTCCACCTACACACACACACACACACACACACACACACACACACACACTCACACACACTAATAGACAACTCATCTGTAACACATTAACCTTAAATGGCCTCTTTTGCTCCAGGAAAAAAAAAATTCAAGACTTCACAGAATGGTAACATTATGAGGCCCCAGGGACACTATAAAATTGACCCCAGAGAAAGTATATATAAGATAAGAATCAGGACTTGAACCCAAATCTTCTTGACTCAAAGGCTTGTCCATCTCCTTGGAGCAAAACTGTTTTATGAGAAAAATGTCACAAAATATATAATAGCAGAATTTGTTGATTATTTGTTAGTACTCTGGTCTAGAAAGGCAAGAAGTAAGAAAGAAAAAAAGATGAGGGGTGGGAGGAAAGAGAAAAAAAAGAAACGGAGAGGAAGAAAGAAAGGAAAAAAAGAAAGAGAATAAAGGAAGGAAGGAGGGAGAAAAGACAGAAATTTCTACAATTCAACTGGATTTCATCCATCTGAGACAGTTTAGATTATGAGAATAAAAGAAGATAAGAAGAATAAACATGATTTTATGGAGTGCTTAAGATAGAAATGAACTGAGAGGTGAGGGAGTTATTCAGAGAGAATGAAGAAGGGAAATATGAAAAGAAGGGAATACAATCTAATACCTTTAGTCTTCTCTATGAAAAAATATTTGGGATCATCAATAACATAAAGGGGAAATAAATTTTGTAAAAAAACAGTTGCTTCATAGTGATATGATATAGATATAGATATATAGATAGTGATAGTAGATAGAGCACTGAGCCTAGAGATAAGAAGACCTAACTTCTGGTCTCATACACTTATTAGTTGTGTGACTCAGTAAGTCATGTAACTCCTCTGCCTCAGGTTTTTTCATGTATAAAATGATGATAATAATAGCACCTACTTTAAAGGGTTGTAGTGAGGATCAAAGAAGATAATATGTGTGAAGCACTTAGCACAATGCCAGCACACAGTAAGCATTTAATAAATGCTTGTTTCTTCTCCTCCCCAGATTCAAAGTAGACCACATAAGGAGTTTAACAACCTTATAAAACTTTCCCTATGGCTTCTCCTATTTCTCTCTTTACCCATCACCAGGGTGAAAGGAAGCACCTGGCTGCTCATCTACCTTTGGTGTCCACCGTCTCTCACCTATGGCTCCAAGAAGCTGGAGAATACACAGCAGCTGCACTTGGCAAAACCTTTTTTAGCACATGGGCTACACCAGGCTAAGAGTAACAGACTGATCTTTAAGCTGCCTTAGGGGAATATCTATCCCAACCATGTGAAGACTTTGCCCCTCCTCACAGAGTATTATGTGGTGAAGGTGACTGAAACAAGTTTTGTGAAGCACTTAGAGCTTGGTCAGACATTGAAGAAGCCAAGGTCATCCTGCCTCTCAGGTCTATATCAGTTGTCCTGACTTTTGTCTTGTCACTGGATTGACTCCAGAAGAGAGAGTGAGATTGATGACTTCATGAAACTCTGCCTCATTTAAATCCAGTTTGTGGGCAAATAAAGACATCAAGTCTTGGTTCTTTTCAGAAATGAAAGACAAATAAAAAATCTTTACCAGTTATCCATTTTTTTTTAATTCTCTTTTTTTTTTTTTTTTTTTTTTTTTTGGTCAGTCTTGAAAATTACTATGACAAGTCATTTGGAAACAATCCTCGAAGCCTAATTTTTTACTTCATATATGGAGTGGGCAAAATTGAAATTCTTTGCCTCCTTGGAAACAGATACTCAAACTTCCAGTGTCTGGGTTTGTGGCCATTTTTATAGAGCATATTTTAAACATTTGGAGATTTTTTAAAAAGGGAAAAAGACAAAACAAAATTAGCCAATGGAGCTGTTAGTTTTCCTGTTAATTTGAGACAAGTAGCATTTGTAAGATGTTGATAGATAAAGATAGGGATAGAGGCTGGACCTGTCTTTTAATTGATTAGGAATTTCCCTGTGAATAAATTAATTCGATCAATACAGATAAGCATCTTCTCTATAATTTGTAATCTTGGAGTTTCCTAGAGCACTGACACATTGTTTTGACCAAGGTCACACAGTTAGTATGTGTCAGATGATACTAGCATTGAAGCTATCTATGATAACATGTTATATTTCCGAAATACTGGGATTTCTAAATACTAGTTAAGACATGCAGCTTTTGGATAGATTTAATTTTTTTAAAATTATTCTATTCCAAACTGCTTACCTTGAAGAAAGATAAAGATAAAAAAAAGAAAACAAGTGGAAATTGTGAAAGTGAATTCTAGTGTCTAGTGAATAGAAAATAGTGATAAGCAGTTTTAGAAATGTTCAACTAGATAACTTCTTGGTTGGTTAATAGAAGAAATAAAGACAGTTTTGAGTTTGAAAGAGACAGGAAAGGTGACTTTACAATTGTGGTGCCTTCAGTGAGAGTGTTTTTGATGTTTCATCTTCTTATAAAAGTGAATTTGGGTTTCTGAAAGCTAGACCAATGGAGCATAAATACTGTCAGGTCTTGAAAACTGAGCCAAGGTATGTAGAAAGGAGATATATACATAGCTTATAAATCTCTTGAAGATAGAGATTGCCTTTTGCCTATTTTTATATGCTCAATACCTAGCATAGGGCCTGATATATTTTAATATGTTTATTGATATATCTGTATGTCTCTCACTATAGAGACATCTCTCTGTCTCTGTACGTATTTGTAAATGCATACATACATATGTAACTTTCTTAAGTGTAATATGAGAAGCATAAGAGTACCTCACAGCAATATTATGAGGATAAAATGAAATAATATTTGTGCATATGCATACACAGCACATTATTAAGAGCTTACCATTAGTTAGGCACTTTGCTGCACATTGATAGTAAAAATAAAGGAAACAATATAGCCCTTACTCTCAGTGAGTTTATATTCTAATGACATTGCCTTAGGGACAGGGGATGGATAAAGATGATATTTAGAGTGTAAACAATGTGTTGTAAAGATCACTGGGAAGATTAATGCTTACTTCTTTTAATTAACCTCATTTAACCTAACAAGTCACCTTTTATGCAAGTTATTGGTATGGTTTAATAATTTTAGTTATTTCTTTGTGGTATAATGGAAAGAAACACTTGGCTCAGCATACATCTAATCAATTATGTTTACTGTCATTCTGTTCTATTGAATCAAAGAGTTTTAGTGCTAAAAGAGATGCTATCCTGAATACAGTATGATCTGAGAATCAGGCAACTTAGGTTCTAATACTGTCCCTGTTGCTAATTAGCTGCATGACCTTGGGCAAACAGAAACTCCCTGACTTTCAGTCCCCATATTTGTAAAGTGAAGAGATGAGCAGAGAAAATCTCAATATTATAGAACTTTAGAGTTAAAGGGGATTTTAGTAGTTATCTAGTTCAATATTTTCTGACTCCCAACCTGGAGTTCCAGTTCTTTTAGCTTTCAAATCTGGAATCCAAGTTGACTAAATGATAGTAAAATGTAATTAACCAGCTGAATGCTGACATACTGGAAATGTTTTCTAACTGTTTTCCAAATAGGAGGAGGTTATTGTCACTAACTATGTTGTCTCTATGAGCTTGATCTGTTTAGCACATTCCATAAACTTTTAAAGCATTTTGGCTGTCATACAACTTTGCATGTCCACTTAAAAATGTGATTTCTATTTAAGCAAAGAGTGAAATTCATAAGGTAGACATTTCAAAATCTTTTTGGAGAACATTGGAAGAGCTGGGGGTGGAGAAAGAGTGACCGGAAGAGAAGACAGTGGGAGAAAAATTGAATGAAATTTGTTTTCCCCCTTTGGGGAAACAGCTGCACTACTGATATTCCTTTTTCTTCTATGGAATTGAGTACTTGCTCCAAAATCTAGGACCATTTGCAACATATTTCACTTGCAAGAGCTTCAGCAAATAGATAATGTCTCCTTCTTGGTAATTTCATGTTCTTTGTTTGGCAATTTGTCCTACGTAAGCTCAAATATTAACTATTAAATAAAATCAATGATTTCTATAAAGGTATCTTTATACTTAGAAGAGGAGATTACTAAATAAACTACAGAAGTATTTAAGCAAGAGTTGAAAAGAACCTCAGAGGTCACCTAATGGAAGCCTCAAGTTCATACTGATAGTTCAAGTGATAGTATCTTTCATTCATTAAATTCTATAGTACTAGTAGTACTGGGCCATCTAGTTGGCACAATGGATTGAGTGCCAGACCTGAAACCAAGAAAACTCATTTTTCTTAATTCTAATCCAGCCTCAGATATTTACTACTCTGTGACCCTGGGCAAGTCACTTAATCTTGTTTACCTCAATTTTCTCATGTCTAAAATGAGCTGGAGAAAGAAGTGACAAACCACTTTAGTATCTTTGTCAAGAAAACCCCAAATGGAATCATGAAGTGTCAAACATAACTGAAATGACTGAATAACAACAAAAGTAGTGCTACCTTTAATTCAGTTATGATTTTATCCATTTTTCAAGTGGTTTCATAAACATTTCTTTATTGCAATTGTATGAAGGAAGGAATACTGGCTTTATTATGTTCTTTTCACAGATCTTGAGACTGAGATACAGAAAGTTAAAGTTACTTACTTAGATTCTCTCAAGTAGTTCATAACAGAGGAAATATTTGAACCTCTGCATTTAAGTTTATTCTGACTTCATGTCTCAATGATCAACTTTTTTTTGATCATAATATTGTCAGCTTTGTACTCTAAGTCAAGGCATTGTAGATGTCGGATTGCTATGAGACATGAAGTAAAATAGTTTTCAAATAATTGTATACAGCAGTCAATGGAGAGGTATATTGTGGTATTAACCCACTTAATTCTAGTGCCTTCTTTTGTTGATTATTTCTTATTCATCACATATATAATTTGCTTCATATATATGTGTTTTCATGTTGTCTCCCTCATTAAATTATAAGCTCCTTGAGATCAGGGAATATCTTTTTCTCTTAGCAAAGTGCATAGCGCATAATAGATGCTTTATAAATGTTGATTAATTGATTGATTAAGGATTCTTCAACATAGAACCCAAAAGGAACATCTAAGAGTTTGAATCAGAGATGGTAATCAAGAAAATAACAATGGCAGGTAGTTAAATTTATCTAGCACTTTATGATTTACAATGTTCATGACATAAATTATTTTATATAATCCTCACAATAGTCCTGTGAGTAAGGCCATGAATCTAAGGCTCATATCAAAAATATTTGAGTCAAAATTGAATGTTCTTTATACTATAACATGGCTTGTGATCTTCATCTTTGGATGTATTTGATAAACAAACAGTGAACTTCCAATTATCCATATTATTAGAAGACTGGGTATGTATGCCATCTAACTTATGTCCATTTTTCCTTGGGGATACATTGTTTTACTCTCTTTGAGCTATGCTTCCTGGGAATTCATAATGCTTCAGTATATGTAGGATCTGTTTGATTGGTATAGATCAGATCCCTCTAATTTATTCTTCATTCTGTGTGAGTCTAGTCCATATCTGCCAGTAAATCCTCCACAAAGAAGCTACTCAGAATGTGGGGACATTTCTTTGCAATTTTGATAAATACAATTCAAAATGCATCCATCTCTCATCCCTTACTCTTATTACTGACCAGTTCATCTAATTTTTTTTTGTCGGTCATACCTTTATATGTTCACTTTTAGAGGATTTTAGGAGTGTAGTTTTTCATTGGTAGTATGCTTTTGCCAATTTATACCTAACATTTAACTGCATTTTCCTTTGCGTGACCTGTCATTTTTGAGTCCCTAAAGATAATACTATTCTATTAGTTGCATCCTCAAACATCGCATAAGCTTCTAAATATGTCTTTAAACACCCAAAAAATAATTTAGTTTAACTGTCCAAACAAGAAAAATCAAATGAATAATAATCCCTATTATCTGGAACAGTGGTCTCCAAAATTATATATCCATTATAATGAAGGTCTCCATTCTAACTTTTTCTTGCTGACAAGCCTATCAGTGGAATGGAACATTCTTCTTGTCTACATTACATTTTTTCATCCTGGGTCTATTAAAATTAGTCTATTTTCTTTTCTTATCCAATTTTGGTCTTACAAATCTTTAACTTCTGTTTTTTGAAGTTTCTCTTATGTTACATATGGAGGAGTCCTTCCTCCATGCAATATGCTTCTTTATGGTGCTTTGTATGATTTTCATTTATAACTCCTTAGAGACTATTGTGCTTCATGTTTCTTAGAGATACAATATCATAATGATGATATTAAATGGTCAACAGTTGTTAAAAGCAGCAATTAGATAGAAAAGTATGAGGACTGAGATTTTACAATTGGATTTTATGAAGTAAATGAAGTTGAACTAAAATGGTGAAGTAAAATCAGGGACTTACCTGAGGTCTCCTCCAAATTCTTCCAAATTCCTTTAAATAAATACTTTAAACAAATTCTAGAGAAGCAAAACCTGCAGAAAGATGGAGTGAAACAATTTTCCAGGCCCAGATAACTTAGAAAATCAGCAGGAAAATTCTGTTGCACTACAGTGAGAGAAGAGCATCCCAGCAAACCAGAAATAGGCCTTGGAGAAACTAAATCAGCCACAGCAGTGGTAGTTTCCAGATCTATTAGCCTGCAGACAACAAAGACAATGTAGAAAATCAGCAGGAAAAATCTGTCTCATCTGGGTGAAGGTGGAGCACAGTCCAGCACAGATGGTATCAGCATATAATCCTGTCCCTAGCAAACCAAAAACAAGTCTTGGCAGCCAATGGAGAAGAAGAGGGGAGAGATAAGGGGAAATAACTGAATCTTATTCTCATTACAATTGACTCAAAGAGGGAATAATCTATATACTCAATTGGTTATAGAAATCTAACTTATCCTACAGGAAAGTAGAAGGGGAAGGAGACAAGAGAAAGGGGGATTTGTGACATAAGGGAGGTCAAATTGGGGAAAGGGATAATCAGAACAAAAAAAATTTTTGAGGAGGGGCAGAATAAAATTAAAGGGAGAATAGAATAATTGGGGGGATATGGAAATAGGATAGAGGGAAATATAATCAGCAATAGAAACTGAGAAAAATATGAAAATAGGTTCTCTGATAAAGATCTCATTTCTCAAACATAAAAAATTAGTCAAACATAAAAAATAAGAGCCATTCCCCAATTGATAAATAATCAAAAGTTATGAACAATTTTCAGATGAAGTATTTAGAGCTAGCTATAGCCATATTAAATAAAATGCTCTTATTTACTGTTGGAGAAATCCAAATTAAAATGATTCTGAGGTACTACTTCATACTATTAGATGGGCTAGTATGAAAGAAAAGAAAATTGACAAATATTGGAGGGAAAATGAGGCATTAATGCACTGTTGGTGGAATTGTGAATTCATTTAACCATTCTGTGCAGTATTTTGGAAATTTGCCCAAAGGGCTATAAAACCATGTATACCTGTGATTAATAGACAACCCACTAGGTCTCTAACCCAAAAGAGATGAAAAAAACAAAAAGGAAAGGAACTTATGTGTCAAAAATATTTATAGTAGCTTTTTGGAGCAAAGAATTGGAAATTGAAGAGATATTCATCAATTGAGAATGGCTGAATGATTGTGGTATGTGATTATGATGTAATACTATTGTGCTATAAGAATAATAAGAAAATAAGAAATGCTAGTGTGCTATAAGAAATGATGAGCAAGATGCTCTCAGAAAAACCTGGGAAGCCTGTATGAGCTGATGCAAAGTGAAATGTACTATATAGAAAGTAATAGCAATATTGTAACATGGTCAGCTGTGAATGACAACTATTCTCAATAATACAATGATCCCAGATAACTTTGAAGGAGTTAGGATGAAAAATGTTATCCATCCTCCAAGAAAGAACTGATGGTGTCTGAATACAAATTGAAACATTCTTTTTTTTTACTTTCTTTATTTTTCTGGAGGGTTTTATTTTTTGGTCCATGTTTTCTTTCACAATATGACTATGAAAATGTTTTGCATGACTACACATATATAACCTGTATTGAATTGCTTGTCTTCTTAATGAGGGATGTGGGGAGGGAGGAAGGAAGATTGTTTGAAACTCAGTTTTAAAAAAATGTCAATTTTTTTGCATGTTACTGAGGAAAAAAATGAAATAATAAATTCTCCCTCCTAAAAAAGAAATATCGATAACTTTGCAAACATTTATTCCTTTATGGCCAAGTGATGTGGTCAGAAGCTAGAATGCAAAGGTTTGAGGAGTAAGAGGAGAGGAAATAGAGATATCAAGTGTTGGTAACTATTTCTAGAAGTTTAATGGAAAAGAAGGGAAGTATATAGGACAGAAGTTTGAGGGCATTAAAGGGTGTCTTTGAAAGATAACCTTGTCACAGATGCTCTCCCCCAGTAAATATGGAAGAGGGTAGAATGTAAACAGGAAAAAGGAAGTCAGAACATGATTTTCTGGAAAGAGAGAAAGAGAGAGAGAGAGAGAGAGAGAGAGAGAGAGAGAGAGAGAGAGAGAGAGAGAGAGATTACTTTTAGTTAGGAGATCCAGGAAAATTGGAAAGTGTTGTTCAACCTTAACTCCAAAAAAAGAGGAATTTGATAACAGAAAAGAATATAGGGAGAAGGAATTGTGCTACCTATATCTATATTTATTTTTCAATATGATATGGGAGATTTGGTCATGTAGATATATAGATACATATGACCATGTATATCCCTATAGATAGGGATATGTGATAGAAGAGGATGAAATCAAAGGTCTATGAATATAAGATACACTTGGCAAGAAGGGTACCCCTCATTATCTGAAACCTGTTGAAAGTAGGAGAAAGTGGAGAATGATATCAAGGGGTTTTCACATGGAGAGAAGGTGAAGAGAAAGTGCTTATTTTAATTATCCTAGTAAAATAAGAGGCAAAGTCTTTAGCTAAGAGAGAGAGGTAAAGAGAGAGAGCTATGGGAGGCTATGTAATAGATGATATTTGGGATGTTTTATGAAAAAAATGGATAAGAACTTAGAGAGGAATTAAAAGTTTGCCATGTTAAAGTGATGAATCAATTGAAGTTGTGTTATATGAATCTGTAACGTATCCAGTCAAGGTGTATATCTTCTTCCAGTTCCTTCTTATAACTCATGAGAAGAATCAGGGAAGGTAGATTTTGGAAGTAATCCAGGACTGAAATTTAGAAAGGTATAAATGGTGATAAACAAGAGGCTGTGGCATTTAGGAGAAGTGGGCCATGTAAAGTTTAATTGGCTAAGCTCTAAACATGGTGGGTAACATAAAAAGGCATGGAAGTGAAAGATGGTAAGTTGTCAATCAAAAGTGATAATTTGCCTGGAGGTTAGAATGCAAAAGGTGGGGAATAACTTATTTATCTTGGAAAGGAAGCTATTAATTAATGTTAATATAGGATTTTAGATGGAAAAAAATGGAGTTCATTCCAGGGCAGAGGGAGGAACTGAAGCTAATTTTAAAGGGTGGGAGTGGTATAATCAGGCCTGTTAGGGATGTGATTTTTGGCAGTTACGTGAATGAAGAATTGGAGAAGGGGAGAGACAAGATAGGTACTTATTACAATATTCCATATGGGGGATGTTGAGGACCTGAACTGTAATCATTGGGCTGTGACTGAGTAAAAGTTTCTGAATGAAAAAGTAGATTTTCTAATGAGCCTTGGAGAGAAAAGGAAACATCTAGAAAACCTCTATTAGACAGGTTCCCAATCTGATAAACTACAGACGTTTTTACCTAGCATTTAAGGCTCTCCACAATCTAGTCTCAGCTCACCTCCCCAGACTCTTTTGATACTATCTTTCAGACCAATTTCAGTTGAACTGGAGTAATCTGGGAGCAAGAATGGACTCAAAGCATCACCAGTTTCAACACTTATCTCCACTCTCCCTTTTGACATATGAGAAACTGAAGCCAAAATAAGTCAAATGGCTTTAATATCAACAGATATTAAAAGAGCAAAACCAATATTTTAAAACAGATTTAGATAACAGATGTGGTACTCTGTCATGCAACCTATTACCTTTCATTCTACCGATTAATAGCTATAAAATCATGATTCCTTCTCCCTTATATTCATTAGTGTTTAGCTCTTCTCTGTTATTGAATTCCTTGTTCTTTGGGATCCAGGTTGAATGCCATTTTCCAATCTTCCTGATCTCCTAACTGAAAGTAATCTCTCTCCTTCCTTCCCTCCTCCCTCTTTCCCTTTGTTCTTCCCTCTGCTTCTGTCTCTCTGTCTCTCTTTCTTTCTGTATGTGTATGTCTCTTACTCTCTGTCTCTCTTATTTTGCCAGAATTCCATGTTCTGATTTTCTTTTTCCTAATTATCACATTCTACACTGTTTCATATTTACAGGTATAAAATAGTTTTTAAGGTCTGAGACTAATTCTGATTTTCAGCTTTGCCTTCCCCCTTTTCTGGCAAAGCACCTAATAGTTGTCTAATTAGTATTTGCTAAATTGAATTGAACTTTGTACATTGTGTTACACCTACTTCCACCTACTTATTTTTAAACTCCCTTCAGTATGACTGATGACCTTCCTCGTCACACAACTAAAATTACTCTCTTCAAAATTACCTATGATCTTTTAATTGGTAAATGGCTTTTCCTTAGATCCCATTCTTTGTGACCTCTACAGCATATGGCATCATAAATTATCATCTTCTATATAGTCTTTCCTTTCTGGCACTGTGACTCTGCTAGGTCTTTTACTTTTGAAATGGCAAGCTATTTCTTTTCAGTGTGCTTTGCTAAATCATCAGTCACATTCTCCTCCTCAACTGAAAATGTACTCCAGTATTCTCTTGAGCCCTCTTTGCTTTTCTCGTTATGGTCACTCTCTCTGGGATCTCATCAGCTCTCAGGGCTTCAATTATCATTTCTATGCACATGATTCCCTCATCTTCATACTCATCCCTAGACTCTCCAACTGTTTGTTGAACATTTCCAAGTGTATTTCTCCTAGATAGCTCTAAGTTAAAATGTAAAAACCAGAAGCCACCATCACTCTCTCCCAAATCACTCCTCTTCCTAACTTCATCATTTATGTTGAGGGTACCATCATCCATCAAACCACTAAATTTCTCAATCTCAGTAGCATGCTTATCTGTTCAATTCTCACACTCATTCTGCTCTTTTACATGGCTAGGTTTTGGCCTCTCCTTTCTACTTAAATAGGCATTAGCCTTGTTTAAAGCCTCATCATCTATCACTGGAACTATTAGAAATATCTCCCAATTGGGTCTCTTGTCTCTAGTCTCTCTCTTTTTTAATCCATCCTTTATATATCTAATATATCTCTATATATCACAAAATGATATACCATATTTAAGGTCATGTCATCTTGCTGATTGAAAAATTTCAATTATTTCCTGTTGTCTTAAGGATAAAATATAAATTAATTTGTTTGAAATCTAAAGCCCTTCATTATCTGGCTCCAGCCTCTATTTATTGCACATTTTACTCTTCCTATATTTTTCCATTTAGGCAAACTAATCTATTTGTTCTTCCTTCCAAAGATATTCTATTTCTCATATATATATGCATTGGTCCAAACTGTTCTCCATGCTTGTAAAGACCTCCCTCCTCATTTGCACCTCTTAGGGAACTCCTGGATTTTTTGACACTTCAGATAAAGCAGGAACTCCTTCAAGAGGTCTTTTACAAGAGGAAAAAGAAAATCAGAACATGGTGTTCTGGCAAAATAAAAGAGACAGAGAGTGAGAGAGAGAGAGAGATACACACAGAGAGACAGAGAGAAACAGACACACAGAGATAGAGAGAGAATTGCAACTTCTTTGCACCAACTTTTATTACTTTACCCTGTATATGTTCGGTACAACATATATTTCCATATATGAGTGTGTTATGTTTTATATATATATATATATATATATATATATACACACACATATATCTCTCTCTCTATATATATATATATATATATATATATATATATATATATATATATACAGAGAGAGAGAGAGAGAGAGAGAGAGAGACAGAGAGACAGAGACAGAGAGACAGAGAGAGACAGAGAGAGGCAGACACACACAGAAAGAGAAACAGAGACAGAGAGACACAGACAGACACACATACATGCAGAGATTTTTTCCGTCTCTTACTTTTTCTCCATAGAATATAAACTCCATGAAGTCAAGAATTGTTTAATTTTTATATCTGCATGTCAAGTGCCTAGAATAGCAGTGCTTAGAACATAATATTGTTGTTATTCAGTTTTTTCAGCCATGTCTTTGTGACCCCATTGAGGGTTTTCAAAGATAAAGGTCCTGGAGTGGTTTGCCATTTCTTTCTCTAGCTCATTTTACAAATGAGGAAACTGAGGCAAACAAGGCTGTAACTTGCCCAGAGTCCCACAGCTAGTAAATGTCTGAGGCCAGATTTGAACTCAAGATGAATGTTCCTGCTTTTAGACCCAGAACTCTATCTACTGAAATACCTAGCTACTCTTTGGAACAAAATAGATGCTTAAAAATATTTGTTGAAAGACCAATTGATAATAAGGTGATGTGAAACATTCCAGAAACCCTGGAACAAAGCACCCATACCTGGAGAGGGCCTAAGGAACATAATAAATAAAAACTGGTTCCTAGAGTAAGTTTTACCTGGCTTATCTTTATACTTATGATTTTCAGATTATTGTTATCACTTATAGTTTTTCCAATTAACTAAGAACCCTCCATTTTAGAAATCAACCAACGGGCAAGAATGATCAATTGATCATAAACTGGATCCTGGAAATCCTCAAATAGCTGACCATGAATTTTCATTCCTTTTGTTGGATGGTCCAGATGTCTGGTTGGGAACATTGAACATGGTTGATTCTGCTTTTGCCTAGATTTAGACATTTTCAAGTCAGTTAATAACAGATTAAAATTAACAAATAGATTACTGAAAGACAATCTGTTTCCACCCATAGACCAAAATGTTTTGTTGGTTTTTTTGTTTGTTTGTTTGTTTGTTTTCATGTCCAGACCTCTTATAGGAAGGAGCCCTTTACAAAACTCATGCCAGAAGTGAATGCATAGGAAAGAAGCAATGGCTGGTGCATATATGTGGTTTGTAGAAAGGAAATCACTATAAAAGAATGTTCTCCAGGAAAGAAAACTAAGGTACCCCAATTACTTTTCAAAGCTTATCACAGTTATTTGCTAGAAGAAAAACTCATACTTAAGCAACAAAATTAAAACATCTACAATCATAAGCTATGGAGAGGGATTACTGACAAGAACAGCTTTGGGAACAACAGATGTAACATATATTTAAGAAACTAAGCCAAAGTTTCATCCTTGCTAACCCTATGGTGGAGGTTTCCCAGGGGATTACAAAGGATGCAGTTCTGGGACAGTATGTTTTCTTTCTCACAGTCAAATTTACCTTTTCCCTGTATCTTTTGGAAGATCTGTTGTTTTTTGCTGCCCATTCTGGTTTTCTGCCTTTCTTCAACTTTTTGCTTTCCCACCTCCACTGAGACCTATATTTGTGTTATTAGGCAGGGAGCTTGCTCCCCACACAGTCCAAAACAAGCAAAAGCCCCTTCAAAAGCCTCCCTCCCTTTATTGCCCCCAACAACAGCATTGTCCATTTTAATGTATGCCTAGAGAATGTTACAGTCTGTTTCCTTCCCTGTGTTAGAACAGCTGGAATGAAATGAATAGAGGCGGGTTGAGCAGCTCAGCAAAATCTTTGATAATAGAGAAGTCCAAGTGTTCCCCGTCAGCAGTGGGAATGATAATTTCACTTGTAAGAATGATGTAACAAAGTAGTTGTATATTACTGCTCCATTCTTTTCTTGTCCCAAGACACCCTTGGAAATGTGATGCTACATCTCAATGGGATTTTCCAGTACAAAGATCCTTTTCAAATAAAATAATTGTGGACACACACCACTCCTACAGAGGTAAGTATACTGAAGATGTGCCAAAACACTGGGGCTGAAATGTAGTAGCTAGGAACATAAGCTGGAATCCAACAATTTGCTATTATAAATAAGTTTGTGTAGACCCCGAGACAACAACGGATATGTTTTCCGTGAAACTCAAATTGCTTATTTATTTGTTTTGAGGAAAACAACTTTGTAAATGAAATAAATGAAAAGCTTCCAGGAAAATAGGGAATCTTTAGTCAATGACTGTTTCTGTAAATTTCTATTATTCACTAACATATAAAATAATATACCAGGATCTATGTTAGTGATACAATGAGATGCTCCCCCCCCTTATTATTCCTACTGGAAATCTTCCTTCTTTCTTTTTAGCTCCTTTCTTTACTTCTTTCCTTTATTCCTCCATTATTTTTTTCTTGTCTTTCTCCCTCCCTCCCTCCTTCCTTGTTTCCATCTTTTTTCCTCTTTCCCTCCCTTCCTCCTTCCTTGTTTCCATCTTTTTTCCTCTTTCCCTCCCTTCCTCTGTTCTTTGCTTCCCTTTTTTCTTTTCTCCTTCCTTTCTTTATTTTTCTTCCTTCTTTACTTAGTTCTTCTCCCTTTCCCTCTCCTTCCTTCTTGACCTTCTTTCCTCCTTTCTTCCTCCCTTTCTCTCCTTTTTTCTTCTTTGACTGAGTTTCCCTCTCTTGCCAAATTTGGGGGCACACTGGCCACACATGGGGCCATTCCCAATATTGATCAGTAGGGACAATTTAGTTTATTTTCAATTTCTAACCTGGATCAGTTTGCCTCTTCCGAGGTAACCTAGTGGACCCTTACTCCAGGCAATCATTATATTGGTGCCAGGTTAGTGTGGACATTCAATTGGAATAATAAACTGCATCACAGTATTGCCAGAATCTAGTGTTTCAATTTTACTATAGCAGAGATTAATGTCTCACCACTAAATATGACTAAAGATAATTTTTTTCCCAGAACTTTCTTCTTGTTACTACCAAAAAACTCCCTTCAAATTGTCAGACTCATAAATATGACTTCAAATATATCAGAGACATACTTATGGGACTTTGACGTAGTTCTCTACAATTGACAAAGCACAAAAACAATGTAATAACAAGTTCCTCCTTCTGCCCATTTAAATTTATATATTATTATATAATTATTGTTATTATTATGCTTAAAATGAAAGACTTAATGGCATGATCAATTTAAAGGTAGCCTTAGAGTGAAGAAAACCTGAGTTCAAGTCCTCATTTTGATATGTATTGACTGTATTATTCTGAGCAAACATTTAAATACTCAGTGTCCTTGATTTTCAAAATCAATAATTTTCAGAGAATTTTCATTTTGGAAAAATGAGTTTTTTTGCTGGGATTCTCTATGCCAAAGAAATCTCTGGTCCCATTTCATCCCATTATTTTCATCATATATTGTAAAGTTTATTTAAAGGGAATGTTCCATGCTGATTTTCTTGTGTGTCAAAATATCTAGTTAAGGTTCCTCAAACTGAGATCAAACCTAAATGAAGTCCTGGGGAGGAAACTATCCCAGTAGGGAAGATAGTGGAGAAAGGTTAGAAAATAAGCTTATGTAAGGGTAAGGAATTGGGGAATCATAGCAACCCCATAAGATGAAGGAACTAGAGATGTCTAGTTTACAGAAGAACAATGAGAAATATAATAGCTGTCTTAAAATCTTTGAATTTCAGTCATAAAGAAGATGGGGGTAGATTAGTTCACTGTTGTCTCAGAGACCAGAGAACTAGAGGATGTTAGGCAGATTCCAACTCAATATAAAAATGTCTTTATAATAAAAAGCACTGATCAAAGATTGTATATATAGCCATTTATAACAGCTTCCCATCATTTGAGTTATTTACATAGAACCTGGATGAGGGTTGACAAAAGTCTTTCTCCCTAATTGCTAAAATTATTTAAATCTTTATGTTAACACTTCTTTGATAAAAACTAGAAATAATGTATAAATATATGAAAAATAAATAAAATATGGACCTAAGAATCAGTAAACATAGATCTTAGTATGAACTTTTTTTTTTTACCACTTATTTTTGTACTGGTTTTTTTTTCTCAAAGCCTCATTTCCCATCCCTATTCCTTTTAAGCCTAAATATATATATATATATATAAACACAAACTTCTTTCTCTTTGTATGCATATATATACATGTATATATAGGTATTTTATATATTACATATATATATACATTTGCATATATATGTTTGTCTTTATAGATAAATCAAATGGGACCTGAAAAAACTTATATGTACTCATACAAAATGAGATGAGCAGAATCAGGAAAACATTGTAAACATTATCATCAACATTGTATAATGATCAACTATGAACGACACATGTCTTCTCACCAACACATGATCCAAGTCAAATACAAAGGATTCATAAAAGTAAAAGCTGTTCCCATCCAGATAAAGAACTTATGGATTCTGCAGATTGAAGCATCCTTTTTTTCTTTACTTTATTTTTTGTGTTTTTCCTTTTAATGTGTTTCTTCTTTAACAACTAAGATGAAAATATATTTTATATGATAGCATGTGTATAATGGATATCAAGTCACTTGCCATTTTCAGAAGAGGGAGGGAAAAAATTTGGAATTCAAAATTTTGTAAAATGAATGCTAAAAATTGTCTTGGCATGTAATTGGGAAAAAAAATAAAATACTATTTAAAAAGATTATCATTTGCTTTATATTTGTTATTTTTCAACACCAATAGCTTTTAAAATAGTATTGCGTTTTTTCCAAATTACACATCAAATACTTGCTTTCAGCAGTCTTTTAATCTAAAGGAGAAAGATGATACATTTGGGGAATTAGCTAAGCAAGACTATTCAGCCATAGATGAGTAGAGTCAAAGGGTAATTGAATGATATGTTTTTCCACATGTTATAATATGAAGTTGATTTCTCTTCTCAGACCCTGATGTGGAAAGTGTGAGGGAGTCAAGGGGTAAGAAGATAGCCTGGGAGCAGCATATTAGATCTGGCTCTGACTAGATATTAAAGCTTTCATCATTGAGAAGAGAATAGAATAGTGTGGTCCAGTACAGGGTGGTGGATGGTGGAAGGTAGTGACTTGTCAGGATGATGTTGTTCAACTAAGCATTGTTCAAAACTGTCATGCAATGAAGGTCTTTATTCTGAAATATTAATTCATTCACATGAATGACTACCAGCTTTGTGAACCTGGACAAATCACCTAATCTCTACTTCAGCTTCCTTATCTGTAAAATAGGAATAATAATAGTGCCTACATCCTAGATTTGTTATGAGGATAAAATTAGAAAATATTTGCAAAGCACTTAGAAAATGCATGATTTATAGTAGGCACTACATAAATATTAACTGTTATTATTGTTGTTGTTGCTGTTGTTGAATGAATAAAGTTTGGGAAATCCATTCTTAATATAATACACGATAGTGGCAAATTAATAGGGAATGATGAAATCTAACATGTAGTTCTGACACAAATCAAGTAATATATCATAAACTGTCATGTTGGGGACTTGTTTTCATAGTAAGAGATGTGACTGTGGAAAATGTGTCTTGGGTAAATATGGGGAAAAAAAGAAATTGTACCTTATGCTATCAGTAAATGACTATTATCAAGCTTATTTTCTTTTTGGATCCTATTCAATAAACAATTGACTTTTGAGTGGAATGCAATTCTAACTTATTGTTTCCAAATTGGTCTAGTCAATCCTACTGCAAAGCTTTTGAAAAAAATACATTGGGGCTACATGTTAGCCAACCCAAACTACATGCTTGCTAGCATGCTTGTTCATAAGCAATTATCTCATTCAGATAGATTTATGACAGATTATTGCATTATTTACTTCTGGAGATAAGAATAGTATTTTCACTGAGTTTGATATTTTCAGATCTTCTGAATGTTCTGTGAAGTCTTCACCAGATTCTTCTTTTTCAGCGTTTTAACAGAGATATGTGTGTGTATATATATATATATATATATATGTGTGTGTGTGTGTGTGTGTGTGTGTGTGTATGTAGATATATATGTGTGTATACACACACATATATATCTAAATATACTCATACATATATATTTGTGTGTTTATGCATGTATATATGTAAATATTTGTGTAGATAAACACTATATGCATTTGTGTATATATACATGCATATACACTACATAAAATTATACACACTCATACACAGAAACACACATGCATGTGTATACTTTTGGTCAAATATTTAACCATTGTTGAGTAGCCTAGCACTGAACCAATAGCTACAAGAAATTCTGGTAGTTATAGTTTTCCCATAGTGAAAAGAAACATATTTGGGGTCATTACTTATCTTTCCTAGTCATGAAAAACAAAACAAAACTGCAGCTACCAGAAATCTATGTATTATTGGTACACTACAGGGCTATTGTTGAATCACTGACCCTTGGGAATGAGTTGCTCAAAATAGGTTATAACTGGGGTCCTGTGAAAATTCAAGAAGCAAAACCTAGGTTTCATGTCAAAGATGGTACTAGAATACTCATACCATTTCCAGAGAAAGTAAGGAGGAAGGGAGGGACAGAAACAGTGACAAAGCTTCCCTGGACTTGAAAACAAAACAGAATTTGGCTTACTGAAGCAAAAATTGAGGTTTACTTTTTTAAAAAAGTGTCTCTGCTGCACACTTCAAAATTACATAAACAACAGAATTCTGTGAAAGTTCTGGAATTGGACGAAAATCTAAACACTTTTTGTGTACAAATGGGAAAACTTTTTCAAAGGATATGAAATGACTTGTCCAAAGACACGTAAGTAGTATATTGCAGATCTAGAATTCGAACCTAGATCCTTGACCTGCAAGTTTAGCATTTTCCACCACTATTCTAGTGCTATTTTTTTAAATGAAAAAAAAATGAGCATTTTGTTATTTTAGTGATTGTAGCAGTGCTGACTGGATACTCTCAGTTTGACTGGTTTATACCAAGGAAAACCTCACATAGTGAGTTTTTTCTTCCCCTTCCCATCTTATTGATTGAGATGAGATGCTGTCTGTAAGCCGCTTTAGTGAGCATAGCTATTCTGTAGTTTATGTCAGTAGCTAATTGCCATCCCTTCCCCCAAAATGTTTGCTCTTACCTCACCTTCATCATCTCAGCTGATAGAAAGGGAATCCCCAAACATTCCCTGATTAAGTTCTCGTTTTATGCTTGTAAGTTAATATTGAGATGCTGAGCCAGAAGGTGGAGTCATTGTTAGTGACAACTAAAATTAAAAAACAAACTGAGAATTAATTTGTTTCTCTAGCTGTCAGTGGGGAATCCTATAAGGGAATGTGGAGTGGTAGTTGGTTTGCTGTGCTGATGGGGAAAAGCCCTGATGCTTTTTGAGGTTGCTCATCTTCAGTAAACACCAGTCATTTGGCATTTAGTGGATTTTTAGGTCATCAAACATGATCATGCCTTTATTAATTTCTGCCTTCCTTAATGCACTGTGCAGCTTTGTTTGCTGTATTCACTTTCTTATAGCAGCTTTACTGTACTTCAGCAATAGATAAAACAACCTGCAACTAATTGTATTTTGCTTCTTCTAATTGTTCTGCTACTCAGATGATGAAATTCTTGCCTGCCTTTGGCTGCTACATATAACCAATACGGAGTCTTAGAAGCTATCCTCATAAAAATGATGAGAATTCCTATGGGCATCTAGATTAAATGCAGAGAGATTCAGTAATTGGGAAAGGGATACCATGTCCATTTAGAATTTGGGGGCCGATTCATACTACCAATTTCCCTAATGAACATGTTGCCTCTTTATAGCCAATGTGATGCAATTGGCTATGTCCTGTACTTCTGGTTTCTCAATCACAATTATTTAGTATTAATACCCTTGAGGCAAAATGCATATAGTCTTCCTACCCAACCCTCAATCCCTAGGGCCTCATATCCAACTCTATTCAGATCAGCCCTTAGTCTCTGTTGTCCCATTAACCCCATTCACCCTTCTCCTAGCTCATTCTTCTGTATATTTGGAACACCGCCTCTACTCTTAGAAAACTCTGCTACCTTTTTAATTTGACTGAAACAGGGTTTTTCTCTGAGGACATCAAATCTTTTACAAAGCCCTGAAATGGAGGCTGTTGTGCCTTTGTCCCATTTTTTAAAGCCCAGAAGGGGTGTCCTTATGTTTTTGGCTCATCCATTTGCACACACTTGCCCTCTTTTAAAATTCATGCAATATTATTTTTGTTTTTGTTGTTTGCTGTTGTTTTATTGTTAGAGAGGACTAATGACATTATGAGGAAATGTCTTGACTTGCATGTAAATTGTATTTAAATGAGACAGAGTAGCACAAAGTCATTTGTCTTACTTCCTATTCAAGAGTCATGCAAGTCCAGTATCAAGACAAAAATCAAGATGACTGGTAATAGCCTGGTATGCAGAGGACATCCTTGGCTTCTTTGATATCTGACCAAGCTCTTAGAGCTCCACAGTGTCTGTTTCATCTGCCTTCATGGGCATTGGAAAAAAAAATGTTTTCATCCATCCATTCTTAAAGGCTTGGGTAGGCAAAGAGTGATGGTTTTATTTCCTCATTGCTTATTCTAATTCCTTTAATTTCTTTTTCTTTTCTTATTGCTGTTATTGCTCTGTTGCTTTTAGATCAATACTGCTTATTGTTTTTTTTTTTGCTTTATTTTTTATTTTTTAAAGCTTTTATTTTCAAAACATATGCACAGATAATTTTTCAACATTGTCACTTTCAACACTGACCCTTGCATAGCCTTGTGTTTCAGATTTTTCCCCTCCTTTCCCCCACTTAACTCCCCTAGATGACAAGCAATCCAATATATGTTATACATGTTAAAATATGTTAAATTCAATATGTGTAAATATTTTTATACAATTCTCTTGTTGCACAAGAAAAATCAGATCAAAAAGGAAAGAAAATGAGTAAGAAAACAAAATTCACTGCTTATTGTTTTTCCAAAAAGTCCTTATATCCCTACATTCTCTAGTGTTTTTAATAGAAATGGGTGCTATATTTTGTCAAAAGCTTTTTCTGCATCTATTGTGATTATCATATGATTTCTGTTAGTTTTGCTATTGATTATAGTAATAGTTTTCCTGATATTGAACCAACCTTTATTCTTGGTATAAATCATATTTAGTCATAGTATATTATCCTGCTGATAATTTGCTATAATCTCTTTGCTAGTATTTTATTTAAAATATTTGCATCAAAATTCATTAGGGAGATTAGTCTGTAATTTTCTTTCTCTCTTTTGACTCTTCCTGGTTTAGGTATTAGTGACATATTTGTCCCATAGAAAGAATTTGGCAGTCCTCCTTCTTTACCTATTTTTCCAAATAGTTTACATAGTATTAGAATTAATTGTCCCTTAAAGGTTCGTAGAATTCACTTGTAAATCCATCTGATCCTGGAAATTTTTCTTAGGGAGTTCACTAATGCATGTTCAATTTCTTTTTCTAAAATGGAACTATTTAAGTAATTTATTTCCTTTTCTGTTAATCTGAACAATTTAATTTTTTGTAAACATTCATCCATTTTGGTTAGTTATTGTCATATTTGCTGTTCATGCTACTTATTGCTTTAATTTCTTTTTCATGGGTGCTAAGTTCACCCTTTTCATTTTTTGATGCAGATAATTGTTTTTTCCTTTGCTTTTTCTAATCCAATTAACCAAAGTTTTATCTACTTTGTTGGATTTTTATATAACTGACTCTTAGTTTTATTAATTAGTTCAATGGTTGTCTTAGTTTCAATTTTATTTATCTCTCCCTTGAATTTCTGAATTTCTAATTTGATATTTAATTGGGCATTTTAATTTGTTCCTTTTCCAGCTTTTAAGTTGCATGCCTAATTCATTGATCTCCTCTTTCTTTGTTTTATTTCTATAGCTATTTAGAGGTATAATATTTCCCCTATGAACTGGTTTGGCTGTATCCCATAGGTGTTGCTATGTTATCTCATTATTGTCATTCTCATGAATGAAATTATGAATTGTTCCTGATTTATTGTTTGATCCACTCATTCTTTAAAATTAGATTATTTACCATTCTCCAATTGATAAATGGTCAAAGGATATGAACAGACAATTCTCAGATGAAGAAATTGAAACTATTTCTAGCCATATGAAAGATGCTCCAAATCATTATTAATCAGAGAAATGCAAATTAAAACAACTCTGAGATACCACTACACACCTGTCAGACTGGCTAGAATGACAGGGAAAGATAATGCAGAATGTTGGAAGGGATGTGGGAAAACAGGGACACTGATACATTGTTGGTGAAATTGTGAATACATCCAGCCATTCTGGAGAGCAGTTTGGAACTATGCCCAAAAAGTTATCAAACTGTGCATACCCTTTGATCCAGCAGTGTTACTACTGGGCTTATACCCCAAAAAGATACTAAAGAAGGAAAGGGACCTGTATGTGCCAAAATGTTTGTGGCAGCCCTGTTTGTAGGGGCTAGAAACTGGAAAATGAATGGATGCCCATCAATTGGAGAATGGTTGAGTAAATTGTGGTATATGAATGTTATGGAATCTGTAAGAAATGACCAGCAGGATGAGTACAGAGAGGCTTGGAGAGACTTACATGAACTGATGCTGTGTGAAATGAGCAGAACCACAAGATCATTATATACTTCAACAACGATACTGTATGAGGATAGATTCCAATGGAAGTGGATTTCTTCAACAAAGAGAAGATCTAACTCAGTTTCAATTGATCAAGGATGGACAGAAGCAGCTACACCCAGAGAAAGAACACTGGGAAATTAATGTAAACTGTTTGCATTTTTGTCTTTCTTCCCAGGTTATTTTACCTTCTGAATCCAATTCTTCCTGTGCAACAAGAGAACTGTTCGGTTCTGCACACATATATTGTATCTAGGATATACTGTGACATATTTAACTTGTATAGGACTGCTTGCCATCTGGGGGTGAAGGGAGGGAGAGGAGTAGTCGGAACAGAAGAGAGTGCAAGGGATAATGTTGTAAAAAAAAAAAAAACCTACCCAGGCATGGACTCTGTCAATAAAAAGTTATAATAAAAAATGTATAAAAGAATTAGATTATTTAATTTGTAATTGCTTTGTATTTGATCTTTCCCTGGCCTTTTATTGAATATATATTTTTATTGCATTGTAGTCTAAAAAAGAAATCTTTACTATTTCTGCCTTTCTACATTTGATTGTAAGGTTTTTATGCTGTAATTCTTGGTCAATTTTTGTGTAGATGCCATGTATTGCCAAGAGAAAAAGTGTTCTCTCTTCAATTTTATCCAGAAGTTTATCATATCTAAATTTTCTAGGATCTTATTAACCTCCTTAGTATCTTTCTTTTTTATTTTGTGATTAGATTTGTCTGATTCTGAGAGGAGAAAATTGAGGTCCCCCACTAGTATAGTATTGTACATTTCATCCTGTGACTTAATATTTTCTCCAGGAATGTGTATATTCTATTACATGATGCATATATATTTAATATTACTATGTTATTATTTAAGGTACTTTTTATCAAGATGTACTTTTCTTCCTTAACTCTTTTAATTAGATCTATTTTTACTTTTGCTTTATCTAAGATCAGAATAACTACCCCTCCTTTTTTTATGTCAGCTGAAACATAATAAATTTTATTCCAGCCTTTTATCTTTACTCTGTATATGTCTCTTATATGTCAAATGTGGTTCTCGCAAACAGCATATCACAGGATGCTGTTTTTTAATCCAATTTGCTGTTCTCTCTAATGTGAGAGTTCATCTCATTCACATTCACAGTTATCATTACCAGCTCAGTATTTCTTCCATCATATTTTCTCCCTTGAATATACCTTTGTTCTGTCTTTCCACATTATCTTTAGTAGTATTTTTTTTACCCACCCCATCTACTACCTTATATCATTCCTCCCTCTTCTCTTATTTTTTTTTCCTTAGCATTTCTATCCTCCTTCTATCTTGTCCCTCCCTTTTTTTCCCTCTTTCTCATCCTACTTCTTTCTAGGGTTAGATAAATTTCTATACCCAACTGAATGATTAAGTTATTCCCTCTTTGAATGAAAACTGATGAGATCAAGCTTTAGATAATGCCCATCCCCCTCCCTTCTTTCCCTCAATTGTAATAAGTCTTTTATGCCTCTTTATGTGATCTAATTTGTCCCATTTTGCTGCTCTTTTCCTTTTCTTCCACTGTAAAACTTTTCCACCCCTTAATGTCTTTTTCTTTGATATCATCACATCAGAGTCCATTTACAACTATACCCTTAATCCATATGATACTCCCCTCTGACTGATCCAGTAACAGATACAGTTCTCAAGAATTACAGACATCATTTTCCCATCCAGGAATGTAAAAAGTTTAACCTTTAAATAACATTTATTTTTCCCCAGTTTACATTTCTATGTTTTCTAAATTTTTGATTTAGTTCTGTTCTCCCCTCCCCCCCAATGGAAATGATTGAAAGTCTCTTACTTCATTGACGATCCATGCTTCCTCTTAAAGATAATGTTCAGTCTCGCTGCATAGTTAATTCTTGGTTTCAACCTCAGGTCCTTTGCCTTCTGAAATATGGTATTCCAGGCCTTCTAATGCCTTGTTTTAGAAGCTGCCTGATCCTGGATAATTCTAACTGTTGCTCCTTGATATTGGAATTGCTTTTGTTTGGCAGCTTGCAGTATTTTTTCTTTGAGGTAGCAGTTCTCAAGTTTTTCAAAACTGTTTCTTGGGGTTTTTCTTTTGAGATCTCTTTCAGAAGGTGATCAATGGCGTCTTTCAATGACTATTTCCCGCTCTGTTTCTAGAATGTTGGGACAATTTTCCTTGCTCTCACAAAAAATGCTATTCAGGCTCTTTTTTTTAAATTATGACTTTTCTTGAAATTTTTACTGTATCTTAAACTGGAGAGAGGTTTCATTCCATTAGACTCTCTTGAGAGGCTTGGTTTCATGTGGTTTTCAAGAGAAACTGGGAGAGCTCGAGCAGTTTCCTGGCTTCACTCTGCCATCTTGGCTCCACCTGAATTATTTCTCATTTGATTCTGGACCCAGTTTGCTGTGCATCTCAGAACATCTGTCCAAATGTATCTATTAAAAGACCAACTCCATTGGTTACATGTCTTATTGTATGTTATTATCTGAACAAAGTGCATTCTTCATCCACTTTAGTTTTCCATTTTGGATGATAAAGCTAAACTCTTTTAAGAGTCTGAATCTTGCTGAAGGGGCCCTGTAATTTTCTGAGCCTCTATGCTGGATTCTAAAAAGTATTCATTAAAAGGAGAGTCTGTTAAACTTTGATATTGGTAAGGTATTGCTCTTGTATTTGGATTTGCTTAGGGCATCTTCAGTGACACTGGCAAACAACTTGGATGAGCATATGTCTCCTTGTTGGATGCTTTGCTTGATGCTGATATGCAACAGATTGCTGAACAAAGTGTTCTCCATGGTTGCATCTGTCATGGAATCTTCTATGCTCCTATCACATGCATTACAGATATGGTATTCAAGGAATGCCTTCAAGGCCTCTTTTTCCTCTTTCATGCCTATTGTTTTTTTAATCATTTAGGTGACCTTGGTCAAATTATTCTCAGTATCTCAGTTTTATCAAAATTACAAAAATACAAAGAGGAAAAGTTGAACAAGATAATGGACTTGCATCAAAATGGCTAAGAAACAATAAATTTTTCTCTAGTTTTCAACGATTTCCTGGCATTGGTCTAAGATTCCCTGAAACTCTAAATCCTATTATCCCATGCAATGCTTTTTGTAATCAACAAATGTTTACAACTCATTTTATATCCTCTATACTTTCTGTCAATTGTGAAATAATGAAGATGTAATCTGCTGTAGAAAATGGTGTATGAGAATGAGCATGTAACCTTGCTATATTTTTATCAAACATACCCTTAATGACAATTATCTTAAGATTTTATAGAAGTGAGAAAAATGACATATGGATTAGTATTTCTTCATGACTTTATTAGTCACATCTTTAAAAATAATAAAACTATTAATTTTTCTATCTTTTGGAATCTTCTTTTTAGTTGCTTTTCAGTTGTGTAACTATAAAATCAGTTTTCACTTTCAGTACAATTGCTACTTCCTCATGTAATGCAATGAGGGTTGTCTTTGAAAAGTCCAAATTTGTTAGTTCCAATGTTCCCACTGAAGATTTTATGTATGTGTGCACACATATACACATGCATACATATATGTATATTTAATTGTTTGTAATCTGTTGTCCTTAGTCCAGTTTTATTTGCATATATTTCCCTGTTATTTAGGCTCAGCTTTATCTTACAACTGTCTTCACTCTTATTTTTGATTCACTTTTTCCCCCCCACCTTTTTTGAAGTGATAAAGTTGAAATCTTTCTCTCATATTCTCTTTACTAATTTGTAACTTTCTTATATCATTCTTGGGTTGTAAAGTGACACTGTGGGTGGGATACTTGACCTTTCTATTTGCAAGGACATCAAGAAATGATTATTATATGTCATAATTCATAATCGTATTTGGGCTCCTTATTGTTTTGCACTGACTAACTTTCCCTAAAACATAATGATCACCAGTCACTTAATTTTTACCTATTTCTCTCTCTCTCTCTCTCTCTTTTTCTCTCTCTCTCTCTCTTCCCCCCTACTTCTTCTCTCTCTCCTTCCCTTCCCCATCTCCCTTTCTCTCCTCCCCTTCCCCCTCTCTCCCTCTCTCTCCCTCCCTCCCTCCTTCTCTGTCTCTGTCTCCTGCTCCCTGCCTCTTTTTTCTTTGGTTTGTATCTACAAGTTACCTTGTATATAATGAAGTTATATATCATGTTTTCTTATCATCTTTATTCTTTCTAAAGAATCGTGTTGCTTTAATCAACTGATGATCCAATTATACATAATTAATTTATAAATTACCTCCATATTAGTAATAAATTGCATCTTATTCTGTTAAACTATAACCTGATAGGTGGCATAATGAATAGACTACTAGTTATGAGAAAACCTGAGTTCAAATCACATGTCTGACACTTATTAGCTATGTTATGCTGGGCAAGCTACTTACCATAAATTTACTTCCATTTCCTCTTAAGAGGTTAAAATGAGATAATATTTGTAAAACACTTTATAAACCTTAAAGAAATATATATCTATATCTATTTATTTCTCTATCTACACGCACACAATATTAGCTCTTAGCAATTTTATTACTTTTGAACTCTTATCATGTCTAATAACTAATAACTTTTTCTTTTCTTCTTAGAAAAGGAATATAATACATGTATAAAGTTTGAAACATTTAGGTTTTTTCATTTTTTTGTCCCTGAAGCACATTTCCTGAGATATTTTTTGTCATCATCTCTTCTAACTACTTTTTCATAGATATAAAGTCAATTTCCATCCTTACCACAATTAATGTAATCATAGAAGGAAGGCTCAGGCAAAAATTAATCAAAAGTATAAACTAGTTATAATAAATAAATCCCCAATCATTCTGAGTATATTTTCATGCTTTTGACATTGGGTGAAAGCAGATGGTACCACACAGTACATATCTGATAGACTGAAAAAAATGCTTACACTGTTGGGTCTATGTATAAAACTAACAATATGGAAGGAAGCAAGTCAGCTAATTGATGAAACAGTCTAGTGGTGGAATAGTGGTAGTTTAAAGTACAATTCAAGAATTGGAGCTGAGGGTCAGGAAGATCTGAATTCAAATCTGATCTCAGACACTAGCTATATGAGTCTGAGCAAATAACAGTTTGCCTCAGTTTTCTCATTTATAAAATGGGGATAATATTAGTTCCTAGCTCCCAGGATTATTTTGAGAATCAAATAAGATAACAATTACAAATAGTTTAGCACATTGTTTGGCATGCAATATGCATTATATACATAAATGTTGTTGTTTCTGTCTGTGCCATTTATCTGCCTCCAAAGAATGACAGAATGATAAGTTTGATCTGGAGCTGAAGGGACCAGAGAAGCTATCTAGTCCAACTTGCTTCTCCCCCCACGCACATACATAGATGAAGAAATAGATGCCCAGGGGGTTATGTAATCTCTCTAGGGACACTACACACGCACACACAGAGACACACAGAGACACAGACACATACACATACACATAATCAGAAACTGATTATGGACCCTTTCACTGCAAAGCCAGGAGTTCTCTCTACTGCATCATGCAACAAAATAAATAGGCATTTAGGTTGATGGCATCTAATGTTCCTTCTGACTCTAAGTCTATAATTCTACATTTCTGACACTTCTGCACAATCCCGTCTTTCTTTAAGATAATAATATTGACAACTGAATTCCACTATAAATTTTGAGAATCTTATATAAAAATTGGAAAAACTACTCAGAAAACTCAATCCAGAAGCAGTCAGTGCTTCTGGAACAACACCCACAACCAGGTAACCAAACAAGAAAGATTATTGAAAACCAGGAAGCAAATGATCATCATTAGAAAACTTTAAGAACACTTGATATGCTAATGATAATAGCACTTAAAAATTTGCAAAATATTTTTTTAATAAATACACTGTATCCTTTAACTCTCATGGTGATACTGTGAAGGAAGTAGTAAAAGTGGTACTTTTCCCATTTTACAGATGAACACCTGAGGCTTATGGAGTTTGCAGTTTTCCCAAAGTCACAGAGTTTAGTGAGTCTATAAGGCAGAATGTGATCCCAGATCTTCTTTATCTTGGGTCCAGCACTATATTCCTTATGCCACGTTACCTCTTATTTGTGGTTTTATTCCAAGTAATTGGATCAAGGGTAGTGTAAGTAACATCAAGGCTATGTATTGACTTAGAAAACTAGAAATTAACATTATTTATGTTCTACTATATATTTATATATTCTGTTAAAGATTTCCCAGTTACATTTTAATGTACTTCAAGCTTCACTCTGGGATTTTCTGAGTTACATGCAGCTTTGAAATCAACACTTCTTAATTTTAGAAGAACCTACAATTATAAAATTTCACAGTTATTTTGGATCTCATCGTTCACCTACCCCAACCCTTTCTTGGATTATCAATAAACAGTCACTCACCCTGCTGGACATTTCCAGTGATGGTGAATTTACAATTTAGATACACAAAACAGTTTTTTTCACTTTGGGATATCTCTCATTGTTAAACAAGTAGCAATTTTTTTTCATTTTGTATAAAGTCCATTTCTTTACAGCTTCTCCTTGCACTTAGTTTTTCTCTTTGGGATTGAACAAAACAAGTTTTATCTTTCTTGAAAATAATTATCACGTCTCCCCTACCCTATAACAATTTTTTCCATTTCTATTTCCCCCTAACCTAATATTTGTGACTTTTAAAATAATTTCCTTAACCAACTGGTTTTCTAATGTAGGATGCTCTTATTAAATCAATCAATGAACACATTTTTCATTACCTACTATGTGCTGAGCTTTGGGCAAATTTCTGGGGTTAGATCTCTCACAAAGATGGCATACAAATTTTAATACATCTTCTAGATGTGTTCTCCCCAAGGCAGAGTATAGTAAGATTATTTATTTTTCTCTTTCAGAGCACTATGCATTTCTTAATTTATCATAAGATCATATTGTCTTTTATGATTATCATATCATGTTGTTGATATACCTCAAGCTATAAGAGCAAGGTTTCACAAAACGGTAAAATCTAGATGAAAACTTGGATGAGTATGAAGTCAAATAGTCCCAATCAGATTCTTTCTATTCATGAAGATCCTGACTTGCATAACTGGGGTAAATAAATGGAAAGACTTAAAAATTTATCTGTCATTCAAAAATCAGAAGACCAAGAAATTTGTTATCAAGGATGAATATAGTTCTTTTAGTCACAATGTAAGAGAATAAGCAGAGAAATTCCATAGGAAGAAAGGACTAAATACTAATATAAGTGGCCTTCAACAGGACATAAACAAATTACATTCAAGCACAGAGAGAAGCAAATGAGGTAACACATGTAATAGACTGGTCATCTCATGAGAAGCTGTCTAACCAAGCAATCAATCAACTGACATTTATTAAATTTCAAGTTTAATGCTCGTTCCTAGAGAAAAAAGAAAGAGAGAGAGAGAGAGAGAAAAAAGAGAGAGAGAGAGAGAGAGAGAGAGAAACAAGGGGCGGAGGGAAGGAGAGAGAGAAAGGGAGGGAGGAAGAGAGAGAAAGAAGAAAAGAGAGAAAAAGGAAGAAAGAGGATGATGCAGGGAGAAGAAAGGAAGAAGGAAATAAAGAAAAGGAAGAATGAAAAAAGTTATTCTTAAGCATTTTATTCATCTTCACCATGAAAGACAGTTGTAAATTGGAGTTTATGCAGAATAACCAGACACATGGTGACCATGAAAATAGATAAATTCACTAAATAAGAAAATCTGAGTTTTAAGAGTCTTTAAATGCCATTTACTTCAATCTATATCTGAATTTGCTCTATCATAAAACCATCATTTTGTCTTTTTGCTTTTCCTTAAAAGTTATAATACCTCTAGGTTTCACCTTGAGATTCAAAGAAATAATTGGAAACACACACACACACATATACACACAGAAGTAGAATGAGGAAGGATGATCCATATCATAAAATGCTTTTAATAAAAACAAAAATCAGGTTAGGAGAAACACAAGGCCAAGAAGGAACTAGGGTGCTATCCCTGGGAAAAGCCAGATACTTCCACTTAAAGACTTCTGAAATGACACAAAATAAGTTGAAGGGGTCAATCAAGAGTCGGGGAGTTAGAGCATTTGATCATCAAGTTACCTCAACAATTCTACTATGATTGCAGGATGAGTGATGATGTGGGAAAGAGACAGTGGTCTGTGGAGGCTCGTGGTGATAGTCCTTCATTTATCTTGATAATTTTCCAGATATTTTTAAATCTATATGTTCCTGTGCTAGAAAGCCTTTTCTTTGGGGAAAACTAAAGAGGTCTTATATTTTGTATATTCATATCTTTTAAAAACATGTTCTATGTTCCTTCAGACAAACACCTCAGTCGGTATTTGAGTATCTTTGAGCAAAGAAATCCACTTAAATGAAATTGGATGTAATGATTCAATATTACCTCAGCTAAAGTTGAGTCCCTGATTGTTCTTTTTTAGCTGCACTCTTCCTAAGGGCACATCCAAGTCAGAAGTAGGGGTATATCCTTTGGATCATGCTGCTTTATTTTTAGATTCTAGTAAATAGTGTCAACTAATTGAAAGAAATATTATCTTTTAAAAACTCTTATTTTAGCCATTCTGGAATCAGGATTTAAAATAATATTAATTCAGAAAAAGGATTTTACTTAATGTGTCATAATCACCAATCCTTGAAGTATCCTGTTGTGCAACCAGCTGTTAAGGAATACTGACCTTAATTAATTAAGTTGTGAGATTTAGTAAGAATATATTATGAGTATATTGTTATACAGCTTTAGTGATTACATTCAAAATAATAGGTAAGAATAGGAGGGGAAGGGCAGGGAGGTGATCAGTATCTCTCATCCAGTTCTTTACTCTCGAACCAAGGCATTTCCATGAAATTTGTTGTTAAATATTGGATTTCATTCACATCTTTAAGAATTATTTGTGACCATTTAATTTTTTATTTGAAGTTGAGAGGAAAAACAAAATGAAAAAAGAGCACTACTTTTTCTTACCCAGCTATGATGTCTGAGAAAGGGAAACTTCTGCTTGCAGTTAGAAAAAAAAAAACAAAAACATGCAAATTAAGTGTGAAATGTAAATTGTTCTGAAAAGAGGCAACAGCAACATTAAAAGAACAAGGTCATCAGGGGAAATTCAAATCCAGGACACAACTGAGCAAAAGCACAGAAAGCTGAGGGTATCAACACTAGTTTTAAAAAGGATTAGTTTTTTTTTTTTTTTTTAAGAGAATACTCAATGAAAACCATGAACCAAAATTCTTTCTGTTTATAGAGGATCATTGAAAAATGGCTTAACTACTATTGAACATATTAAAAGAAATAAATTTCTTAAGGAAGAATTCCCCCTTAAATGAATGATTGTACAGCAATACTGTATTAAATTGTTTTCATTTTTATATATTTGATATAAAATATCAAAAACCATATAGTTTATGGTAGATACACTTGTTCAATAAGTCTAAAGAATACCTTCCTGGTTAATCAAACATTTTGGCTAATGAGGTTTCTTCCTGTTTCCCCTCCCTCCTTCCCTTTCTTCCCTCCCTCCTTCCCTCTTTTCTTTCCCTCCTTTCTTTCCTTCCTTCCTTCCTTCTTTCCTTCCTTCCTTCCTTCCTTCCTTCCTTCCTTCCTTCGTTCCTTCCTTCCTTCCTTCTTTCCTCCTTTCCTTCCTTCCTTCCTTCCTTCCTTCCTTCCTTCCTTCCTTCCTTCCTTCCTTCCTTCTTGCCTTCCTGCCTTCCTGCCTTCCTACCTTCTTTCCTTTTTATCTACCCAAAATTTATCAAGTACTTACCATATGCTAAAGCTTGTGCTAAGTGTGGAACACAATATTTTTTTAAAAGGAAAGTTATTTTCTATCTTTCTATCTAATGGAGGGAAACAACATACAAATTAAGATAGAAAAGCATGGAGGTGAGGTAGAAAGGATATGGGATGTGGAAAAACCTTCTTGGGAACATCTTATGCATTGGCATTGAACCCAGGAAGAGCAATAGATGTAAGGAGGAGTGAGCTGAGGGTCTAGTTTCTGTTCTCTATCAAGGAAGGCACTAGGAGGAGTTTTGTACTTTGCCCTCTATTCCTCCAATAAGAGGGAAAAAGAAGAAGAAGGAGAAAGAGGAAGAAGAGGAGGAGGAAGAGGAGGAGGAGGAGGAAGAGGAGGAGAAGGAGAAGGAGGAGGAGGAGGAAGAGGAGGAGGAGGAGGAGGAGGAGGAAGAGAAGGAGAAGGAGGAGGAGGAGGAAGAGGAGGAGGAGGAGGAGAAAAGATGATATCCTGGATGGGTATGTTCTGTGGTATTGAAACCAGGTAGAGCAACAGATACAAAGTTCCTTCTATTATCGGTTTATCTTCTAGATAGCCAGAAGATATAGCTATGTCTATATTGATATGATTAGAACTAGCTAGTTAGTTAGAAAATAGGAACATAATATTTTGTTTGATTTACCAGAAAAATCCATTGATATAGTCAGCTAATTTTACTTATTTAATATGTTTTATTTTACTTTCCAATTACATTTTTAAAATAACATTCATTTAAATTTTTTTTCCTGAATTTTCTCTTTTCTTCTGGCCCCTGACCCATCCTTTTTGAAAGCAATGACTTGATATCGATGATATCTACAGTCAAGAAAAACATATTTTCATATTTAACTAATTTTCAAAGAATTTGGCATATTGATATACCCAACATTAAAATGAAAATGTGCACAACTTAATATTTCAGATAATTCAGCAGGTTCTTCAATTTTCTATATTTTAAAATAATTATCTTCAAAATTCTACAGTTTCACTCAGCAAACATTCTTTAAACACCAATATCTGGGGCTCTTCTCTAGGAGGTAAAATGAATCCAATAGAAACTGTTTTTAGTGTCCAGGTAGAAGATTAATACATTAACTTAGAATTATAAAACACAACAATACATAATAAAAGTGAAGTGAGACTGAGACAGATTAATATTCTATGTAGTTGTGAGGGGAAGGCAGTAACTACTAAAAGGACTCATTTCTCCCCACTACCTCTCACTCCTTCTTGGAGTTCCCTCTTGAAGTTCCACCACCTTTCAATGGTCACCTAGCTTGTGTATATCAATATCATTTTTGACTCCTTATTCTCTCGTACCATACCTGTCTAGTCAACTGCCAAATC
The DNA here is from genome assembly GCF_902635505.1 of Sarcophilus harrisii. Lineage (NCBI taxonomy): Eukaryota > Metazoa > Chordata > Mammalia > Dasyuromorphia > Dasyuridae > Sarcophilus > Sarcophilus harrisii. The sequence goes on from NC_045428.1 coordinate 351,871,243, forward strand.
TTGTTGTATCTATCTCTGCAATAAATATTCTCCTCCCTCCTCACACAGACACCATACTATTTTAGGTTCACATCACTTCTCACATAAACCACTTCACTAGTCTTCTAATTGTTCTTGTTTTTCCCCATTTTAAGCTAAAATTATTACTGAAAATTCTAAAATTCAGAACTAATCTGGTTTTTGACCTTTCTTCTCATTCCTTTTCCTTTTGTCACCAATAAATTTCAAAGGCTCCTCATTACCTCTAAGATAAGATGTTAACTTCTCTATTTGATATGACAGCTCTTGACAACCTGGCCCCTTCCTAACTTTCCAGCCTTATTATATTTTATCAACTTCTACACACTATAGTTAAGCAATAATGATCTACTTTTTGTTCTTCACATGAATCTTATCATCTTCTACATCCATGTATTTCCACAGTCTGTGCCCCATGCCTTGAATACTCTCATCACCTCTGCCACTTGGCATCTCTTATTTTCTCTCAGGTCTCAGCTCAGGAAAGAAAACAAAACAAACAAAAAAAAACCTATAAAAGTAAAATGAGTTCAAATCCTTTCTTTTGTAGGAGGCTTTTTTCCTCAGACCTCTCCACCTTCTTTTCCTATAGTAGTTAGTGTCTTTCAATCTAAAATTATCCTAGGCAGACACTATTTTTGATATTGTTGGTTCTTTATTTTTCAAAAAGGACCAAAGGCATCATGAGGTGATGTGTTGACTTGCCCATGAATTGGATTCATGTGAGATGGAATTACACAGATTCATTAATCTCAGTCTCTTTTTCAGGTCCAATCGCAAGACAAAAGTCAAAATGATTGGCAGTGACTTGAGATGCAATGGATGACTTGGTATCTTCAGTTTTTGATCAAATTCTTCATGACTATTGTAATAAATTGTTCTGTTTACCCATTTTGCCAGAGGAAGTCCCCAACCTTGTAGTAGATATCCCCTAACTATTAATGAATTTGAGACCAGTTACCCTCAACTAGGTTTATCCCTTCTGCCTAGATGGTTTTACCAGGGTTTGATGTGTGCTAAAGCTTCTTAGAGCCACAGATGAGAGCTGGGTTATAATAGGTGAAAATTAAAAAGAGGCGAGTAGTGAGTCCTGAAAAGGACTCGGCAGCCCTCACACCAGAGGTATCTTTCAGACTCCAGTTCCAGTTCTATATCGATTGTGTCATCTAGGACCCTGAAGTACAGCAGTACCTGAAAGCAACTCTTAGTCCTATGCTTAGAAAATACAGATTTATTAAACTGAACAATTTCTAGACTACCATCAGTCCTTCATCTAGCTTCTTATCTTGGTCCCTTGTCATTTGTTTGCTTTGTTTCTCTGCTACAATTTCAATCCTTGACTTCTTGAAATCTCCTTACATGCCTTGCATGTGGCAGGGCATAAACATCATAGGATCATTATATCAGAAAAGGACTAAAGAGATGATCTAGTCCAATCATCTCATTTAAGTGAGGTGCAGAAAACACTGAGATGCTGGTAAACAGTTGGGGGAGGGTGGGATTCAAACCCAAGTTCTCTGATTTCACATCTAGTGCTCTTACCTCTATGGCAAGGAAATGATCGACTTGAAAATATAAATATGGTGATATGCTTTCAGACACAGGGTACATAGTGGAAACCACTGAAGTGGGTGAGGGAAAGGGACCAGGGGCAATGATCATAGGAGTTTAAATAGTATGATGGAAATGGCCCTTGATTTGGAATTAGAGGACCAAAGTTGTAATCCTGCTTTTGCTCTTTACTACTAATGTGACCTTAGATAAATCACCTCACTTATTAGAACTTTAATTATCTGTGAAATAAAGAAGTTAAAATAAATAGTTCCCAACTGCAAATTCTATGATGTGTATATGGTTGGTTTATATTTTCAGCCCTGAAGCTACCATTTATGAATAATTTACTTCATTCTATGTTGATTAGAAAAATAAATGGAAAAGGAGGTGAAGGGGTCCTAATTTCCAAGAATCCTACAATAGGAAAGTTATTTGTTGGGTTGTTGTTACTTATGCATTACAAGTTGAGGTTACTTTTGTCGATCTAGCAATTGTCTAGCAAGTCAGATGCAATACCCCTGACATTCTTAGATAGAAACATCATTTCTGGCATCTCAACCTGGTTAGACTGAAAAGACTTCTTTTTAAAAGTAGAATAACTTTTGTATGATAGGATAAATGGATAAAATAGTTCAAAGGCAATAGGAAATCTGTCCATTAAGACATGCTACTAAGACCCAAATGAACTTTTTGTTCATCTTTCTTTAGTCCTCCTTTTTATCCTAGCAGATTGATATATGAGTTTTTCCAAAACCAAATCCCATTCTCAGCCCAAGGAATGAAACCTAGGATATAGTAGTAGCAAGGCAATTCTCAGATAAATCTCTCCCACCTCAAGACTCCAATAAAAATTTATTCACAGAATCCTGAGATCCTGCCCTCTGAACTAACTGACATGTTACAAACTGTGTGTGTGTGTGTGTGTGTATATATATATACACACACACCATATACACATATATGTATATATTTACATATATATGTATACACACATACATATATAGTGTATATATATATATATATATATATATAAAACTGCCATTTATTTTCCAGAATATTAGATTATTTAACTGATTAAAATATCAAATCCATATTATAATGTATGGGAACTGCCTTTTCTCCACTAAAAAACAAATAAATAAAGAAGTTTTATGAAGCATCTTTCCAAGAACTCTTCTACATCCTACACATAAAGTACCATAGAAAATGTTATCCAATGGGCAGATGTTAACTTAAAGTGCACATTGTTTGGAAAAAGAGTTAATTAACAACTTATTAATTGGATAGAAAGTCTGAAACTGTTGTACTTCTAGCAAATACATAATTTTCTTCAAGTATTATTAAAGCGTTTTTGTTGTACCTATTAAAGATTCTTGTCTCTAAGTTAATTTCATTATGCTAATAAGCTATCATCGTTACAGAACCTAAGCTTTGATCCATGTTAATTGTCGTGATCTTCAAAGACAAAGTCACCACTTACTTTAAATGAATTTTACATCTTTTTAAAGAATCACACGGAAATTAGGGGAAGTAATTAATTTTTTATTATGTGTCTCAATATTTTTAAGGGAGGAAGTCAATGGTATTGGCTAGAATTCATTTTAACATTTAACTAGGGAAAACAGCATGAGGCAAAAAAAACGTTCAGATGCAAAAGATTAAAGAAAATTTGAAACTGGGACCTAATTTGTCTTGATAAACTTTGGTGTTTAATATGCTTCTTTTGTTCTCAGTGTGAAACGGCAGGGTTTTGATTTGTAAAAACTTTTTGAAGAATTAATTCTTTCTAATTTTCATTCCTTTCTTTGCCTTTCTTTTACAGCAAGACAGACAAGATGACCTTCAAACCATAACACTTTTAAATATCTATGAACTTACAAGGTTAAATCTATTAGTGGTCAGAGATTAGCTATTATATACTTAACAAAGTGTATGTATGTATGTATGTGTGTGAGTTTTTCCTACAGTAGATAAAATTTAGCTTCTTCTATGTAAAAAAAAAGCTTAAAAGTTCTCAATTTTTAAAATCCTTAAGTAATTTTTCTTTATAACCTGAAAAAGTTAAATGTGAAAATATAAATTCCTTAATTTTATCCAAGATTCTCAGCATGAAACTCAAATAATTTTTTAAAAAATATCTGAAGTAGTTAATGATTCCTTATGTCTTATGTTTGGTCTATCTTCTCCACAGGGATTTATGGTTTTGAGAAATTCCTTAAAATTTCCATTAATCCTACCCTAACACAGCAATTTTACAGAATAAAAGAAAGTAACATATAGGATATATTGACTTAAGACTTCAGAGAGGACTATGCAATAGTGACTTCATAAATTATAACAATTTAAATTTGTAATTATTCATTCTCTCCTAGAAGAAATATAACTTGTCTATTTTTTAACTGACAGTGCCCTGAATAGTGAATCTTATGGCCTAATTATGTCACAGAGGTCACTATGACTTAGCCAATGCAATACAAACTTTTCTCAGCCTAAAGTACCTAATTTTTTTTGGGGGGGAGATAAGCTCAGCAATGAGTCTTGTTTGCCTTCTGAAGACTAGTCCAGATGATTTTGGAGAAGCCCATCACCAGAAGATTGACCAATTTGGTAATGCATGGTATAGGCCATTGAATTTTGCAATTTTCCTCAACCAATTAGGAATCCAGAGACATGAAGTCAAGGATCTTCATGGTACACCTCAATTGACTGATGTCAAATTTCAACACAGAAACCACTATACTGTTTGCTTGTTTTTACAGAGAAAGATAAACTCAAATATTGTAAATCTAAACAAAGTTTTAAAAATAACTTTGAAATTCACTTGGGAAGTGAAGTACAAGGCCTTGGGTTCTGATTAACACTGCTTTTGATTTAAACTCCTTACCCCTAAATTTAGGTAATTCTTTATTAGAATACCTAAATCAAGTATCATAACCTTTTTTTTTTTTTTTTTTTTTTTTGAGTCATGGACCGTTTTCCTAGTCTGCTAGTCTCAGAATGGTTTTATTGCACTGATACAATAAAATACATTGGATTACAAAAAGTTATATTGAAATGAGCTTAGTGAAAAGTTTAAATACATAGTCTTGGATTTGAAATTAGAAGACTTGGGTTCAAATCCTTCTTCGTAGCAGGTAGATAGCTCAATGAATAGAGTGCCAGGCCTGGAGTGAGGAAGAACTGAGTTCAAAATTATCCATACACATTTATTAGGCATATGACTCTAAATGGGTCATTTTAGATATTTCTGCCTCATATTTATCAATTGCAAAATGGGGAGAATAATAGCATATGCCTCCCAGCATTGTTTTGAGAATCAAGTGAGATAATAAATATAAAGTCCTTAGCATAGTGCTTGGCACATAGTACTATATAAATGTTAGTTATAATCATCATTATTATTATTGTTATTGTTGTCATTATCATTCCTACTATCTTGGGAGACAAGGTGGTATAATGGTTAGTGTCCTGAAATTGGAATTAGGAAGATGTAAATTCAGATCCTATCTTTACTTGATTACTACTAGCTTTTTACCTGAGCCAGGCTACTTTTGTTGTAGATATTGAGATAATACATTATATCATATATATATGAACTTATAAACCTTAAGGTGTTATGTAAATATACTCATTATTATTATTGTTATTTACCTTGCTTTGGCAAATCACTGAAATTCTCTGTAATTCATTTTCTTCATCTTCAGAATGATGGTTTTGGGTTACCTTAACTCTATCCAAATTGGAGCAGCCAAGTAGTATAGAGGGTAGAATGATGGGCTTGAAGTCAGAAAGACTCACCTTCCTGAAGTTCAAATCTAACCTCACACTTACTGGCTGTGGGATCCTGGGCAAGTCATTTAACCCTGTTTGCCTCAGCTTCCTAATCTGTAAAATCAGCTGGAGAAAGAAATGGCAAACCACTCTAATGTCTTTGCCAAGATAACCCCAAATGCCATCACAAAGAGTCATATATAGCTGAAATGATTGAACAACTGAACTAAATTCCTTTTCTTCCACCAAAACCTATGGTCCCAGGATTATAATTTAATTTTAATGTATTTAATTGAGGGTATTTCAAAGTGATTTCTACAAATTGCTTTGTCCAAATAAGCATAGCAGTAACTACAATGGATGTCATGTAGAATTCTTATATTTTTTTGCCCTCACATGGTAAATGACTGTGTTGTCTTTCTTGGGTTAATGATTCATTAGTGTTGTTGCACTTGGTAGTCATTTACATAAGATATGATTCCATTTCCCACCTGAAAACTTTAGTGTACAATAGATAACCTCCACTAGATATGATATATATAATTTTAAGATGGTTAAAATAATGAATTGGGACACTTTTAACACCTTTTAAACAGAACAGTAAAGGGAAAGGTACTTTCCAACAGGAAAGGTCTTATTTATAAAATGTTTGTAGATATATTCTTAATAAAATTACAATATAAAGTTCAGGAGAAAATTGTTTCTTCAAATTTTCTTTTTCCTGGGGAAAGGGAAAAAAACAGTTCTTTTTTCTTGATGAACAGGAAGACAAAAAACTGTGGGCAAGAAAAACAACTCCAAATTGGCAAGGTGCCCTCAAGCAGTACAGTACTATACAGTTTCTGGCAACACCTGATTAAATTCTAAATTTACCTTTACCTTCTCCTGCTTCTATCCTGCCCCAAGGAGGTTTTTACAGTTTGTTAAAGCAAACAGTCATTCCTTCCCCCTCCCCCCCAGGTGAGTGATCATAGACAAATTTGATTTGGTTTTTGTCATTAGCATCAGAACAAACGCCAGTGTCAAACCCTAAACTAAGTAGACATTTTTAAGATTCAAAAAGATGTAAAGGAACACAAAGTAAGAACTGCATAGATGAATAGGAAACTGATTAAAAGATTTCAAAACTTCCTTGGAGATCCATCTGGAGAGACATGTGTTCTAGAAGATATTGCCCAAGACTTCCAAAACCATAGGTGAATGATCCTATTCACTGGGACTGAAAATAAACAAAAACAAAAACAAAGAATTAGGCTTCCATGAGAATAACTTCTTTTCTGCAAGTAGCATTCCAAATTAAAAAAAAAAAAAAAAAAAAAAAAAAAAAGCATGCTAAAATACCTTGGGCTGAAGATTATTCTGAGATGTTTGGGGTTAACTGTGTTAGATGAGCCCTTCTTCTAAAGACCTTTGCTTTTCACTAAATGCTTGCTTATCTTTTTAATTTAACATAGTCCCACATTCTTCTTTGTAGTCATTTTGGGCTATCTGATAACATATAATGGAAAACATGTTTATGTCTTCCACCAGTTCTTGTTGCATATTTCAAATGCTTAGAACAACAATTTTCAGAAGCTTTCATTAAGGTTAATTTAAAAACTACATTAAATACAAACAGATTTTCTCACAAACAAAATGCAATGTGTACTTAACAGACTTCTGTATGTTATATTTGATAAACTACCTCATATAAATGCAAATTTTGACTTTCTGCCAGAACCAGGTGGTATGGAAAATATTTCTATTAAACAAATAATGCTGGAGGAGCAAACTTCAAGCTACGGTGTGTTGCGTGGGGGAAGAGGATGTTTTCATTCAAGTTTGATGTATTTTCTCAGGTTGACCTTTACTTCTACAAAAATGAAAGAGACATACTGACGAATAGGACACAGTCTTCTGTGTGAAAGGACATTTAAGCAAATATACTTAGGAGAAATTTTGCATATTCAGTGAATTGGGCTCAGATGCTTTTGTGTATTATGGGGTTATTTACTAGTATGATCTCATTCCTTCTTGCAAAGATCTAGATAGATTTCATTCGAATTGCTAAGTGAAATTGAACACAAAGCCAAATACAGCAGCATCTTACTCAAAATCTTCTTCAGACCAAAATGCCAAAGAGTCACAGGATCTTAATAAGACCATAGATTAAAACTGGAATGAACCTTCGAGCCTAGCTAGTTCACACATATTTTTTATACAAGAGGAAGAAAAGTGATTTTTTTTCTCTTTCCTCTGTTGGTTTCAGGGATATTAGAGTTTCCTGCTTTTTCTCCTAGTTCTGTAACTGTTCTTATTGTCTGTCTTCTTAGTGTCTGACAGACATCACACAGTGGATAGTCTGCATGAATCTTTCTTTGGCCTTATTCTTTTTGTATACCATTTTCTTCAAAAAGCATATTTGGTTCTAGGATAATAGCTTTCTCTTATTCTTTCTATTCACATACCAGGAGTCTCTCAAGTTTCTCTTTCTTTCCATCCCTGTGAGCACCAACCTCGCATCTCAGATATCTATAAGACGTACACACAAGTGTGTGTGTGTGTTTGTATTTAGGATAAAATGAGTTATTTGTTAAATGCTTAGTACAGTGTCTGACACATAGTAGGTACTAATAAATACATATCTCAACTCTCTGTCTCTGTCTTTCTTTATATTTAGATGAAGGTACAAAACTAAGCTCATTATCTTTCTTCCAAATCATCTTCTTCCCCTGACTTTACTTACTATTTATCTATGATGCTATTATTCACCTAGTCTTTCAATATTAAAATATTAAATTTATTTTTCACTCTCTCCACTATCTCCTCACATCTTATATCCCTTTAGTTATCAAGCATTCCTGGTTCAAATTCCTGAACATATCTTAGATCTTTTACACATCCTCTTTTCCCCATTGATATTACCTTAGTATATAGAGTTTTCATTATCATTCACCTAGACCATTGCAACTGTTTCCTAATACTCCTTCCCACTGATCCTTTCTTTCCTCTGACAATACCACTGTCATACAAATCTTCCTAGATTTCCAATTAAATTTCAGCCAGATAAAGGTTAATTCTATAATGGTTAATTCTCTCTATATAAAATTCAGTCAATAATGGTTAATTCTCTAGGATTCTGGCTATATTACTATTTCTCTCGACAAGTTTCCAGGTTCTTTTTTTAAACTATGTTTGTAGTTTCCTAGATATATTTCTATCCTTCTGGCTAGATTTTCTTCTTAATTGTTTATGTCTTTAGCTAGTTTTCTAGGTTTCTATCTTTATTTTTAGCAGCCAAACTATATTTCACTTTCTAACTTTATTAACAGGTAGTTAGATCGGTTTCTTAATATCTAGATGATTTCTAGCTTCCTATAACTTGCTATATAGATCTTTAACATTATAGCTGTGATTACAGGTTCTTTGAAAGATTTCTAGGTTTCTAGTTATGTTTGCAGCTTCCTTGGTTGAATTTGTAATTTTCTGGCTAGATTTCCAGTTTTCTAGCAGTGTTTATAGTCTCTCAAAAAAATTCCAGCTTTCTAGCTAGTTTTCTAGGTTTTGAGCTATATTTTTAGTTCTGCAGTTAGATTTACAGCTGTGCCTGTGGTATCCAAGCTATGTTGCAGCTTTCTGGCTAGAATGCTGTCTTCAAGTGTTTGAAGTTCCTAACTAGATTTCCAGGTCTTTACTATCTCTTTTTGTGCTGAATTTCCATCTAGCTATATTCAAATCTTTCTAGCCAGCTTTCTTGCTATTTAGCTGTTTATAGTTTTCCAACTAGATTTCCAGAGTATTAGAAGCCTTCTGGCAAGATATATTTTTAGATTTCTAACTATATTTCTACCTTTCCAACTATATGTGTTGGTTTCTTCATAATTACATAGGTTTCTAATTATATGTGTAAATTTCCAAATAGATTTCCAGATTTCTAGTTATATGTTTGTAAGTTCCTAAAATTGTTTTATAGTTTTAGCTAGGTTCCTATTTTCAAGGTAGGTTTTCATGATTGATCTGTGTTTGTGGCCCATTTTAATTTTCTACCACCAAATCTTCATCAACTCCATTTATTTTGTTACATAAGTTAAAATTCCTTCACTAGCCATTCAATGCTCTCTTAAAGCAGGGATGGTAGGCTACTTTTCAAAATATCTGATATTATCTGGCCTCCCTCTCCAAACTAGACTACTGTTTTTCCCCCCAATATGCACTGAATTCTCCTATCCTAGGCATGCTCAATATTCCTCCTCACATTCTTATCTATCGAACTCTCACAAACCTTTATGTGATTGTGTGTTTTTAACAATTGTCTTTTACAATTCAATAAACATGAATGCTCTTTGCTAAATGAAGAGCTAGGAAAGATGCAAAGTTCAGATGTCAGAATCACCTGCAGTCCAACTTTTATATGAACCATATACTGTTATCCCTGAGAATTAGCTATCCAAACACCATTTTTACATTTCTGGACATGGGAAAATAACAGCACACACAGATGGTCCATTCTATGTAGGGACATATTGAAGTTTTAAGAAACTTTTCCTTATGTTGAAACAAAAAGGAGTTTCTTGTAGCTTGGTGTGTGGGGGGGTATGAGAAAGTGAATAATTTGTCCTTGATGTCATGATTGGTTGATCTTGGTGGTGGTCTCAAATCAATGAATCTCCTCACTCCAAGTCAGTGATCTTTCTATTGTATAACACTCCTTTCCTTTTGTTTGTTTTTTGTGGTTTAAAAGTCTTAAATTCCTTTACTTCCATGTCTGTCCTCTGGGGCCAAAGGAAAAAAAAAGTCAAATCTTTCTATGTCATTTATCATTTTCAAGTACCAATCCTACTCTTCTCTTCTTGAGGCAAAACACCCCCAGGTCTTCAAGTGATCTTCTTGTGACACGAATAGATCATGGGATAGCACCATAAATATTCTTTTCATTTTTCTCTGGATGTTCTCCTGGCTTTCAATATTCTCTCCCAAATATGATGCCCAGAACTGAAGATAGACTATAGATGATTATGAATAAGTTAAAGCACCTCTAACATACCTAATATATATAAAAACACATATATATATATATGTATATATATATATTCTTATCTGTCTCTATCAAGGAAGAACTTTCTTTCTTAGACTTCACATAGTAATTTTCTTTATACCTTTCAAAAGTATTTATCACTTGATTCTGAATGAAAATCATATGTTTGTGCCTTCTTCTATTTCTTTTCAAGCTCCATAAATCTAGGACTTGTGTTTTACATACACACACACACACACAACACACACACACACACACACACACACACACACACATCATTGTCTGGCATACTACTTTGCACACTTTAAATATATTTTTTTAAATGCCTAATGAATTGAGCAGAATTAGTTATAATCATAGGAAAGTATAAATAAAAGGCTAGAAACTAGGTTTTTGGATTTCTGGTCTAGTGTTACGCCCATTAGAACATGCTATTTCTTTTTTCAAGTTCATTCCTGATATTCTTCCAGGATATGCATTCACTGTCAATCTGAGGACCTTGTACCATTCAGGAGATGGACAAATGAGAGTGCAAGAAGGGCAGGGAATCTGTCTCTGTGTTGGAGAAAATTCAGGAAGCTTCCGTCCTTTTCTTTTCTTGTCAATGCTTTGGATATCTTTGTATATTTTGTAGGCTGACTTATTACCTAAAAATGAGCATGCAGTTGATAGGAGATATATAAATAAACAAATAAATAAACAAGCAAACAAATAAAAATAAATATTTATGTATGTGCATACATTTACACATATATACACGATGCACACATATGTGCATGTGTATGGATATATGTTCATATATGTAGTTCACAAGTGCATATATGACTGTCATATGTTTATATATATATATATGATTGTACAACTCCTCTGTATGGTAGTTTTGTTATTGATTCTCTTTTCAAAAACAATGCACTTTGATTTGAAATATGTGTCTATATACATATATATATATATGCACACATATACATTTGTGTGTGTATATGTGGTGTTGATGGGTTTTTGGCAAGTTATCCATATTTAATTTTGGGGTTACAAGGTGCTGTCTCTGGCTCTTACTAATTGATGTGACCATGGATAAGTTACATATTGTCTCTGAGCCTCAGTTTCCTCATTTGTAAAATTGGGATATTATCTATTCTATTTCAGTAACAGGCTTAGTGTGAAAATCAGATGAGATAATGTGTCAAATACTTTGTAAACTTCAAAGCGCTGTAAAACATTAGCTTACCATTAACACATTTGCAAAACATCTGCCCGGGCTCAGGGACACAATCTTTGAAACAGTTTTTGTTTGTAAAGAGTAAAATAGGCCAATAGGGCTCAAAACCCTTAATCTTGGTTTCATTAATATCAACATTTAACCAAACTGAGACAATTAGCCTTTTCTTCCTCATATAAGGATAAATCTCAGTTCATAGATGTGTTTTCTTCCAAAAGTTTCTTGTAGAGGAAATATGTGTGTACATATGTATATGTGGATAAATGAATAAATGTCTCCATATAAACATACATACATATACACACACACACATATATATATATATATATATATATTCTTACTTAATTGTAGAACAACAAAATCACATTGAATTAGTAAACAATTAAAAAAAAAAAACAAGCAACATTACCAGTAATTTATGAACCATATACTGTTATCCCTGAGCAATGATCATCTAGCCACCATTTTCACATTTCTAGACATGGGAAAAAAACAGCATGCACAGCCAGATTACCAAATAGTAATTTTTGTGTCTGGCACACATAGGTAATGCCCTTGACCTCAAATAAACCTAAAGCAATTTTAGAGATTTCTTAATAATCTTGTTCATTTATGGGTCAATAATTTCTAAACAAATCTTATTCTCACCTGACAATGATAAAGAGCTTTATAAATGCAAGACTTCATTCTAGAGCCAAGAATTCCCTCCAAAAACAAGGAAGATCTTTAAATATTTTCCTTTGTTGATATGTCTAGAGTTACCATGGACTCTATGATTTGTGACATGTAAATGTAAATATGATGAGACTAGTGAGAAAGGGAGAAAGACATATTAAGATATTTTGCAAGGTCTCAATTGCATATTCTCAGAAAAGAAACTTGTTTTTTTTTAAATGTAAATATGCAAGGTCTTAGCTTTTTTGACCTTTAAAATTGTTTCCAAATATCTTGGTGAGATATGTAGTGCAATCCTGTCAGCGGCAATAGCCTGGATTAACCAAGACCTTTAAGTGTATCTTTTAGCCCTTACATGTTACTTCTATTAATCTAACGGTCAAAAATTATTGACTGCTATATTAATAATGACTTCAATATTGACAATATCTAACCAAACAGACCTTTGTAAAATGCAGATTGGTTTTTAATAAAATAGGAACATTTTTATTTCTTTAGCTTTAAAAAAACTATTTCAGTTTAGAAACAAAATGAAGCCAAGTCATGTTAACAATTTAAAATACTGAGAAAGGCATCTTTTTTTTTTTTTTTCTGTCATTGAGCTCAAACCTGAAATACTTTTATCATGTGAAAATTACTAGTTAGAATGAACATTTAGTTAAAAATACCATCATTTACCTCAAATTCAAACTAAGTTTTCAATGTTACTAGGTAATCTCATTATTGAATATAAATGTGCACGTGGCTTTATAGATGGAGAACTGGATATGGACAAAGCCTCAGAAAAATATGGATCTGAAGTTTTTACTTCTCCATGAGTAGCTTTGTGATGCTGGGAAATTAATTTATCTCCCTCTCGGTCTCAGTTTCCTCATTTGTAAAATGGGGATAATAATAGCACCAATTTCACAAGGATATTACAAGGATCAAATTAAACAATACATGTAAAGCACTTTGCAAATCTTAAAAATCTGTATAAATCTTATTATACTTGCTTGTGCTGCTCTGAGTATTACTACTACTAGTAATAGCAATACTAACAACTGCATGGAGATTTGAGGAATGATTTCAATTCACAGACTTTTATTAATTACTTTTTAAATTCTGTTTTGTTTTTTTTTTAAACAAGGCAAATTGGGTTAAATGACTTGTCCAGGGTCACATAGCTAACCTACTAAATCCTGAATACTGTACTAGGCTTAGTGCATACAAGGATAAAAATAAACTTTTGTTTTGGTTTTCTTCTCTCAAAATGATAACATTTTTACTAAGAAAAAAGATCTGATTCTACTATATATAGTTGTTATGATAAAATAATGGAATTGAATATGGTATACTGGAATATCTGTTTTAGTGTGATGCGACAAAGGAAGTGCACTTTAAGAGGGAATCAGGATTTCCTGCTATATAACTGGTAAAGTTGTTTTCCTGAATTGTGTGTAGTATCAGAAGGATGAGTCAATGAATATACAAAACCATAAACTCTCAACTTGCTAATATCAAGTGAAAATGAACATAAACCATACTAAGATTGTTGAGATTAGTTATTATGAAAAGCAGACATCTGTCAGTATTTTAGATCTTAAAGTAAAACTCTGGGAAACTCAAATACTTCATGTTTGAGTTAAAATTTCATATTGTTATAATAGATACTGTTTATTTATTTAAAATAAATCACAGCTATATTAATCCCCTGCTTAAATTTCAGATTTGTGCTAAGTAATTTTGGGGGAAAAGGTAAAAGTCACATGTAGCACATGGAATGTGTTATATTATTTGTAAGAAACAAAGCATTGGATTTCACAGAAGAAAGTAGTCAAGATGCCACATTGTTGGGATTTCTGACCCAGTTGCAATGCTTTGGTTGAACTACAAACCCCTGGGCCTAATTCACAAAACAATTACATTTCCTTTTTGTACCCTTGATGCCCAAAACACAAGGATTTGCACTTTTAAACAGGCAAAATCAATTCTCTCTTTCCTCCTTACAAAACTTTAAACTTACAAATGTGACTTACCTCACTTTAACTATACCCCTCCGGGACTTGGCAGGCCAAAGAAAAACGCAGTGGCAGCTAAGGAATGTGTTCCCAGCTCAGTCATACAGTTTATCTATCTTCACGGCAGGAACACTTTCCAAAACACAGGCACATAAAGGAATCCTACAAGGAGCATCTATAAAGGATGTAGCATTCCTTTAAAGACAGGTTTATGTCATCATTTTTGAGTGCATAATCACAATTTCTAAAAGCAAGGATTAAATATTCCTGCCACTGATCATCCCTTTCCTCCAATTTATTAGTTCTTTCCTCCCTTAACTCCATCTATCTTTGGCTATTCTTCTCCACCATTGTGATCCATGTGGTTTTTCTTTTAAGTTGATTCCTCCCTATTTTTTCAAATTAGTGACAATTACTAAAATAGTAAATATATTATTAGAAATTATTTTAAGCAAGGTAATAAAATTGGTGACAAGTTTCAGTAAGTTAAATTTACACAATTGGTATATAAAAATACTCATTTTATTATAAAGTACGAATCTTAGTCTTGATATCTTTATGTACTTATATATACATACATGTGTGTATCTATAGATTAGATTTGCACACAGCAAAGTTGATGAATAGTCAAAAGTATATATTAAAACTAATATCAAATGAGACATTATATATTATATCTGTATATGCACTTTGGGGGGTTGTTCCTGTATGATCTTTGTAAACCCGTTAATGGTTTTCTTGACAGAGATACTAGATTGCCTTGTTTTTTTCTTTCACCAATTAATTTTACAGTTGAGGAAACTGAGGCAAAGAGTCTTCATTTAAGTGACTGATCCAGCTAGTATTTGAAGCCATATTTGAACTCAGATAGATGAGTCTCCCTGGGTCCAGGTCTGGCATTCTATCCACTGTGCTGTATAGCTATCATGTCTGTATGCAAATATGTTTACTTATATACATATTCACAAATTTGGATAATTGACATGGCTATTGTATGTGATAAGGTTTACAAATCACTGTACATGTTATTTCATTGATCTCATAATGTTATGAGATTAAGTATTATTGTCTCCATTTTGTATACTTGGCATATTTCACAGAGTGTGGGACATAATCAAGAATACATAAGTTCAAATATTGATTCAGAGACTTACTAGTTATGTGGCCTTGGATAAGTCATTTAATCCCTATATTCTATTTCTTCATTTACCTTGGGAAGCCCTAAGTTTCCTCCCCATCCTCAGTCTATGATTCCATAAAATAGAGATAATAATAGAAATGTTGTGAGAATCAATTAAGATAATTGAAAATAGATCATAGAATCATAGCTTTCAATCTAGAAGACACTCTAGAATTTAGTAAATCTACTCACCAAATCCCAAGTAGACAGTGTTTAGTGAACTAAGCTGACATAGTCAATAAATGTCTGTGGCAAGATTAGAATTCAGATCTTTCTGACTCTTAAGTCTATTATATTCTATTTACTAACACTCGTTGCCTCTCAGGTTAAATATAGAATGGGATATCCAAAGGTGTAAGGACATTACAAATGTGAAGAAAAAAAATAATCCGACTCTTTTATCCTACAAAAAACATAGTAATTTTACTGATTATTTGATTGCCTCAGCATTTTCTAACATTTTGTCTTGATACTACAATGAATTCATTGACAATTAGGACTAATTATTACAAATATGACAAGACTAATCGGGTTCCAAGATGTATATGTCATTAATGATATGTAGTTAATTTAATAAATGACTAAGCATAGTAGAGGAGAGTGGTAACTAGATTTGCATTTGGGATCTAGGTTAAAAGACCAGTTCAACTGCTGAGTCCTTGTATGACTTTGGGCAAATCATTTCATCTGGAAAATAAGAGGACAATATAATCTCTATAGTGCCTTGCAGCTCTGAAGTTATTTGCTTGATATTTCCTTATTTATGTTCAGAGAGACCTGTGATAGCAGTCTTCATGCTAATACTGATATTTAAAAGTGCAAAGTGAGGCATCAGTGCTGCCAAAATTGTCATTGTTTCCATGGTATATTTGTACCCCTTTAAGCACAAATAATTTATATGAACTTATTTGGAAAATGTTCCTTTGGTTTCCAGGGCTTATTGTGTAAATAATTGTAAACTATAAGATATGAAATCCAACCCCACAGGCATTCTAACTTCCTCCTCATGAGCAATCTTTTACCAGAAAGGACTATGAATTGCTAATGTGATATATTTGTGTGTTCATGAATTTGGGGGTATTAAACAACACTGGAAGTCTAAAAGTTCTAAAAGATGCTTTATTTGAATAAGAACTTTAATCTGCAATCGGCTCACACCAGTATTCATTAATTCTTTGAGTTAGAACTAGTTGTTGTTACAATACTATATGATGACCAGTTCTGATGGACCAGGCCATCCTCAGCAATGAGATCAACCAAATCATTTCCAATGGAGCAGTAATGAACTGAACCAGCTATGCCCAGAAAAAGAACTCTGGGAGATGACTAAAAACCATTACATTGAATTCCCAATCCCTATATTTATGCACACCTGCATTTTTGATTTCCTTCACAAGCTAATTGTACAATATTTCAGAGTCTGATTCTTTTTGTACAGCAAAATAACGTTTTGGTCATGTATACTTATTGTGTATCTAATTTATATTTTAATATATTTAACATCTACTGGTCATCCTGCCATCTAGGGGAGGGGGTAGGGGGGTAAGAGGTGAAAAATTGGAACAAGAGGTTTGGCAATTGTTAATGCTGTAAAGTTACCCATGCATATATCCTGTAAATAAAAAGCTATTAAATAAAAAAAAAATTAAAAAAAGAACTAGTTGTTGTTGATACTATGATCCAAAAGACCATCTTCTACATGTGGTACCAAGTTTCAGTTTTAATTGAAACAATTCCATCATATAAATTCCAGAAATGAAACATTTTATACTTTGTACTATTATCATCAATCTAGTCTTGATGAAAGAATTTCCAAGATTTAGGAGTTCAAATGGTGCTTATCTTACAAACACTAATTTCAAGGGCAAGCATATTCTCTGTGCAAAGGAATTTGATTCATAAGGAACTTAATTGAAAAGGACTGTTCATTTCTAATATATTTGCATTATACATAAAGTTTTTGAAACTTTTTTACAGGTATTGAGAGATAGTGTGCAGAAAAACCTGAACTTGAAGCCAAAGATGCCTGAATCCAAGTACCATCTCTGCAACATACTGGCATTGTGGCCATCCATTAACCTCTCAGTGTTTTAGGCAACATTCCAAAATCATCAATTACAGAGAAAGTATCAATTTGTATTGGTAGAGGGAGTTTCCTCATATGGACATTCCCTAACTCAAGAAAATCATGGATTCAGTCCCTATCCCTACTAACTACACTGCACTTTATCCTTAGATTAACTATTTCATTGCTAAATAAAACAAGGTTTAACATGGATGTTTGGCTTCTAATGCATAGAAAATCTTCAGGAATGAAATTCTGAAAACACAAGAATGAAAAACTCAAATGAGAAATATCTAAAGAAATTGATGCCAATCCACAGAACTCACCAAACACTTTTGGTTAAATTGAGAATAGAAAACAAGTATACAAAGCAGAAGGTGAATACAGCAATGTGATATGATACTATAAATTAGCATAACTGCTAAAGCACATAATGACTTAACTCAATCAAAAACAAAAAAACAAGGAAAGGCTATTTATTTATTTGTTTGTTTTTACAATATATTATTGTATTTAGAATTTTTCTTTTATATTTATTTTTTCAAATATATTATTTTTTCCCAATTACATGTAAGGAAATTTTTGACATTCATTTTTTTTAAATGAATACTAATTTCTCTCCTTTTCCTCCTTCCTTCCCCATGATTTAGAAAGCAAGCAGGTTGACATAAGTTATACATGCTCAGTGATATAAAACATATTTCAATGCAAAGAAAGAAAAGGAAAAAAGAAAATACAGGAATGAGAGAAGGAAGGAAACAAAGAAAGAAAGAATGAAGAAGGAAAGAATGGAGAGGGAAAACTGGAAAGATGGAGGGAAAGAAGTTGCAAAAACAAAAGAAAGTATCAAAGAAAAAAAAGAGATTATTTATAGTCCTAGAGAAATAGCATAGTCAGGCTAAAATGAACTCAGAAGTGAAAATCAAAAAGTCCATGTACCTCTTCTTCAGGAGAAAATCTGGGGTATCTCAACTTGCAGATAAGAACATGTTATTCAGTCAGGTTAAGTAGTCAATGTAGCCTATTAGTGATAATCAGGATTAAAACAAAATTCTCCAAATTTATAGATTTTAAGTAGAAAAAGACTTGCTTTGGATTTCAAGGGCTTTTGAATCACTAAAAAGTCAATACATTTTTATACTTATTTTACATTAAAAAAACAACAAGTCATTAGGACATTCTTCCTTAGAAGTTGCTCCTGGTTGAGAAAAGGATTCTGGGAAGATGGAGGAGTGGTCAGAAAATTTCAAGCTCTCCAGATTTCTCTCATAAACAGAATAAGTTTGTGGATCAAGATGAATATAGATTAGAACAAACAAACAAACAAACAAAAGACTTGGAGCAGAACAAGGCCCTTCTGCTACAAACTAAGAAGATGCAAAAAAGGATCCCAGGATGGGGTGGGAGTGTGAAATGTAAACATTTGCAGGCTAGCTCAGCATAAACACCTGCAGGCTAGCTCAGCATAAACACCTGCAGGCTAGCTCAGCATAAACAGCCAACAGAGGGTAGTTGGGTTGGCTGGAGCCTCAGCTGGAACCATAGGAACTTTCACCTCTTGGACAAAATGGAGAGTCCACGGTCTCAGTCTGGGAAGACTGAGGGAACTTCTGCTGTTGAAGAAAACCAGGCCTGGCTGTGCTGAAGAGACAAAGCCCTAGGTGATAAGGAACCAGAACACCTGGTGAGTGCAGAAACAGAGGTGCAGGGTGGAGCTTCCTAATTGGGGATCCAGGCCAAAAAGGATAATTGAAGTGACGCTAGAGGCAACATCCCCCCAAATTCAAATGTTTACACTAATACTTCTCATTAAAAAAAATGGCAGAGAAGAATGAACCCAACCATAGAAATTTACTATGAATATAGAGATGGTTGGAATTTATCTTCAGAAAATGGCAGTGAAGTAAAAACAAAGCTCTCTTCTACTCTGAAGAGTAATGTTAAATGGTTACCTACTCAAAAAGAAATTATAAAATAACTAAAAAAAAGACTTATAAAAATTAAGTTAGAGAGATGGAGGAAAACCTCAAAAATAAAAGAAAGAAAGAAGAAAGAAGCATCCAATAAAAATAAGATAATGGTATGTGTTGGGAGGGGATTGATCAACTAGAAAAAAAAAGACGGTGTTAAAGAAGAAAATAATTCTTTGAAAATAGGGCAAGGGGAAGCCAGTGAAGGTAGAAGAGACCAAGGAATAACAAAATAAAATATTTTAAAACATGAAAAAATGGAACAGAATGTGAAACATCTTTTTAAGAAAAAACAGATCCAGAAAATAGATCAAGTAGAGAAAATATAAGAATAATTGGAGAACCTGAAATCTGTGACCAAAAAAAAAAGAACCTTGACATAATAATATAAGAAACAATCCAACAAAATTGCCCTGTAGTGAAAGAATATGAGGAGAAATTGAAAAAAATGTACTGATCATCACCTCAACGAGATTCTTTGTAGAAAACACATAGGAATAATATGGCCAAATGTTGAATTCACCATTTCAAATAGAAAAATTTTTAAGAAACAAAAAAAATGTCTAATATGCTAGAGCTACAATTAGAATTGTACGGAATTTATCAGCAGCCACAATGAAAGAACAGAGGTCCTGGAATAATATATATTAGTAATCAAAAGAACTAGGCTTAGGACCAAAAGGTATCATATCCAGCAAAATTGTCCATAATACTGAACAAAATATGGACATTCAATGAATTTGCAGATTTTCAGGACATTGTCTTAACCAAATCTGAACTTAATAGAAAATTTAACATATAAGAACCCATATCAAAGATTAATTTCAAGGAACTCAACATACACAAATCATTTATATTTTTTTTATGTGGGAAGGTGTACCAAATGTTTAACATTGTCATCAATAATTGAGTGGCTCAAAATAAATATTGGGGCAAAGTTGAGTATGATCTGATTCTAAAATCAATACTATAGAAAAAGGTAAAAGTAGTAATTATGTGATGTAAATGAATTGCAGAATAAGAAGTGACACACAAGGATTAGAGGGAGGAGGACATAGTTCTGAAAGCCTAACTCACAGCAGAAATGGGTTAAGTAGGGAACACTACACAAACACACACACACACACACACACACACACACACACACACTATGAAAGGTATAGCATCCTCCAAAATCTATAAAGGAATTGGGGGTAGGAAATAGAATAATGTAGGGTATAGAAGGATATATATGGATTTATGGCAGTGAGATAAGGTGTATAGATTAATGGGAAAGGATAAAGAGAAAGAGAAAGGGTAGGCAGAGAAGATAAGGGAGGAATACTTGGGTGGGGGGAGATTAAGTAATAGCAAGGCAAGTGTGTATATAAATATGTGGGTATATACATTTATGTATATATAAATAAATCTGTGTTTAACTATATCCTGCTTGGGGGAAGTAGGAGGGATGAAAGATGAAAAGAAAAGAATAAAGTAAAAAGTGCACAACAGAAAAAAAAAATAACCCTACAAGGAAGCAAAAAAAAAAAAAAAAAAAAAAAAAAAAAGATAGGCATGAATATAATTTCTTCTACTATTTTGAATTTTTATTTTCTTTTTCTATTCTGTTCTTATTTTATATTTATTTCAATAAAAACTAGTATATAAAAAAGAAGTATACTCTATGTGGAGTGTCTTTTTTATAATATAGCAATATTCCATCTGTTTTACATGTTTTAATAAAAGTTGGGAATAGTAGTGTTTAAAAGCCATGATTATAATGCCACAATGTAGGATTTATTGTCATTCATAGTGAAAATATTTTATTATGCATCCCAAAAACTGACACCTTGGAACTAAGTAGGTTGAAAATAGCTATTTCTTTGTATTCCAATACTTCAAATATACTTGATTTTACTGATATTGATGTAACCTGAGATTCTTTTGGGGGAAAATGATGGAGGTGAATCCTGAAACTGTCCAAATTCTTCTCTGAAAGAAGCTCACCCTCAGGGAAGCCAATTAAGTGGTCTCACTAAGTTGGAGATCTTGGCCAGAGACTTGGTCACACCCTCTATTGAGTTGAAAATTAGTCTGGAGTCACTCCCAGTAGCTCAAAGACTCAGGTGGAAAGAGAAGAATAAAAAAGTTCTCATGCAAATTTTACCTCTTTGTTATGATGACATAGTGTCATGCAAAGAGTAGGTACTTAACAATTTATTTTTAATAAATTTGATTGCATTGAATTAAATTAATGAGTTATGGAGTAGGACTTTCATGAATGAATATTATATAACCTAATTTGATTCCCAAGGCAAACATATTTCCAAAACATATATAATTCATATTTCTTAGTTTTTCTTAGCCAACACATAAATATAAATTTTCCTTGAGGGGTTTTATTTTTGTAAATTATTTTATATTTTAAATTAAAAATCTTCTCTCTTTCCCCTCTTTATCCATGAAAAGACATATTTGGGGGAAATAAACAACCAGAAAAAGCTTATGACAAAGAAAGTCACCAAATTTCTTCCTTGATCATATTAATATTTGTAGATAGATATATACATGCATACATATATTTGTATGCATCTGCATCTCATTTTCTACCCTGAGTCTGTAATGCTGGAGAAACTGAGTGAAGATAAAGATTAGAGAATATTTAATAATTTATTTAAAGGGAGGGATTTAGTGGGACCAAATGGATCCATGGTTTGGTCATGGCTCAAACTCAGGGGGTAGACTGAGGCAGGGCCGAGTCAGGGTGCTGAGACTCTGATAGGGTGGGGTGAGCCACCAGAGATAGGATGACATAATGGAGGGAGAAACCCTGGAGATGGGGATCTGATATTCTGATAGCTTGGGATGGGGAGAGACATTCTGATATTCTAAAACATAAGATCTTTTATCCTTATCAAATATTTTAATAAAGAGGGAGGGGAGGTTTTGCAGAACTGAACTTTGAGCTGACAATTATAAAGTGAAGCAAAACAATTAGAGAAACTGAGTCAGAACTGGTCAGGATAATTAGGGAAACTGAGTTAGGATAATAAAAAAGAACTATGGCATAACAAGTCAACTCAAATTTCTATCAGAAAATGAGTGACACATTTCATGATTCGTACTTTGAAATGATAGTTGTGTTGGTAAGAGTCAAGTCTTTCAAAGTTGTTAATCTTTCAGAGTTATTGGTGTTTTTTTTTTAATAAATTATTATTCTCTTGGTTCTTCTTGTTTCACTATATTTTACTTTAGGCAAATCTTTCTATGATTCTCTGAAACCATCATTTTTATTATTTCTTAGTGTACAATAGAATTACATTACATTTACATGCTATATTTGTTCAAATATTCCCTTATTAAAATAGGGAAAAAAGGTCCCTTCATAATTTCTTATTCTCTGAAGCTGCCACAAAAGCCACTACAAATATTTGCATTTTGTGCAATTTGTTCCGCTTTCTTGTTTCTTTCGTCCATTAATGGTATTGGATATTTTTAATGGCGTTATTTAGTAACTTTTAGGGCATATGTAAACAATGGCTATGATGACCTAAAACTTATCCCATGACTTGATTGGCCTTGACTTCCCTGGCACAGTTTTTTGAACGTCTATAATACAAACATTTCTAGACAGGTGGATTCTGGACCTTTCAGACTTGGAAGCCACCTAAGACCAAAAATGTCACCCTACCCTGATGACAATGACATGTACATTGCCAAATAAAGTTGATGGTGGCTGTGTCTAAAGAAGCTAAATTCTACTGTATATTTTTTTCTATATTTTTATTATGTTAGGACAAAGTTTACATGGACATCTAAAGGATGCAGTGAAGCCATGGGTCTGAAGTCAGGAAAACATCCTCCTGAGTTCCTCTAGCCTTAAACACTTAGAAATACTGTTACTATAGGCAAGTTCCTTAACCCTATTTATCTCAATTTCCTCATCTGTAAAGTGAGAAGGAAATGGCAAATTACTCCAGTCTCTTTGTTAAGGAAACTGCAAATGAGGTCAAGAAGAGTCAGATATATTTGATAAACAACAATGATCCTCTTTATTTATATATTCCACAATTTGAGACTTTTTCATTTTGTCCCAACATCAAACTTGACCTAAGAGAGTGCCAGCATTAGAGTTCTGTCTCTCATCATAAATGAGAAATGTGAAATCTACCAATAAAGTGGATCTCAGTTCTATGTTCTTAATAACCAAATTAGAATTGAGAAAATTCACTACTCATCCTTCATTGCATGCATAACAGACCTTGGATATATGGAATATTACGTTCACTATCAGAGTTAACATCTTTGTTGGTTTGGTTATACTGATTTGTTCCTCTTTCTTTTGAAATCTTTGTTACAAGAATTGTCAAACTGCATCATTCAGGGACTGCCTCACATCCCTATTAATGAATGATCCATCAGTCTATGTGAGCTTCAGTTTTCACCTTTCTGCCCCTCCCCTGAGTTTTTCAGTATTAAGCTTTTTGTTTTGTTTTCTTTTGCCTCTCATTAAAATGAAGGCAAAGGACAAATGACAAAAACTCTCAGAAGTCCCTTAGAGACATCACCCTCCATTTACATTCTTAGTTCAAAGTAATAAATAATTCATTAAATTAATACAATTAGATAACTTGTAATTTTTTTTTTTAAGAATTCATTTTGTAGAGAACACAGTATTAGATGCTAAGGCAGGTACCAAGTTTATATAAGAGATGGTCCTTGGCCTCATGCAGCAACTTGATTCCCACAAAATAAAATTTTCTTCAGAGTGGTTACATACTGAAACCAGCGTGACCATTTTGATTGACTTGACTAATCCAATCAGTCAGAAAAAAAAAAGCAGCTTTTGGCTTACATGATGGGCTAAAACATTAAAACCTGTTTGTGCAAGCAGACAAAACCACCTCTAACATTTTCTGGTCATTGCAGTCATTTCCTTTTTATTAGGTGCTGAATAGTAAATTTTGGCATTGTGATACAAATATAATCTTTATGGAATTTTGTAGTAGCAAATTCATCATTTAATTATATATAAAAAAATTATATATTTAGATATATAAAGCACATGTTTGTGTTATATATGAACATATACTTTCATTTGTATATCTATCACCTTTTGCCCTAAACTATTCCTCTCAATTTTAATTGTAAGGTTCCCAAAGTAGGAATCTTTAGCTTTCACCTCTTGCCTTCATTCCCTACATTGTATTCATTGAGAAATTCTCTTGATTCTCCCTCTTCAATTCCACTCACCTCTCTGTTTTTCATAACTTGTCTTATAGAACTCCATTTTAGTTCTTCATAACCTCTCTTCTGGATGTTTAGATTAGCCACCTGGTTTTTTGTCTCTGCAATCCATTGTTTAAAGCTTCTCCAAAATAATATTTCAATGAATGTGTATAATGATGCCCATCCTGTTTGAATCAAGTCCTTGCTGGCTATTAGATAGTATATACAAATTCCCTACGGTTCCTAGAATTTAAATACTTTTTCAGTCTGGTTCTAGTCTATTTCATGTGACTCTATTTCATGGATTCTACGTTCTAGGTTACTATCTATTGTTGTTGACTTTTTGTATTAATTGTCTTAACTAGCTATTAAAATGAGCAACCAGCTATTGCCTTATTTTGTCTCCCTTAGCTTATGACTGAATTCTCCAGAATCATGATCCAGATCAGATGCCACTTCAACCATGAAGCCTTTTCTAACTCTTCAGGATAGAACTCATTTCTTCTTCAAGTTTCTTAAAATGCTTTGTTCAGACTTCACTCTATTTTCCTTTGGACATGTCTTCTTACCTTCCTAATCCCATTTTGTGATAATTCTCATTTGTATTGACATCTATCACAGTATCTGGTATGCTGGTATACAGACACCAAAGGAAATTTTCATTAATTTTTAAATTTTTAATGTTTTATTTTTTTTTGTTAACTTAAAATATGTCTGTACTTTCAAGGAAATATAACTGCATTACATAAGTATAGGAAAAAGTCTGTATATGAGGTATGGGAGATATATGCTTCTTGCACATGCAGTGTATATATAGAATAGTCTCTAGCGCATTGCATTTTAACCAATTCATTCACCATTTAAAAACAATTAAAAAATTCATTAAGCCCGATTCTGCCCTTGGATACACACAACAAAACTGCCATTGAAGTCCATGGAAATTGCACATGCATATCCAGGGGCAGAATTTGGCCCGCTGTGTTTAATTCACTCTGATCATTCCTATTAATTCAATATTAATATTTCCGTTCATTTATTCAATTAGTTCTGCAGTATTCAAAATTCATTGTATGTAATTCATTGTGATCAGTCAATCATTACACTCTCAGTCCACTTTCTACAATCAATATTGGAAGTTAGTCAAAGGCAAACTACACTTAAAATCAACAAAAATACAAGTAGTTCCTTAGAACCTCAGCTCTGCTGAGATGTTTCATCTCAAAGTCCCAAAGAAATCTAAGGGCAGAGTTTGGCCTGTTGATCAAATGACACTTTGTAAGGTATCCAAGTAGGATTATATAATAGTATTCAGATGTGAATGATTAATTATATAAAGTACTTACCTTTGAATTGGGTGACTGTCACGCACAGCATAGAACAAGGGATTCATCTAATTTGGTTTATATATTATCAAACCATAGGGATCTATTCTCTCTTCATGAAGTTTGTGTACCCTCTATCTATGTAAATCCATCTATCCTCATATCTGATCCTGATATTAAAAGACATCAAAGGTATGAATAGGCAACATATACTAATCTCTGTTCACATGATAGTGTTACATTGCACAGGAAAGACTCACCTACTTATAACATTTCTGTTTCATTTTTTAAAATCTCCTTCAAAGCATATTTATCAGTATGTTTCCTTAAAAAATACTAATTATATATTTATTTACAGGATGTCATAAGAGATAACTTTTACATTCATTGAACTTGAAAAAAATTATGTCATTATGTCATATTCACTATTGAATCATCACCGTGTGCGGTGTGCTTACCATCTGTGGCCCAAACTGGGTACAGGAAAGAACAATTGGCAGTTGTCTCCCACCGCTCTCTATTTCCGTCTTCCACAGCATGAAGCAATGTGGAGATCAAGCAATTATCTGGTTCATTTAATTAATGTAGACCAACTGGATGATTCATATAAAGAAAAATCCACATTGGGCAGAGAATGATCCAGGATGATCATAGAAACATTTATTCTGCATTGTCCTAGCCAACCAGATAATTGTGAAATCTCCACTTGGCTTTGTACAGATCCCAACTCTGTACATTCTATGTGTCTGAAGCACCTATTGTGGAAAAGCAGAACAGATCAAAATGGCTCCCTTCAGTTATTTTTTTTAATTTATTTGGAGTTATTGAAATAAAATGTCCTGTGGAATAGTCTAGATTAGTAGAAGGCCCTCTCAAGAGTTGTACTTTTATGTCATTAACTTGCCTATTCAAAAATATGACCACAAACTATCTTTTTCACTTAACTTTTGAGGGGCACATCCAGGTTTTTCCCCCTATTATTTTTAAAAAATATTTAAATACCAATTTAAATATCATCTTGCCTAAACACTCAGTTAATAACATATCTGTTCTTAAACCTAGTAGCTCAAAGACACGTTAATGATTTCATAAAAAGGAAATTTATGTGCTTAGGTGGGGAATATATTACAGGGAAAGGCAAATAGGCAAAGCATTGGGCGGGGGGGGGGGGGGGGGGGGGGGGGGGGGGGGGGGGGAGGGAAACCTAGTGCATATGCAAATATCTCTTGAGCAATTAGGAAATACCAGCTATGTTATACAAGAAAAATTGTTACCGAGTAGACTGGTTTAAAGAATTCCAGGTGGTCTGTGTGGGTCACTGATGATAGCATTTTATCATTGAGCAATCTTTGTTCTTTTCATACATGTAGCTTTCTTCAGACCAGTGCTGCTTAGAAGTAGGAACAGCTTGGGCATGTAGACTCATTAAGGATTTGTCTACACACAAAATGAAATGGAAAGTTAAGGCAATGATCTGTATCCAACTCTCTCTGAGCCCTTGCCTTTTTCTGGAATATTCAGATAATTCAGACAAATGTTATTTAGGTAAGCGGAGGAAAGCAAAGGTGGCTTAAATTACATGGATCATTTCTTCAGGTATACAACTATGTAGTGGAAAGAGCTCCAAACTAGGAGCCAGAAGACCTGGATTCTAGTCTTGGCTTTGAAATTTATGGCCACTTATTTGAATTGGAGTCATTCCCTTTCTGTGACTTAACTTTATCTCATCTCTGAAGTAGTTTAGGCTCAACTGGAATGAAAGGCTTTTATAGAGGAGTAGGTAAAGCGTCTCTGTAGGACTCAGAAAGATCTAGGCTTAAGTATTAAATTTATCGTATACTATATGACACTGTATAAATAATTTTAACTCTCAATCCCTGTCATCTTTCTTAAGATTATAAAGTGCAGAATACCTGCAGATCTACAGATCTAAAAAAAATGAGTATTTTAAATGTATAAATCATTAGTTCGATTTGATACTGAGATAAAGGAGAGATTTTCCTTCTAGAGCTATCATTCTAACTTCTGTATTCTTATTTTCATTTGGTGTATGTACATTTAAGTTGAGTCCAATAATTAGAGAAAACTTTTTGCTTAATCAGAGACACTTCTGATATCCATTAAGAGTTTTGGATTGGTCAAAGTCTTCTCTGCATCTCCACACAAATAGTGACAAGGGAATCATAATAGTAGTATGGAGAAAGAAAGGAAGTAGGACAGATGGCAAGCATTGTAAAGGTGCAAAGAAAAGATCTAAATAACAGAATTTTTTTTGATTATTGTTGTCATTCATTAAACAAACACATTAAAGTCCTAGAACTCAAAGAGCTTGCTTTCAACTAGTAGCATACAAAATATACATGGATAAGGGAAAGCAAATTTTATTCAAAGATTTACAAAGCAATTTCAAGAAGGAAGAGCACTACCAGGTGGAGGGATTAGGAAAATGCTTTGCATATGAAGTGGTAGCTGAGTTGTCTACTTTGAAGGAAGCTAGATTTACTTTAAAAAAGAGATGAGGAGGGAGATCATATGCAGCCTTCTGTTATATCACAGAACTTCTTGTGCATCTCTCTCTAGCTCATCATTTTAATATTGGAAAAGAGCTCATGAAATAATAATATTCTCTCTCCATATATATACATACATATATATATGGCAATATGAAATACATTTAATAATGACTTATACAAACATGGTCACATGATCAATTTAGATATATTTTAGGATTAAGGAAAGCCTGGAATCATAGATAAAATATTATTCTTGGACACACAATCATGGGGATTCAAGAATTGCTTTTGAATATTAGTTGTGTACTAGGAACAAGTTATTTAACTTTTTAGCAACCGAATGACTATATGTTATTGAAAGGTTGCAGATATATATATATATATGTACATATATATATATATTCACATACACACACATGCACACACACACACACACATATATATATATATATATATATATTTGTAATGATATTTACCATTCAAGTAGTTCCCTACACCAATGAAATTATAAGCTCAGAGTACTGGCTTTGAAGTCAGGAAGACCTGAGTTCAAATCTGACCTCAGACACTTAACACTTCCTAGCTGTGTGACCCTGGGCAAATCACTTAACCCCAATTGCTTCAGCAAAAAATAGAAAAATCAAAATTATAGGCTCAGTTAAAAATGTATATAAGCATCTTTCTGCATTATACATATACATATATGTATATATGTATTTATTCATATACACAAATACACAAAATGTATCTACAATATTATAGATGAATATAACTTCCAAATATAACTTCCATGTTCACTTGTGTCTATATTTACTCAATCTCTTCTCTGTTTCTTTTTTCACTAACTCACACACACATATGCACACACACACACACACACACACACACACACACATACACACAGATACACACATACACACACAGAAGAAGTGGAGTGGGGAGAAAGCATCAGGTGTAATGGATAGAGCTGACTTTGGAATTAGAAAGACCCAGGGCTCATATTCCCCTTTGGACACATACTAGTTATGTGATCCTGGGAAAGTTGCATAACTCCAGGCAATTCCCTAATTCCATAAGTGGCAGAGAAAGTGCCATTCTATTTTGTTAGGTATCTAAGAGATCTACCCCACCTTTTTTTGCTAAAAATATAGATAGTATAAAAACAAGTCTCTGACTTGTGCACATGCATGGAGGTCCAGAACCACATGTGGTAGTAGTATTGCTGATAATTCAGTATTAAGTGTGGTACAGGTCTGCATATACATATATTTCAAATGTAGTTCATAGTTTCATGAAATTATATATACAAATAACCTCAAAACTCCTCTACTTGAACTTTCTCACTTTACAAATGACTGAATTGACACACAGACAGGTTAAATAAGTTGATCCTAAACATTCATCTAAGCAGGTGCAGACTGGAGTCCTGAGTTGACTTGGTCCTCTATTATAATTAAGAAATTGTTCTAAGGTCCTCATTTTCTTGAAGAATTGGAGGAAATTCAATTTTTGAGTCAATATTTATTGTGGAAGCCTTTAGTTCTTCAAACACAGAAACTGGAACTCAAATCTTCTAACATATCACTTTTAGACCACTCCAAACTCCCACATGCTTTCTTTAATGAGACAGTGAAAATGTATGAGACAACTGTGAAATATTTTGAAAGATTTCAATATCACTGAGGCAAACTTTTCATTCTTTTTGTTTAGTGGCCAGCTGTAGCTGACACAAATATATAGTTTTTAACTGCAAGACCATCTTAACTGTGGGATTTTGTAGAAAGCTTTATTTATGACTAATTTCTCTATCTTTGTATTAAGCATAGTTTTTGCTAACTTCAGTTTGTAATTATTTTGCTTCACATCAAAGAATTACATTAGAAATTAAAGTCCATTCAGAGTTATATAAGATTCATAGCCTCTATCACATGTGACATATAAAAGATGCTCATTATTCCTTTTTTTCCAGATCTCCTCCCATCCCCTTTGAACCCATTATCCAACCTAACTCATGCCCATGTTCAAATCTTCTGGTATTAGTTTTGTGTAAACTTGTTTCCATTTTGGTCTATTCCTAGATGTGGGCAATATATAAATGCCAGGAAAGAAGCCCTATCCTGCTCATCAACTTGACTTATAATCCAAGGCAATCTCTGTTCCCTTGGCACAGCAGAGGGGTGTTTTATAGTTAGATTTTTTAAGTTGACTTCATAAAGCTTTGCAGAATTAAAACAGCATGCACAGTACCAAGATGCCTTCACTTCCTGCTCCTTAATGTTAAATCCTATAGTACTGTGAATCTTATAAATGATTGAGTTATTTTTAAACCACTGGATGTCTTCCAGTCACTCTATTTCACACTGGATTAATTATGTAAGAAAACTGACTTGTTCATCACCAATGTTACAACTTTTAAAAACAACATGCTGTTTAAATTCAGGTTTGGCAACTCTTTCCTGAATCCCCTCAAATTTATGGCACCACACCCACAGAATAATAAAATCTTTAGTGGTCTTTTGTCTTTTAGCTTGCCTTCTATTTTTTCTCAAGGGTGTTTTATGCTGGAAGATGCATACAAAAGTTGTCCAGATGTTATTTGTATCAGAGCAGGGATTTCAGTCCAGCTATCTGTGGTTGCAAATGTTTATTTTAATGGGTTATTGTGCAATCCTTGCCGTGTAGACCTTAGTGGCCTTATATGCATGTTCTCAGCAATGCCAGTACATTGTTTTTAAATATATTCTTTTAGTCCAATAGAAGTATTACTAGTCACTAGGGGAGCAAAAAATGTAACACCTGTAGTAACACAGCAAATATTTTTGCCAATGTCCCCATGTTGACTTTGTGCAAAATGCTGAATTACAAAACCGTAACCAATCCACTTTAGGTAAGAGTTGGAAGGTGTGGTCCAAGCCCTAGCAACAGTCACGGCCCTCGGAGACAAAGTTACACTGTTGAAGTAAACATACCATGGGTGTTGAAAAAAAGTCCAGCTGCTACACCACGTATTTTGATGGGATAAAACAAAGAGCTTAACTAAGTCACCACAGTGTGTGCTGGAAGTTTATTTTAGCTATTGTAACAAACATGGGGTTGGGTTTATTGTGCATTTTTGGAATTCTAATAAAATCTTAACTGATGTTTCCTTGATACTGAAGTAAATTGTTTACTCTGTAACTAAAAACATAACATACATAGTGCACCAATTAGTAATGGGTGTATCTGTTCATTAAAATAAAATTTGAAGTTCAATTTCATCATGTCCAATGTGGATATATTATAGTTCAATGTGAATACAACCTTTCAAGAAATGCTCTACTGTAGGTCCACCAGATTTTTCATCTGTTTATCTAAAAACGAATGGATATCTCTAATGTTTCTAATCTAATCTAATCTAATAATTCTCTGCATTAAACCAAATATTTTAAATGGACAAATTCTTAGAGATGTTAATCTGTAGGAAAGGAAAATTATACTAAGATAGGTGATTGACACAAATGACACAACTTCAAATGGAAATATTACTATGCATCATTAGAGTCTTTATGGATTTTCTGTTTGAAGATAATGAACATAGCCTTTATCTATTTTGTGGGTGATGTTAGGAAAGAGTTAACCTATTTATCATTGTAAGTTTTTGCTCTTGAATATTATAGCTAGGATATATGCAATCTGTACACATCATCTTCTGTAACATTGGTATCAAACATGTGGCCCGTAGTCCATAACAGATTACTGTGTAATTGAGAAATATTTAACAAAGTTAATTTAAAAAAACAATACATAAGTAACTTTATATTTTAAAAATAAGTCAATATATGGCCCACAGGGATCCTTAATGGAGGATTAGTGGTCTCCATTGCTATTTAATTTCAACACACAGCTCTATATATACTCAGAAGTCATTGAACGTCAATGACTAAAATAGGGATGTGTTAGGAAAATTAGGGAAATGTTTCTTTTTAAGGTTATTTTAAGCATTTAGAATACATCAAGATTAAAAATCAGAAAAAGATTTATATGTGTGTGTGTGTGTGTATTCCACATTCATGCTACTTTTTTGTTTTCATACTAAGAACTATGGTACTAGTCTAAGATTGCTATTTTTACAGAATTTTTATTAGTATTCTTATTTGCTTTCTTGGTTTGCAGCATTTTGAAATTATTAATACCACATGGAAAAGACAGTAACAAAATGTAAACATTTAGAAGATAATCGGTTATCCAATACAAGATTCTTGGGGTTTTTTTTCTGACTTAATGATTAACCAAAGACCTATTTTAATATAAGGAAGCTTCATTGCTATTTTAAAACTATATTCATAAATAATCACAAATTCAATTTTGTAGCAATGACCTCTACTTTTCTGGCCTAATTAGACTTTGTAGTTTTGCATTTAATTGACTATGTTTTAAATCCAGTAATGGGCACCCTTATACTCTTTTGTAGGTTAATTGATGATACTAACTTATATTAACAAAACACCAGACTTTATACATATGAAGATGAAGGGCTCCAGGCTTTGGTCCATTCCTTGACTCAGCCAATATGAACTATAGGCAGTATATTACTGCAAGGAAATTGGGACTATACAAGAAATCTAGAGAAATGCCTATTGAAAGAAACCTTTTAAAACACCAGGATCATGAACTAATAGAATAAAAAAGGTAATTGGAAATCAAGAGGTTAATAGTGAATAATTCAGTAAAATTAATAAAAAGGAAAAATAGAAAATTCAATGGAGTAAGAAAGAAATAATATGAACTTGAAGGTATAACCTGAAAGAAGAAAAATATAAAATGAAATTTGATTAGAATTTATTTTTAGCAGAGAAAATGCTAATAAAATACATTAAATACATTGAAGACAGTAAAATCAAAAACAAAAACAAATTCTCATTTATATAAGAATGAAGTGATAATATCTTTTGGTCTAAATATTTCCCTTTCCCATCTCTCAAAATTGAAGAACAAAGAGATGGTATATAATCAAAACATTGGGGACATTAAATTTTTTTTTCATTTACACATTAAATTGGTTAAGGTATTTTTTAAAAAGTGAGTGTGGCAAAGTTATTATAATGAGATAGCCACTAATATTTGAATTGAAATATGTAATTACAGAAATATAAGAAGTTATGTTAAAATGTATATTTGTAAACTAATTGAGATGGGATCAGCATTGCTCTTTACTCTTCTTAGTGATGCCTATTTAATTGAAATAGATACAATTACCTATAATATACTAGTCCCTTTTTTTTGGTCTTTTCCTTTTTTAGTCTGTTCTGCTCTTATCCTTCAGACTTGCTCTCCATTCTATTATGTAGTTTCTAATTTGCTACTGTCTGAAAGATCAAAGCATATAGGTCAATAATTAATATTGAGTTAAATAACTTACATTTGAGTATTAAATAATCAAATAATATTTCATTCAAAGTCAACAAGTTCTAAATTACTGAGAATCCCTTCTACAAATAAAAAATAAAAGAAATTGAGTACATAACCTTTATGGGAGTTATGAGTTTGGTGTATTTTCTGCTAACTTGAAAACATCTGACTCTTTTGAAGTCTGAAATGACCAGAAGTCAGAACTTTAGATAATTGAGCTTTCCTATATGTCTCTTGATATAGCACTAAAAACTCAAATAGTGTCTTACCCTGGGATGTTCACAAAAAGAGAAAATTATAAAATGTATATGTGTGTAAGTAAAGGATTACTTTTGCAAAGTGTTCTTTGAGTAACTGTAAAGTCCGGGCTAGCTTCCTAGAGGCCTCAGGAGCAGCCAGAGTCAGTATAAGCAAAAGTTCTTAGTCTTTAGGGGGAAAAGTGAAGGAGATGGACAAAACTGCCAGGAGTTTTGCCAAGGATCCCTCCTTGATTCTAGAGTCCAGAATCACCACACTTTTCTCCTCCTTGTCCTGAGGCCAAATAAAGTTCTCTTGTCTCTCTCACTCCATCCCCTAATCCTTACCTACAATTCTCTTAACCCCAAACATTGAGCCAATATTAACTGAGAGAAGAGAAATTCCAAACGTATACTAATAGAGTTATTGTCCAATAGGTAATTAGCCTTAAGTGCTTGGTTATCTGATTCAAGCCTACCTTTTAAGAGTTTCAGCCCTTTACAAGTAACCAGAATTAAAGTCAATGTACAAATTGGTAAATAGAAATGTTTAGTACTGTATAAAAGTGATAATTTATATTTTGTTAGTGTAGGGTTGAGTCTATTATATGGTACAATTCTAATTACTCTCTTTTTAAAAGAAAGATTTTTCCTGATGTTCTCCCAAAGGTGCAGGATGTTTATTCCTCTTAATTTGGGATGGAGGTGGGAGCCTATTTCCTTTGTGGTCAGATATAATATTGTTATTTCTGATATTGTCCCATGAGTATCCTAGGTGCATAATGCTCAGGACAGTCATGGCCTAGGCCACATATCTAAGATATAAAAGTCTATTTTGGATCATCTGGCTATATATCAATCATTTATGACTTCAGAAAAATGGACTATTTCCTCTTTCCCCAATCAAAACCTCTTGAGCCTAGATCTCGAACCTATCCCCAGCCCTACCAATATCATGTTATATAGATATGCTTGCAAATCTGACTGATTAGGGGGAAAAAAAGTATGAAAAGGAGAGGATTTCAGAGGATTGTTTCTCCTTTCTCTGAAAAGAAAAATATGTTATTCAGACCCAAATATTCAATAAACAATTTGTTTACAGAATAAGCTTCTATAGGATTTAAGTTTTCTGGCTAATCTGGGTTAAACAAAGAAATTTTTTTGTTTCTGTTTGTTAGATATTTCTGAAAGATATGAATATAGTCAATCTTAATAAAATCTCATGAATATTAATTAGTTTTCTTTGAGGATACTGAATCTTACAGGACATCTGAACTATAACTGTAAACATTAGCTTTCATACAGTGTTATAGTTAAAAGTATAGGAGATTCAATCAAATCTAAACTGACTGATGGAACCCCT
Source organism: Sarcophilus harrisii (assembly GCF_902635505.1). NCBI lineage: Eukaryota > Metazoa > Chordata > Mammalia > Dasyuromorphia > Dasyuridae > Sarcophilus > Sarcophilus harrisii. The sequence goes on from NC_045428.1 coordinate 351,906,739, forward strand.
TTAAGGGTTGCTTTTATATTACATTTTATGAGTGCTAACATCATCCTATAAGTTGAAAACACCAAGGAATTTTCAATTGTTCAGTTGTTTTAAGTACTTTGTGGAACCTAATGATATAATAGTTAGAATCCTGTGTTAGAAGAATGATAATTATATGTCTTAGAACTATTGATCCCTATAATAATAAAAATAAAAAATTTAGATACATAGTCCATCAGTAACATTCTATATGGTACATAAAATTAATCTTATTAACATTCTGGATCAATAAAACCTTGCATATAAATATCAGTAACAAAGATATCTCTTGAAAACAGAAGCCATCATGACGTAATTTTTATCCTCAGTATCTCTTATATTGCTAGACACCTTTCAGAAGCACTCAGTAATACTTCCTCCTAAAAATCAAAACAAAACTATTGTTCATTTATATTTACTGTTTAGTGCATCATTGCAGAAATGAATGAAATAATTCTTTTTAAAAAATCAGATTACAGTATTAAGATATAAGATTATCAATATCCTGTAAGCTCATTAAACTCATTTTTAGGTAGCTTTTCAGTAGGAGACAGAAGGATGCAAGGATGAAATGCTTCTTATTCTTCTACTACTTGATTTTGAATTCTATGTTTTGAAAATTTTTCATTCCATACCATTGGAGATGATTAATTTTATATACAGTGATATGTACTTGAACTACTCCTAATTGATATCCTATTTGAGTGATTGTAGACAGCAGTTTGATCTTTAATAATGCTCTAATTCAAGTACAATTTATTGCTTGATTTTTTTTAATTCACTGTTTATTTTACTGTGTTATTTTTGAATGTGGATTTCAAATTCTTTCTTTCTTTCATACCTCATGTATCCATTAAGAATGAAAGCAAAATCATGTCAATTACACATGTAAAACCATGTAAAATGTATTTCCATGTTAGCCACATTACACGAAAAAACAAAAACAGTAAAATTTTACTTCATTTTACACTTGAGTTCATGAATTTTTTCTGAATAGCTTTTTTTTTTTTTTTTTTGAGTCCTTTGGAGCTGTCTTAGATCATTGTATTACACTGCCATTACTGTACTATGATCTCCTGATTCTTCTCACTTCACTTTGCATCTATTCACATGTGTCTTGTCATATTATTTTTCCTCTGAAAGCAGCTCCCTCATCATTTCTTATAGCAAATATGTTGCTACAAATAATATGCCACAACTTGTTCTGATATTTTTTGGTTGATGAGCATCCCCTTGACTTTTAGCTCTTTGCCACCACAAAAAGAGCTGTCATAATTATTTTTGTACATATAGGTTCTTTGCTTTTTTCATTGATTTCATTAGGGCACAAGGCTAGTAGTATTATGGCTGGGTCAAAGAGTCAGCATAATTTTTAGCTCTTTGGGTATAATTTTAAGTTTTTCTCCAGAATGGTTGTGACAATTCACAACTCCTTGTAGATGGTGTTGTTCTCCTTCTTCTCCTCCTCTTCTTCTTCCTCCTCCTCCTCTTCTCCCTTCTCCTTTTCCTTTCTTCTTCTTCTTCTTCTTCTTCTTCTTTCTTCTTTCTTCTTCTTCTTCTTCTTTTTCTTCTTTCTTCTTTCTTCTTTCTTCTTTTTTCTTTCTTCTTCTTTCTTCTTCTTCTCTTTTTTCTCCTCCTCTTCCTCTTTTTCTTCCTCTTCTTATTTCTTCTTTTTCAACATAATTCACTCATAATCATTGCCCTCTAGACTCCTTCTAACTGCCTTAATAATGATAAGGTTTTTAAGAGTTACATATAATATTTCCTCACATAGAAATGCATACAGTTTATTAAATATCTTATCACTTATGTTTCATGTTTGCCTTTTTGTGCTTCTCTTGAGTATTGTGTCTGAATATAAAATTTTCTGTTCAGCTCTGATCTTTTCATCAAGAAATCTTGAGAGTCTTCGATTTCATTAAATATCCATTTTCCCCTTGAAGCATTATAATAATTTTTTTTTGCTAAGTATATCAGTCTTGCTTGTAATGTTAGTTCCTTTGCCTTCTTGAATATCATCTTCTAATTTCTTTATTACTTTAATGCTGAAGCTGTTTTTTTTTTTTTTCCTGGCTGCTTTCAGTATTTTCTCTTTATTCTGGTGGCTCTATCATTTGATTATCATATTCTTGGGAGTTTTCATTTGTGAATCTTATTCAGAAATTGATTGAGGGATTCTTTCAACTTTTATTTTTCCTCTGAGTCTAAGATATTGGGGCAATTTTTAAATAATTTTTTGAAGAATCATATATAGGCTATTTGTTTTTTGTTTTGTTTTTAAAATGACTTTCATGTAGTCCAAAAAAATCTCTCCTTCATCTATTTTCAGATTATTATTTTTCTGATGAGACATTGTACATCTGATATTTTTTTTCATCCTGTTGACTTTGCTTTATTAGTTCTTTTAATGTCTCTTTGAGTCATTAGCTTCCACTTGTCCATTTCTGTTTTTAAAGAATTATTTTATTTTGTGAATTTGTATACATTTTACCCATTTGGACAATTCTACTTTTTAAGGGGTTCTTATTTTCAAGTGAATTTCTCTCTCTCTCTCTCTCTCTCTCTCTCTCTCTCTCTCTCTCTCTCTCTCTCCCTCTCTCTCTCTCTCTCTCTCTCTTACCATTAGGCCAATTATAAATTTTTAAAGGTATTATCATCTTCAGTATTTTTTATTTTTGCTCTTGAATCTTAGGATGTGACCACCATTTGGAGGTAAGTAATCTTTAATTACATTTAACAAGTTAAGTGATTGTGTATCTATTATTAGCTTTTACTATTGCTTGGTGAAATTATTTTTGTAGATTTTAACATGACATTGTTGCTATTGTTGCCATCATTATTGTTAATACTCTCAACACAGTTATCACCATTATCATACCTTCCTTGAATATTTCATCTTTTCAAGAAAGGAACTATGAATTCTTAAATTATTCCAGTTGAACCCAAGCTTAAGCAGTCTTCCAGAGTGAAAAAGGCTTCAGATAGGAATCTATGTATAAACGCATGTGGATGGATATGCTTTTTGTCTTGCCCAAGTCAAATACAGTCTAATTTTCAGATTATTAATGTTTTAGGCAAGATAATCTCAAAAGGTTTTAATGAATAAAAAGAAAATCTTTGTTTGATTTCATAGGATAATATGATTTAAAAAACTACCTTAAAAAGATTTTTAAAACTACCTTAGAGACTACTGAATTGTTATCATCATAATCAATACTATGAGGAAAAAAAGAAATTCTTTGAACCACTCTAAATATGAAGACCTGTTTTGAAAAGTAATTTCTTGGGCTCCAACTCATTATTAATCAGAGAAATGCAAATTAAGACAACTCTAAGATACCACTACACACCTGTCAGATTAGTTAAGATGACAGGAAAAAATAATGATTGTTGGAGGGGATGCGGGAAAACTGGGACATTGATGCATTGTTGGTGGAGTTGTGAACGAATCCAACCATTCTGGAGAGCAGTTTGGAACTATGCTCAAAAAAGTTATCAAACTGTGCATACCCTTTGATCCAGCAGTGTTACTACTGGGCTTATATCCCAAAGAGATTATAAAGAAGGAAAGGGACCTGTATGTCCACAAATGTTTGTGGCAGCCCTTTTTGTAGTGGCTAGAAACTGGAAACTGAATGGATGCCCATCAGTTGGAGAATGCTTGAATATATTGTGGTATATGAATATTATGGAATATTATTGTTCTGTAAGAAATGACCAACAGGATGATTTCAGAAAGGCCTGGAGAGACTTACACGAACTGATGCTGAGTGAAATGAGCAGGACCAGGAGATCATTATATACTTCCAACAATACTATATGATGACCAGTTCTGATGGACCTGGCCATCCTCAGCAATGAGATCAACCAAATCCTTTCCAATGGAGCAGTAATGAACTGAACCAGCTATGCCCAAAGAAAGAACTCTGGGAGATGACTAAAAACCATTACATTGAATTCCCAATCCCTATATTTTTGCCCACCTGCATTTTTGATTTCCTTCACAAGCTAATTGTACAACATTTCAGAGTCTGATTCTTTTTGTACAGCAAAATAACGGTTTGGTCATGTATACTTATTGTGTATCTAATTTATATTTTAATATATTTAACATCTACTGGTCATCTTGCCATCTGGGGGAGAGGGAGGGGGGGTAAGAGGTAAAAAATTGGAACAAGAGGTTTGGCAATTGTTAATGCTGTAAAGTTACCCATACATATAACCTGTAAATAAAAGGCTATTAAATAAAAGAAAATTAAATTAAAAAAAAAGAAAAGTAATATCTTGTCTATTCTCTTTTAATTTTTTTATTTGTTTGACATCACTCCTTTCTCTTCCTTTTACCCCCTCTTCCCTTATGGTCCTAATATTTTATAGTCCAAACAATTCCTTCTACTCTGAGAAAATCCCTACTAGTTTGAAGAATAATAAGGATAATTTCCATGCTTTTTTCCAAATTAAAAATCTCTTTTATACAGATAGAAGTGTGAAATAAAAAATCTGCTTGATTTAATTTGAATTTCAGAAAATTCTCTTTCCTAAAGGGCAACATCTATTGTAAGCTTCCCACTGGAAACAATACTTTAAAAAATTAACTGTCAGATATAAGGAGAATGGAAGAATTCTCAATCAAGCAGGAGATAGAGAACATTATGAAATGAAAAATAATTTTGAATGCATTAAATTAAAAATGGTTTTGCACAAAGTCAATACAATCAATAATAGAAGAGAAGAAGAAAGAAGGGAAACTATTTTTTTCAGCTATTGTTCCTGAAAAAGGACTCATTTCTAAACTATATAGAAAACAGAGTCAAATATATAAGAATACAAGTCATTCCCCAGCTGAAAAATGGCCAAAGGATATAAAAACGTAATTTTTAAGTAAAGAAATCAAAACTATCTATAGTTACATAAAAATGTTCTAAATTACTATTGATTAAAATAATGCCAATTAAAACAACTCTGAGATAGTATTTCATATCTATGATATTGTCTAAAGTGACAGAAAGGGAAAATGAGAAATGTTGGAGAGGATATGGGAAAATTGGGACCTTTCTGTGGAGTTGTGAATTAACCCAATCATTCTGCAGAACAATTTGGAACTATTCCTAAAGGGCTATTAAAAAATGTGTATGCTCTTCAAATACCAAAAGACTGCTCACTTGTACACTATTTGCATTATTATCTACTTTGGAATTTCTTTCTTCTTCTTTTTCTATATCCCATGAGTAATTCTGTCTGTAAGTAGAACTCACATATTCCCAGGAGATGATTTGAAAAATATTCTCTACTTAAAAAAGAAAGCAAGCAAGCAAGGAGGAAAGAAACACAAAAGAAAGAAAGAAAGGGAAAAAAAAACATTATTTTCCAAACTATAGACTTTGTGTATACATATTTCATATTTCACCTATTTTTAAAAGGTTTTCTTTTTCTTTGATTACTGACTTTCCTACATTCTTTTTGGTGGAGACCTCAGTGTTCTTCTAGTGATTGTTTTATTTCAAGTTCATAGTTTACCTTAATTTTCATATAAGCTTAGCCCTAGAACTTTATATTCGGTCCTAGAACTAAAAGGGACCTCAGAGGTCAACTAGTCCTTTATATACATCAATAGGAAACTCCCTTTTCAAATAGCACTCCTGTCAAGTAGTCACCCCAATTTTTCTTCCAATGATGGGAGAACATCCTAAAGTTGTAACTCATTCCATTTTAGGAGACACTTGTTAGGAAATTCTTTCTTATGTCAAGGTGAAATATTTCTCCGTTACACTTCCACTCATTGCACTTGGTAATATGTTTTGGGGACAAAAAAGAGCAAGTAAAATGTGTCTTCTACATAATGATAGTTAATTTTTTTTTTTTTTGCAGTGGCCATCATATGCTATCTATCTTTTCTTCTTGAACCTTTATTCTTCCTCAGCCATATACTCAATGTTTTAAACTACAAACTACAAACACCTTGAGCAAAGTTAAAATATTGAGCCTCTGGGATGAGAAAAACATTTCTCAGATTCCAGATCAGCCTCAACAAAATACTTCATGCCGATTTTATTCTGTTTCTATCTGTGCCCAGATTAAACAAAACCCAGTTAGTTTCATCTGCCAGGATTTTTTTCCCATCCCCATTTCATTTTTAAACCATGATGCAGAAAGTAAAAGCGAAAAAAAAAAATCAAATTAGATGGCAAGGTTTCCAGTGCAATGAGTTTGCTCATCCTTAGTTTATCTTTGGCAAATGAGCATGTATAAAACAGTCCACCTCCTGTTCTAGTTGCTATGGTATAAGGCAGTTCCACTGAATGACCCTGTTAGCCTAACCTTCAATTTGCTGGGATTTGAACTCTGAGTTACAGCTTACTAACATAGTTTAACAGCTGGTACAAGGGCTTCTTTTGAATTTTTAATCACATGAATTAAAGATGGCTGGAGATGCTTTCTCAGACTTTTCCTAGCAGTGATCCAATGCACAAGAAGACAAGCATAGGTGGGCCCTTGAGATTTAAGAGCACAAAGGAACTATGTCTTGTGAAGCTGTACTGACTACACTCTTTGCTGATCAAACTAAGAATGTAAGTCTAAGGTATATATAAGAAAATTGATGCATATTACGCAGTGCATCAACAAGTTTGTAACATGGTTCACTGTGATGCAATATTTTTATAGAAATGAAAAGGAATTTTTTTCTTAGCCAAATTTAGATAGTTCTCTGAATGCAGATGTGCCTATATTTAAGAAAACTGAATATGCAAATATATCAGAGAAGAAAAATAAGAGAATGATTACTGACAATTCAGAAAGACCCATCATTTTCACCTGTGGATTTTTTAAATAGTTATTTCCTGAATAATATTTCCATCATGTAGCACTTTGGAATTTACAGAGTGCTTCCCATTGAAATACTATCTTCTTTGTATAAAGAAAGTATCTTAGGCTAGCAGAGATGAAGGGATTATTTCAAAATCACACAGCTAATGTCAGAATTTGCACTTGAAGCCAGATTTTTTCTTTCAACTCTCATGAAAACAAAAGTGTGATTTGAGTCCTTTTAAACCAATCCTGTCAGCTTTTTAGGAACATGTCTTTAAACAATTATTTACATATTTAGACAATAAAGAAAATAATTCAGAAATATATCTTCATTCCATTAACATCTTTGCATTTTTTAATTTTTAGTTTCAAATAATCTTTCTTGCAATAGCACCTCAACACACATTCAAAAGGCAAGAAATACAATACTTACATACAGTACATGCATGAAAATCTAGAATTTTTAATTCTACATTTGTCACATTGAAAAAAGCAACAAAAATAAAGTGAAAAATATGCTTAATTGGCATGCAGTGTTTATCAGTTCTCTTTCTGGAGGTGGGTGGTATTTTCATATATCCATTGGAATTGTCATGGATAGATTGCCTGGCCTCAAGTCATTCAAATCTGACATCAACTCCTTATTATGTGTGATCCTGGGGAAGTCACTTAACCCTTTACCTCAGTTTCCTCATCTGTAAAATGATCTGGAGAAGTAAATGGCAAGTCACACCAGTGGTTTTGCCAGGAAAACACCAAATGAAATGAGAAGAGTTGGACATGACAGAAACATAACATGAACCTTATATTGATCAGAATAGCTCAATCTTTCACAGTTAATTATTGGTATATTATTGTGTGTAATATTTTCCTGGTTCTGCTTATTTCAATTTGTATTGGCTCATATAATTCTTCTCATGTTTCTCTGAAGCCATATTATTTGTTATTTCTTATAGAACAATAGTATCCATCACAATCATATATCACAACTTTTTTTATCCATTCCCAATTGATGGGCATCTTCTCAATTCCCAATTCTTTGTCATCACAAAAAGAGTTTCTATGATTTTGTGAACATGGATTCTTTCCTTTCCCTGCCTTATTCTCTTTGGCACATAAACTCAGTAGCAATATTGTTGGCTCAAAAGATATGCACAATTTTATAGACCTTTGCACATAATTCCATATCTGCTTCAGCATGAATGGATAAGTTCACAACTCTACCAATAGTGAATTAATGTACCTAATTTTTTTACATCTCCTCCAAAATTTTCATTTAAAAAAAATCTTATTGAATATGATAGGTTTGAACTGGTGTCTCATAGTTGTTTTAATTTATATTTTTCTTATCATTAGTGATTTAGAATATTTATGTCTATTGTTGGCTTTGATTTCTTCTTCTAAAAACTGCCTGTTCATTTATTTTGACTTCTTAATCAATTGTTGAATGACTTTTATTTTTATAAATTTGTCTTAGTTCCCCATATATTTGAGAAATGAAATGCTTGTTAAAGGAACTTGTGTTTAAAAAGATCCCCCCCAGCTTTCTGCTTTTCTTCTTATTTTGGCTGCATTGTTTTTTGGGGTGTGTGTGTATGTGTGTGTGTGTGTGTATACAAATCCTTTTTAATTTCATGTTATCAAAATCATACATTTTGCCTCTTGTAACATTCTCTACCTCTTGTTTAATCACAAACACTTCTTTTATCTGACAGGTAATTTTTTTCCCATGCTCCTCTAATTTTTGTTATATCACTCTAGATCATGTGACCATTTTGAACTTATCTTGGCATTGTGATATGTTGGAGTTTGCTTAAGCTCTATCAGGCTGCTTTCCAGTATTCCCAGCAGTTTTGTCACATAGTGAGTTCGTGCCACAGTAGCTTGGATTAGTCTATTGACTTGTTAAAGAAATCTCTAGCTGGTGACAATACCTATGTAGTCTGGTTGGGGGTAAGAGAAAGAGGAAGAAGAAGAAACATTACAAATGTGAAAATAATCATTTGTTGTCTTTGTAGGTGTGATGGCTGCCTGTTTTTGTATTCTGTAAATAACTTCTCCATTATTTATTTCAGCCTGGTCATTTTCATAGATTCAGTACTCAGTTAATAAATGTAGAATGACTGGATATGCTCTTGCCCAATTTTTTAGTAGATTAGCGTTTAGAGAAAAAGGATAAAGCCTAGTTATTTGGAGATTCAAGTTTAACAACTTCATAAAGATAAATGATTATTTCAAATTCAGCAGTCATTTTAACAAGTGCAGAAAGGGAGAAGGAAACAATGACAGGGAGTCAACCAAAACAAAATGTTGCATCATGTAATTTCACTTAAATGTATTAACATTCCAGCAATGTACTATCTTTTCATTTTTTTTTTTATTTAATAGCCTTTTATTTACAGGATATATACATGGGTAACTTTACAGCATTAACAATTGCCAAACCTCTTGTTCTAATTTTTCACCTCTTATCCCCCCCACCCCCCTCCCCTAAATGGCAGGATGACCAGTAGATGTTAAATATATTAAAATATAACTTAGATACACAATAAGTATACATGACCAAAACATTATTTTGCTGTACAAAAAGAATCAGACTCTGAATTATTGTACAATTAGCTTGTGAAGGAAATCAAAAATGCAGGTGTGCATAAATATAGGGATTGGGAATTCAATGTAATGGTTTTTAGTCATCTCCCAGAGTTCTTTTTCTGGGTATAGCTAGTTCAGTTCATTACTGCTCCATTAGAAATGATTTGGTTGATCTCGTTGCTGAGGATGGCCTGATCCATCAGAACTGGTCATCATCTAGTATTGTTGTTGAAGTATATAATGATCTCCTGGTCCTGCCTATTTACTCAGCATCAGTTCTGTAAGTCTCTCCAGGCCTTTCTGAAATCGGGCCTGTTGGTCATTTCTTACAGAACAGTAATATTCCATAATTTTCATATACCACAATTTATTCAGCTATTCTCCAACTGATGGACATCATTCAGTTTCCAGTTTCTAGCTACTATAAAAGGGCTGCACAAACATTCGTGCACATACAGGTCCTTTCCTCTTTTATAATCTCTTTGGGATATAATCCCAGTAGTAACACTGCTGGATCAAAGGGTATGCACAGTTTGATAACTTTTGAGTATAGTTCCAAACTACTTTCCAAAATGGTTGGATTGCTTCACAACTTCACCAACAATGAATCAATGTCCTAGTTTTCCATCCTCTCAACAATCATCTATTTTTTTCCTGTCATCTTAGCTCAATCTTGACAGGTGTGTAGTGGTATCTTTAGAGTTGTCTTAATTTGTCATTTCTGATTAATAATGACTTGGAGCATCTTTTCATATGACTAGAAATAGTTTCACTTCTTCATCTGAGAATTGTCTGTTCATATCCTTTGACCATTTTTCAATTGGAGAATGGCTTGATTTTTTATAAATTAGAGTTAATTTCTATATATTTTGGAAATGAGGCCTTTATCAGAACCTTTGACTGTAAAAATATTTTCCCAGTTTATTGCTTCCTTCTAATCTTGTCTGCATTAGTTTTGTTTGTACAAAACTTTTCAGTTTGGTATAATCAAAATTTTTCTATTTTGTGATCAGTAATGATCTCTAGTTCTTGCTTTTGGTCATAAAGACCTTCCTTCCACAGGTCTGAGAGGTAAACTATCCTATGTTCTTCTAATTTATTAATATTTCATTCTTTATGCCTAGGTCATGAACCCATTTTGACTTTATCTTTGGTGTAATGCTAAGTATGGATCAATGCTTAGTTTCTGCCATATTAGTTTCCAATTTTCCCAGCAATTTTTATCAAAAGTAAGTTCTGGTCCAAAAGCTGGGATTTTGGGTTTGTCAAAGACTAGGTTGTATATTTGTTGCCTGTTTTATCCTTTGAATCCAATCTATTCCACTGATCAACTAATCTATTCTCTTTAGCTAATACTAAATAGTTTTGGTAACTGCTGCTCTATAATATAATTTTAGATCTGGTACAGCTAAGCTCACCATCATTTGATTTTTTTTTTCATTAATTCTTGAAATTCTTGAACTTTTGTTTTTCCATATGAACTTTGTTGTTATTTTTCTAGGTCATTAAAATAGTTCTTTTGGGAGTCTGATTGGTATAGTGCTAAATAAATAGATTAGTTTAGTTAATATTGTCATTTTTATTATATTGCTTCGCTCTATCCAAGAGAATTTAATATTTTTCCAATTGGTTAGATCTAGACTTAATTTGTGTGAAAAGTGGTCTGTATTTGCTTTATAAAGTTTTGATTTCTCCTTGGCAGATAGATTCCTAAATATTTTATATTATCAGTAGTTACTTTAAATGGAATTTCTTTGTAACTCTGACTGTTGGATTTTTGTTAGTGATATATAAGAATGTTGATGACTTATGTGGGTTTATTTTTATAAATTCAGCAATCTTTGCTATAAAGTTGTGGATTATTTCTAATAACTTTAGCAGAATTCCTGGATTTCTAAGTATACTATCATGTCATCGGCAAAGAGTGATAATTTGCTTCTTGCTGCTCTATTCTATTCTTTAATTCTTTTTCAGTCTTATTGCTATAGCTAGTATTTCTATACAATATTAAATAGTAACTGTGATAGTGGGCAACCTTGTTTCTACTCAGATCTTATTGGGAATGGTTGCAGTTTGTCTCATTACATATGATGCTTACTGATGGTTTTAAATAGATGCTGCTGATTATTTTAAGGAAAAGTCCATTTATTCCTATACTTCTCAAGTGTTTTTATAGGAATGGATGTTGATTTATCAAATGCTTTTTCTGCATCTATTGAGATGATCATATGGTTTTTGTTAATTTGTTATTAACATGGCCAATTATATTGATAGTTTTCCTAATATTGAACCAGCCCTGCATTCCTGGTATAAATCCTACTTGATCATAGTGTATTATCTTGAGATGATTTTCAGAGTCTTTTGCTAATATCTTATTTAAGATTTTAGCATCAATATTCATTAGGGAGATTGGTCTATAATTTTCTTTTCTCTGTTTTCAGCCTACCTGGTTTAAGTATCAGTACCATGTCTGTGTCATAGAAGGATTTTGTAGACTCTTCATTCCCTATTTTATCAAATAGTTTATATAGCATTGGGGCCAATTGTTCTTTAAATGTTTGGTAAAATTCACATGTAAATCCATCTGGTCCTGGGGATTTTTTTTTAGGGAGTTGTTTAACTGCCTGTTCTATTTCTTTTTCTGAAATGGGACTATTCAAGCAATTTACTTCTTCCTCTGTTAGTCTGGGAAGTTCTGTATTTTGAGGTAGTCATCCATTTCACTTAGGTTATCAAATTTATTGGCATAAAGTTGAGCAAAATAACTCCTTATTATTTCTAATTTCCTCTTCCTTGGTGGAAAGTTCTCCTTTTCATTTTTAAGACTACTAATTTCATTTTCCTCCTCCTTTTTCTAATCAGATTTACTAAAGGCTTATCTATTTTATTGGCTTTTTCATAGAACTAACTCTTAGTTTTATTAATTAGTTCAATAGTTTTTACTTTCTAATATTTTTAATTTCTCCTTTTAATTTTAGAATTTCCAATTTAGTATTTGATTGGGGTTTTTAATTTGGTCTTTTTTAGTTTTTTAGTTGCAAGCCCAATTCATTAATCTTTTTCTTTCTCTGTTTTATTCAAGTAAGCCTCTATGATATAAAATTCCTCAATACCGCTTTGCTGCATCCCACAAATTTTGGTATGACGCCTCATCATTGTCATTATCTTGAGGAAATTATTAATCGGTTAGGCCTCCTGCTGTGCAGGATCACAACTGCCCCAAGGAAAAGCCCGTATGCGGGTTGGGCTGCCAGCTGTGCTGAGATCTGTGCCTTCACCTCGGTTTGAGACTCTCCTTGAACCTAATTTCTCTCCTGTCTGCGCCTTTATCTCCCCTGGCCCCGGAACCAACCTTTTGGCAGACTGCAGATTTTCTTCGGCCGGTGAGTTGTTCTACTTCTTATCTTTACGAATTGTAGCAGTCAAGACTATTTTTGAGGCTCGATATAATATTGATAAAGAGGGTAAGAGAAGAGCTTAGAAAGTCGCGTGTGTCTTCTCCGCCATCTTGGCTCCGCCCCCCGTACTATCTTTTCAAATGGACTGTTAATGACAAGCTTTCAGTTATGTACACATCTTTATAGTAAAATGGAGGGTTTTGTCCCTTTATGGGGTATAATTGTAGTATGTGCTGTTCTTCTGAACTTCATAAAGGCTCAGTGCTCATTTCTTCTTGAACTTCCATTTTCCTTTTTCCAGTCCTTCAAGTTTATAACCTTAAAGACACTATTGACTATGCATTTTGTTTCATCCTTATTTTATCTGTTGTACTTTAACAATGATTTTGGCATAGTTCACTCTTTTGTCTCTGTCTGAACTATTGTAATGACCTCTTCTTTGCTATTCCTGTACCCAGGTTCTTCCTTCTTTAATTCATCCAAAGTAAAGCTGTCAAAAAGAAAAACAATAGCTAAAGCATAGATCTGTATATATCCCTCCTCTGCTCAAAAAAGTTCCAATGTCCTCCTTTTGCTTCCAATACAAACTATCAACTCCTGATTAGCCTTTAAAGATCATCACAACTTGCCTTTGGTTAAACTTTCCAGGCATATTACAAGTTTCTCTATTTTTTATTCAGTCAAGCAGTCAATACATGTTTATAATCACGTACTATATGCCAGGTACATTACTAAGTTTGGAGATACAAAGAAATGCAGGACTAGGCATTGATCCACACTTAACACCATACACCAAGATAAGGTCAAAATGGGTTCATGACCTAGACATAAAGAATGAAATTATTAATAAATTAGAGGAGCACAGGATAGTTTACTTCTCAGACCTGTGGAAGGGGAAGGACTTTATGACCAAAGCAGAACTAGAGATCATTACTGATCACAAAATAGAAAATTTCAATTATACCAAACTGAAAAGTTTTTGTACAAACAAAACTAATGCAGACAAGATTAGAAGGGAAGAATAAACTGGGAAAATATTTTTACAGTCAAAGGTTCTGATAAAGGCCTCATTTCCAAAATATATAGAGAATTAACTCTAATTTATAAAAAATCAAGCCATTTTCCAATTGAAAAATGGTCAAAGGATATGAACAGACAATTCTCAGATGAAGAAATTGAAACTATTTCTAGTCATATGAAAAGATGCTCCAAGTCATTATTAATCAGAGAAATGCAAATTAAGACAACTCTAAGATACCACTACACACCTGTCAGATTGGCTAATGATGATTGTTGGAGGGGATGTGGGAAAACTGGGACATTGATGCATTGTTGGTGGAGTTGTGAACGAATCCAACCATTCTGGTGAGCAGTTTGGAACTATGCTCAAAAAAGTTATCAAACTGTGCATACCCTTTGATCCAGCAGTGTTACTACTGGGTTAATCCCAAAGAGATTATAAAGAAGGGAAAGGGACCTGTATGTCCACAAATGTTTGTGGCAGCCCTTTTTGTAGTGGCTAGAAACTGGAAACTGAATGGATGTCCATCAGTTGGAGAATGGCTGAATAAATTGTGGTATATGAATATTATGGAATATTATTGTTCTGTAAGGAATGACCAATAGGATGATTTCAGAAAGGCCTGGAGAGACTTACACGAACTGATGCTGAGTGAAATGAGCAGGACCAGGAGATCATTATATACTTCAACAACAATACTATATGATGACCAGTTCTGATGGTCCAGGCCATCCTCAGCAATGAGATAGCAAAATAACGTTTTGGTCAGGTATACTTATTGTGTATTTAATTTATATTTTAATGTATTTAACATCTACTGGTCACCCTGCCATCTAGGGGAGGGGGTGGGGGGTAAGAGGTGAAAAATTGGAACAAGAGGTTTGGCAATTGTTAACACTATAAAGTTACTCATGCATATAACCTGCAAATAAAAGGCTATTAAATTTAAAAGAAAAAAAAGAGAAAAAAAGAAAAAAGAAAAACAAAGAAATACAGGATAATTTCTGCCCTCTAGGTACAGCTCACAATAGAATGGAGATATCTAAATAAGTATGTACAAACAAGCTACACACAGAATTAATAAAAATGAATCAATAGAGAGAAGGCATTAGAATAAAAAGTAAGCAGGAAAGACTTCCTATGGGAGGTGAAATTTCAGTGGGGACTTGAAGGGTGCCAGAGAAACCAGGACGTCATGAGCAAATTACTTCATTTGTTGTTTTTTGTATACATCATTCCATATGCTTTCTTTGTACCTTCGCACAGACTGTCCCAGATGCCTGGAGTGCCTTCCATCCTTACTTCTGCCACATATAATCCCTAATTTTATCGAAAGCATTCAACACTTAGCTCAAAAATTTACTTATATAGAAAGCCAGTCCTGGCCACCAACCCCCAATTCCTAGTTCTCTTCAACTGGAACTCATATTTTATCTACTTTGCATATGTTTTACATTTTAATTTCCATATGCATTTTGTTTTTCCCCAATATACAATCCTGTGAAGTTTATTTTTTTTTCATTTTATTTTTGTAGTCTTGTGTATAATGTGGGATCAGGATAAGGGAGGTGCTTAATAAAATGCTTATTAAATGACTAGAGTTGGGGAAAAATGATTTGTATAAAACCACCTGAAGAACAATCACATATATACTATAGAGCATCCTATTAGGAATGAAAACAGGACTTAAGTTATAGCAATCATGTTCTTACTATAGAATTGTTAGATGCTGGTTTAAGTAATCAAAAGAGGTTAAAGATTCTTTTCCCTTGTGAAATCTCTTAAAAGAGGAAAAGCCAAACAACAACAACAATAAAAACAACATTGTGTCTGATTCATGAATGCTGTGTTAATCATGCCCATATTTATGGGGCCTTCCTCTTTTCCATATAGTAATTTTTCTGTGCCTGGAAGGTAACTCCATTCTCAAAATATGATCTATGTAAAAAGTGGAAGCATGGGATAATAGACTGAACTTTGGTCTGGGAAGCAGGATACCTCAGTTCTATTATCAATTCTAGTAAAGTATGTGATCTAGGAAAAAGTCATTTAATTTTTCTGGGACACAGTATAACTATTTACAAAATCAGAGTTGTGGCTTAAAATTACATATGATAGTGCCACACTTCAATATGATCCGATTTAATTTCTGTTTATGGATACTCAGTGAAATTGATTAATTCAGCCAAACAACTAATTTATCTTTTGTATAAAATCAGTTAAAATAGCCATTTGTCAAGAAAGTTCTATATGAAGTTTGTTATTTATGTCATTAGTTATAGTATTTGTTGGATAGGAAACATCTTGGGAATACTAGTGCTATTTTTGGTTGTAGTTTTGAGGAAGGTGGATGTCACAGTTGATGAAGCCCTGAACTTGGAGTGCAGAGAAAATGTTTGAAGCTTTTTTCAGATGCTTACCAGCTGGGTGAACTTGCACAAGTCACTTTAATCTCTTTTGGATCAAATTTCCTCCCTTACAAATGAAGATAAGAATATCTACCTCATAGGATTGTTGTATGGATTGTGAAAGATAGCATATGTAAAATGCTTTGTCAATCTTAAAACATTTTATAAATATTAGCTATTATTTAGACAGAAGGAAGAAAAGATGACTTCTGAAATCCTGTCCTTAACATTCTCTGACTGTTTAACCATCGCTTGAAAGACCAAACTATTTGTCTAAAAGAGAATCTATTTGTGCTGTGGATAAACAGGTAGGGGGGAAAAAAAAGAAAAAAAAAAAAAACAAGTTAAGGCAGTGAATCTGAATATTTCAGAAAGATGTAAAGCCCAAAATAGCAGATAAAGAAGTTAAGATGATTCAAAGGCCTGAATCAGTCAGATTTCAGGTCCCTTAGGTTACCAATGCTTTGCCAAACTTTCCTATTCTTACTAGTTTTATACCCTGCAGGTGGAAGAGCTTTTCCCAATAAGAGTCAGTGGCTTCAACAGCTATGATGAAATTGCCTCAGACTGCCAGTCGGCTCATATAATAATGCTATCTTTAGGGTATGCTAAAGAAAGGCAAAAGTATGCAGAAAGGCACAGCAGCTGAGTTAGTTGCATGTGCCTCTAACTCAGATTTAAATGGTGAAGCTGAAGGGCCTGAAGCAGCTGGGAGAATGGGACCCCAAGTACTGGCAATGGACAAGATGGTTATTAATTTTCTCTCTTGTGATCTTTCATCTTTCATTTTGTGTGAGTTTCAATTCAGTAGCTGAGACTTTTCTGAGACTCACAATCAACCCTGATTATCTTCCTCCTCTCTCCAAGTTTCTTTTTTTAGTTTCTTGGATGCTTTTAGAGGAGGAAGACAGAAAACAAGAGTGCCATGAAGCACTCTTGCCTTTTTTATTTCTTGGGGGCCTTTGTATCTGTTTCTTATGATGGGGAAGTAGAGAATAAAGAAAGAAATCTAAAGATCTCTGTTTATATCCAAAATTTCTTTAGCTCCTGACCTCAGAAAGATACTTAGCAATGTGGTCTGAGGTACCAACTCTATATTTGTAAACTGCTACAGATCCTATTTGTGACAAAAATAATTATGTGGTGGTTGTACTCTGTTTAACACATTATTTTACATTAGTTTTCTTTGTTCAAGTAGGTTTGATTTTCATAAAATCATAAAATGTTAGAGCTGCAGGGGATATTAGAGATTGCTTAGCTCAACTATTTTTATAAGTAAGGAAAATGAGGGAGAGACTTGGTTAAGTTCACACAGCAAGTTAATTTAATTTCCTTGTGGTTTCCTGAACATTCAGTTTTGGCATTTAAAACTGCAACTAATGGTCAAGTAAATGGGAAAGGAAGAAGTCAGGGTATCTGGGCCTGAATTTTGGCTTAAGTGTTAATCAATTCTATGATCATAATCATATCACTTCTCTAAATATGCATGCTTATTTGTAAAATGGGAATGAGGATATATATATATATATATATATATATATATATTGTTTGAATTTTCACTTTGGTAAAAAAAAAAAGTACTTTTAATTTTAAAGAACTACATGCATTGTTATCATTGAATTAGGGAACTTTATTCAAAACATTCCCCCCCTCCCCTTTTCCTGACAAAATCAAATGTTCACTTTGCTATACTGGTATTCACTTGAGTGAATTCCCAATTAGGCATGTACCTTATCCATTTAAAAACAATACAACATATTTATTGAATCCTTATAAGCAAGGTGACATTTTAGATTCTGTGGGGAATACAACATATAGGATATCATCTCTGCCTCCAATAATTATTTGTACAGTATATTTGTACAGATTTGTATATTTGTACAGATAAAAAGTGACGTAACAGTAACAAATCATGTATGAAAGTAGCCTAAAATAAGGCAAAAAAAGTGGTATTTGAAACCATGTCCTCTTACTCCAAATCCATGCAATTTTCTCTTTTCTCATATTATTTTTGTTATGATGCTACTATTAATAGAAAGTGATGAAAAAGAAAAGGTTTTGATGAAAAGATAATGGATTCTGTTTGGGAGATGTGGATTGTCCATAAGTAAGCTTTATTTCTTTAAATTTCTTTTTGTTTATTTTTATTTTCCTCAGTTACAAGTGAAAACATTTTTTGATTATACATGGACATTCATATTTTTAAAAAATATTTTAATGAATCATGTTGGGAGAGAAAAATCAAAACAAAAGGGAAAAACCATGAGAGAAAAATAAAACAGAAGGAAATGAACAGAACATGTGTTGATTTACATTCGATCTTCATAGGCCTATCTCTGGTTGTAGATGGTATTTTCCAGTCAAAGTTTATTAGGATTGCCTTGGATCACTGAACCACTGAGAAGAACTAAGTATCATAGTTAACCACCACACATTCTTGCTTGTGCATAATGTATTGCTGGTTTTGCTTGTTTTGTTCAGCATCAGTCCATGTAGATCTTTCCAGGACTTTATAAAATCAGCTTGCTTATAATTTTTAATAGAACAATGATACTCCATTAATTTCATATACCACAACTTATTCAGCCATTTTCCAATTGATAGACATCTACTCATTTTCCAGTTCTTTGCCACCACAAAAAGAGCTGCTACAAACATTTTTGAACATGTTGGTCCTTTTTAGCTCCTTTATGATTTTCTTGGGATACAGACCCAGTAATAGTACTGCTGGATCAAAAGATATGCACAGTTTGGTAGTCCTTTGGGCATATGAGTTTTTAAATTTGTTCTTTTTCTAGCTTTTTTAGTTGCATGCCTAATTCATTGTTCTCTTCTTTCTCTATTTTAATTATATAGCTATTTAGAAATATAAAATTTCACCTAAGGATTGTTTTGGATGCATCCCATAGGTTTTGGTATGTTGTCTCATTATTATCATTTTCTTGGATGAAATAATGGATTATTTCTGTGATTTTTTTGTTTGACCCACTCATTCTTTATATTTAGATTATTTCATTTCCAACTAGTTTTTAATCTATTTTTCCCCTGACCCTTTATTGAATATATATATATATATATATATATATATATATATTTTTTTTTTTTTTTTGAATTGTGCCCTGAAAAGGAAGCACTTACTATTTCTCCCTCTCGGTATTTGATTTGTGAGGTTTTCATGCTGTAATATTTGGTCAATTTTTGCATGGGTGCCATGTATCACTTTCTGTCTTTATATAGTTTTCATCTCTCATATCTAAGTTTTCTAGGATCCTATTAACCTCCCAGTTTTTTTTTTTCTTTCTTTTCTATATTTATTCTGTAGTTAGATTTGTTTGATTCTGAAAGGGGAAGTCTGATATTCCCCACTAGAATAGTTTTGTTGTCTATTTCTTCCTATAAATGACAAATTTTTCTCTAAGAATTTTCCTGCTCTACTACTTGGGGCATACACATTTAGTGTAGTTAATACTTCATTATTTATGGTATTTTATGTTCAAGACGCACTTTTCTTCCTTATTTCTTTTAATAAGATTTATTTTTTACTTTTGCTTTATTTGAGATCAGAATTTCTACTCCTGCTATTTTTACTTCAGCTGAAGCATAATAAATTCTGATCCAGCCTTTTACTTTTATTATGTATGTATCTCTGTGTCAAATGTGTTTCTTGTAGACAACATATGTAGGATTCTGACTTTTTTTTCCCCTGAAGCTATTGGAGTTAAATGACTTGCCCAGGGTCACATAGCCAGGAAGTGTTGTGTCTGAGTCCAGATTTGTACTTAGGTCCTCCTGTCTTCAAGGCTGGTGCTCTATCCATTACACCAACTAGCTGCCCCTGGGATTTTGTTTTTTAATTCATCCTGCTATTTGATTTCTTTTTATGGGTAAATTTATCCCATTCACATTAATAGTTATGATTACTAGCTCTGTATTTCCCTCCATCCTATTTTCTTTCCTGTATATATTTTTGTTCTCTCTTTCTACCCTGTCCTTAGTTGTGTGTTTTTTTATCCACTCCCCCTTTTACCTTATCTCCTGTTATCCCTCTCCCTTCTCTTAGTAATATTTTTTTAAACTCATTCCACCTACTAACTTATCTTCTTTTACCCTAGTGTTTCTGTGCTCCCTTCTCTCCTATCCCTCCCTTTTCTTTACCTCTTTCTCCTCCTTCTTCTTTATAGGGTTAGATAAATTTCTATATCCAACTGAATGATATGTTATTCACTTTTAAAACCAAAACTGATGACATCAAGCTGCAGACAATACTCACCCCCTTCTTCCTTTGCTACTCTTCATGTGAACTAATTGTTCCATTATACCTCCCCTTTCCTCTTTTTCAAGTACACTTCCCCCCCCCTTAATATCTTATTCTTTGTTGTCATCATATCACAGTCCATTCACAACCATATCCCCAGTCCATGTAATGCTCTCCTTTGTCTATCCCAATTTCAGATACAGTTCTTAAGAGTTACAGATGTTGTTTTCTCATTTAGGGATAGAAATCTTTTAATATATTTTAATCTTTTAATATATTTTCTCCTATTTACCTTTTTATGTTTCTTTGGAGTCTTATGTTTGTAGAATAAATTTTTTGTTTAGTTCTGTTTTTTTTTTTTCAATAGAAATGATTGAAAGTCTCTAATTTCATTGAAAATCCATTTCCTTTCCTGATAGCTGTTGCTGAATCTCCCTGGCTAGGTGTAAACTCAGGTCCTTTCCCTTACAGAATATTGTATTCTAAGCCCTCTGATCTTTTATTGGAGAAGCTACCAGATCTTGGGTAATCCTAATGGTTGCTCCTTGATATTTGAATTCTTTTTCTTTGGCAGCTTATAGCATTTTTTTTCCTTGAGATTATAATTTTGGAGTTTCACAACAATGTTGCTTGGGGTTTTCCTTGTAGAATCTCTTTCCAGAGGTAATTGATGGATTCTTTTAATGAATATTTACTTCTCTGTTTCTAGAATAATGTGGCAGTTTTCCTTAATGACCTCTTGTAGAATACTATCCAGGCTTTTCTTTTTAGTCTTGGCCTTCAGGTAGGCCAATAATATTTAAATTGCCTCTTCTGTATATATTTTCCAAGTTGTCTGTTTTTCCAATGAGGTATTTCACATTTTCTTCCATTTTTTCATTCTTTTTTGTTTGTTTGACTGATTCTTGCTGTCTCTCAAAGTCATAGATTTCATCTGCCCTGTTCTAGTTTTTAATGTGTGATTTTCTTCAGTTAGTTTTTGTATCTCTTTTTCCATTTGGTTTATTCTACTGTTTAAAGAATTGTTTTATTTCATTTTTTCTTTCCTTTTATGAAATGCTGATTCTTTCATGAATACTTCTCATTTTTTCTTCTACTTCTCTTATTTGCTTTTTGAAGCTTTTTATAGGAATTGTCATGAAGTCTTTTTGTACTTTTGACCAATTTATATCACTCTTTTCTTCTGTGAACATTCTGTTTTCATCTGAATTTGTGTTTTGGGCTGTCTTGTCACCATAATAACTTTTGATATTCATGGCTCTTTTATGGGTTTTGCTCATTTTCTTTCCTTTTCTTTTGGTATTTATTTTTTTTTTTTTATTTTAAGACAAAACTGCTCCTGAGGTAAATGGGATGCTGTCCTAAGCTTCCCCTGCAGCTCCAAGTCTTGGCTTTGAGCACGGTGCCTCTTGTATTTTCAGGGGTAGCTTTGCCTACTCTATTCAGGAAACTACCTGGTTTCCCAGAATTTGCCTTTTGAGCTGGAAGTGGAAGCTGCCCTAGTGATTTGCTCCTCTACTGAGCCGGAATTGAGAATCTCATTTGAGAGTTGCTCATTAGTTGTCATTAAGCACCTCTCAAGAATTTTCCCAAATTCTATCTAACCTGGCCTGAACACCATTTTCACACCAGTGAGACTGACCTTTCTTGAAGTTTTTTAATCTGTCTTCATCTGGAGTGTGTTTTCATTCTCTCAGACTCTGTTCAGAGGCTTGGATTCATGTATTTTTGAGTAATACTAGGAGAGCTTGTGCAGCTTTTTGACTTTACTCTGCCATCTTGACTCTACCCCCAGAACTCCCATGAATATACTTCAAACTTATTGTACTGAATAATATAACATGCTTCTCTAAAATCAAGTTTCTGTAAAACTGCCTTTTAGTCTTTCTCAAAATTCAAATCAAAAAAGGATTCCTTTAAGAGGGGGTGGATTCTTTCTCCTGGTAATTTAGTCTTATATTTATTAAACACCAAAATATTATTTTTGATTGTTTCTTCTTCTTGATTATCTACTCTGTTTTACTAATCTTCTATTTGGTTAAAAAAAATTTGGGCCAATACAATGTATGTAGTTTTGATAATTAGTGCTTTATAATATTGAGTTCTGGTAATGTTATGTCTTCTTATTTGTTTCTATAATTATATCATATGAGATCCTATTTTTTCTTAAATGATTTTTTTTTTTTTTTGCTGCAAAGTAGGTCATACACTTTATGAATCACAGAATCATTGAACTAGAAACCATTAGTCACCATCTAGTATAACTAGTACCTGAATAAAATTCTATCTACAACATACTCATTGAATGTTCTTCAGATTGCTCTAAAAGGCTTTAGATGACATTGTCTATAATGGTATAGTTTATTTCTCCTTGTAATAGCTGTGTTAGAAAAAAGTAACCTCCATAGAGCCCAAATATGCTTCTGTATTAATTCTACTAATTTTTTTTAGTTTTGTCTTCTATCTCTCTTCTTTTTGACAATTATGATATCATAATTTTGTTTGCTTTTGGATATAACATTTTGTCCTCTTATCCACAGTATGGGGAAATTTTACCTAAAAGAAAGAAAACTTCTCCACCCACCCCTGGGCCTAATTGATTCATGCTTCCTTTGCTCAGCTGGTCAATTAAAAATATAAAAGTGCCACATATACTCTTAGGTATTCAGAACCTTTGGGTCCTAAGAAAGTGATAGTTGCAATATTCTGATAATTTGCTGATTATACTTATTTCAATGAAGAGGTGAGTGAGTCCACATCTACCAAAACTGAAATTAAGTACCACTGTGTGTCCTTGCTATATAACATTACTATATTAGGCAAAGTTTTGTTAAATGGTCAGTGCTTAGGAGTATCTCATTTTGTTCCAAAAAAGAATTGGAGGACAACGCGAAGATATGGCAGAAAAAAAGAAGAGACTAAATTCAGTTCTCCCCAAACCCTTTCAAATACCTTTAGATAATGTCTCACAACAAATGTCCATTGTTCAGCTAAAGACAACTTAGAAAGTTGGCAGGAAAAGGTATGTTGCACCAGGATGAGAGTGGAACACAGTCTTTTACAGGTTGTAGCAGCTCAGACCTGGAGATGACTGAATCAGCATCTGGCACAGGTATTTTCCCAACCTTTCAGCCCACAGTCATTAAGGGGATCAGACAACTAGTGAGGGGGAAATTAGAGGATTCCTTTGTTGGCCCCTGGAGCAGGACTATTCATTGCCCATACTTGAATCTTGATTGCTATCCTAAGTCTCAGTCTCAGGGCAAGCACACTAATACAGTAGAACGAGTGACCTCAGGGAGGAAGGGCATTTCCAGTTCCAGGACAGAAAATCCAGGACAGAAATCACAGTTCTAGGACACAGAAAAGAGGACTTGTGATTGATCAAAAAACAGGAGAATAGTAAACACAACTTGTTTTATGTCATATCACCTTAAGAACTCTGAAAATAGCTGCACAAAAATCCTCTGTGGAAGCACACACTTTAACATAGTTAAAAGTTAAAAAAAATAGGCTGGGAAATGAGCAAACAGCAGAAAAAGATCCTAATTATAGAAACTTACTATCATGATGGAAGTTCAAAACACATATTCAGAGGAAAACAAAGCCAGAACTCCTGCATCCAAAGCCTCAAAGAAAAGTATGAATTGGCCCTAGGCTATAGAAATTCAAAAAGAATTTTAAATGTGAAATAATATAAATAGAGGAAAAATTGGAAAGAGAAATGAGAAAGTAGCAAAAATCATAGAAGAGAGTCAAAAGCTTTGTTTAAAAAGCCTATTAAAATATTAAAAGCACAAAAGAAATACTAAAGAATATTAAATAAAAATACAGAATATGTCAAATGGTAAAAGAAGAATAAAAATCCAAAGAAGAGAAGAATGCTTTCAAAAGGAGAATTGGCCAAATGAAAAAAGATGTGCAAAAATTCACTGAAGAGAAGAATTTAAAAATTAGAATCAGGCAATTAAAGGTGTAAAAGCAAGTGGAAACTAATGACTTAAGATATCAAGAAACAATAAAACAAAATCAAAAGAATTTTTAAAATAAAATAAAATATGATAAGTCTCTAACATGGATAATAGGTACAGGGGAAATAATTTAAGAATTATTGGATTACTTCAAATATATATATGTGTGTGTGTGTGTGTGTATGTATACATATTTTTTTAAATAGTCTAAACATCATCCTTCAAGAAATTATCAAGGAAAATTGCCCTGATATTGTAGAACCAGAAGATAAAACAAAATTGGAAAGAATATTTTACTCATCTCCTGATCGAGTTCCCAAAATGAAAACTCCCAGGAATGTTATAGCCAAATTCTAGAGATCCCAGGTCAAGGGACTATAGTCAGGATAAAACAAGATTTAGCAGTTTTTACATAAAAGGATCAGAGATTTTCCATATATTTCATGGGGCAAATCAGGAATGAAATCAAAAATCACCTATCCAACAAAACTGAGTATAATCCTTCAGGGGAAAAAATTGAAATTCAGTTAAATATAGGACTTTCATGCCTTCCTGATGAAAAGACCAGAGTTGCATAGAAAATTTGACTTTCAAATACAAGACCCAAAAGAAGCAAAAAAGGTAAACAGGAAAGAGAAATCATAAGAAATCAACATGATTAAGGACAGGTAGATAGAGCACCAGCCCTGAAGTTAAGAAAATCTAAGTTCAAATCTCACCTTAGATACTTAACATTTCCTAGATGTGTGACCCTGGGCAAGTCACTTAACCCCAATTGCCTCGGGGAGAAAAAAGAATCAATAGGATCAAACTGTTTACATTCCTACAGGGGAAAATGTCAGTTGTATTTCCTAAATCTTTCTCATTATTAGAACAATTAAGAAAAGAATACATAGATTAAAACATATAGATATGAGCTAAATATGATGATACGGTTCTCAAAGAAAAGTTGAGTGACATGGAAGAATGCATTAGGAGAAGGGAAGAGGGAAAGGTAAAACTGGGAAAATTACCTGACATTAAAGATACACAAAAGAGATTTTAAAGGATGGGGGAGTGCTTGAACTTTACTCCTATTATAATTGTCTCAAAAAAGCAAATAACATTCACAAATCTATTGGGTTTAGAAATCTATCTTACTATACAGGAAAGTAGGAGGGTAAGGGGATAAGCAAAACGCAGGGCTGATAGAAGGAAAGGCAGATTGGGAAGGTAAAAGTCAGAAGCAAAATATTTTTTGTGAATTGGCAGTGTTAGAAGAGAGTATAGAATAAATGGGATATAGAATGGAGGAAAATTCATAGTTGATAATTGTTATTGTGGGGAAAAATTAAGCAAGTTTCTCTGATATAGTCTTTGTTTTGCAAATATATAGAAAATGGAGTCAAATTTATAGAAATAACACTCATTGTCCAATTGATAAATGGTCAAATGATATGAGCAGTCATTTTTCAAAGTATTCAAGGATATCTATAGTCATATAAAAACATGTTTTAAACCATTATCAATGAAAGAAATGCAAATTAAAACAACTCTGAACTACCACTAGGCACCTATCAGATTCACTAATATGAGAAAGAAGGAAAATGACAAATGCTGGAGGGTATGTGGGAAAATTTAAATACTAATGCACTGTTGGTGAAGTTGTATACTGATTCAACCATGTTGGAGAGCAATTGGAACTATGCCCAATGGGCTATAAAACCATACAAAACTTTTAATCAAGCAATACCACTAATAATTGTATTCCAAAGAAATAAAATTAAAAATAAAAGAATATATAGGTACAAAATTATCTATAGAAGTTCTTTAAGTGGTAGCAAAGAATTGGAAATTGAGGGGATGTACATCAATTGGGGAATGACCAAACAAGTTGCTGTATATGATTGTGATAGAATACTATTGTGTTAAAGAAATGATAAGCAGGATGCTCTCAGAAAAACCTGGAAAGACATGAGCTAATGCAAAGTAAATGAAGGGAAAGAACCAGGGCAATATTATATACAGTAAAAACAATATTGTGTGATTATCTACTGTGAATGACTTATGTATTCTCAGCAATACAAGATTCCAAGATAATTCTCAAGGACTTATGATGAAAAGATGCTATGCCTCTCCAGAGAAACAACTAGTAGAGCCTGAATATAGGTAGATAATACTTTTTTTCTTTATTTTATTTGTTTTTATTGAGTTTATTTTTTGTTTGTTTTTTTTTTTTGATCTGTGTTTTCTGTCACAGAAAACACACTGAAATGTGTTTTGTCTGAGTTAAATTGCTTGCTTTCTCAATGATGAGACAAGGGAAGGAAGGGCAGAAATTAGGACTAAAATTGGAAAATAATGTTAAATTAATTTACATGTAATTGGAAAAATAAAATATTAAAATCAAAATAGAATCTGAATTGACATTATTGACCTGCATCTCCAAAAAACAACTCTTAAAATTATATTCAAAGTATAATATTACCAATATATTATATGGGATATGTTGGCATCACATTTTGACATCCAGAGGAGAACGTGAAATTCCTTCCTCTCCCAGATGTATGAAGCGTTTTCTTTGAGCCATCCTATGATCATCTCTTCCCTTAAAATACTTCTTTGAATTCATTTCTCCTATTTCCTGTGAATCCCTTAGATAAACTCACTTCTAACTTATGTTCAGAAATCCATTTTAGCTTTTATTTCTTATTATACTCTCAAATGAGGCAATATTCCCTGGCCTCTAATTTCCAAAATGGAAGAGAAGATAAGTGAAATCTGTGTTGGGAAAACTACTTTTAACCTCCTCCCTCATACTTGTATTATGCAAATTACAAATGCTGGACTAGTTTGAGAAGACAGAAAATTCCAGTAACCTTATATTTATTTCCTTTGTCCCAAATTTCATCCAGATTTCTCTCTTTATCATGTAAAATATGAGTCTTAGGTCAGAATGCCAAAAGTCATGAACCTACAGAAGTTGTATATCCAACTTTCACTTATCTCTTTATTTTTATTTCCTTCCCCAGAAATTTCTAGGATGATACATTTCATGTTCTTTTAGTCACCACCACTTCTTCCTCCTAAAGCCTGCATAAAAACATATTGAGGATATTGTCAATAAGAATTAATTAAATGGAAGAAGTTATCTGAGGTTGACCTGAATTCATATTAAGTTAATTTAAAGTCAAAAAATGTTTAATAACAATGACAACAACTATCATTTACATAGTGTTATAAGATTTGCAAAGTATTTGACAAATATTTTATCCTCACAACAATGCTGGGAGCGGAGTGCTATTATTAGCCCTATTTTATAGCTGAAGAAATGAGGCAAATAGCTTAAACTGACTTGTCTAAGGAAGGACACACAGACTCAACTCTTTCTGTATCCATATCCAAATCCAGATATTGTGCCATGTTGTAAAACATGCAAGGTACAGGGCTAAGCAGCTGATGACCTCTGTGGCCTGGGACATTAATATTTTCTCTCCAACTTAATTTCTCTATCTGAAAAATAGATGTGCCTAGTCTTTATTATTGTCTGAACAAAGAGAACTGCAGAAAGATTATTTTGATAGAAATATCAATATCTTTGTGAGAACCATGTGTTGTATGACATGACAATGGAAAGAAAAAATGTTCTAATATTTGGCCAAGAATGATCATAATGAGTGGTGAAATCTCTAGACATTATAATCTAAATGCCACGGTATTCCACGAGGTAGGTCAGGGTCATTATCCAAATTTTACAGCTGAAGAAACTAAAGTGGGGAGAGACAGAATAAGTATCTCAAGGCCACACAGTAAGCCAATGACAGAGCCAGAAAGAAAATTTATGAGATTCTGACTTTTAGTCCAATATTCTATCAATTAAACCTCCATACTATTCCATAAAATGTAGAGAAAGGACTTGGTAAAAAATTCCTATAAAGTAAATCAGAACAATTCACTATTTGATATGAATTCTAATTTAAGGAACAAGAATTGCCAATTTATTTTCCTTGTATTTATAATTATTTCCTTGTGAATTACTCATCATCAAATGTTTCAGAACTATTTTCTACTTTCCCAATGTCCATGGACTGATCATGGCAAACAAGACTGACTTTTAAGGATTCAATATCACACTTTAATTGAAAGAAGCTATTCACAATGATTTTGAAATTAAGAATTTGGCATTTTATGAAGGGTGGGTATATGGGTCCAAACATGATTTCATTAATGTATGAACTGTGTGTGATTTAACTCTTTATAAATGCATATTTTCATCTGCTCTGTAGATTATAATCTCAGAGAGTTGCTTGGGGTATTAAAGAGTTAAATGAATTTTCCTAGGGCACATAGGTTCATGAATCTAAGGCCTTGGTTTAAGAAAGAGATTCAGCACAGGTTTCTTCCCATTTCTCACTACCTACAAGCTTCTGGATTTTTCCATTGTACCCACATCCTGGGCACTTCTATCTTTTACTTGTTATCTTCCTCAATTAAATAATAAGTATCATCTGCACTTACTGCCTGATAGCCATTATTCATCAGTGATTGGCCTTAAACCCAGGTCTTATTGACTCTGAGGATATCTATGTCCAGAGTATCATGCTTCACATTTTATATTTCAATCATTTTAGAACAATTGATTTCATCTTTGCAGGCATTCTCTCTAATGCACAAATTGAGACTCAGTCTCAGTAGCTTTTGAAAATTATCTAGGGAACAGCAAGGCTGAGATTTTGTCTAAAACCATTAGAACAAGGGGATCCTAACATTTTTTTTTTGTTTCATTGACATGTATGACAGACTGTCAAAGCCAATGGATTTCTCAAAATAATATTTTTAAATGCATTAAAAAAATCAATAGGATTATAAAGGAAACCAATTTTATTAAGATAAAGCTTTTTTGCCCATCCAAGTTCACACATTCCTAGAAATATTGGACCCCAGGTTCAAAAATCCTCATCCTAAAAGAAATCTCTAGTAAAGCACTCAGTGAATTTAAGTAAAAATATCAGTCACAATGATTGGTTTTAGTCTTACCAATTGCCTGAAGTTTTCTTTTTTCCAATTGTTGCTTTAGGGTAGTATTGAGACAGCTTGAAATTGCTATGGTCAAACCTCAGGATAATGATTTAAGACTTAGTTATCAAAAAGAACTACCTTTGTATCTTAGAAGATGGTTTTTTGAGTTACTGGGGTTGATATTTTTTTCTATTTGATGTCAAGCTGAAAGCAAATATACTTCTCTGAACTTAGCTAGATTATTCCTTGGATACAACTTGTTGCTGGACCCATATTCAAAACTTTTTGGTGTGATGTTTAATAAGTTTAGAGACATAATTTCTGGGTAGTTAATCATTTTCTTAATAATGCTACCATATTGCCAATAAAATAGGTCAGTGACTCTCTTGAATGATGAAGATGAATCCTAGTGGTGGTCTCACAATTTATATTCCCTTAGAAGGGTGAATTAATGAGGTTGGTGATAATTCTGATTGGTTAACATTTAAGGAGAGAGAATGAATGTTATAGTAAGAGGTAGACCTATTCTAAGGAGGGGTTAGAGGTCTAGGGCATGTAACTTTGATTATGTCATTTACTTCTGAACTGCCTAGCCCTGTTCAAGCTAATCAAAGAATTTATTTCCACCTGTACCTATGTAGAGCTCAATGGGCTTTCCCACCTGGGTTGGAAGATTGAGGAGATTTAATTGATTGAGGAGATTTAATTGAATCTCATTATCAGCAATGTCCCTCAGGAACTGAACAACCTAAAGGCTTCTGAAAAAATCATAATCCTAGTTCAATAATGGCTTATTAACATGAGAAAGAAATAATCCTTTCTCTCTGTCTCATTGGTTTAGCAAGACTATGAGAACTTGTGCTCTTTAAACAACAAAGGATTGAGAAGGGGAGACACACTGGTTTATGTATATCTACCAAATTATATAGCATGGTGAATAGTTACAATGAAAAAAGAAAAATAGAAATAGAAATACCAAAGGCCATTGCCTCAAAAATATATGTGTATAGACATAAAATAAGCAAGATGAATGGGAGGTCCAAACCTGTGAGATAAAATTGACTTTATAGTTATTTCTGAGGTATGATGAAAGAAGACCCATGAGTTGGCTAGAGCTCTGAAATGGTACAATCTGTTAAGGAAAATTCTGTACTGGGAAGACAAGGTAGCACTGCATAATAAGTGAATTCATAGGAGTGGAAAGGGACATGGAAACAAGCAATTTTTGTCATTATCAGGGACACATGGTTAAATGTGGATGGTTAAATGGATGATCATTTACTTGGATATATATTTAAGTCTTAAGTAAAGCCATGAGCTCTGCTTGTTGGTTGGGTGCTTGGTTGTTGAGTTTTGTTCTCAAAGGACAAAAATGAATCACTATATTGGAGTGAAGTTATAGTGTGTCTTACTGTGGCTGATCAGACCAACATGTGGTTGGAGTGCTCTACCACAGGTCAGACATAAATAATCCATGTGAAAATTTGGGGTAGATTCTCTAAATTTGTGCATCTTGAGGTTCTTTTGAGCTACTTCAATTCTGCTTTGTTCACAAAGCATAGCACTTTCTCTGATAAGAGGCCTGGCATGGAATATTGGACAATCCTGTCTAATGTCTCTCATGTCACACAATCATGTCACACACACACAATTCAAAGATCTTGAGAGTGTCCTTGTATCACTTCTGACCCCCATGTGAGAGCTTGCCCTGAGTGAGTTTTTCATAAAATAGTCTTTTGGGCAAGCCCGTTGCAGTTGCACTCTCTACTGAAGTGTTTTTAAAATGCCATTCCTTTTGCATGGCAAAGCACCTGCCATTAATTCTATTCCAGCTGAGATTTACAAGGTAGAAAGCCCATTGTTCATACAAAAGCTGACTGAAATTTTCTGGGTTAGAATTTAAATGAGCATATGCTATGCAAAGATACCAGCCTCACTTTCTCCTCCAGAACCATTAGGGTCCAGTGGCAAGGAATAGATCAGGATGTGTATAGATAGCACTGCATCCTTCAGTAATGAAGTAATCAACAAATGATAATTTTCTTCTGGATCTTGTTCTCACCAACAAGGAGAAATTGATTGCTGAGGTGTTAATGACGTAAACATTGATAAGAATTGATTACTCCCTCTAGAAGTTCATGATGGTGAAAAGGAAAATCAAACATAGTCTGACAAGCTCTATTGTTTCTGGCAGAGTAGCTTACAAAAGGATTCTCCAAAGCATACTAGGTTGACTAAACTGCTAAAGAAGAATCATATCAAGAGGGCTGGGAAAGTCTTAAGAATAAAATTCAAAAAAAAAATATAAAGAGAAATTATTATAGTAAGGAAGAAAAATTAGAATCTTCTTTATGAACTAATGTAGATGCCCACATGTACCAATCATCTGAGAATTTTACATATATATATTTATATTCAAAGGGAATGAAATCTAATGGAGAGTAATAGAAAATTTTAAAAACATGTTAAATACAACAATAATAGTTTCAGGAATGTTAAGTTAATCAATCAAGTAATCAATGAAAAATATTTTTAAAGTTCTCATGTACTAGACATTGAGCTAAGGATTGGGATCACAAATGCAATTCAATTCAATACCATAAATATTTATTTAACACCTCCTTACATGATAAATGTGGTGCTAAGTGCTGGAGATACAAAATGGAAAAGAAAGACAAAATGTAAATGGTACTTGCCCTCTAGTAGTATATATTTTGTATTCTATTAGGAGAGGGGGGAATTAAACATGCATATTAAATATGCATAAGGAGGGGAAGGAAGGCACTGGAAATTGGTGGTAATCACAAACAACTTCATGGAGGAAAATGAAACAGGGATTGAATTGCTAAGGAAACTATGAAATCTGAAAAGTGGAGATGTAGCTTGGGTGTACTCTAGTCCTGGAGCAGAATTGGAGGAAAGGAAAGGATAAGGAAGACGTATAATCCTGATTGAGGAACAACAAGAAGAGAAGTTTGACCTGAACATAGAATACATGAAGTGAACCAGAGTGTTGTAAAATATAGTTCAAAAGGAAGGTTAAAGGCATGGAGTGAAAGGTTTTAGATACCTAAAGGTAAGAATGAGCTGGGTCTGATGAGGCAATCTCAGAACAACAACAAAAACAATAAAACTTTGTTTTTTGTGACATTAGGGAAAAGAGCTGAATCAAGTGACTCTTTGCTTGGTATTTTAATCAGTGACTGGAGATAAAGGCAAAGGTGAAGACTGCATAATGCTAGGAGACATAAATAATTCATATGGAGATTATGGGCAGAGTCCAAAATGGGGTTTTGACATTCTAGAACTTTTGCCTAAATTTAATATGGTCAAATTTAATAGGACAAATGCGAAGTGATAAGCTGGTCTTCAGTAAATAACTCCATGAATACAAGATGGTTGGAGGGGAAAGCATGTTAAACTTAAATATTAGTTTGTTTGAAAATTATCTAAGGATTAATGGACTTTCAGAAATAACTTTAATGACTTTAAGAGTCAATAGTATGCTATGTTAGCTATGAAAGCTAATGTGTTCTTGGACTACATTCAGATATACATAGTTTCTAAAAATAAAGAAGAGATAATTCCAGTTTTATAGTAGAAGTGGATTTATATATTTTCATTTCATTTTATTTTTGCTTTTTACTTTTTTAATTAAAGCTTTTTATTTTCAAAATTTATACAAGGATAATTTTTAACATATCCCCCTACAAAACCCTGTGTTCTATTTTTTTCCCTCCTTTCCCCTCACCCTCTCCCCCAGTCAGCAAGTGATCTATGTTAAACATGTTAAATTTTTCTATACATATTTCCACAAATATCATGCTGTACAAGAAAAATCAGATCAAAAAGGAAAAAAATTAGAAAAAACAAAATGGTATCAATCAACAACAAAAAGTATGAAAATACTATGTCGTGGTTGACATTCAATTCCCACTGTCACTTTGGATGCAGATGGCCTTCTTCATCATAAGACCATTGGAACTGGTCTGAATCACCTCATTGTTGATGAGAGCCACATCCATTAGAATCAATCATCAAATAGTCTTGCTGTTGCCATGTATAATGATCTGATTCTTCTAATTTCACTTAGCATCAGTTCATGTAAGTCTCTTCAGGCCTCTCTGAAATCTTCCTGCTGATCATTTCTTACAGAGCAATAATATTTCATAACATTCATATATCATAACTTATTCAGCCATTCTCCAACTCTGGGTATCCACTCAGTTTCCAGTTTTTTGCCACTAGAAAAAGGGTTGTCACAAATATTTTTGCACATGTGGATCCCTTTCCCTCCTTTATGATCTCTTTAGGATACAGATCCAATAAAGACACTGCTGGATTAAAGGGTATGCACAGTTTGATAGTCCTTTGGGCATAGTTCCAAATTGCTCTCCAGAATGGTTGGATCATCTCACAACTCCATCAACAATGTATTAGTGTCCCAGTTTTCCCACATCCTCTCCAATATTTTAGCCAATCTGAGAAGTGTGAGTCGATACCTCTGAGTTGTCTTAATTAGTATTAAGAGTGATTTAGAGCACTTTTTCATATGACTATATGTGACTTTAATTTCATCATCTGAAAATTGTCTGTTTATACTTTATATTAATGTTGTGAAATATCATGGTTTTATTTTTTAAGTATAGTCAGAAAACTTTTAAGAAAGTAGTTAAATTATATAAAATAATAAAATGTCTTACATCTCATATAGAATTTTAGTTATTCCATAGGCCTAGAGAATTTTTTCTCTCATTTTAAAGCATTAAACATATATGAATCATTTGGGGGCACATTTTACAGATGGCTAAATAGAAATCTACTTAAGTCTTAAGGAAAGCCCAGACCTGGATACTTTGGATCAAACTATTTATTTTATCATATGTATATAATCATTTCAAGGAAATTGAAGTTTGAAAAAGAAAACAAAAGCTCCTCACCTATTTGACTCTTGCTAATCTCAAATGTTAAAAATATATTGTTTTATTTTGGGAGCCAATAATGCAAGATTGAATATGAATTTATACTGGACTCTCCACTAGGAGTAAAACTTGGATTATAAGAGTATACTTGGACTATATTTGGATATATAATACACTCTTGTATTTTATGATGTTGTTTCAAATTTCATGAAATAGTGAGTTCTGAGCAGAGATCAATTTGGTTTTCTCTGAGATAGGATCCTAAATTTGAAGTAATAGCGATGAAAATAAAATAAATAAATAAAACAAGATAACAACAAAACAAACAGCTAGCATTTATATAAGCCTTTGAGATTTACAAAGTGTTTTATATATTATTTCATTTCATCCTCACAACAACCCTGGAAAAGTGCTATTACTATCATCCCAGTTTTACAACTGAGGAAACTAAGGTAGAGAGGTGTTAAATAACTTGCTTAGAGCTTTTTGGCTATAAATGCCTTAGGCTTTATTTGAACTCAATTCTATCCTGATTTATAGTCCGGCCCTCTATCCACTACTAATTCTAGCTGCTTCAAGCTAGAAGGTATCTTATAGAATTCAAAGTTGATCCCTTTAATTTAAAATGAGAAAATTGAAGAATACTACATTTGTAGTAGTAGAGCTAGGATATGAACTTGGCTCCAGAGCTGACTCTTTCTATTCTAAGACTTTTTGTCTAAGGAATGCTATTCTGCAGAGGCTGTGAAAATGACTTAAAACTGCGTCAGCAATACATACTGCAATGCAGAAGCATATATCTAGTAATGATAAAATGTATCCAATCATTTTAATTTCCATAAAATTCTTAGAAAGAAATTATAAGGTCCTACCAAAGTAAAAGTTTTATATCCTTCCAAAACATACTGTGGTGAGCCAAAATATTACAGAGGATGAACAATTTT
Organism: Sarcophilus harrisii; assembly: GCF_902635505.1. NCBI lineage: Eukaryota > Metazoa > Chordata > Mammalia > Dasyuromorphia > Dasyuridae > Sarcophilus > Sarcophilus harrisii. The sequence goes on from NC_045428.1 coordinate 351,942,073, forward strand.
GAAAAAATGGAAAGATAGAAAAGAAAAAGAGCAGTCCAACATGTTCTCAGTTCTAAGGAACTCAATTCAGCGTCATGCAAGTTAAAGATGAAGAAACTTCAAGAGAATAGAGTTTATTCAACTTTCAAACCAAAATTTCTTAATTCTTTGAGAGGTAGAATTCTGAAAATTGAATTTTAAATGGCTCCAAGGAAATAAAAAAATCACTGGTCATAGAGCATAGATTTTATTTAATTTCTATTTGTATCATTTGAGGCCAGAAGCCATTAAACAACAGAGATGAAAATTGAAAAAAAAAAGTCAGTTTAGGGGAGGAGAAACCAAGATGGCAGAATAAGACAGGAACTTAGTTGAATTCTCCTCAAGCCCCTTCAAATACTTAGAGCACCAGAACACACAAAATAGTGAAGACAATTTAGAAGGTCAGCAAAAATGGTCTATTGTACCAAGGTTAGAGGTGAGTCAAGTCCTCTAAAAGGTGAGCCAATGCAGACATTATCACCTCACACTTGGCCCCAGAAAACCTAGAACAGATCTTGGGGTGACTAAATTGGGGCAACATAGGCAATTTCCCAACCTCTCAGTCCATGGACAGTAAGAGAATAGGACAAATGGTCAGAAGGAGATTAAAGGGGTGTCTTTGCTGGCACTTGAGGCAGGACTTTATTTCATTTCTTATACTTGGATCAAGGTCACAATACTGAGAGAGGAGGAGCATTAGCACAACCAAGTTTCTGGCTACAGGGGAATACAGACCCAGGTCACATTTCAGGGTTGAAAAAAAAGTTCTTTGTGTTGCTCACAAACAGCACACACTCTAGGAGAGTGTAGGAGAGCAGAAAATACACCTCTCAGTAGATCAAAGATTACTTCTGAAAAGTTGGAAAGAAGTCCAGAAACTTGGAGCAAGAAGACTCTTTCCATTTTGGAAGCAAAATGCCACCTTAGAATAGAGTTGAGTGTCAAGAAATAGGTTTGAAAATTAACAAACAGAAAAAAAAAAAGATCCTCAGTATAAAAAAGTTACTATGATGACAAGGAAGATTGAAACATACTTTCAGAAGACAACAAAGTCAAAATTCCTGTATGCAAAGCCTCAAAGAACAATATGAATGACTCTCAGGAAGTGCTCAGAAATGATGTTAAAAATCAAGTTAAGGAAAAATCGGGAAGAGAAATGAAAGTGATGCAAGAAATCACAAAAAACAAGCCAACAATTTTGTAAATGAGGAAAAAACAATACTGAAAAAAGAATACCTTAAAAAAAACAGAATAAGCCAAATGATAAAAGGGGCACAAAAATTCAAAGAAAAAAAGAATATGTCAAAAAGCAAAATTATCTGAATGTAAAAAGGTATGCAAAAATTAACTGAAGAGAATACCTTAAAAAGTAGAATTGGTCAAATGGAAAAGAAGGTATGAAAACCTCATTGAAGAAAATAATTATTTAAAATTTAGAAATAGGCAATTGGATGCTAATTCCTTTATGAGACATCAGGAAATAATAAAATAAAAGTGAAAGAAAGAAAAAAAAAATAGAAGAAAATGTGAAATATCTCATTGAAAAACAAATGACCTGGAAATAGATTCAGGAGAGATCATTCAAACATATTGGACTTCCTAAAGCCATGATCAAAAAAGAAAAAAGAGACAGAGCCTAGACATCATCTTTTAATAAATTATGAAGGGAAATTGTCCTGATCTTTCAGAACCAGAGGGAAAAACAGAAATTGAAACAATAACCTGATACCCTCCTGAAAGAGATCCCAAAATGAAAACTCCTGTGAATATTACAGTCAAATTGCACAACTTCCAGATCAAGGAGAAAATATTGTAAGGAGCCAAAAAGAAAGAATTCAAATATCCTGAAGCCAGAGTCAGTATAGCACAAGATTAAGCAGATTCAACATTAAAAAAAAAATCAGAGGTCTGGTAATATGATATTTTGGAGCTAGGATTACAACCAAGAAGCATCTACCCACAAAACTGAGTATATTTTCAGGGGTGGGGAGAATGGATATTCAATCAAACAGAGGATGTTCGAGCATTCTTGATGAAAAGGTTGAATACACATACCCATTCAGTTGGTGTAGAAAACTATCTTAACGTACAGGAAAGTAGTAAGGGAAAAGAATAAAGGAAGGGGCCAGGGGAGAGTTGACAGAAGAGAGGGAAGTTTAAGGGAGGAAAAAGTCAGAAGCAAAACACTTTTGAGAATAGACATAGTAAAAGGAAAGCAAGTAGGATAAAAAGGGAGAAAACAAAATGGAGGGAAATACATAAAAAGGTAATCATTACTGTGAAACAAATTACAGTGAGTTTTTTTTGCTAAAACTTCATTTCTCAAACATAGAAAAGTGAGTCACATTTATAGAAATAAAAGCCATTCTTCAATTGACAAGTGCCCCAGAAATATAAATATGGAGTTTTCAAACAAAGAAATCAAAGATATCTAGTCATATAAAAAATGCTCTGAATCATTTTTGATGAGAAAAATGCAAATTAAAACAACTTTGAGCAACTATCACACACCTATCAGATTAGCTAATATGACAAAAAAAGAATGTGACAAATGTCAGAGAGGATGTGGGAAAATTAAGACTAATATACTAGTGGTAACATTGTATATTAATTCAGCCATTGTGGAAAGCAATTGGAAACTATGCCCAAAGGACTATAAAATCATACATCCCCCTTTGACCAAGCAATACCATTCCTATATCTGTATCCCAAATAGATAAAAAAAGGTAAGGGACTCTATGTATATAAAAATACTTAAAAGCAGCTCTTTTAGTGGTGGCAGTTGGAAATTGAGGGCAATGGCTAACAATTTGTTATATATGATTGTGATAGAATATTATTATATTCTAAGAAATTATGAGTGGGATACTCTCAAAAAAACATGAAAATATTTATATGAACTGATGCAAAGTGCAAAGATCAGAACCAGGAGAATATTGTACACTGACAGCAACATTGTATAATTATCTACTATGAATTATTTAGCTATTCTCAGAAATACAATGATCAAAGACATTTATATAGGACTAATGATGAAAGATGCCATCAATCTCAAGAGAAAGAAATGAAGATCAAAGCTACTTTTTCTTTACATTTTTCTTTTTTTTCCCTCTGTTTTCTTTCACAGAATGACTTATATGGAAATGTGTTTCATATAACCTATGTCAAATTACTTGATTTTCCAATTGGAATGGAGAGGGGAAGGAAGAGAATTTGGAACTTAAAATTTGGAGAAAAAAGAAAGTTAGAATTATTTTATATGTAATTGGGAAAAATAAAATATTAAATAACTTTCAAAAATTAAATATGGGCTTGCAATCCAGCAACACTTCCTAACAATGATATAACCTTGAAATGGGTTACTTCAGGAGATGGTAAGTCTTCTTTCATTGTAGTACTCCAAGTAAAGCCTGGAGGACAGCCCTACAGATTTATTTTAGAAGTGGTAGTGCTTAGAGATTGTGATGGGTTTCAAAGATTTAGTTCATAAATCTGTTAAACTAGGAGAAGCAAACCTACATATATATATATATATATATATATATATATATATATATATATACACTATGAATCACAAATTTTCCAAAATGTATCTTAAATAACTACTCATACATAATTGTGGGAGGAAAAGGTTTCAAGTGGAACAGTGTTATCTATTCATTTCAAAGCTCTTCCATTTGAGATCAGCCTTATTGTTAAAGAAAGATTTTGGAGGATGTAACAATGTATAGAGAACTGGAAAAGTGGCAAGATAGAGAAACAAAAAATTATCATTGCTCAATGTCAATTCCTTCCTATCAATACTTAGTAAATTCTTCATGCCACATTTTAAGTTCCAGATTCAGTGGCTGGCTGGGATGAAGTGAACTTGTCAACTTTCCAGAGTGCAGAATATTGAAAAGGTCAGCTTAGTATAAGTATGATACACCATGTAAGTGATTATCAGGTTAATATCTCATTTGTAATAAGCCTGAGAACTAGAATAAATATTGTAATGTCTGCCATAAAAACATGGAAAACATGTAAGTTTTATTGAAAGGCTGCTTTTCATCTCCATCTGTAAAGGTAAGCAGAAATGTTTGCTCACAACTGTGTTGTTTACCTGAGTAGTGGTCACAATAGGAAAGCTATGTCTATTTAATGTGGACATTTTCAACAAATGGGGAAGAATTAAAATGAAAGATATTAATAGAACTTTTTGTATTCAGTTGTGTCTGACTCTTTATGACCCTCTTTAGAGTCACACAGCATGGAAATATTGGAAGCTAGATATGAACTGAGGAAGATAAATCTTCCTCCCTACAGGGCTGGCACTCTTTTCATTACATTAGCAAATAGAATGTAAAAGTTAGTTTTTAAGTAACTATATGGTTCAACAAAAGAGTTAAAAACATTCAAGTCTTATAGTTGAAAGTTTGGGTGACATTTGACCATTAGCTTCAGTTCTGTTACCATAAAAAACTGGAGAAATGGTTGTTACATGATTGTCTTGGCTATGAAAATAGTTATAGAAGTGACCTTAATTTCATTTATGTCAATCTCAGCCCAGGAGACTTCTCTGGTAATGAGATGGATTTCTAAGCCTTTCTCTTTTCATATAAACCACTTAATGCATTCTAACGAAAATACACACAAATATAACATACAGACTTCTTGATTGTTGAAATTATAAAACTTAGAAGTTGAGAACATACTCTAGGTGGTTACTGAGGTGCCCAATGAAGAAGGAAGGATAATTGCTAATAATACAGAATGCACTTATCTGAGGGCACTCTTTGTCTTTATTATACTTTTAGTCACTGATCTAATGATGAAATCTATTAAACTACAGAATATTTTCCCAAGGGAAGTGGTGGAAGTCTTCTTTTTTTGAAATATTTACAACTAGATTGGACAATGCACTAGAAAACACATGTATTATAGTGAGCACTTGTGCCTCAACCCTTGGGATAGGCAGGATGACCTAATAGGTACTTTTCCATCATTATGTTTCTGATTCAATAGAAGTATTAATAGCTGCTTCATATGTAAGCAGATGAACAGCATTTGAGTCTTCAAGAGAAATTGGGTTTTAGTCTATATAGAATGTCAAGGCAGAGGTGAGAAGACTAATGACAGGAGAATGAAGGATGGTTTAGTGCAAGTTAATTGATTTGGGACAAGAATGGGTAAATGGCAATGTGCTGGGGTTTAGCAAAATGCCTCAACTTTTTGTAAAAAAAAATGTTTTCAGTTCAAGAAAACCCAAAACACATTTGGCTAAACACTTTTTCCCTTAATTTTCAAGCCCATGTGTATTTCAAGGGAAATTTAATCCATGTGTTTCTGATTCATTTACACTTAGCTCATCAAAATGTGGTTTCGTAAGACCTATTTGATGTCTAAGAAGCCTTATGAGCCTTTTTATAAGCCCTTTTTTTTTTCTTTGAACCAGGAAGTTGCATTTTGCCAAAAGTCAATGGGACTTCAACTTCAGAAAATACATATTTCATTGGAAACTTTGAATCCCGGAAGTTTGAGTAAGCAATAATTCTGATAAAAAATATATTCTCACAACTATACTTCATCATAATTTTTAAAAATCCATCTCTGGCTTAGGAAAAAACATTAACTTTGTGAATACCTTGTTGAAGAGACCACAATGGTATTTATGCCAGGGTGTGATAGTGTCAAGAGCTCTGATAACTATCCAGCATTGCATCTCTGGGTGATGAATAATCAGAATGGTAATGACACATTTATTCTAGGGATAATAATATTATAGTGGATCAAAAAGGTATTTAGATTGGCAATTATTCTACCTTAAAAAAGGACAAACTTTTTGCCCTGTTGTTATTGCTCTCTACATGACTTCACTAGTCTTTCAAACAAGAAACAGACAAACAAGACACAGTCAATTTGCTGATTCAGGTGCATGCAATCCCCCTAATCTCACTGCCGGTACTCTTAAAGAGTATCTAGGGTAAGGAAAAACACATCCGGTCCATCAGTCAAGAGTACATGAGAAGGCCAACAAATACTTGCACCTGCAGGCCTACTTACATCTTCTGCCAGTGTGGGAAGCTACATAATGAGGCAGCTGAGTAGCTAAGACTAGTTCTATTCCTTTCCTTCCTCTGTCATCTTCCCCTGGCTGCCTCTAAACCCCTTCCCCACCACACATGAACACACATGAACACACACACACACACATATACACTCATGATACTCTGCAATGGAGCAAATGTGGCACATTCAACCAAGTCTGGGTTGACATGTTTTACACATTACTTTCATTTGATTATTCTTTGGATGAATTCTTCATTGAGAACAAGATAATGAAAACCATACGGCCATTGTACACAGAATCTGCAGTCACTTTGGCTGTTCCCTTACAGCCCATTTCATTTCACAATGACTCTAGATGTAAAACAGCCTTATCCTTTAATGTACTCAAGCAGAAGATAACAATCAGGTGGAATCCTACCCTCTATAGGCTTGGCTGATGTGTTGAACATGACCCAAGTAGTTGCTGTTTTTCCAAGTACATGGGAGAGATATCAGATAGCAAGCATTCCATCTAAGTAGGGATCTAGACAGGGTCACTGTTACCAGATCTAAATTACTGTATATGTTTGGAACAAGGAGCTTCTATGTGGGAGGAAATGAAGGTAGAATAACCAATACAGGTAACAAGTAAGAATTAAAAGCAAGTTGAAAGATTTTGTGATTTGGCCTCAAATTCTGAATTGCTGCCTAAAAGAAATGAATACTTTTTGAGTGTTACAATGGGTGAAAATGAGTATGTACTAAGATTGTGTACTGGGATTTGACTGCTCACAACCAAATGATCTTTCTCTCCTCCCCCCCCCCCCTTTTTTTTTCTTAAAATCAAGAAATTCAGAATACAAGTATGAGGAATAAGAATTATTCACAAATTCAAATTCCTATATTTGTGCTCAAAGCAATAAAAATATAGATGAGATCTCTGGCATCTGAGCAAGCAAAGTATTTATTTTCACTTTCTAATTTGCTACTTCTTAAACAGACATATATGAAGGAACATAGGATAGAGAAATTCATATCTGAAATAGTAAAGAAATATTGTATAAAGATAAGAAACATGTTTTGTCTTAAATATCTGAAGAATGGTGTCTAGAATTGGAAAAAAAATACTAGTTTGGGTGGCCTAATTGAGTAGCTAACTATCTTAGTTCTTGAAATATAGTAAACATTTTGTGATTTCTTGTGAATTAATTAATATAATGAAAAAGACAGACGCTAATCTGTGAATTATCTTTTAGTATGGGAGAAAAATGTCACAATAATAATATTCATTATCTAGGTATTCATTGTTTTACATGATCAAGATTCTCAATAAATATTAACTAAATTAAGTCAATAATCAGTTAGTAAGTATATCTACTATGTGCCAGACATTGTTGTAAACAGGGGTGATACAATGTAAGGAAAAAATAGTCCTTGTTCTCAGAAAACTCCTAGTCTAATGGGAGCATCGATGTACATTTATCTATATACTAAATAAATATAAGTTCATAGGAAGTAAAATCAGAGAGAAAGCACTAGCATTGAGGGATAGGGAAAGTCTTCCTGCCGAAAGTGGATTTGAGCTAAGTTTTGAATTAAAGCAAGAAAAGTCGAGAGATGAAACCAAAAACGAAGGACCTGCTAGGTACAGGATAGAGACAATTAAAAAGCACAGAGATGAAGGATGAAGTGCCATGTATAAGGAATGATGAATAGGCCACTGTCAGTAGAACACAGAATACACGAAAATGAGTAAAGTGTAAACACATTGGAAAGCTTAAAAAAAGGGACCAAGTTTGAAGGGCTTTAAAAGCCAATCAGACCTTATATTAATTCTGGGATGCAATAGGGAGCCCTGTAGTTTATTGAATGACAGGGTCTGAAGAAAAGTGAATAGGTAAAGTAATTGACCTGAGGCAATAACACCAACTAGGAAGTTCTGGCAATAGTGTGGGCTTGAGGGGATTAAGGTATGACTCTACAGGAGAGAAGGAGGCAGACATGATGTAAAAGTAAAACAAAAGACAGTTCTTCCCTTCAAGGAATTCACATTCTAATTGGGGATTCTAATACACAAAAGGGAGATGAAAACTGAGGAGAAGAGAGGAGAGGAAAAGAGAGGAGAGGTGAAGGTGGGGAAAGCATGTTGGTTCTGAAATTTGGAGAAAGTGCATAGTCAGAGATGTGAGAGACAAATGAAGGAAGACTGCCACCAAAAAGAAGTTTGAAGAGAAACTCACCAATATAAGAAAAAGCGATTTTGTTGGTGTAGAGGGGATTCCATGGTACATAGTTTTTGGTATTTTGTTCCAGAGAGAGGAGGCCTTGGGAAGGAGGGAACTTTAAGGATGAACCAGAAACTTTTTGACGTTTGAGGGTATCTAAAGACAGGAGCAAGCACTTGGAGAGGCACAAATGAGGCTTCTCTAATCAATATTATTTCTAAAATTCTGAACTAAAAGAATATTAATTTATTAATAATTAGTTTTATTGATTTGAAGTCAAATGATTATTGAATTGAAATAAACAAAATGAATTCCAAAGAACTAAAATATATAATTTATAATTTTGGATGTGAAAATCAATCATTCTGCCAATAGAAAGAGAAATTTGGGGTCATCAAAATGATTCTGTTTTCAGTACTGAAGGAATCTTCCTCACCTCATAACCATTTACATTTAATGAGTAGGGGATTTGAATTTTCAATTCAAGGTGAATCAATTCAATTAACACCTATTAAGTTATTAAGCACTTATAATATGCAAAGCACAATAGTAGGTATTGGTGATATATAGACCTCAAAACACCCAGTCTTTTTTTTTTCTTTCTTTCCCAAGAAGCATAAATTTTATTAGGAAGATAAAGTATGTTCATAGTGAAATAGATACAGTCATTCCTCAATGTTCATGGATTTTTACATTTGTGGTTTCTGTTATTTGTGAATTGGCCATCCATAATTAATGAGTATTTTAAAAAAATAATTTTTTTCCACAGCATTCTGAGGAAAAACATAGATGACACACATGTAAAGAAAACTAAAGAAAAATATGTCATAAATACATAAAAACTATATACTAATTTACAATAATTCAATGATTTCACATAATCTATTTTTATCATTTTTACATACATATATTTTATTACAAATCGTTAAAATTCTATTTAAAGTTTCAATATGGCTCAAGAACTCATAATACACAATCACTTTAAGAATGCATCCTCTTCGTATCTCCACCATCTAGACTCAATCACATCATTTTGTCTTACAGTGATATTTGTATTTTGTGGGTTTTCTGTAGAAAGAAGGAAATCCTTGAAGAAGTTGTTGCACAATGGCAATTGAAAGGCTCTGTACAGTATACAAAAATACTAATTTCTCTTGTGTAAAAGCTTCAACTTTGTATGGGTATAGTATATTGTTTTATTTCAGTGAAATAAATATGATCAGAATTATTAAAAATGAAGGTTTGAGATAAGATTCAAAATAATTTGCTATTTTTCACATTTGTGGGGATTCTGTTCCTCTATCCTTTTGAAAATCAAGGGATGAGGCTTTAAGTAATTTGGAAGGGAGAAAAAGAAAGAGCGAGACAGAGACAGAGATGGAGTTGGAGAGGAAATGGAGACAGAGACAGAGATGGAGATGGAGACGGAGACAGAGAGGGAGTGAGAAAAGGGGGAAAGAGAGAAATAGATAGAGACATAGAGATCTGGAGACAGAGATAGACAGAAAGACAGAGAAATAGAGACATAAATAGAGCTAAAGGAAAGAGGAGCCATTGCAGAGTTTAGATGAGTATTAAAGATATGTCACTTCACTTAAGTTTTGAAGTAAGTTAATGATGCTAAAAAGGTGGCTGTGAAGAGGGAGTCCATACAGGGCATGGGAAACTGTCTATGCTAAGGCCTAGAGATTGAAATGGGATTCAAAGCCAAAAGCTGAACATTAAAGAGAGTAATATATAATAAGACTGAGATCATAGGTTGAACCTATATAATGGGGAGCTTTAATTGTTAATTTTGAAGATTGGTATTTTATCTTACAAACAATGGGTAATTGCTGAAAATTTTGGCATTGTTACCCTAGCTTTTTCTCTAGGGGAGGGAGGGACCATTGTATTAGTTTTTTTTTAAGCATTTAGAAAGGTTGGCCCAGAAACTGATTTGTTTTCCTTTAAAAAAAAATTCTGCAAGGATGATTTCAGAAAAGGCTGGAGAGACTTCATGAACTGATGATGAGTGAAGTAACTAGAACCAAGAGAATATTGTACACAGCAGGAACAGATTATATGATGATCATTTCTTAAGGGATATGGTTCTTTTTCACAGTGAGGTGATTGAGGCTAGTTCTAACAGACTTGTGATAGAGAAAGCCATCCACATCCAGAAAGAGGAATATGGGGATTGACTGTAGATCATAACATAGTATTTTCAATTTTTGTTTTTGGTGTTTTCTTACTTCTTGTTTTCTTTCTCAATTTTTTTCTTTTTTATCTGATTTTTCTTGTGCAGCATGATAATTGTGGAAATATGTATAGAATAATTGCACATGTTTACCATATATTGGATTGCTTACTGTCTAAAGGAGGGGGTGGGGGAAGGGAGAGAGAAAAAATTTGGAATACAAGGTTTTGCTAGGGTGAATACTGAAAACTATCTATTCAGATATTTTGAAAATAAAAAGCCTTAAAAATGTTCTGCAAAAACAGAAGATCACTGTACACAGCAAGGATGAGCAAATATGCAAAACTCAGTTATCTGATTAAGACAATGATCCAAGACAATCCCAAAGGAGTCAAGATGAGAAATACTCTGCCCCTTCAGAGAGAGAGTTGATAAACTCAGAATTGAGTTTATTGAAGCATACACATTGAAGCATACTTTAAAAAATTATTTTTAAAAAATTGTTTTATTTTGTTCTTGTGTTTTTGCCACATGGTTAGTATAATCAAAATTAAAATGCTTTCCTTCTCAAAAAGGGAGAAAGGGAAGTAAAGAGTGAGTTAATTTGGAATTCAGCATTAAAAGTGATTGTTAAAAATTCTTTCATATGTAATGGGAAATATTTAATAAATTAAATAAAAGTGCTTTTTTTAAATGTTTTGCTAAGAAGAATTAATAACTGGCCAAGAATTTGATTTGGTAGTTTTCTAATGACACATAAGCATCAGTTTTATTTTCTGATAATCTATTGTGAGTAGGTAAATCTGTTTTTCTTATATATGTACATATGTGTGCTTGTATGTGAGAAGAGGGGGGGGATGGAAGAGAGAGAGGGAGGGAGGGAGGGAAAGGAAGGGAGAAGGGGAAAGAGAGGAAAAAGGGAAAAGAGAGGGAGAGAGAAATAGAGTTTACTTACAAAATAGAGTAATTTGAAAATAATAGACCAGACTAGAAGGCAAGAGACTTGGGTTCTGTTCCCAGATCTGCCATTAATTAACAGTTTGACTCCAGGCAAGTCATTTGGTGTCTCCAATTCTTAGTTTCCTCATCTGTAAAATGAAGGGATTAGAGAAGATTATTTCAAAAGTTCCTTTAAACTACGACATTCTATGGTTCTTTAGTCAATACATAGTAATTGAAATGAATGTTTTCATGGCATAAAAACCTTTGGGGGATGTGATAACTCTGGTTTAGTAAAGACAGAGTCAGAAAGGAGTCAGAAAGTCCAAGTTCTAGTCCCTTTGCTATTTAAAAATGAGGTGAACTGACGTTTAATGTCTCTGTGTTTGAGTATCCTCATGTGTGAAGTGAGAGAATAGGTCTTGATCTTTAAAGGCCTCTTGCATCTGTAAAATTTTATGATTTTAGGTTACTACTAATTATATGATCTTTCCTTTGAGATATTTTTTTAAAAAAGTAACAGCTCAGGTGGCAGCAAGAAGTACTAGGTGTTGCAGCTAGACTTAAGCATTTTCTCTTAGAACTCAGAGTTGTTGTTTGTTCTTCTTGAAAAGGAACCACGATATCAGGGAGTTGATTCCTTGACATGCAAGGGAATTGGATTGAAGTGAGGGAGGCTGGGCAAGGTCCCCTGCCTCACTTACCCCTCTAGAGCCATCTGGGTCCAGTGGCCAGATAGAGATCAGGATCACTGGAGATGGCCCTGGATGCAGTGGGAGACCTTGGCCTTTTTAAACTAATGTCTTCAAGAGGTCTAAGTTTGACTGAGGTTGCATCCATTCAGTGATTAAAATTAGGTAGCAATTGAGGGGAAGGATCTCCTCTTTTATCTAGTCCAAAGTAATAAAGAAATTAATTAAAAAATAATAGCACTCATAGTACTCTGCTAACAAAATCAGTATTATTTCTCTAGTCTACTACATACTCAACAATGAGCTGGTCCCAATCAATATGCTGGTGCATAAGTATATTAACAGCACCTTCTATATCTAGTGCTAAAATTCTGATTTCTTATTTGGTGCTGGGGGCAACTTTGGAAACTGAAATGAAGTAAACAAAGGAAAAATTAGAAGTGTTATAAAAATTAAGATGATTTCAATTCAGGTAGAGCAATTCTGACAGGGAAATTGTTCATATGCATTGCCTCAGCATCAGGCCAGATTGATCTATATCCTATAGGGCAAAGAATTAAAATTCAACCTATGGAAAGTCAAGGTTTGAAAGGATAATTATACCTTTGCTCTGAGATCCAATAAAATAATAAACCTCAAGATTACTCCTACAAAGAAGATAAGAGAATAATTTAACATGTAATTTATGGATAATGAACAGTTATATGATGAAGTAGATAACTATCAGACCTGGATTTAGGAAGTCTCATTTTCCCAGCCTCAGATTATTATTTAACTGTGTGACCTGTTTGGCTCAATTTCCTCATTTGTAAAAGAAGGAAATAACAAATCACTCCAGTATCTCTACTGAGAAAAGCCTCCCAAATGGGTGATAGTTTAACAATTGCAATAACTACATGTGAAATCACAGAAATTTTATTATCTGTACCTCTGAATATGAATATAGAATCATAATTTTGAGCTAGATTCCTATATATCATCTATCCAAAATTCCTAATTGTGTATGTGAGAAAACTGAAGTATAGTGAGATACAATAACTAGCCCTAGGTCAAAGCAATCAGCAGCAAAGCTGGAATTTGAATTCACTTTCTCAGATTCCAAATTCAATTCTCTTTCTTTTTTTTCTCTACTAGGCCACTCTGATTTTAATTGGTTTATTATTGAGGAAAATTGTACAGTATCCTTTTATTTTACTTACTTTTAAACTATAATTCTTCAGGAGCACCTATAGCTCATTGCTGAAATTCCTATTCCCCCCAAATATGGATGTTATATACAAACTTGAATATGTCTGCTTGTCATGAAGGAAAGGGGGGGAAAAAGGTAACTTCTAAACCATAATTCCAAACAAGCTTCCCAAGGGTCACTCAGACATTTTTATTAAAAGGAAAAAACAATATGGTGCTTCCATTATTCTTTCATTTTGCAAAATGTCAAACTCTATGTGATCCTTTTAGTTTCTATGGGTGTTCCAAACAGAGCACATTTAGAGGTAGAACTAATACCCCGCAAAGCAAGTATAGATCAGAATGTGCATAAAAAGGCAATCATGACTTACACTCTCTCCCTCACACACAGAGTATCAAAAAACCATTTAATCTGACAGATAGAAATAAAGTGTAAGATTTCTATTGAACTCCCCTATCTACAGCATCTATTTTTGTTCAGTCCTGTCTCAGGAAAATGATGATTTTCAAGTGTCTAAAGGATATGCACGTCATGATGAATTTGGTTTACTCTTTCACCTCTCAGACCTGAGAAAAGGTCACTGGCAGTTCATCTACTTGAGTAGCCAAATTGGTGTTATTTTCAGAAGTTGGATATGGGAGTGAGACAACTTAGAACAAGAATGCATATTTTGCCCACACTCCTTGCCTAATCCCCACTTTCCCTAAAAAATGTCATACATATTTATCTTTATGTTTGGAATTTCAGAAATTGTTGAGTGAGTAAAATCAATGAATCAAGCATGTGAATTTAGAAGAGTACAAACTTCATTCTAAACCCACAGCAAGAAAAGTACTTTATTAAAGGAATGAAAAAGTGGAGGATTTTTTTTTTTAATTTTTCCTTATCAGAAGCCACGCGGACTTTTCTGTTCTTCATCCCGTGTGCCTACCTATAACAGTCCAAAGGTGAAATGCCTGAATATTAAGCCATAATCAATCATTGTACACACACTAATTACTTTCTGTCCTCCTCTTTCCTTGTCATCATGGTCCAGAGCAGGTTTTTTGAGACTGAGTACATTCATCTGAGCTATTAGCTGCCACGCTCCACCGCATCCTTGTATGATCTGCCTGGTCCCAGACCCCCAGAGAACATTTGTGCTTGCATACTGTATGTGAACTTTAGATAAATAAATAAACAAGGGAAACAGCTTCCAGATAATTGAAAGCGAATGAAGGAGGGAGCCAAAAGAAAACAATTTCTCTAGGGATAAGCCGGCTAAGGTGGCAGGTATGATTAAAATCCATATGATTTATGGGTAGGTGTGCTACTAACATGACAGCCCTTTAGTGCTTGTTTGTTTGGGTGCATTTGACAATAAAGTTTTTTTGTTGTTGTTGTTGGGTTTGCTGCGGGTTTTGCTCAGGAGTTAGCCACTCAGGAATTCCTAGTGCCTGACTGAGCAGTAATTTAGCAAGCTCTCTTGTGCTCTTTTCCTGTCAGCATTAACATGTCAATTCATTTTAATAGTCTGGGCATGCTCAGTGGGCAAGCATTTTCTCAGTAGGTATCCCATGAGCCCACCCTGTGGTGCAGAAATGTGTTATAGCTTGTCTCAGACCACGGAGGTTTCAGCAGGTTTATTTTCATTATGGCCAAGTATATTTATTAAAAAGCCAAAAAAATATATAAGATCAAGACCATAACAAATTAAAGGACATGCACATATTTGATTAGTAATTTAAACTTTTCCATAGAATAGGTTATCATCCGACATCATTATTGTTTTTTTGTCTTTCTTTTAAGTATGTTGCCATTTCCTCTAGTTTTTGGAAGATAAATTTTCTATAATCATGATTAAAAGTTGAAATGGCATTTATACGAAAGTAGAATTAACTTGCCATCTTTCTCATTAAAGTGTTTTCAAATATCTTATAAAATACTCTTTTGTATAACATATTTGTATATGTATTTGTCAATTTTTCTGTTGGTTAATCTATCTATCTATCTATCTATCTATGTATCTGTCTATTTATTTGAAATCACTCCTAGTTTCTAAGATTAGTTTTTGTTTGTTTTCCTGGACATATTTAAAATTTTAAGTTTAGGAGAGTTAGCAAATACCTTATCAGAAAGGTGTCCAAATAAACCAATACTAATAATTATTATTTATATGGTACTTCCAAATTTGCCAAGTCTTTCAGTGATATTGTCTCATATGAGCCTTACAACAACTATTATCTTCTTTTTAAGATGAGGTTCATCATAAGAAAGCAGGCTGAGGAAAGAAGGCCTATTTTCATGTAGTTCCTGTATCAGGGGATGCATCTAACATGGTCTTCAAGAATTCTGATTGAAGAATAATTATGCATATTGTATATACTTGTAATGAGATCTTTAAAAAACATGTAGTATTTTCTTATATAATCAATTTGTGCATCATACATATGTCTGCATATATGGATATGTTTGTAGCTATGCAAACAAATTTATATACAAAATAGGTTTACAGACATAAGATCATATAGTAACATATTTGGCCATATATGCACATGTATATCTATATACAAACATACATACATACATATAAAAATATACCCATTTCCTAGACTCTTTTGGATTACTAGTTGTATTGAATAAATATACGTATCTTCACTTTTATTCATCTCCCATTTTTCAAAGTCAAAACTCTTAGTTTCCCATTAACCTGTAGTTATATTAATGACTACTCTTTTTCATGATACAGATTTTAACATTTTGATACCAACCTATCTTGTACTATTTGCCCTAAATCTTCTTAGAAATTCCCAATAGTAGTTGACCTAAAGTCTTGGGAAACTTTATCATGTTCTCTTGATATTCAATGGGTATGTAGTCTGTCTATGCATTAGTGCTTGATCTAACTAGGGAATTGGTTGATCTTCCCTGACCCTCACCAATTTGCAATTATTTTATGGCCTCTATTTTTAACATTTCCCTGCAAAATTCGGTATGTATTGTAACCTGATTGCACTTTCCATGTCCTTTGACTGATTCTTTGCTAACAAACTTGCTGGGGGTATGCTGGTGTTAAAATGAATAGACTGCTTTATTTCAGTCATTAACATATTGAAATAGGTACACTTGGAGTTGCACACATATCTTCTCATCTTTATCTTTTCTTTAAGTTGCTGTTTATTTTAGATTTTCCTCTGAGTAGTTTATCTGACTACACACAAATAATTGATTCAGAATTATGAACCCCATTCCAGGAACAAGTTCCTATATGTGAAAATATAGGAAATTAAGTTTTTTTGAGATTCTGTTTATACCCTGAAATATCTAGGATGTCCTATTTTTTCTCTTTAAGAAAGTATTTTTTTAAGTACAGGTTCTTGACTAGCCTCTAAAACTTTTATATTGTTATTTGTTAATCCTAACCAAACTTGTTGAGTAATACTTTGATGTTCAGTATCAAATAAGGCAAAAAGTAAGACATATACATGACAAAGATTTACCTCAATTTTAAGGAAGATATATAACTCCGAGTTTAAATGAAACAGGGATTCCATAAAAATCATAATGTTCTCATAATTTCCTGTTTATTGATGCCATTATGAAATTGTGCTGAATGTGTCAAATTCAATATATACTAAAGGATTGTCTTAATGAGATATGTGACCTCCAAAAAGGAAATTGCTCCAATAATCCACATAGAGAAGTGAATAAAAAATGCTTGTTTTCAAAGCTTTGAACACTCATTTGAATAGCCAGTCTATTGAATTAATCTACTGATATATGCCCAACAAACTACATCTTTCATCTGCTAGAAATCTTTAGTGACGATTTGCAAGTAGCTAGGTGGTGCAGTGAATAGAGCACCAGCCCTGAATTTAGGAGGACCTGAGTTCAAATCTGATTCAGACACTTCCTATCTGTGTGACTGTGGGCAAGTCATTTAACTCCAATTTCCTCAGCAAAAAAAATAAAATAAGTATATGGGATATTCAAAATAATCTAACACCTCTAGTTTGTCAGGATACTCTCCTACCTTTGGTGTCCACCTTCCCTCAATTCTTACTTGAGGCTCCAAAAACCTATAGCTTGTGCAGTAGTCACATTTTGGTAAAACCATTTTAACAGATATGCTAACCCTGACTGAGTGTAACTGACATACTTCTATCAGTGAGTTAGGAGGTTGTCTACCCAAAGCATGTAAAGACTTACCCCAGTAGACTGGGGACATGAGAACAATTTGCTCCAAATTCACAAAGAGGGATGAAGCAGACTCTGTGGAACACTTAGCACTTAGTCAAAGACACCAGGGTCATCTACTTTATCCTATGCCATAAACTTGACTTTCATCTTGCCACTTGGATTTTGATGATTCTGGAAGAGACTAAGGCTGACATCTTTGTGCAATTCTGTCTCACATAAATCCTATTCACACACAGATCAAGACATCACCCCATGATTTCATTTTTTCTCTTTGAAAACGAAGGAAAAACAATAATATACAAATTCCTTAGTTCAGCATTGCAAACCCTTTATAAGCTTGATCCAGTCTACCTTTCCAGCAATACCTCATATTAGTCTCTTTTTCTCATTCTACTGCCAGCAAATCAAGCCAACTTGCTATTTCCCTAAAAAGGCATTGTATCTCCTACCTACATTCCTTTGCAAAGGCTTTTTCCCTCATGCTGGAATAAATGCCTTCCTCACTTCCATCTTTCAGAATTTATATCTTCCTTTCAGCCTCAGTTCACATGTCATCTGCTAAGGAAACTATTACTTTCACTCATTGTTCTCATTCACTCATAGGACTCTCTTTCAAACTAGAACATATATAGTTATCTATTTATTTGTTGTGTTTTCCTCCAGCCAAATTAATTTCAGAAAAAAAAATGAGTATTTGGAAAGTTTTGCTTTTCCTTTTGTCTTCATATTTTCAGGAACTTTTACAACATTTTATATAAATGAGGTATTAATGCTTTTGAACTGTATTAGGTTTATGTGGAAGACACCAGGAGATGCACAGGGATGAGTTTCTTCTCAGACACCTTATGCTAGTGTCCCAGGGATTTTACTTTCATTTGTTTCCTTCCTTTCTTCCAATAAAGGCAACTTTTCTGCTTCTTGTCCTAGGAACAAAGCTTTAACTAAATTCCTTAAGAAGGGAAGAATCATGGCCTGGAGGGCAATATCCCACAGAAGGAAGGATCTGGACAGAAAGTTGGGAACAGATGGAGTAAACCTCAGGGGAGGATAAATGCTAAATGATAGTGGATAAGGAAAGGGGAAAGAAAGTAAATAGGCATTTATATAACTCCTACTATGCACCAGATACTGTGCTAAGTGCTTTTACAAATATTATCTCATTGGCTCCTCAGAACAACTCCATGAGGAAGGTGTTATAATTATCTTCTTCATCTTTAAAGTTAAGGAAACTAAGTCAAACAGGAATTAAGTGACTTACTTAGGATCACAGGGCTAGCAAGCATCAGAGATCAGATTAACTCAGATTTTTCTTACATGACAGTGTTCCATCTGCTGTTTCCCTAACTTTCTCTAAGATCAAGGAAATCAAAATCTGAAAGTATCAGTAGAGAGAAAATATTATACTAGCTATTTCTCCTGACATAGGATATAGGAGAACCTGAGAAAAGGAACGTCCTCTATTATAAAGAGTAGTCAGAGATACTATGTCTTCCAGAAAGAAGCACATTCAAATGAACTTCTCTTGAATTTGGAATTTATTTGATATGTCAACTAATTTTTTTTTCAAATCTTCCTTGGGGCAAGCTGTATAATGATTGAAACAATTTCCTTGGATCTGTATTCTTCTCAATGATTTAGACTAAATGATTTAATTGAGGATAACATACACTGCTATGTTCTATAATCATCTCTACATATAACACTGCCACATCTTTTCACTTTTAGGACATTTAGGACAAACCTCCAGTATCTTATACAACATCTTGCATAGAGTAAGCACTTGAATACTTTTTCAATTGGATTGGTATTGTGTCTACTACTGAGTTGTGTTCAGCATTGAATGAGAGAATGAGAGCTGAATGGATTGCATTCAGAAAATCTCAGAGCACTGAACGTGCTCTCATGTTGTTCTTAAAAGGAAGAAGAAAAAAAGAAAAGATTAGAATTTGTGTAACCCAGAGGGCAATAAATAAATTCATGATAGAGGCACATAGGCTGCTTTCTATTAGCAGAGATGTTTTCCCAACAAGGAGCATAAAAGGCATTGTCAAAGAAATGTATCATCAGAATAAAAGATGGATCAATTATATACTAAGAACAAAGTTGAGAAATGATTAACCTGAGTGATATATTTGTACTTAATTTTTTTTCAAAAAGATAAAAAAAGGCAAACTATGTTAGATTCTTTTTTGAGGGTTCATGGAAGGAGATGAATCAGAATCTTATAGGACGAGAAGGCACAGATGAGATGGTGACATATGACCATAGAAGTAGTATTCATATTGAGGAATTTATGAATCAGAGCACCAGTTCTTACCAGTAAAATTCTGTGTTATAAGTCTTGGAAAGAAGTACCAAGATGCTGAATCAGATGAGTTCACATAAGCAAAGACAAATTAATATAAATGTAGTTGTTATTGTTATTATCATCCTATAATTGTTATTGTTATTATCATCCTATTCTAAAGACAACTGTTCAAAACATTATACTGTACTAGATTTACTCTGTCTAGTATTAAAGATAAATTGAAATACAAATCTATCTGACAAAAACTCCAACAAAAACACTTTTGGGATTAAGAGAAGGAACTGCTTGTACTATGATTCTGAAGGGCAAAATTGATGGAAAAAGATAAAAGTAGGTGCAGAAGAGTTAAGGGGTATAAGAAATGTATAGAAGAGCAAAAAGTATTTAAAGTGAAGTCACTCTTTTCTTTCCATAGTTGTTATGTTACAAAACTTTTCCTTAGGTGTTCATATCTTTCTATATGTAGTATATACCTTGTTCAGTAGAATAGGAATACACACAGATAGAGATCCAATTTAATAGGATTACTAATGGGATGAGAAAAAATATGGAGAAAAATTCACACTGTCTTCTGAATATTTGTAACCTACCTTTTATAACTCCCTCTGAGTTGTCTCAACAGGGCTTGGTAGTTATGCAAAAATAATAAAGGAGAAATGAGACCTTGAAAGAGTTAATTTACTTTTCCCTTGTGAGCACTCTGCTCCCAAAGTGTTTTACACATATTAAGTCCAGCAAGACTAAGCCCCATATCTACAAAGTGCTTTCAGATCCTCAGGGATAGGTGCTAGGTTTTTATGAGGTGCTCTACTTTCACATTCATCAATTTTTATCAAGGAATGTTAATTATAATGAAACAAATTATGGAACACATTTCATATGTTCATTCTTCTCTTTGTATACAGGAGCTCTGTTCATTTGTGCTCTCAGAATTTCTGGGTGGTAATGGATTCCCTAAATCACAACCTTTTTAAAAAATCAAAATTCTCCAATTATTTTTCAATGACTTTGTAACAAATTGTGTAAAGTTCAAAGGAATAATAATGGAGGACTTCAGATCACAATTGAAAACAAATCTCTCTAAGTGGACAAAGCTGTATATTAAACTTCAAGACTTATTTCTATCTACTATAGGTCTTTTTCTTACAGACATTCACATTTTTAATCTCCCAGAGTAGCTACAGAAATAAGCTACAAAGTTAAAGAACAGTTCCTTAGAAATATCATTTAACTGAATGAAATATATTAAGAATTAAACAAAACAGAACAAAACAAATCCACTCAATATCAAAACAGGAGCAAGGTTGGCTGCTAGATTCTGTTATCATGTACAGTACTTTGTTATGTGTATCTCTATAACTGATAAAAGTTATAATTCCATATTTAAATCAATTTTCAAAATTATTATTTTGAATTTAGTATTATGCCAGACCTAAACTTAGAGAGACATTAACATTCAGCAGTCAAAATATACTACCTAATAATTTGTTTTTATGGAGGAGAGGAGGAAGCTGGAATATTGAAATTATTATTTCCTTTAAATTCCTTTGTCAGTTTTTTTTTTTTTAATCTTTGAATTTATAGCTTCCCTGTTACATTGAAGGCACTTATTAAAGAATTACTTGATCCTGGGAAACTTTACAAAGGCATCCTGTGTGATTCATTATCATATTATTTAGACTCAATTCGTAAATCATGCACTAATGACACTAGCATCTTTGTAGATCTTTTTAAATATAGATGAAATATGAGTTTTCTTCCTAGGTACAAAACGTCATTAAGGGCTCAGGTGGTTAAAATCAACATGAAAGATACATGCTGCATTTTCCCTCCTTAAATGCAATCATGTAATCAGATTTCAAGTCATCTTACCTACCTCACTTACAGCTTTATGGAGATTAATTAGTTTTTAGACCTCAGTCACATGATCTTTTCTGACTGCCACTTAGCTACATTTGCTAGCTGACTAGAACCTGTAAGCTGCCTTCTGCCCCAGAGGAGAGATTAAATTTTAGTATTGTTTGTCTTCTTTCTTTGATTTAAAGGTAGATTGTTTCATTCATAGTTCAATTATTCTTTTTTTGTTAATTAGCCATGCTGCTGTCATTTTTTTCTTGGGGAAGGTGAGTATTTGAAGATGAGGAAGAAGAAGAAAAAAGAAATAAAAGCTTCCATTTCAGTTCAAAAGGTGTTAATGATAAACTTCCCTCTCATTTAACTACAAAGACTTTGTTTTTGTTTGATCCAAGGGTTAGTGATAAAACTGCCTTTAGTTCATTTTTTTTTTTCATAACTAGGACATACATCAAAATTGAATTCGTCTACCTGAAAATCCCTTTAGCATCCGGGTTGCTGGAAGTTCAACATGATTAGAAGAGAAAACATAAGTCTCAAGGCTTAACGCCCTTGTATGTATTCAATAGTGTCTCACTCTGTGTGACCCCATTTGGGTTTTTCTTAGAAGAGATATTGGAGTTGTCGTTTCCTTCTTCAGTTCATTTTACATACGAGGGAACTGAGACAAAGAGAGTTAAGTGACAAGCCCAGAGATACAGTGAATAAGTGTCTGACACCGTATTTGAACTCGGTATTTATCAGGCTTCCTGATATGAGGTCTAGTCCTGTATGTACTGTACCAACAAGCTGACCTAATTGACCTGAAGAATCAAATATTTCTTATGAGGAATAAAGGAAAAGTAAGATTATCTCAGTTAGTGGGATGAGAGAATTCTACCCTCCCCCCCTACAAAAATTGTTTTGTGGTTATTAATCAAATTAACCTTTATGATATTCTTTGAAGATTGATGTTAACATCTATACTCTATAGATAAGAAACTTAAAGCAAATATCAATGAAATAATTTATCTAAATCTCAGTTTTTCTATATTCTTATAAAAAATACACACAGACAATCTTTGATAATTATTTTTTTCACCACTCTACCCTTCACCCCCAAATTATCCAGGGAGCAAAATAAATGGAAATAACATTTTTCCCACTCACGTTGTATAAATTATTACTTGTCTTGGATGAGTGTGCAAGTGGCTATTTGCAGCTCTGTTTTGCTGACTGAGTCAGGATTAAAACAGAAAGATCCCAACCTTAGCCTATGTTATTCCACTCGTCCATGGACTGTCTACAGGGAGATAAACAAAGGAGGGAAACATTGAGAAACTACTTCAATCTACTTTACAATATGTGATTAAAAAAAGAAAAGAAACCTTGTCTAGTACAGTTGTTAAAACATTGATATTTCTAGCTCCGGTCCTAATTAAGGTGTAATGAGAGATTTGAAGTGCAGTGAATTTACTTCATTCACGTCACTAAATCAGTGAACCACAACTAGACTTACAGCTTCAGGGAGAAATAGGACCAAGTGAATTAGTTATCGTATAACTCTAGAGAAGGTGGTTCAGTGCTGGGGCCACTGGGGCATAGACACGTGTAGTATGTATGACTGACTCAGTTCTATTTGACTGCAGATTTCCTTTCATAGACACTTAGCAATAAACAGTCACCTCATTTCAAGAGGACTTGATTCTATAAACATGTGGAATTTCGTAGCTTTTGCATGAAGCCACAGGCTTTTCGCTGCTCAGGTGAACAAGACCTAATGCTAATTCAGGAACTGAAATGATCTATTTCCCTTGCCTGCAGAGTTGGATTCTTGCCTTTGGCAGTAACCCCAGTCTACTGCTGGAGATGAAGACATCCCTCCATGCCTACATGGGAAATGGGGCCAACATGAATGCCCTCTGAAAGATTCAACTGAGCATATGCTGAGAAAATTGCAGCATCCATACCTTACCCAGGGCAGGTCTAACTGAAAATAACACAGCTCCAAAACCCCATCCCCTGAAAAGGAAACACAGGGTTTTTCCAAAATGACTTTGAGGGGCCTGCTAACAGTTATTTCCTGGCTCTTGATCACAACTCTTTCAACACATGGCCCTCATCCACTGTGCTCTCTGCCTAACTTTGGCAACAAGAAAAGTAATCACTCTCATGTACTCTCATATCTACTAGTACCCTAAACAAATCAAGATAAAAGCAAAAGGTATGAGTCTCCCTGTGTTGTAAGGAGGCAATTTACAAACTGCATTATGTTAGTTACTCCTTTTAATGGGTTTTATGACTGTACTAAAACAAAAACAAAAACAAAAACAAAACTTCCATTTTGTGGAGGAAAAGGAAAGGTACAAAACCTTAAAAAGGACTTGCTCAAAATATTGCTTTTATTGGGAAAAGTGGACTAGAAGTCTAGGAATCCTAGGTCCTAATTCTTTTCTTTGGTTACTTGGCCCTTCTGCTTCTTCTAATTAATTGTTCATATTTCTCTTAGGAAATATGTAATTTGTATATTTGGATCCCTTACCATGACTATATTAAAGCTTATTTGGTATATTAATGCCTTAATACTATGCCATATTCTCTCTATTTTTTGCACCCCTCCCCACTCCATACACATTACATTTAGGAATAGTACCCACCCTATATTTAGTTAGAAATAATTCTAAAAGGTTTGTCTTTGCCAAATGCAAATGATATGTCATTTAAAGGGTTCACAGACAATCACAGAATTTATAGGATTATAGTATTTAGAGTTGGAAGGGACTACAGAGATCATCAAGTCCAAATACTTATTTGCAGATGAGAAAACTGAGGACCAGAGAGGTTAAAAGGTTTATATCTGTCACTTTATATTATCTCAAGTGAAATAATATTTACAAACTTTTTTTTAGCACAGTGACATAGTAGGTTTTTAATAAAAGCTTATTCCTTTTCCATTCTCCAATGTCCTCCAAGAAGTAAAATCAAAGAAGGATTCAAGCCCAGTTCCACTTGCTCCAAATCTAAGGATATTCCCGTTTTCTAATTTTAATTGAAATATTTTCTTTTCCAAAATTTTTATTGACACACTCTGAATCTGATTATTTTGCTTGAGGAACAAATCCTTGCAACTTTACAATATGACATAGTTACCCTCTGTTTGGAATTCCTCCCTCCCTCTAGAAAGGAACATATTTCACAACATATACCCACTCCATATTAACATAAAAGTTATCATGATTAGACAAATAGATACACACATTTATTAGTTCATTGATGATAAACATTATTGCTAGTATTTGTGTGCTTTAGAGTTTTCATGATTCTATATGTAGGTTGTCTCATTTGATCTTCAGCTAAGTAATTTTCTGAAGCAAGATTGGAACTCAAATTTTCTTGACTCTTTGTACTCCATTAAGCCAAGTGTGTTGGTCAAGGAGCTCTCTTCTATTGATAAAGGGTATATGCCTTCTTTCATCCAGTTCAGAACTATCTAATGTGTTCACGTAAGGCAAGTTTCCATGTAGAGTGAATGAGGGATCATTGTTTCTATTATAATGAGTCTCCCCATACTTTGGCTTTCAGTGAAAGGTCACCAGCACACTGGCTAAGAAATAGTCCCACTTATCTGCCAAGTGTCTGCTAAACACAGTATGGTGACAGGCATGATTTTTCTCAGCCATCATTATATGGCTGGCCTTTGAGCGATTTTACCCACCATGCCATATCAGCCATGGTAACCAGGGGCAATCAAATCTAACAGCTCACGTCTTATTCTTAGAATACAGTCATATTGTTTCAAGATAATTGTATAAGGCAGCACATTTATTCCCTAGATGTTGAAGAATTTAGCTGCAGAAATATTTGGTTATGATAAAAACTAGTGCAATATTTTAATTAAATATATTCTCAAGCTTGACATTTTTGCTTTGAAGAAATGCATCTGTTCTATACCTGCTTTCAGCAGACATTGTCAAACTACAGATCGAGGCATTAATGCTAGATCCAGTTCACTGATATTTATTGCACCAAATCCAATCTATATTACCGTGTCAGCCCTGTACCAAAGCAGAAGACAGTAGTATTTATGATTATTAGTACAATATTGAATCATCCTGAACCAATTACTGATCCAATTACTGTGCCATTATTATCTTCTGAATAGGGCTTGATTTGTCTGTGATAAATATGATGCAATTAAACTACCTTTTTACATAATAAAACACTGCAGGTGTTTATTCTTAAGGGTTCACAGATACCAACAACCAATAGATTTAATTAAAAAAATCCTTGAAATAAATGTGAATTTCATTAAATTGTTCTAACTTTAATGTACATTTAAACTCTATCATATTGAAAGATACAATTGTATAATCTCTTGCCTAGCTATCATTTAAAAACTCTACTAACTGACAGACCAAACAAAATTACCCAGCTTGTTTAATATCCCACTTAGTAATTTTATCCCTTTAAGGCACGTGCACATTAACAGAACCATGTGTTGTTTTATTTTGGTAAGTTTGAGGTAAAATATACTACTTTGACACATATATAAGAATAAACATTAGTATCTTATCTTAGTTCAATATTAAAAACTTTTAACTTATTTGTCCATATCACATGTTCAAATGCTACGTTGTATGTTTTGGTCTATATATCACTCTGTTCTGCCTACCTTCAACCCTTGCTGTCTGCAAATACTAGATATTTGTTAATATGCAAGATTCTGAAATTAAATTATGAAGTAAAAAATGAAAGTTTATAGTTGGTGTCATTTTGAGCATAGTATCCTTTGAATGTTTCAACTCATTCTTTTCTTCAACAAAATTTATAAAATGTCAGCAATCAGGATTATAGGAAATTGAGGTGGGGAATTAAAGAGAAAGAATTGGAATTAATAAATTAAGATAAGTTTTTGATTTTGTAAAAATGCTCCTGAACTGAAAATATTTAATCTATTTTGTAATTTTTTTCTCTTTTAATCACTCTAAAATGAATGTTAAATCGGAAAATTCTTTGTAGTTTTCAAACAAGCATCTCTTAGGGTCAATATGTGTTATATGATCTTAAATGAATCAAAAGGAGAACCTCATAAATTATGAAAAAAGTTTTTATTAAAATAAAATAGACTTGAAGACAAAACATCTTTGGCAGGTCAAATTAATTTTCAAAATAACTTAGAAAGCTATTTTTGTTGCTTGTTTTCTTTAATACCTGTGGGGAGAGTAAATTTGGTATATACATCTTAATGCAGCCAATCAAGGTTTCATTCTTCTAATAGTTTCGACAGCAATGAAAACATATAGCTTTCTCAGCAGCCTGGGAGATCTCTTAGCGATATGGTTAATGCATAGCTCTCTGTTGTATATCAATAATTACTGGCCATCTTATTATAATGAGTCAAGAACTTGAGGATATAGTAGTATCTTGTCTCTCCATCTATCTGTCTGTCTAATCTAACTATTTTTTATCCCCAAATACCTTGTCTGTGAAATTATGGGAAGTTCCATTGTTTCCATAAGACAGTAATTGTAAAAATTACACTTCTCTTTTGCTGAATAGTCCTAAATAGGAGGGAGTTCCCATTTTTATTGCCAAGATTTCAATAATTGTAGATGTGCTCTGGCAGAAATCGATTGATAATTCTGAACACCTACCATCAATATCCAATTTTCTCTATATTTTTTAAAGGCAGGAATAAACTCAAATCCATACTAGGCATATTAGCAAAAAATGCATTTGCTTTTTCATCTACAAATGCATAGTGGGAAAACAAGAGGCTCAGTTCTGGCTTGCATAAAGGGGTATTAAAGATTAAAAAGAGCATTTTCAGTAGCGCAGACTAAAATTTACTGTTGCAACCACAGAAATTCAATATAAATTAAGAGTTTGTAAAAAATTGAAAATGGGAACTAGAATCCAGACAATATTTAATTTAAACTAAGTGTTAAAATAAAAGCAATAACACTGAGAATAAATTAATGAACTACCATTAATTATATTTACAATAAGTGGTTTGGGTTTGAAACACCTACTCTCTCCACTGATAAAATAAAACCTGCATCCTGCAGAAGCTAAAGTCAGTTAAATGAAGATGCTTTTAACAAGGTTATTACTTAAGCAGTGACAGGTTTACAGATTTTAGCACCACTGGGTTTTCACAGGAGCTACAGCAAGTGCTAAAATAACACACACCTTCAGGTTCATTAAATTCACCAGTGTGATGAAATAACTGATATTTTGCTATATTACTATAGTGCCTCAAAGAACTGACTATAAATAAGGTACACTAATAACAACTGTTTGCAGCGCCAAAACAATGAAATAATTCTTCCAGCCTTATCTGCAAGGGAAAAATCGTGCAAGACAGTTAGCATACTCATTTTGATTCCTTTGGAAGTCACATTTAAAAAGAAAGTCATTTATCAAAAATAGGTATGTCCTGTAAAAGGTTTGACCATGGGGTTATGCTCAGAGGGGAAACTTGTAAAAAAAAAAAAAAAAAAGGAAGTAAACTGAATCTCACCCCCAAATATTTACTTTATAGTCTTATATTTACTAGGGTATTTATAGAGACTGTTTTATTTAAAGAACTTATTTAAAAAAAAAAAAAAGCTCACAAGAAGCAAAAGCATCAACAGAATCTTCAAAAAAAGCCTGTCCTGTAGCCTGTTTTGAGAAGAATCGAAAGCAAAAAAAAAGAGGGTTTCTAATAAATCAATAGAATATGGCCTTTGGAGACCTCCAAGACATATGGACAGTAATAGAGTATTTCAGGTTGTCTCCTGAGTGATTCCATCTGGATGAGGGCTTGGTGTTATTCACAGCCTTCTTCTCCCCTAAAACACCTTCAATCTTATCCACAGCCTCCATCTCAAATGTCAGACCACCTGGGATATGCAGCTGTCAGGCTGAAAGGGGAGCTTCTTGGGACTGGCCCTGGCCTGTTCATCAAGAAGGTACTGTCACTGGCAAGCAGGCATTTCTAGGTGCATGGAGGTGACAGCAGTGCCAAGGGCAGGGGGGAAAGTGTGTGACTTTGGATTTTAGATGCTGAGAGAATACAGAGCTGAGATTGAACTTATTTCTCCAGAAAAAGCAGATCTAGCAAGATATTTACTTCTTCATTTACATTACTTTTTTCTTGCTGGTAGAATAGACATAAATTTCTGCATCTATTTTGAGTTATAGGTGGGGTGCATAAATATGTATATGTGTATCCATACACATGCATATTTCTATATGCCTTATATCATTTTGAGATTTTCACATGCCCCATTAAGTTAATATTTATATTTCACAACATTAAATTAAAAGGATTTTGATAGTTTGATTATTTGGATATTAACAGTAAAGTATTTGGGATTTTTAAAAAACTGTGATTTTAAAAATTCTCTTTTGTTTCTCATTAAAATGATTTTTATGGATCTGACAACCTAAAAGACAGTATAGTACTTCTGTAAATGGGAAAAATCTGAATATTAGGAAGACAAGTCCTCATGGTCGAGAAACTACAAGTGAGGGACCTAAAAACTTCATGTTCAAAGTGTATTCACCTAATTATTCCCCCAAGCAAAACAAACCTGTTAAAAACAAACCCAATAAATTAAAAAAATTAAAAAATGAGAATTAAACTCTTTCCCTATGGTTTCCTATCCAGGTGTTGAATAATGAACTATTGAATTTTCCCCAGAAATTACGAGAACCTCTTTCTTCCACTGAACATAGTTCTGGTTAACTAGCAGTGGTTTCTGGTGTATTTATTGTCTTTGTGTTTCCAATTTCCCATGGAAATGATTTTAGTTATTTGGTCTTCAACCCTTCCCAATAATCTGACCTCAGTGATCTAAAATGTATATGATTTATTTTTTCCTCAAATCTTCCTCTATTGGATTTTCTTTCTAATCTCACTTCTTCTAACATCTTTTCTTGAATGAAATTCTTTGACTAATTAAAAAATTAATTTTGTCTTTTTTA
Organism: Sarcophilus harrisii; assembly: GCF_902635505.1. Taxonomy (NCBI): domain Eukaryota; kingdom Metazoa; phylum Chordata; class Mammalia; order Dasyuromorphia; family Dasyuridae; genus Sarcophilus; species Sarcophilus harrisii. Next base: position 351,971,639 of record NC_045428.1, read on the forward strand.
GTCCTCTTCCAAGACCCCCAGCTATAAGAAAGACTCCATTTTTAGTATTTGACTCTGGCAGCTAAATGTATATTGTGAAGGTTTTAATTTTCACAGTGGTACAAAGTCCTTCAGTCTCCAAACCTCTAGAGTATATAACTTAATTGTCATTTTAATTTCATATTCTTTCCCTAGATATATTTTACAACAAGGTAGGTAGGTAGAAAATGTCAATTTCTAAATAAAATAATTCATGGTATAGTTAAATATATGCAAAAAAGCTAGTCAACCCCAAAAATAGTATCCCCTCAACACAACACTGAAGCCTGATATCATTATTTTACATGCTTATGGAATTTTCAAGTAGTGCTAAAGCTGTAGCATTATTTTTTAAAAAATGGTGTCTTCTGTGTTTTAACATAAGAAAATATGAAGTGTTTATGACCAAAGTATGTCTTTTTATGTTAATAATTAAAAATATTTTGGTATAACATACTACCTCCAAGTTCAGGATAATAATGACTAAATAATATATAATTCTTTCTTTTAACATGATTAATTATGTTCTCTTCCTAATGTTGAATCATCCTAGATATCAGGTATAAATCCAACTTTAGAATGATGACTGTCTTTTTTTTTTTTTTTTTTTTTTTTGGACGAATCCCTATAGTCTGATTGACAGAACATAAAATCTTTGAATTGATATTCATTAATAATACTGTTCTATAATTCTTCTTCCTTTATCCTTAATAGATTTAGGTATTAGGATTATATTTGTTTCATAAATGAAATCTGGTAGAGTACTTTATTTCTCAATATTTGAGAATAATTTAAGTAGTATTGGGACATACTATTTTTTAAAAGGTTGATGGAATTCTCATGTAATTTCTCCAGGACTAGTGACTAGTTTTATTCCTTTTCTGTGATTGGGTTATTTAAGATATCAATTTGGTCTTTTTTAAAACTTTGTCTAGCATATATTTTTGAAGTTAATTTAATATTTCTTTTATGTTCTCATATGTTCCCTTTTCTTTTAGTCCAAATCTATTACTTTATTGGTATGAAAAAATTCCCAGAACAGAAACATCTTCTGACTGGTAACTCATTGGAAACTTATAGACTTTGAGAGTTTTCTGGGATATTAAGAGGTTAAGTGACTTCTCTATGTGAACACAATTAAAATGTGTCAAAACTAGGATCTGATGTTCATTGTTCTTGATTCTTACTCTGGATATGGATCCACTGACTCTCATCATGAGACTTCAGTTTATTTATTCTATTTAATTTAACTTCACATTACAAAATGCTATGCTACTGATTTTACAGGTGCATTACTTGTATCTGTCTTAATTATTAGACATTTTGGGCCAAAGGTTCATGTACTAAAAAATGACATGTCAGTACTTCTGATGCTCTTTAGACTAGAGATTACTTTTGAGGGGAGTTTTTAAGCAAACGGATTCTCAAAAAATAAGTAGGCTTTTTTGTGCATAAAATCTCAATATGATGAATGATGACTTAACAGCTTTTTTAAGCTATTGAATTTTTCTTGATTTGCATTTCTGCATTCTGTATTATACTAATACTCATTGTTCATATTGATGACCCTGAGACACTAAAATATACCGGTGCCAAAATGATGATCAAGTTTATATATTTCCAACACAAGCATATTTTTCCTTTACTGTACATTTTTGGAGACTGGCAACTGAAGTGTGCATATAACATATATATATATGTGTGTGTGTGTGTGTGTGTGTATGTGTATGTTCATGTGTAGATCTAATACATTTATATAAATGTACATTTATATCCATATTTACATATGCAATATAACTATATCTCAATTGAACTTAGAAATATATAGATATATCTAAATGGATAGACATTTATCTATCAGTCCAAAGAATATTGTATATATGCATGTATATATGTACACACATATGTATGCATGCATATATAATATAATGTCCATTTGTATATGCATATACATATATACATACATATATGTTCTGTATTAGCTAGAATATTATTCACATATTTATTCCTAAACCATACATAATAGAACCTTCTTTATGTTATATTGCTCTTATGAAGTACTAGCCAATTGTTTGTGGAATATTAATAATCCATTTTAATACCAGTAAATGGTCAGCTGTTAACAATCAGCTTCCCTTGAAAAGGGTAATTAACTTTGGCATTCTTATTGTGGAAAATTGACTCAATTGAATCTTCAGTAAAGAGTTTATTTTAGCAGCATTTTCCTTTGCTTTTCCAATCACAGATAAATAGTGAAATTTTATACAACCTGCAAATTTCATTTTAAAAATACATATTATAGCAGATAAAAGCACCTTAAGTTTCTATTTTGGACAGGGGAGAAAAACAAATGGACTCAAGTGGTTGAATTCTCAAATTCTCAAAAGGGTAAATACGGTTCTGAAGGATTTCAAAACAAATTTATGTGGAGAAGCTAATCCATATCAAATACCTAAAATGTCTTTGAGCTATTATTTCTTATAGACAGTATGGTCAAATAATAATATTAAAGCCTGGAAGTTGCAGATGGGATAGTTCTCTCCTCCCTATTGTTATTGGGAGTGCAATATTGTAACTCCACACCCCAATAAGACTCCTCAAATATGATACTATATTGGGAAAGAAGTTGAAAGTGTGGTTTTTATCAGTGAGTTCTTATCCTTCCTTCTTTTCATAGGTATGGCCTGGAATCTTTCCATAATATACTTTTGTTTACTTTAAGCTGTACTCAAGCTGTTTAAGTACTTTGACTCTCAGCTGGAAGAAAAAAGTGCAGAAGTATGTGGAAATGAATTTTGTCATTGTTACTGAAATGACAAATTTGCTTAAATATAAAGTTTTGATTGAACTTTGTCTATATCTAGGGTGATAGTTCTTTGTTTAATAGGGGTAGAGGATAGAGAATAGCTATCTATTATTTGTAGTATTTTTAGAGTTTGTCAATGTTTGTCAAATATTACCTCATTTGACCTTCATCAAAACCTGGGTGGTAGATGCTATTATCATTCCCATTTTTCACATGAGAAAACTAAGGCAGGCAATAGTTAACTGATTTGCCTAGAGATAGTAAGTGATTTGGACACAAGTGTCTTTGACCTCCATATAGCTCTCTATCCACATACTAGAATTGTGATTTTATTGGCATAAGGAACTCCTGCTGAGGAAACTCCCTCAATGAATGCAGCTTAGAATTTTCTCCACTATTTATCCCATCAATAATTGTCTGGATCACCAAGAAGTTAAGACATTTGCCTTGGGTCACACAGCCACAGTACTTAAATTCAGACCTTTTAAATTTCTGGGTCAGCTATTGATCCAATAAAACATGTTACTTCTCTGATTATTCATATTGAATTCATATACACATGCCATCCTCTCTAATAATGGGAAATGGATATCTAATGACTAAGAGACTGAAAGTGAAAACTTAGAAATTTTGTGGGGGAAATGGATCACTTATTGCCCTACCTACTGCATAAGAATAATACCTCAAAAGCAATATGACTTTTAAGGTAGGATATTGTCAATAAATCCTCAATAAAGTATTATGAGTGAGCTTTCTGTCCTGAAAACCTAATGTGTTGGTTAGAATTATATATTTGGGAGCTAGACGCCCTCTTGAAAATTAGTCTAACAAGTTTATTTTATCAATAAGAGAATTGAAAAGTTTTCCTATATACCTGCAGAGTCAGCATATCTCCCCCATTTTTCAGTTACTTAGGTGTTATATAGCTTCTTAATTTTAGGATTTTATAGCAATAACTATACAGTCATATGCACATTCATACCAACATGCAATATGCATATATACACACATGTGTATGTATGTGTATGTATGTATAGATAAACATAATCTCGATACAGATTGACTAAATGAATAGAAAATCTTTCTCAGGTTGAAGAAGCTTTGAGTTCAAGTTTCATTGTGATATATACTTACTTTGTGATCCTGGGAAAATGGCACAATCTCTACATATTCAAAAAAACTGACTAAGACTTTACATGGTAGAAAAAGTGCTGATTTGCATTGTTATAGGGAATTTCCTTCTTGGAAATTTCAATCACCATCAATGATATCAGAGATTCAGAAAACTGATCTTTGGTTTTAGCCATATAAGTAATTTCCAGGGAGTTTACTCTTTTCAGCAATGCAAATTAGCACCTTTTTTTTTTTTTTTTAATCTTTTAGACATTTTTTTGAAGTTAAAATTAGGAGACCTGCAAGTAACATAGAGAAAGTATGTATCAGAGGCAGACTTAAGACTTATATACTCTTGATGCTCAAGCTGCTTTTCTATATAAAGCTTCCTCGTGTGTGTGTGTGTGTGTGTGTGTGTGTGTGTGTGTTCATTCAGAGAAATTAAGTGAGTTGGTCAAGGTTAGTATCTTAGAGATCTGGCCAGGAAACAAACCCTCTCCTAAGCTTTTCCACATTAAATCACATCATTTACTTTTTGAGTTAACTAACTAAAATACAAAAGTTACCTCATTAGTCTTAGGATGGATACATCTTTTGCAAAGACAATACATGGCAAAAATATCCAACAGCTCTGTGCATATAATGCCAGTACAGCCTGAAGGAAAAGGAAAAATGTAGTCATTTAATGGGTTTGTCTACACAAATTGATGCCACACATTGAGATACATAGAAACATCTGGATTTCTGCAACCTAGTAAACACAGTTGGATGACTGACCAAATACTTTTCATTTGGTCACTGATGTAGATATAGACAAAATTTGAAGGTCATAAACAGTATATCTTGATGAGAAAATTTACTCCAACAAAAACTGACTTTTTGCATTAGTTCTGTCCAAGTGATCATTTGCTTCTGATGAAAACAACCTCCTGTAGGCTCAACAAGCATTTATAAAACACCTATTAAGGTATAATGTCTTTGTGCCAAGTGTCAGGATCATGCTGATTATCATGAATGTAGAGATGGGAGGGACTTTTGCAGTCATTTAGTCCAAATCTGACTTAAAATATAAGGAAATTGAGTATTAGAAAGAACTGCCGAAGCTTAGATCAGCACTAAGTTTAAGAGATGGGATGTAGCTAACAGTTCATCTGAGTTGAGTCAATGTTTCACTCATAGATCATCTTGACTTCATATGTAACCCATTCCCAAGTTGTGCTCCTAATAAGCAGGCGCCTAACTCATTGGAAAACCAAGGCTTTGAATGAAAATAAAAATTCACCAAAAAAATGGTACTTTGGATGGTGTAGCATTAACTGGATAGGGACACTTACTTTAGGAAAAAAGAGAAAAGAAGGAAGGAAAGAAGAAAGAAAGGAAGTAAGGAAAGAAGGAAGGAAGAAAAGAAGGAAGGAAAAGAGAAAAGAATAAAAAGTAACAGAGATAAAGAAAAAAAAGGAAAAATGAAATAAAGGAAAGGAAATAAAGAAAAAAGAACAGAAAAGAAAGAAAATGAAAGAAAAAAAGCAATTAAACAATTTCTGTTCCTAGAGCTTTTGATTTATCATCTTCTACCAGCACTCAGTTGCACATTTAACACCTAACAGGAACAACCACAAACAACAAACAGCAACAAACAATATCAGCAACAATGACAATAATATTCTTTCCTTTTTGTTTTTAAACTTCAAGAACAATGCAAACAGAGGGAAATAAGGTGAATGCAATACCTCCTGTTGAAAGCTGCATTACTTATTCTGCTTGAATGAACTTATATTGGATAAATCTAGCAAGAAGTAAAAATCCTATTTCCAGCTGAGACTTAAAGATGTTTTACTAAAACATGCTTAAGCAAATGCATTTTGATGCCTTACAGAAAGCACACACACACACACATACACACATACACACACACTCATACACTATCATAGATTTTCAGCAGCTTGATTGAATATTCATAGTATATACACAGTAGTAATAGTTAAATATAACTTTTTGATCAAGCCCAATTGGGGAGTCACCTTTTCCCTTGCTTGGGCACCAGTTAGTCATGTGACTGAAATCCTATACACTAAGGCTCCTGGCTTTTCAGTAACGAGGCATTTTTCAGACAGGGGGGTCTCTGTACCATAAAAGTCTAAGAAAGGAGAACTGTACCTTCATCTGGCATCATTCCACCTAGCAGTGAAGTGAAAGCTTTACAAATCCACCTCCAGCCTAGGCAGTGGCAAAGTGGGTAAAGGAATTGAAGAAGCAAAAATAAATATTAAAGTACACAAGAATTAAATATTACCTATTTAAATAGCAATTATGCAGTTGAAAACAAGATCATCACACCTGTACAAGAAAAGGGATGCAAGCCCAAAACATCTGTTTGGATCCACCTGCCAGGCACCTGTTTTGCGATTTCAATGCCATTTGATTGCTGGAGATGTAGAGGCTCTTGTGAGGTAATGAGTGATTTTACATTATGCATGATTGAAAACAGGTGTTCTAATGCTGTACAATTCTATGCATGAATAATTCAGTTTGTTTAGAGCAAGATCTTTAAAAGAAGTACTGCATGGGCTTTATTATTTTTTATAAACATTAAGGTTCTTCTTTAAAATGTACAACAATTGTTCCTTCTCAGCCAGCTTGTTTATAGCAATTTTTGTGTAATTTTATGGATGAGGAATAATATCTTGAAAGGTAAAATTGATCACACTTAAAATATGGAAGGAGTGAAATTGAAAAGTCTGTTAGCAAAGGAGAAGAACTGTATTAAAATTCAATGTTCTAAGTGAAAATGCCTGATTATTTCCTTCCTGCCTTGCCTGCTTTCTGGTGGTAACAAAACATTCATCTGAGAGCTATAATTAGGGAGGGGTGAACTATTTGGGAAAATAGAGAAATCGTTTTGTATCTCAGCCCAAACACTAAGCACAGCCTAGACCTTTTTAAAAGATAGGATTAGTTTTGAAAAGTACCCCTTCTCCACTACCCCAGGGAATCACCAAGATGTGCCTCTTTTGTTTCTCCCTAACATGATACCCTGCTGGATGTTGGCAATTCTAGCTATCTTTTTTGCTCCACCTTCTACTTTCAGATGTCTATTCCATGCCTTTTGGGAAACAACAGTGTCATTGTTGGGATGTCCTGGGTGTGTGAAGTACCAGGTACTTTCGCAAAGCTTTAAGGATTTGAAGGAATATCTTGTAAGAAGATTTAGGTCCAATGTCTTTGGGGATCAGAACTCCCTACAGAAAACTTAGCAAAATACAACCAAACATTAATCATATGACAAGGAAGGATATTGAACATTCCTGGCATACAAATGAATGAAAATAATAAAAACATTTCAGGTCATAAATCTTCATATTTAAGAAATATAGAATAGAGATGGAAAGTGGTGAGTTTCATTTTTTAAAATAAAGATAAAAATATTGTTATTGTTTTTCATAATTTTTAAATTGAAAGCACCATGACATGGCAGATAAAAGGATTAACCTCAGAGTCAGGAAGACCTAGATTGAAGTTCTGTCTCTGGTACATGTTACCTGTGTGTCATTGGGTAAGCCATGTAATCTCGCAGTGTTTTTGGAAACCCTCTAAGAGAAAGAAATTTCTGATTTGAATTTGTGGAAGTCTTTCCACATCAAGGATTTTCTACATCAAATAAACCACAGCTACAAACAAGCAAAGAAAAAAAAAAAAACTAATCAGTATAATTTATCATTTTTAAAAAATATTTTATTTTATTTACATTTAATTTAAAGTTTTAAAAAAACAGTATAGTATTACCTATAATATAAAGGAATGCTATATAATTTGATCTATGTGTAATGTCTGGGCTAGCTTTCTGGAGGGCCTCCAAAAGAGCCTTACTCTTATCAGGATAAGACTACCACAAAGATGGTCAGGAAGAGAATCTAAAGTCTATTGTCTCCTTCACAGTCTCTCCACTCTGACTGACTGTCTCCCCAGTTCTCTCAGCCCTTAAATACCCTATTACAATTACATATTACAGCACACTGAGTATGTGCCAACTGTAGAACTATTATATCACCATGCTAAGTACTAAGTAAGTATATGTAAACTAGAGAACCATTATCTCATCATTTCTACTGAGTTGACACCTTATTATAAGTATCCTTATTTCAAGTATACTCCAGATTTCCCCAATATCTGCCACCCTCTACATCTATGATTTGAGATTTGGCACCAAATAATGGCAGGTACCAAAAGTTGGGGGTTGTTCATGTGAAGAATTCACAATGCCATTCTCTTTGGCAAAAGATAGATTTACTTAGAGGATTAGGTTACAGACAAAATGGAAGGATACTACAGATGCTTGGAAGGGTAAATATGAAAGAGTGAGAAAGAATATGAAGGAAAAATTCTTCAGTAGAACTCACAATTTTCCAGTAGGAAGGGAATAAAATACCCCAGAAGGTTGGGATATGCCCTTAGCTGGCAAGCTAAATCCTGAAAAGGACATAGCACCCTAAAAGAATTAATTAACTATAAAGAGGATAAGTGTGGTTGGGAAACATAGTAGAGTTATGCAGAGGTTTTTTTTTTTTTTTTTTTTTTCTTTTAAAGAGAATGTCTTTTTAAAAGGCATTCTAAGAGAAGGAAGTTTTAAAGAAAATTGTTCACATTAGGCCAAACATGAATCACAAGGTAGAAACAAAGAGAATAATTGATATGAATGAGAGCATAATTTTTATTTACAATCTTAGTTTTACCTAAATTTAGAATAGGCATTGGGAGTGGCAATGGGAGTGGTAGGGCTTTCATAAATCAAAAATTTGATTTGAGTGAGAAGACTGAAAATAGGCATTTTTGTTAGGAAAATTGGACCTCAACATAAAATCTTAAATATCTCTCCTATTTGACCTTTAAGTACCAAATACCATCCTTTGAGAACAAACTTAATATTTGTATAGGAGAATGATTTTTTTTTAATTCCCTAATAGTCCTCATATTAGGTTGGTCGCCTTCCTAAAATTACTATTTTAAAGATTGCTGAAATTGGGCAATTCAAAAATTTATTTCATTTTATTTAATTCAATAGACAACTAGGAGTTTTGTAAAAACAAACAAACAAACAAACATAGTAATTGAGAGAAACACAAAAAGATAAATGTATGTGAGCAATCAGAAAGGACCATAAAGCAATAGAAAGAATCTCTACTAGGGAGGGTTCAAATGTACATTCAGAACCCTATCTTTGAGATCACAGAGAGAACTGAATAACAAAGAAAGCCTGGGAGTGTTTTTGTTATATTTTGCTTATCTTAAAAGAAGAAAGAAGAAGAAAAAGGAAATTTAGGAGGCAAAGAAAGGAAAGGAAGAATGAAGAACTTATATAATTGGGTTCTACAACAGAAAGTATATAAAATTAGGAATGGAAAAGTGGAGAAATTATCATTTAAACCTGTTTTTTATCTGTACTTATAAAAAAAAAAAGTAAAAGGAGAGTAGAATACCACACAAAGAATTTGTGGGGCAGATACATTCAACTCAACAGGGAGTGGTGGTGGTAGAACAGGGGAAATAAAAAACAATACAGAGAGGAATTAGTCATTAGGGAAAAAAAAAAAAAAAAACTTAGGAAGGGAGGCTGAGTGAAGAAACACTTAAAAGGAAATAAAAAACAGTAAGAAATTATGATTGTGTTCTGGATGAGAAAAAAAGCAGCAGAAGCTCATTACGTAAAACACAAAGTAATAGAGCTTAGCAAGTTCCTCTTCATATATCTTCATTTTTGTAAAAATGGGGTAGAGGACAAAAAGAGGGGAGAAAGTATAAAAATAGGTTAGAGGGAAGTAGATAATTAATAATTATAACTGTAAATGTGAATGGGATGAATTCACTCATAAAAATGAATGACAATGAATAAAAAAAATACAAAATATATTGTTTACAAGAATACCACTTGAAATATAAATACATAAAAAAATGTGAAATATAAGTCTAGAACAAACTCTATAAACCTTAACCTGAACTCAGAAAATTAAATATTGTATTCATGATCCTTACTAAGCTAAAAGCAAAAGTAGACTTGAAGAGGTGTGAGAAAATGTCAAGTCTTGAGTAATCCTAAATCTAGGAGACCTTTTGAATGCCACAAAAAATTCTGGACAGTAGCAGTAATTCAATACTGAGTTCTGTTGGTCAGTAAGCTGTAGAACTCAAAGAAGGAAACTACCCCACCCCTACGACTACACAATTGTACTTCTAAACAATAATATTAGCATATCAACCTAATCTTTGTTTCTCTTCCCTGTGAGGTTATCTTTTGATTCTGACCCTTTGCTATATTCCCCTGGAATTAGCCTGCTGTCAAGCAGCATAATTTCTTGCTCCTTTGCTAAACTCCTTTGAAACTTTAGTTCCTGTCAAGCAGCATAATAAATCTTTGCACCTCAACTTGGAGACTGTGCATGAATCCTTTTGTCAAACCCACAACACCAACCAGGGGAATGCTAATCTTGTTGGTATGTCTTTCTTTTCCACTCAAATACAAGTGAAAAAAGGAAAAAAAAAATACCATTTGTTGAAATGTACTACAAACAATTAATATAAATATTATATATCATATATATATGCACTGCAATTATAGATACAAATAAATATTAAAACAATAATAGTGGATGATCTCAATGTAATTTTTCCAGAACTTAGGTAAATCTGTCCATAAATAAATAATAAGGAAGATAATAACCAAAAGAAGAAGGCCAAATGGACCAGGTCTAAAAGCCAAACAAATAAAACCCAATCAACCAACCAATAAAAAACTACAAACCAAACAACAAAAACACTAGTATAATCTCAACTCAGTTTGGTAATGGTTTAAAAAAAATAGGCTAATCAAAGGAATACAATAGGAAAGAAAACAAATAGAATTAATTGCATAGTAGTTTATTAATAGAAAGATCACTGTTACTTGGGTAATAATTCACTACTTTACAGAACTTTCTGGAGTTCTGGAACTGGGATCAGCCTGGCAAAAATTATGTTAAAACTACTATTTTACATCACAAAGCTTGGCCCAAAAAGAATAGATTACTTAGTTATTAAAAATCACATCATATGGACATGATTCTTTCCAACAATGAGATGATTGATGCCAGTTTCAATTATCTTGTGATAAAGAGAGCCATCTATCTACACCCAGAGAGAGGATTGTGGAAACTGAGTGTGGACCACAACATAGCATTTTAACTGTTTTTGTTGTTGTTTGCTTGCATTTTCTTTTCTTTCTCATTTTTCCTTTTTAATCTGATTTTTCTTATGCAGCAAGATAATTGCATAAATGTATATACATATATTGGATTTAACATATATTTTAACATGCTTAATTAACATATATTGGATTACTTGTGTTCTAGGGGAATAAATGGGGGGAAGCAGGGGAAAATTTGAAACATGAAATTTTGCAAGGGTCAGTATTCAAAACTTATCCATGCATATGTTTTGAAAATAAAAAGCTTTAATAAAAAATTTAAAAAATAAAAATCACATCATAAATTAAGAACAAGGAAGTACCTTTGATCATTTAACCATGTTTGCCTTAGTTCTTCATCTATAAAATAAGTTGGAGAAGGAAATGCCAAAACATTCCAGTATCCTTTACTGACAACCTCAAATGCATTTATAAAAGGTCAGCCATAACTGATAAATATAGTTCCTAGTATGTGCTAGGCATTGTGCCAAATGCTTTCTTGTTTATTATCTCATTTAATGCTCATACAATCCTGGAAGTAAGGGCTATTATTAGCACCATTTTACAATTGAAGAAAATGAAATGATTTCATTCAGGGTCACACAGGTAGTCTGAGGATGTCTGAGGATGGTTTTGGAGTCTTCTTGACTCCAGTACCAGTACTCTGTCTACTCTGTCACTCAGGTGCCTCAGTGATTATATAAAGTTCAAATGTAAAAGACAACTACAGAATAATAAAAAACAAATGTTGTGAAATTATAAAGAAGAAATATTATTACCCCAAAGGAAAGATAAGAGAAATATCCTCAAACACCTTTGAAATTATATATATACATATATATGTGTGTGTGTGTGTGAAACATTGTATATATTTTTATAATCTTTTGCTCATTTTTTTAATCTTCCTTGTTTTATTTTAAAAAAATAAACATTTGTCACATGAAACAGCTCTTTGAGCTGGAGGATGGGAGTGGAAACAAGGGAAGCAGGGAAATATAGGCTATGCAAAAACAAACTATATTAATAAAATTATTTTTAAGAGTCTATTTCTATAGCTTCTCCTATTTTCCATTTACTCCATTTCAAGTTTCTTGAATTAAATTAAATTGTTACTATATACAACATAAATAGAAAGTGAATAAATAGAAATTTATTCAAAGTAGTTAAGTACTAGGGAAGGGGAGATGAGGAAAAGCTTTTATGCAGAAGATTATGCCTTAGTTGAATCTTAAAGGAAGAGAGGTACACTGTGAAAGTTGGATAAGGAGGAAGCATATTTTATAATGGGAAATGGCCAGTGCTAAGTCATTGGGATGGGATATAGAATGTTCTTTGTGAGAAACAGAGAGAAGTTTGAATGTATCTCCATATGTGAAAGATAATGTCCAAATAAGCTGAAAAGATTTGGCTTGGGCTATGTCGCATAGGGCTTTAAAAACTAAACGAAAAATGTTATATGCTATCCCTAAGGCAATGGAAAATCACTGGAGTTGATTGATTAAGGGAGTTACATGATCAGATTTGAAATGAAGGGAAATTATTTTGAGAGTAGTGTATAGGATGGGCTAGAATGGATAGAACTTGAAGCAGGGATATACCTTAGGAAGTCAGAAGAATTTAAGAGAAAGATGGTGAAGGCATTAACTGAAGTGGTACCTCTGTGAACATAGAGAAAAGAATTAAATATCAAAGTTTCTTATAAAAGATAAGAAGGCAACACTGAGAAAGATGAAAATCTAATAAAATAATATTGGAAAGCCAGAAAACTTATTGGTCTCACTCACCATCTGAGCCCACTAATCCAAGTTGTAGAGACTACAGTTAGCAAAGCAAACAAACTTGTGGAGCTTACAAGACTTGCCTTGGGTCACATAGTCAAAATGTGTCAGAGGTAAGACTAGAACCTGAGTATTCCTATTCTTCCAGTGAATTGCTTCTCAAGTCAATGATTCTTTAAGTCTCTCATATTTCATAAAAAGTAGGAGAAATTTACTCTGTGCTTCTGTGTGAAGGAAGGGTAGAGTAACTAGAGAGAATGAAAGAAGACCAGAAAGAAGACAATGGGCTTACAAACTAAGAGAAGGAGGTTAAGAAGTCATTCTTTTTACCTGGGTTACCTTAAGAACCCAGGCCTGATGCCCCACCCCCAAATTTCTAAAAAGCATATGGATTCCAAATATGACAAAGGATAAGGATAGATTTATGCAGTAGTATAAGAAGGAGGATCAAAGAAGTAAAGAGGAAAAACCAGAGACAAATCTACTGAAAAGACAGGACAGAAGCTGAAAGACTAAAACTCCACAGACAAAATCCTAAATATTAATATAGCCAAATGATCTTAAGTAAACCACTTAATTACCTACTGCCACAATTTTCTAAAAATGTCTGTGCCTCACAATGATATCATGAGCTCACAATGATATCATGAGGCTCAGCTGAGATAATATTTAAAGAGTGTAGCACAGTACTTGGCACATAGTAGATGATTATTAAATGTTTGTTGCCTTCATGATTTGAATCCTCATTCTGATTTTTAAAATGAAAGAAAGAATTGAATCTATAAACTCTACATCTATGCGCTTGACTTGGCAAGTACATTAATTATCCAAAGATACAGTGACCAGAAGGAGCCAGCATAGCTTGCTTTAAAAAAATGTGTAAGCTAGTAGATTGGGAGATACCTTAGCTATTCATTATCTGTATGTGATAAAGTGTGTCCTGTTATTTTTGAAATTAAGGAGAAATGTAACTTAGATCATAGTGCAAATTTATTGATTCTGAATTGAATAAATGACCAGACCTAACAAGTAGGTTTAATGTCAATTTGCAAAGATATACTTTTTAATTTTTTTTCTGGTTATACATGTACATTAATTTTTTCAATATACATTTCTTTATGAATTGTATTTGGAGAGAGAAATCAGAAAAAAAGGGAAAAAACAAAAGAAAAACTAGAAAAAAAAAAGTGAACATATCATGTAATGATTTACATTCAATCTCCATAGTTCAAAGATGTCTTAAGATGATTATCTTTAGGTTCTGCATTTTGCCATGACTTGTTTTACATTTTTTCACAATGACCTGGATAAAGGTATATGTACTTGTTTATATTTATTTATAGATGATACCAATCTGGGAGAGGTGGGATAGCTATGGCATTAAAGAAAAGAATTAAGATTTCCTCAGATCTTAACAGATTAGAAAACTGAGTTGAATATAACAAAATAGAATTTGATAGGGATAAATGAAAAGTCTTACATTTGTGTTCCTAAAATCTCTTCCATTAATAGAATATGGAAAAGGAAGGATTAGACAACAGTTTATTTGGAAAGTATTAGATAAACTTCATGAAATTGAAGCTCTATGAAGGTTAGCAATATGATATGTCAATCAAAAAATGCTTAATGTGATCTTGGGTAAAATTAAGAGGAAAAAGTAGGCTCTAGGGAAAAGGAAGGAATCCCTTAGTCACACTCATCTGCAGTATTGTGTTCATTTTGGGTGCCAAGATTTTGGCATGATGTTGATAAGCTGAAGAACATCTTGAGGAGGTCAACCAGCAAGGTCCAGAATTCTTACCATGTAAGTATTGAGTGATGGGTATTTAGCCTGGAAATGAAGGCACAGGACAGTTGTTTTCAAATTCTTAAAAGATTGTCAAATGCATGAGATATGAAATTTTTTTTGGTGGGGGATGTCAACAGAGGGCAGAAATAAAAGCAATTGGTTCTATTTCAAAATTTAATATTGAGAAAAAAGAAATATTCCCTTTTAGTTAGAGTTATTCAAAAATGACAACTTGGGAAGTAGAGACTCCCCGTTCTCTGGAGATATTCATGTGAAGATTGAATAATATTTCATGTGTGTTGTAGCATTTTTTAAAATTGTTTTTATTTTTTTGTTTGTTTTTGGTTTTTTGTCTTTTTTTTTTTGTATTTTTGGTATAGGTAGGACTACATGGTCTAGTAAGTTTCCTTCCAACTCTGTAATTCTCAGATACATATGTGAACACTTAATAAATTGGATTCTGCTTTAATGAGAGCATTTTTCTATAAGAAGTACATTTAAGATGAATTGACATCTAGAAACTTTGTAAAAGGAGAGCTGAATGACAGAGTTCTGGAAATATGATCCCAGGTCCTCTCTATTTCTCAGGAACTTTACTGGTTTCTTTCAATTGTAATTTCAGCTTCTTAAAACCATGCCCTTTTGCTTATTCACATTTGCAACTGGGTCCAACCCCTCAAGTTTGTCTCCACATCTTCAGTTTCCATTTTAAAGCAAATCCTTCACTTTCTTTGTCGGCAAAAACTTCCTGGGCCTGGATCTCATCTAGTCTTTGAGTAACATCTTCCAGATTTGTTTTAAACTGATTAGACACTGCTGAAGAATCAAATTCTCTCTCCCGGACAGTACAAAGCCAAGTGTTGACAGAATTGGCTTCTGGCCACCAGCAACGTGATGACGCAGCATTAGTCTTTTGACAGCCCTGCTTTTGTCAGGTATTATCAAATGGTTACACACCCAGAAAAATGGAAGAAGGAAAAAACCTCCCCTGTGATGTGACACAATGACATAGATGTAAAAAGTAGTCTTTCTGAGTTGCTACTGCCTGTACTCCTATTTTCTTCCTGTTTCTTTTCAGAATTTTTTTCATACTCTCTTTACAATGCCCTTATATGCTTCTATATGGACATGGTTTCTACATTTATGTCTCATCTTGTTTATGTCTCTAATTGTGATAGAAGGAGCATTTTAAAACAAATTACCGTAACAATGGAAGAACACTTGAGAGAACTTCTAATGTTGGGAAGCATAGGCTGAATTTGACTAAGAGGTTTTAGAAAAATCAGTTAGGAATTGAGAGAAAATCTTAAATTGAAAGTTCCATTTTTAAATTTTAAAAGTTCCAATTTTCCCTCTAAATGACTACTTTAGTATGTTTTTAACTGTCAGTCCACTATTTCTGAAACAAAGGATCCGAATCCAATATAAGGCAAAAAATTATTATCTTGATTTTATTCATTCAATATATCTGCAGTCTATCATGACAGGGTCTAGGTGAGGGAGGAAGAATACGTACCTAAAACTCACAGCCAACTGTAGGGTTTTGTGTGTGTGTGTGTATGTGTGTGTGTGGTTCAGATAGGTAGATGGTGAAGAATATGTGGGACCATGTATGTATTTAAGGAGGGATTATTAAAATAATGAGGACTTTTCTTACAAGAGACTGCATAATGAAAAACTGTTATATATGGATATCATATTGCTTATACTGAATCTATTATATCTAATCTCAGGCATGCCCACTGAGCAAGTTACTTAGCCTTGATGAAGTGTCAGAGACAAAGAAGGGAGCTAGCTTAGGTTATATTAGATGGGTATTATGACCATTTAGTCTTTCTACACTTTCTGAGATTAAAATAAATATTGCAATTTGATGACTGATTCAGAATTAGATGGCATGCACATACTTGACAGAATTAAGGATTACCATAATGTTTACAGAAACCAAATTAAACCAAATCAAAAAAGGCAAGTGAAAATTAGTGTCAAAATGTCAAGATGACTTCATTCAATAATTATTTATTAAATAATGTGGGAAATATCAGTTGACAAAAAAACAAACAAATTTATTTAATGGTTGCCATGTACCAGCTATTGTGCTAAGCTATAGGAATTCAAATCAATGTCCCAAACGAGTCCCTGCCTTTAAGGAGCTCTCATTCTCAAGCAACATGTAAATAATTAGAAAGACATAAGATATTTGCAATATAGAAACCAAACCAAACCAAACAAAACAGCATTCAGAAGGAATGAGAAAGACCTTCAAATTCAACAATGCGGGAGCAGCCAGAAATCCAAAGAAAAATAAAATGTAACACTTGTCCTCTTGATGCTTACAGCCTACTGAGCCATACAAATAAACATAGTTCAAGGTTACATGGAGTTTTTTTTGTGCCACAAGAGTCAGTAAAGAAAAATTTGCTTGAGATTAGTGAAGTCATGTGATGCTTCATTGAAGAGATGTGATTTGATCCAGTCTTTTTAAAAATGTTGATTTTCACTAGATAGAGGTACAGGGCCTGAGTATTCCAAGCAGAAGAAACAGCATTACTTAAGGTGTTAACAGCATATCTAAGTATATGATTAGAAAGCAATGAGTCATTGTATATTGTATATTTTGTAGGGGAGCAGGAAATAAACTTGAATAGATAAATTAGAGCTCTGTTATGGAGGGCAGTAGGTGCAAATTTTGATTTATTTTGCATTTAGATTGGTAGGCATTAGGAAGGGTGATGACTGGATGTGTGTGATAAGAAAATCAATGTGATTTTCAGGGAAAATAGTAAAAGAGGGGTGGGACATTTCAGGAGATGAAGTTCTGAGGAAAAGATCCAAATATATTTATTGGAGGAAGATATCTACTTCAATGGTTTCAAACTCTAACAGAACAGATCTCTGAATGAAACATATTTACTTAGAAAACCACATAATATTATGTTGTGTTGTAGTTTTTATTTATTTTGTTTAAATGTCCCAGTTACATTTGAATCTGATCTTGGCTATGCTGTTGTGCAATAGTTCCCTAATTGTCCTACCTCAGTTTCCCTTGATTGTTCTGCTTCAATCCTTCTGGCTGCAATACCACCCCTTCTTCTTAATCATCATGATCCCCATAAGGAGAAAGACCTTCTATCTTAGAGATCTTGACCCCAGACCTTTCCTGCTTATCAGAATGTCCGTGTCTCTCCCCATTCTGTCACTGTTCTTTTTGATCCCAACTTATCAGAATGTAAGGTGCCTCCCTCAACCCTATCAGAACTGGATGGATAGTCTCTTGCTCCTCTCAGTGCTCTGACTCCACCCCTACCCCTGTCTAGCCCCTGGTAGCTTGGAGTTATTTGCATATACATGTCATTGAGAACTCACATTGGCTGCTAGATTCTTGGACATGATAGTCTCATTCAGCCCTGGAGGCAGATTAGATTCTGCTCTGCTTCCAGTAAATCTCTCTCTCCTAAATAAAATATTAAAAACTCTCTAATCTCTATCTTGCCTCAGTTTCTCTGGCATTACAGTACTTGGGAGTTTTGCTAGGAAGAGTTTATTTAGCACCTGTGATTAAATATATATTAAAATCCAACAGTAAACAACCTTTTAGAGTCTGTGAGAAACTGAATAAATCTGGAAAATGAGAAATGCTTTTAATCTGTGGGGGCAGGGTGATTTGGGATCTCAAACCCTCCCAGTCTCTGGGAAGGGCCACACCCGTTCTTGATAAGTAATCTCTTTCAATCGGAGATCTTGACCAGGGCTATGATCACAGCCCTCGATTTAAAAATTAGCCCTTAATCTCTTCAAACTCTAACCTCAGAAGGCTAATAAAAAGCGACTCTGAATCCCCAATCATGAATCTTTGCTAATTCCTAATCAGGAAGGCCTACCCCTCTGGATTTAGCCCACTGATGAAGATGTTTTCTTCCCAGTGTCAACCTATCTTTGCAGAAGTCCTAACAGCATTTTTTTGCCCATTAAGAAAGCTGTCTTCTTAGCAAGTTGGCTTCTTAGTGTAAATAAATCCCCTTTTGCTAGTATTTGGGACTTTGACCAGAGGGGATCTCTTAGCCTCAATTCTCACACCTCATCAGTAATATCCACTCACCTGGATGATCTCAAATGTAGAGATGGATCCCTCTAGAGTTTCTGATATAACATGCTCCTTTGAGAACACAGACAACCACATAGTTCTTGAAGTGAATTTTTCTTGGAATGCCTCTTGAGCAAGGGAGTAGTGGAGAACTCAAAATCCACAGAGAAAAGTATAAGGAAAAGAAAATAATAAAAAAATGAAGATGATTGAAACAGAAAACACAATCTTTAGTGAGAAATAGTATAAATCAAATAAACATTCATAAATTTACCCTATTTCCAAATGAGAAGAAGGGATGAAAACAAAATATTTATTAAGTATTTACTATGTGCTGGATGCTGTGCTGTACAGTGAATAGAGCACTAATCCTGGAATCAGGAATTTCTGAGTTCATATGTAGCTTCCGGCACATTTTAGCTATATGACTGTAGAAAAATCTCAAAATCTGTTTGTCTCAGTTTCTTCATCTATAAAATGGGGTTAATCATAGCACCTTCCTCCCTGAGTTGTTTGAGGCTCAAATGAGATAATATTTTTAAAGTTTTTTAGCAAAGTGTATGGTACCTAGCAGATACTAAATAAATATTATCTGTGATAATAATACACATAATTATGTGTTGATATATTATGTAATATAATAATATTTTCTTTTATCAAAAATAGAGAAGAAAGAAAATTTGCTCTCTAGGTTATCACTTTCTAATATAAAGTAACAATGTACAAAGGAGGTTTCAGTTAAATAAATTAATTAATTATAGACTTAGAAATTTTTTAATAGAGACATGATAGAAGCATTGACTCTTGAATCAAAGCACCTTGTTTCAAATTCCACTACTGACATTTAATCCAAGCCTGAGCAATTGACTTGACCTCCTTGATCCTCAAATTACTCATATGCAAAATGAAAGAATTGGACTAGATGTCATCTTCCTAGCTCCAGACTTTATGATGCTTTAGCACTTGAATTGTACCTTGATTTTTGAGACTGAGAATTGTGGTCTTTTACCAAAATGGATTAAATCTCTGAATCCTCTTTATATGCCTTTTGAATATTTTCT
Source organism: Sarcophilus harrisii (assembly GCF_902635505.1). Taxonomy (NCBI): domain Eukaryota; kingdom Metazoa; phylum Chordata; class Mammalia; order Dasyuromorphia; family Dasyuridae; genus Sarcophilus; species Sarcophilus harrisii. The sequence goes on from NC_045428.1 coordinate 351,991,501, forward strand.
ACACCATGTTCTTCCTCCCTAAGTATATCACTCTAATCATCCTTACTAAAACTGTGTTTTATTCACAGTCTTGTAAACTGTGAGAGGTATTAGTATGAGCTTCCAAACATTTCTTTCAACCTTTACCAGTAAGGGCAAACCTCCTAGGGTGAGAGATAATTCTGTTTTTATGATGGCTCCTGCTGAACTCTGCTGCATTCTGTGTGATCAGACAAAAATGTTGTAAGTCAGCAATGTGCCACTATACCTCCAATTCCAATGAATAGAGCACACATAAGGACAAATAGAAAATTAATTTTATTTATACAGTAAAAGATGCAGGAAATGTGCATTGTAAATATAATATATGTTTGAAATTGTGACCACTCAGGAGGACATCAGGTAGCTATAGAAACCTATGAGTATTTAAATATGAAAATAGAATCCCCATTGAAACACTATGCAAACCATAACAATGTTAACAAACTATGTTTGATTATTATAATAAAATCTTCTGAATTTTCCACTGTGGGTCCATACATTTTATAAAATGATGTCCTCTGCTTCTTTAAATTAGTGTTCTGAACTTGAAATACTTTAGAAGAGAGAGTTCTGTTAATATTTGGGAGAAATCACTTACAATCTCATCTGTATAAAGAAAATTATCCACATCTTTGTGTTTTGGGAATTTGTTAAATGCCCATAGTTACATGACTGGTTCATGTTTAATGATGAAACTGAATGTATATCTTCCTGACTCATAGGCTTGCTCTTTCCCCACTATATAATACTGTATCAGTAAAACTAATTCTGTATGGTTGGAGGGGAAAATATCATTTATCAATTTAATTATTCCCTTTTGACATAATATTATCTAGTAAATGTGGTATGTTTCAATGGAAGAAAAATTTTGGAAGTTTTCATATAGAAAGGCCCACAAAAAATGGTAGCTAGTAGCTGGCCTTAGAGTCATGAAAAACCAAGACTGGGTCCTGTTTGTCACATCTACTGGCTATCTTTTCTCAGTGCACTAGGTGGCTCTGATTTTATAAGCTGCAAGAAGGCAGCAAGCTGCATTGGATGAAGGGGTTTCCTAACTTAGAACTCCCTTTATCAATGAAGTGATAGATTCCATAGATAGTGAGATAGATGAAAGAAGAGGATATTCAGAAAGGCTTTTTTACCCATTTAATTAGAAAAAAGTGAAACTACTTATATTTATTATTTTCCATATAGCCCTCACTATGGGAGGGGAAGTAATATAATCAGTTTTCCTCATACTCCATTTTACTTATCTAAATTCAACTCTTAAATTAACAGTATTACATTTTTAAGCTTTCCACATAGTTTAATAAAAACTTCCTTAAGGAAAATATAATTAACTACTGATAAGACTAAATCGGATGCTCATGACCTAACTAGGGAAGTGGACCACACACATGTGACACAACTGAAGAATATGTTTACAAAGCAACATATCAACAAGTCCAAATCAATTTAGTGTAAGACAAATTGAATTCAGAAATACTCCTTACCTGAAATGTTCAGCTATTTTGAATTGGTTATAGGGCTTAAAAGATTTCAGCAGTTGAGCAGTCCAGGATAATGGCTGGTTTTGATTGTAATAAAGTTCAAAAAAATGACAAAGCCATTCCTTAAGTCTTCTCTTTCCCTCAAAACTTTGATATTTACCCAATCTTTCTTTCTTCTCTACAGGTCTTGGAAGACAAAATATCCCTCTTTTCCCCTTCTAAAGTTAATCTCTCTCCCTATGCCCTAACTCCCTGATCAACTCCTGGGATCTTTTTTCATGTATTATCCTGTTTCTACTTTGCATTTTCAATCACTTGTTTTTCCAATGTCTCCAAGCATATTTATATTCTCTCCTGTGTTAACAATAATATTTTGGATTTTAAAAATGCCAATTAAAATTAAATGACAATTAAAAGTCCATATAAAATCTTTTCTTCCCTCCCACCTTTTCATCTTAAATTATTATGTCTCCTTTTTATAGATATCACTAAGACAATGGAACAAAATGTATGATGTGACAGAGTTCTGAATGGGTACACCTTATGTAAAAGTAACAGGACAAAGAAAAATAAGTAGATCCTATGTTAAGAAGGTATGAGAGGATATTCAGAAATGAGATGGAAGAGGCATGTTGTAAAGCATTTGTGTAAAGGTAAATAGAGGGAGAAATTGAAGTGGTTCATTGGAGTTTTTGACACATTGTCAGAACAGTGGGAAACATATTAAAACTGTGGCACAGGAACATGATAGTTACTGGTAATTTTTTTTTTTTTTTTCATTTATAAAGACCTCTGCTACTGTGGTCTCTGTCTTGTCTTGTTCTCTCTTCCTCTCTCCCTCCCTTCCTCTCTCCCTCTTTCCCTTCCTCCTTTTTGTCTCCTTTCCTCCTTCTTTTCCTCCCTCCCTCCTTCTATGTTTGTTTGTCTGTCTGTCTTGTCTCTATCTTTGTCTCTCTCTGTGTGTCTTTGTCTCTGTCTCTGTCTCTCTTTCTCTATCCCCCCCAAAATAATAGCTAATAACTTGTTGACTTCTTTGAACAATAATTTTGTCTTGACAAAGTAGAAATCTTATCAAATATCATATGGAATTTTTTCTCAATTTCTTAAAATATAAGGATGCTGATAATTTGGATAGTGCCAAAAAGGAAATAAGCTATGATACAAGGAAGGCCTTGTATCCAGGTCACATGAAGATCAGATGAAGGGTGTTTTTAGCCTGAAGAAGAGAAGATTTGTGGGATGTGGATGTTATGATAACTTTGCGCATTTGACAAACTGTCATGAGGTGGAGGTTTTCAACATATATGGCTTGACTCCAGGGATCAGAACTGGGAAAATGTGTGGCTAAGAGGAAAAATTAGGTTCCTTTCAAGCAGGACTTCAATCAGTGGCTATATGGGCATTTATCAAATCAAATGAACATTGAGACACTGGACAAAGGGGAGTTGTATCAGAATAACAGCATTGTAACCTTGATAGCATCTTGTGAGCACCCTCTGAATTCTCATGAAGCCTAAGTAAGAGACTATGGAAATCTATGATTGTTCTATAGTACTTAATTATGCCCCATATTAAAGATTTTCTTCTAAATTTAAATAATCTTTTAGTCCAAGAAACTTGTAATAACTCTAAGAAAGGTCTTACTCATCTTAAAGGAAAAGCATCCCTGCAATCCAGGAGTAAACTCCATAATAGCAAACTAAGCTCCAATGTAGTAGAACAGGTAAACACCAACACCAGGATCCTTCACATACTTCAACATATCCAGGGGGATGGGCAGACTATAGCTTTGAAAACCTTCAAGTGCTTTAGCATAGCCCTGGGCAAACAAATTACTTTTAGAGGCCAGGCTGCCAGACTGCCAGATGCTTCAGTGTAGCCCTAAGAAAATGCAGAATAAATGTGCTGCCCTGATAATCAGTTCTTCAACTGATCAGAAACTAAAGATCTTCATGGACAGCCCCAACATTGGCTCTTAGCCAAGTATTCATGGTGGTTCAAGGCATTGTGACCTATGTCTTTGAGCTCATGAGAAAGTGCTCCTAAAATTCATTTACTCAAATTTCTCAGCTTGAGAATGATTTTCAAAACCTGGTAAAACCTTTATTAGAAAGAATTTATTTTCAAACTTAAAAATAAAGCCTTTTGTTTCATAAGGGATAAAAAAGAAAGAAAATATAGAAACACCCCACTAGTCTCAGCACAAGCCACACACATTATTACAACACCAGCTCAGCACCAGGTAAGCTGCTAGATCCCTATAGTCTCCAGAAATGCTAGCCACCCTCCACCCCACCCCTCAACACAGCACCAGACATGAGGATCCCCTGTGAACCTCAGCGCAACATCAGTGTAGCACAAGGCAGAAGCCTGAGACAGTACCCCTTCTACTTCAAAAGAACTCAAATTTGAAATTGGAAAAGGAAAAAGACCAAAAATAGATGGTAACAAACAACAAAAAAGGAATCTAACCATAGAAAATTATTATGGTCATAGGGAAGATGAAGACAGAAATTCAGAAGAGGCAATGTTGTCAAAACATCTATGGGCAAACCTCAAATTAAAATGGAAAATGGTCACATGCTCAGAAAGAACTCATAGAAAAACCAAAAAAGGAACTTAAAAATCAAATAAGAGGGACAGAAAAAAATGGAGGAAAGAAATGAAAATGATGCAAGAGAATTATGAAAAAAAGAGCCAACATTGTCGAAATAGAAAACTATATTGAAAAAGAGAATTGGCCAAATGAAAAAGAAAATACAAAAACTGAGGAAAACAACTCCTTAAAAGTTAGAATTGAGCAAGTGGAAGCTAATGACTCTAGAGCCATTAAAAATCAATCAAATAAATTCACAAGAATGAAAAAAAAATAAAAAAAGAAGGTAAAATACTTCATTTGAAAAACAACTCACCTGGAAAATAGATCAAGGAAAGATAATGTTAGAATCAATGGACTACCTGAAAACCATAATCAAAAGGAGAATATGAATAGCATTTTTCAAGAAAATATCAAGGAGAACTTCCCTGATATCATGGAAACAGAGAGGGAAATAGGAACTGAAAGATTTCTACCAATCACCTCAGGAAAGAAATCTCAAAATAAAAACTCCAAAGAACATTATAGCCAAATTAGAGAACATCACATCAAGGGAGAAAAAGTAATGCAATGACCAGGAAGAAACAATTCTAATATTGAGGAGTACAATCAGGATTATACAAGATTTAGTAGTTGTAACATTAAAGGATTGGAGGTCATGGATCATGTATTTCAGAAGGTAAAGGAGCCTGTTGTTGTTGCTGTTATTGTTTGTCCTTTATTCTTGAAGAAGATTATGACATAACAGGACATGCAAATGAATTTGATTTAAATTACGTAGGGCTGTAGATTATATATATATCTGAGAGAGAGAGAGAAAGAGGAAATCCAAGTATGGTTGACTTCAAAGGAAAAAAATAAGTTATCCATAGGTATATGAAGAGATGATCTAAATCACTTTTGATTAGAAAAATTCAATTAAACACTTCTGAGATACCCCTTCACACCTACCAAATTAGCAAATATGACAAAAAAGGAAAATGATAAATGTTGGAGAAGATATGGGAAAATTGGGACACTAATGCACTGTTGTTGGAATTGTGAGCTGATCCAATTATTCTGGTGAGCAATTTGGGATTATGTTCAAAGGACAATCAAATTGTGTATATCCTCTGATCCAGCAATATCACTACTAGATCTGTATCCTAAAGAGATCATAACAAAGGGGTAAGAACTTATATATACAAATATATTTATAGTAGACCTTTTTGCGGTTACAAAATATTAGAAATTGAAGTTATTCCTATAAATTGGAGAATGGCTAAACAAGATGTGTTATATGATTATAATGGAATTCTTTTGTGCTGTGAGAAATGATCAACAGGCAGATTTCAGAAAAATCTGGAAATATTTGTATGAACCGATGCAAAGGGAAATGAGGAGAACCAGGAAAACATTGTATGCAATTTCAGCAACATTGTGTCATGATCAACTGAGAATGACTCAGCTCTTCTCAGCAATACAATGATCCAATACAAGTGTAAAAGAAAATACTATTCACATCCAGATAGAGTCGATGAACTTTGAATGTAGATTGAAGAAGGGAAAGATTTATTCTTTTTCAGGGTTTTATTTCTTATTTTACAACTGTGACTAATGTGGAAATGTATTTTACATGACAGTACATGTATAACCTATATCAAATTACTTATTTCAGAAGAGAGTAAGGGAGGAAAAGGAGAAAAATTTGGAACTCAAAGTCTTGCAAAAATGCACACTAAAAATTGTCTTGATGTGTAATTGGGGACAAGCAAAGTATTATTAAAGGCTTGCTAAAGTTCATTTTACTTGTATGTTACTCTCTGCTTTTTGAGTTCTTTTAAACAATTATGCAGGGACTTCATAGCACAGAGAAAATAACATTTGATATAATGTCAGAAAGCTCTTTGTGTGATGTCAGGCAAATCATTTTAATTTTGTTGTTGTTGTAGTTGTTTGGTTGTTTCAGTCTTATCTGATTTCATGACCCCATTTGAGGTTTTATTGGCAAAGATACTAGAGTGTTAAGATCGTGTATTTTAAGATCAGCACGAGACAGGAATTCAGGTTAGGGGAAAATCGTCAGTCTTTATTCTCAGTGAAGAAGGATCGGAGGTGGAAGAGAATCAGCGATAGCAATGTGTGCAGCTGAGTCAAGAAGCTAGCTCGACCAGCAGCCACACAACCAGCAGCTCGGAGTCTTGAACTCAGCCCAATCTCTCCCAGCTTGTCTTCTTCCCTCTCTGCCTCCACCAACACATCAGGACTTGCAAGGAGAGTGGGCAGGGACCATTCTTAATCCAATCATGTATATTAATAGAGTATAGCCCAATTACTATCTAGCCTCATGTACTTGGGACCTCAGTGCATCAGCTCAAACCTCAGCCATTACATTTCCCGCTTTCTTTATTTTAGAACACCAGTGGTCATGCCATCCCTGACTCCTCAGGGAGGTCAGAGCCTCAAGGGAGGTGATCACAGCCTCCCTAACTTCTCAGGGAAGGAGGTGAAAGCACCGAAAGGAGGTGATCACAGCCTCCTGACTTCTCAGGAAAGGCGGTGAAAGCACTAAAAGGAGATGATCAGCCTACCTGACATCTCAGGAAGGGAGATGAAAAGCACCAAAGGGAAATGGAGGTTGCATAGGGGTTTCTGGGCTGAAGGGTCTTATTATGCACAAACCCATCAGCATGGGAGGTATTACACAAGCACATAGCAATAACGCAGAGGCTATTAGGATGACCCTCCCTCAGTCAGTGCAGGCTCGATGTGGTGTAACAAACATGAATTGTACACACAAGTAGCGGAATAGCAAACAATATAAATCAACATGGTGTTGGAAAAGATCACCAGAAGTCCTAGAAGGTGGGTATGTAAACAATGAGTCACACATACACCTTCTTCAGCAGCCAAGAGATAGTCCAAAACCAATCTATTGTCCATTGTTTCACATGTCCAGGGAGATCCAATGATCCCCTGAGTTTTGAAGTCCTGAAAAAGTCTTTTTATGTGTTAGGAATCCAATGATTCCAGCAGATTTTGAAGTGTTGTAACAGTCTTATCATTTCTCAGAGAATCCAATGATTCCTGAGGGTTTTCAAAGTCCTATGTCTCAGAGAATCCAATGATTCCTGAGAGTTTTCAGTCCTATGTCTCAGAGAATCCAATGATTCCTGAGGGTTTTCAAGTCCTATGTCTCAGAGAATCCAATGATTCCTGAGAGTTTTCAAGTCCTATGTCTCAGAGAATCCAATGATTCCTGAGGGTTTTGAAGTCCTATGGCTCAGAGAATCCAATGATTCCTGAGGGTTTTGAAGTCCGACAATCTTTGATGTCCATGAGTCAAACGCCATAACTGCCACGCTCTTTCAATGGTGAGCACAATCAGCAACAGCACCACCCGATATTTCTTGGGTCTTCCCTTTGTTTCAAAGGTCTGCTCCGCTCTCTCGCGATGGACAAGGCGATATGGCTCGTTGGCACCCATCTGATTCCTTCTCCACTTGAGATACAAGCAAACCCTCTCCCAAAGCAGTTAGCCTATCTGGTCCTTTCCATTCACCACTTTCTGGGTCTCTCCACATCACCTGGCGATTATCTAAAGATAGTGGAGCTGCTCACTTGGACACTGACCTTCCGGTGGGTTATAAAACCTGTCTGCAGGAGCCAGTGCATCTTTGTCAAAAATCAAGAAGTTAATAGTATAAAGAGCTAGATTTAGAAGTTCTCTAGGGTTACCTGTGGCTCCCCTTTCTTTTGTTTTGGAGGAGCATCTTAATATCTCTGTTTCTCCTCTCCACTATTGCCTGTCCTTGAGGATTAAAAGGTATGCCCGTGGTGTGTAAAATCTTATACTGTGCAAAAAGTGTGCAAAATGTTTCGAAGTATAAAGCAGGACCATTGTCTGTTTTATTGCTTGTGGCACACCCATAATGGCAAATGCTTTGTATGAGGAATTCAGTGACCACTTGGGCTGTCTCTTTTGCTGTGGCATTGCAAAAGTGAATCCTGAAAAGGTGTCTACCACACATGGATGAAAGACAGACGACCAAAAGATTTATAATGGGTCACATCCATTTGCCAGATTTCATTGGGTCTCAAACCACGAGGGTTCTTCCTGGGGCAGTGTAGGAAGCGTGGAAAGGCAAGCCGTACAGGCTTTTACTATGCTCCTAGCTTCCTCTTTTGTTATTCCAAATTGTAAGCGTAAAGCTCTTAGCAGCCTGATGATATTTAGAATGAGATGCCTGAGCTTCTTGGAATCAAAGGGTATTGACTAACATAGTTAGAAGGCTATCTGCCTTTGAATTGCCATCAAATATGGGACCTGGAAGTCCACTATGAGAATGGACATGTAATATATAGATCTTACCTGGATGCTTTCTCACTTGCTCTTGAAGTTTCTTAAAGAGCTGATATATATAGAGGCTGCAAATTTTATTTGGGCTGTGGCAATTCTTTGTACCACACCTACTGAATAGGCCGAATCAGATATTATATTTATGTCTCCTGGATAATAAGTAAGAGCTAGAATGATCGCAGTGCAATTCATTCTGCTGAGTGGACTGAAAAGGAGTTCTGACTACTCTCTTTATAGTTAGATCATGAGAGTACACAGCACAAATATTATGTTTGGATGCATCCGTGAAGATTGGTCCTGGAAGAGGAACTTTAGAAACTTTTTCTTCAAGAGTCCATCGCCAATTATGTAATAGTCTAGTTATCTTTAATGGAGACCCATGTAAAAATTTGGAGCCATGGCTAATAAAATTTGCCACTCTGGGATGGTCTCTCAAACACATTAATTTGTGTATTGGTATAAAAGGTGTATATCTTATCAGGTCTTGTCCCAGATAATTGTACTCGCTTAGTGGCCTTTAATAAAATTCTAGCCACAAGCACTGGGTAGGGTGTAAGGCTTTGATCTGGTTGTGCTGGGAGGTTCACCCACTCTATCACACTGTGTCCTTGATGAAGGACTGCTGTGGGTGCCTCTTGTGTAGCAAAACTGATATCTCCAAGGGTTTTTGAGTGACTCTTTCAGCACATTGGATAAAGCCAGTTCAACTTCTCTCAAAGCCTCTTGAGCTTCTTTTTGTAAGCTGGCGTGGTGAATTTAAAAGCACTGTCTCCCCTTAAAATGTCATATAACGGTTGTAACTGATAGGTAGTCAAGCCTCAACACTGGTCGCATCCATTGGATATCTCCTATCAATTTCTGAAAATCATTCAATGTGTTTAGCTTTTCTGTTCTTAAGGAGAGTTTTTGAACTGTAAGCACCTTAGGGTATACTTTGTATCCTAAATATTGAAAAAGGAGCATGTCTTTGAATTTTTCTGGTGCTATGTATAATTTGTAATTCTTAGTGTTTCTATGGTCCTTTGTAGACATGCCTCTAACATTTGTTCCTCAGGTAGCATCCCAAAATGTCATCCATGTAATGTAATAGCATAACTTTTGGGAATGCTTTTCTTACTGAGCAAGAGCAGCAGCAACATATACATTTGACACATAGTAGGGCTGTTTTTCATTCCTGTGGTAAAACTGTCCATTCATATCTTTTATAAGGCTCAGCTAAGTTAACGCTGGGTCACTGAAAAGGCAAATCTTTTCATATCCTCCTTATCCAGAGGGATAGAATAGAAACAATCCTTAATATCTATGACCCAAAGAGGCCATTCTCTAGGCAACTGAGTAGGAGATGGAAGTCCAGGCTGAAGGAGTTCCCATAGTTTCCATCTGTTCATTCACTTTTCTTAAATCCGTTAACATCCTCCATTTTCCAGATTTCTTTTCACAACAAACACTGGGAATTCCAAGGACTTAGAGAAGGTTTTAAGTGTCCTTGGTCAAGCTGCTCCTGTACTATATCTAATAAGGCCTGAATTTTATCTTTACTTAAGGGCCACTGCTCTATCCACACTGGTGTATCAGTTTTCCATTGGATAGGAACAGGTGAAAGTGTTGGCAGGCCTTCAACAGCAGCCCTGCTAAAAAACCGAAGTACTCATTTTTAATCCTAATTGCTTGTAAAACGCTCTCTTCCCCACAGATTGATGGGGATTTTTCAACTATAAAAGGAGTAAAAACTCCTGTTTTGCCTTCAAAAGTCCATCTCATAGGGGCAGCACTAACTTCAGCTGCTATTGATCCTCCTCACGCCAGACATGTAAGTGTCTGCTTTAATCTTTGGCCAGTGACTGGGCCAGCTGGCACCTCTAATGACCGCCTGATCTGCACCCGTGTCTACCAATCCTTCCAATGGAAGGCCATTTATATAGATTGTGAGCATAGGTGGTCGGTTGTTACAGCTGCTGTCCAGTAAACTGCTGATTTTGTGATCTGGAATCAGAATCTGGGTGACTATCACCAGGCTGCTTATTAGATTCTGTATGAGTAAACCTGATGCTACTATTTCTCCTGGGTGATAAGTCACACATTGTCTGCCTGTATTGGTGACTGGGATATTATCACACATTCCCCAGTTTCCTACATCAGTATGTGGATGGACACTGTTTTGTGCACGTACTCTCAGGAGGTAAAATGGTCAAGCCTACTGTGCCTGGAGGCAAGGGATCCATAGGCTGAGAGGAACAGATTTCACCTCTCCAGGGGTATCTCAGTTGTCTCAGCTGCACACAACTCTATTCTCCCTAATTGTAATCCCTTTCTTCCATCAGGTTGCTTCCTGGCTGATTGATTGTGTAATCCCTTTCTGCCATCATATGGCTTCTTGGCTGATTGGTCATATTGGGGTATTGGCCGTCTAGGCACTCTCTGGGTGCACCATTGGCTGCCATCATGCCCCAGTGTTTTTGCCTGGGGCCCTGGGGCTGGGCCCCTCATCCCGCTTCCCTGAACCTGTCTACATTCTGAGGCCCAATGGAAGCCTCTGTTGCATTTGGACATGGATACTGGGTCTTGTTCTCCCACCCTGCTTTCTCACTCTGCCTCTATACCAACATTGAGCTTTCAGATGCCCTACTTTACCACACTGAAAGCATTGCCGTTTCTCTCTAGAAGTCCCTTGCTGGAAGGGACCCTGTCTACCACCATGTTGGGATCTTGGGAAGTCTGCATCATAGTCTGGCTATAAAAGGCATTTGTGCCCACTGTGGCACAGGCTGCGTCTTATGAACTCCTCTAAAGGAGCATCCTTGGGCAGTCCTAGTATAATCCTTCTGCACACCTCATTAGCATTTTCCTTAGCAAGTTGCCTTATTAAAACATCTGTTGTTGGATTTTCCTCATTAGTTCTTGTGATAGCAGTCTGCAAAGCGTCCCACAAAGTCAGCAAAGGCTCATCTGGCCTTGCATTATTTTTGTGAAGGCCTCACCTTTATCATTTTATTGTGAATCAAATCACGCTTTGATAGCATTAGCAGCAATTTGCTCTATGCTGCTACTGAATAATTAACCTGTGCTGTGACGTTGCATATGGACCTATACCTTGTAGTAGGTCACTAGGTGATCGCAGCATGAACAGCATTTTGACTATTTTGTTGGGCTTGTATCCCTACAGAGCTCACTATATTCAGAAAGCCACATGTAATTTTGTCCAGGTTCTAGGCATACCCTTGCTATAGATTTCCGGTCATCAGGAGTCAAGACTTAAAGCCAAATTCTGTAACAGCATCTTAACATAAGCTGATGTAGCCCCATAATTAGTGCAGGCCTTTTAAGATCTTTAATGATTTCTACATTAAAAGGAGCTGATCTTCGACTTTTGTTGACCTGAGGCATTAGACTGGGAAATTACAGGAAACATAAGTGGTTGTAGCTCCCGGATGTCCACACCCTTTCTTTGGCCTTCATTAAGCCCTCTTGAAGCCTGCTCAAGGTTGGTCCCCTCACTGCCCCCCACTGCCCCTCCTCCCGCCATCCCCGAGGGTGGAGTTGGTGGAGGAGAGTCAATCACTTGCTCCTGGGGTGGGGCTGAAGCAGCCTCCTGAGGGAAAGGTCATCACACCCTTGCTCACTTAAGTCTCCATGCCCTGTGGGGATATGGTCATTAATCTCTTCATTGTCTTCCTCCTTAATATCATGGCTAATTTGAGGAGGAGTGGAAGGAGTCAAGGGCTTTTCTTTCTTCTAGGGATTCTTAGTGCTAACTGAAATACATTGTATAAATAAAATGCCTCCATGGAATTGAATGAAGGACCATATTCTCTGAAATGTATGAACATCTCTTGTCCAACCCGGGACCAGTTATCTCAGAGATCTGCTCCTCCTCTACGATCCAAGGGAGATGCAGTTTAATATACCCACAAATCTAGCTATCTGTTCCCAAGTTATAAGTAACCCATGTATTTCTGTCAGCTTAATCATGCTTTCCATAGCACCACTCTTGGGTGGGGTTGGAGGCGGGATGGAGAGTCTTTAGCTAGCCTTTGTCCCATTTAGACAAAAAAAAAAAAAAGATTACTGGTTTAGTTTTAAGAAAATAAGTTCCTTATTTGTCTATTAACAATACTCACCCAAGTTCCTGGTCACCGGAGACTTCTTCAGTCCTTGGTTCCCACCGATTAGGCGCCAAATGTTAAGATCGTGGTATTTTAAGATCAGCACGAGACAGGAATTCAGGTTAGGGAAAATCGTCAGTCTTTATTCTCAGTGAAGAAGGATCGAGGTGGAAGAGAATCAGCGATGAGCAATGTGTGCAGCTGAGTCAAGAAGCTAGCTCGACCAGCAGCCACACAACCAGCAGCTTCGAGTCTTGAACTCAGCCCAATCTCTCCCAGCTTGTCTTCTTCCCTCTCTGCCTCCACCCACCAAAATCGCCATTTCCTATACAACACATCAGGACTTGCAAGGAGAGTGGGCAGGGACCATTCTTAATCCAATCATGTATATTAATAGAGTATAGCCCAATTACTATCTAGCCTCATGTACTTGGGACCTCAGTGCATCAGCTCAAACCTCAGCCCATTACATTAGAGTGTTGCCATTTCTTTTTCAGCCTATTGTATAGATATCAGCATTATTTTTGTCATTTGCTTCTTCATAGGTAATGCTTCAGGAGTTTGTATTAAGTTGAGATGATAGGATCATAGCATAGGAGCTGGAAGAGTCCAGTTATCATTGAGTCTAACCCCTTCCTTTTAATGATGAGGAAACTGATGCTGAAAAGGTTAAATGATTATTCCAAGTTCATGGGGTTTGAACACATTTCTTCCTGACTTTAAGCTGACTGTTCTATTTACTGCATCACTTAGTTGTCTCTAACTGCAGTAATGTCTAATATGGGACTGTAATCTATGAGTTTGAGATAAAAAAAATCTCCTACTCAAAAGCTAGGAAAGAATTTTTACAGCAAATGTTTCTGATAAAAGCCTCATTTCTAAAATATATAAAGAACTGAGTCAAATTTATAAGGCTATTGGGCATTCCCCAATTAATAAGTGGACAAAGGATATGAATAGAATTTTTCAGATGAATACATTAAATATAAATACATTAAAATCACATAAAAATGCTCTAAATTAGTGTTGATTACAAGAATACAAATAAAAGCAACTCTGAGGTACCATCACACAACCATTAGATAGGCTAAAATGACAGGAAAAGATTATGATAAATGTTGGAGGGGATGTGGGCAAAGTGGTACACTAATGCATTGCTGGTGGAGTTGTAAACTTATCTATCCACTCTGAAGAACAATTTGGTACTATGTCAAAAGGATTATAAAACTGTGTATACCCTTTGATCCAGCAGTGCCACTCCTGGGTCTATATCCTAAAGAGATCATAAAAGAGGGAAAAACACCCACATGGGCAAAATGTTTGTAGCAACTTTTGGTGTATGTGTGTAACTGGAAATTGACTAGATGCCCATCGATCAGGGAATGGCTCAATAAGTTATGATATATGAAGGTAATGGAATACTACTGTTTTTTGTTGTTGTTGTTGTTTTGTTTGTTTTTTAAGAAATGATGAATAAGCTAATTTCAGGAAAGCCAGGAAAGACTTACATGAACTGATGCTGAGTGAGGAGAGCAGAACCAGGAAAATATTGTACACAGTAACAAGATAATATGATGATCAACCCTGATAGACTTAACTATTTTCAGCAATACAATGAATTAAAATAATGGCAATAGATTTTGAATGGAAAATGCCATCCACATGCAGAGAAAGAATTGTGAAGACTGAATACAGATCATAGAATACTATTTTCATCTTTTGTTGTCTTCTTTCTTGTAGTTTTCCCCTTTTATTGTTTTTTTTTCTTCCCCAACATGACTTATATGGAAATATATTAAAAATTATTGTATTTGTATAATCTATGTTAAATTGCTTGCTGTCTTAGGGAAGCGAGAGGTAAGAAAGGAAGGGAAAAAAAATGTAGGATTTAAAACCCTACAAAATGAATGTTGAAAACCATCTTTACCTGTAATTGGAAAAATAATGTGTTATTAACTTTTCTTTAAAGAATTTTCTCAGGATGGATTGGAAAACCAGGTAAGCTCCAGCTTCTTTATGCAAATAAAAGAGGATGGATTTGTTTCATCACTCTGATAATGGGGACCAAATGAACTTAAAGTCCACATTACAAATACTAGCAATTGTTATAATAAATTTTGAGACCCCAGATCAAAGAGAAAATTTTACAAGAAACAAAAAAAAATTCAAATATGCTGGAACTATAATTAGAATATTTTAGGATTTATCAGCAGCTACATAAAAGACAGCAGGTCCTGTAAAATATATTGTCAATCAAAAGAATTAGGCTTACAGCCAAAAACATTATATCCAACAAAATAAAGTTTAATATTAAATGAAAAAAACTTGGAAATTCAGTGAACTCAGATTTTCAGAATTTTGTCTTAAACAAACCTGAACTCAATAGCAAGTTTAACATATCAGAGCCAACATCAAAGACTGATTTCAAGGGATTCAATAAGGACAAATTGTTTATGTTTTATACATGGGAATATAAACCATATGTCTATGATTGACTTTAGTAATTGGGTTGTTCAAAAGAAAGATCTGGGCAGAGCTGAGTATAATCTGACTCTAAAAAGTAAAACTATCTATGAAAAGGTAAAAAATTGTAATTATTCCATATGGAGGAGGCACACAACACTGAGGCATTAGAAGGGGGAGAAGGACTGGTAATTTGGAAAACCTACTCCAGGAATGGATTAAAAAGGAAATGACACATACATACATACATACATATGTGTATATAGATAAACCATAAAAGATATAGCACCCTCCAAAATCTATAAAGAAGTAAGATGTGAATAAATAGGATAAGGTAGGGTATATAAGGGTGTTTGGGAGAGGGATGACCTATGTAGATTAATGGGAATGGAACAAAAAGGATGGAAAAGAGAAGTACCTGGATTGTACAATGGCTAGAGCACTAGCCTTGGAGTCAGGAGGACCTGAGTTTAAATTCATTCTCAGACCCTTACATTTACTAGCTTGTGACTATGGGTAAGTCATTTAACCCCAATTACCTTGCAAAGAAACCAAAACCAAAAAACAAAAAGCAAAGAAAGAGGGAAAGGGTGGTGGGAGAAGATAAGGGAGGGATCCATGAGTGGGGGGAGGTTAAATAATCAAGGCAAGTTAAGGAATAGAACTAAAATAGAAGAATTATGAGGGACAGGAATAAGAGATACATAAAAAACACAATAATAAGAATCAGGATTAGAATTTAATTAGAATTTTTAAAATGTGGAGCTAGTAATCATTGATCTCGAGGTCAAACTTAAAGATTCAATTAAGAAAAATCTAGATTATGTCAATCATATTAATATTTTAAATGCATATCTATGTATGTGTGTATAGGTATATATGTGTGTGTGTGTGTGTGTGTGTGTGTGTATACAGATATTTGTATGTGTGTGCATGTGTGCCAATGTACATAAATATATCTTTATTTAACTATAATCTGCTTGGGGAGGTGGGAGGGAGAAGAAAGGATTTAAAAAAAAAATAAAGTAACAAAGTACACAGCAGAGAACAAAAGAATAACCTACAAGGAAACAAAGAAAAGATAGACAGTTATGAATATAATGTTTTCTATTATTATAAATGCTTTCTTGAAATGGAAATTTATTGTTACATATTTCAAATTCTCCCTGATATTTTGCTGGGCACATTGCAATGTTTTTTTCTTCCTTCTTTTTCTTTCTTTTGTATTTAAATTTAAATAAACAAATTAGAGAGAGAAGGAAAACCAGGCCAAATTAAGCTACAAATACTATGGGTAAGTGGCCCTGAACAAGAAGAAATAAGCACATGTCCAGTGAGTGCTGAAGTAGTGTAGGGGGGGTTTGGATTCTAGACCAGAGGAGAAAACTGATAAAGACCTGAGACCAGAGGAGCCATCCCCCAAACATTAATACTAAAGATAATTACACCAATAATCTGCTATAATTTTTTTTTTTTTTAAGGAAGCAAGCAAAGGAGAAAAAACCAATCGAAGAAAGTTAACATAGGAATAGAGAAAACCAGGGTACATCTTCAGAAGAGAATATTAAAGCAACAACAAAAACAAACAAACAAACAAACCTCAAAGAATAACATTTAAGTGTTACCTGCCCAAAACAAATTTATAAAAGAACTCAAAAAACCTTAAAAATTAAGTGAGAGAAATTAAAGAAAAACTTAAAAAAAAATAAGAACAATACAAGAAAAACAAGATTATGAAAAGAAAATCAATCAACTGAAAAAGAAGATCCAGAATCTTAAAAAAGAAAATGACTCCTTGAAAACTAGCATTGAACAAGGGAAATCCAGCAAAGTCATAAAGGACCAAGAACTAATAAAACAAAATATAAAGAATGAGAAAAGAAGCAGAAGAGAATGTGATATATTTTCAAGAAAAACAGGAGATTTGGAAAAAATCAAGAAGAAAAAAAACATAAAAATAATTGGACTCCCTGAAAACTATGATTAAGATAAAAGAATCCTGATATAATAATATGAGAAATAATTAAAGAACTTTGTCCTGAACTGTTTACAACAAAAGAGCACTGATTGTTCTGGAATCCTGCTCACATGGGGAATGAATTAAAGAGGAAATAATACATACATATCTAAAAGAGTATAAAAAACTTCTAAATATGTATAGAAATTAAAATAGGAGAGAAAAGCAAAAGGGTATAGAAGGGATGTGGATTAATAAAAATGAGATGAAGAGGGAGGGACTTGGTGGGGGAAGAGAATAAGGGAGGGATGCTAAGCAATAGCAAGGCAAGGTAGCTGATAAAAGTAAAGCAGAAGAGTCAGCAGGGATAGGAAATAAGAGATAAATATAAATGTAATAATGATGACTGGGAGTAGAATTTATTAGGAAAAAAAGCAGAGATAGTAAACATTTATCTCAGACAACATTAAAGCTCAAATAGACTTAATCAAAAGTGAAAAATAGGGAAACTACACTATTGTCAGCCATATTAATCAATATTGTTTTAGACTATTTAAAATAACTAGATAGTATAAGGTTGAAATATTGCTGTAGTGTAAGAAATGATGAATAGGTGTAGTTAGGAGATATGGAGAGGCTTGCAATTATGAAGGATTACGTTATCCACTTTCAGAGAAACAGAAGACAGGTCTAGTTCTCCCTTACATAGATATTTATGAATGCATATAGTGTGTGTGTATGTGTGTGTGTGTATAAATGTGTGTGTGTGTATGGTTATAGATTTCCATGTATATATCTATTTGTGTGTGTGTGTGTGTATGTGTGTATAAATGTGTATGTGTATATAGTTGTAGATTTCCATGTATATATCTATTTATTATTTATGTGTGTGTGTGTGTTTGCATACGTATATGTGTATATGTATCTATGCTTAATGGTAGACTCTTGGAGGAAGTCAGAATAGGTAGTAAAGGGGAAAAAAAAGAATAAGGTAAAAAGTGCACAACAGAGAACAAAGGAAAAACTAAAATAAAGATGGACAGCTCTGAAACTATACAATGTATAGTATTTATTATGTAGGTTTATTTGAATTAGAATTTTATTGTTTCATGTTTTATATCATCTCATATTCTGTTTTGTATATGGCAATTTTTTTTTCTTTTTCTATTTGTTTTAAATGAATAAATAAATTTAAAATTAAAGAAGTAAATATATATATAAGCAAGAGTGATTTAAAAAGAAAAAGAAAAGAAGAGAAATGTTCCCCTGCCCCCAACCTATAATCCAGATAATGGTGGGATATATTATTGTTGCTCTTGCACTCGTTTAGTAGTTTTACTTGTGTCTGACTCTTTTTGACCTCATTGGGGGGTTTTCATAGCATAGGTATTGTACTAGTTTTATCATTTCCTTTTCCAGCTCATTTTTAACAAATGAGGAATTAAGGTAGAATTAAATGACTTATTCAGAATCACCCAGCTATTAGGCCTTTGAGGCCACATTTGAACTCAGGAACATGAGTCTTTCTAACTCCAAGCCTGGCACTCCATCTACTATGCCACCTAGGTGCCTCCATAGATATTGATAAGTGGCTTCTTAAGGCTATATTAAGTTACATGTTAAATTTAAGACAGTATTGGGATTACTTATAAAAAATAATATATGTTGACATACAATCCAATCTTTTGGAATGTTGCAATCTTCTCAGACTGTACAATATTAAAGGAAAGATTTTAAAGTATTTATTTTTAAACTTTCAAGGTCAATAAGAGATACAACATAATTATAAAATTCAATGATTGTTTAACTTCCTATTAAGTTCTAGTAATATACATAAGAAAGGAAGAGGCAGTTCTTGTGCTCAGGGTGTCTACAATCTAATAAGGGAAGATAACACACATAAACACATGCATAAGCTAAAAAGGATAGGGGATGTGAAGGTACTTAATGCATGAATATGATGATAAGGGAGCGCAACTAACCAGAAACAAAAAGTTGGCTGGGTTTGAAAGCCATCTTTACCTGGAAGCTTTGGGAGTAGTTTGTTTGTTTATTTGGGCTTTTTGCTCCACCTTCCAGCTATTCAATCAAAAGGACAGAAGTTACTTATGAGATGTGAACTCCAAAACTGAAGTAATCTCTATGTGTATGACTTTCCAGGTGATGAGATTTTTCTGGAAAGAGGTATGTGTGGAGAAGAAGGTGGAATGGAATCTAAAGAATACAACCAATGGAGGATTAAGAGTTGGGAACTCACTTTAAATTTGCGCCTTGGAAGAGACAAAAGTTGGGAATACAGTAAAAGTAGATTCTTAACAAACTGTGTAATCAAAAGACACTTAGTTGAATACCCACTGTCTAGATATCTTAGGAGATTATTAATTTGCTTTGCTTAGGCTTAGCAGTAAAGAAAAAGTAAAGTCCTACATAAGTTGGTATTTTGAGTCCTTACCATTCACTAAATAGTTTGAAAGTCATAGAAAGACCCAGTCCTAGAAAAACTATAGAGATTTCATTTCCAATGAAGATGCTTGTTTGTAATATGCTTTTAAGTGTTGCCAAGATGTTGAGGCTACCTTTGTAAAATAGAATCTTGAAATGTGTGTTAAACACATTAAAATGCAGCACAACTTCAAGAAAAGTTTCCAGAGCAAAAACAATCTTTAAAATTTTAAAAAATATATTTATTTTTTCCAAATACATGCAAAGATAGTTTTCAGCATTCATCTTTGCAAAACCTTGAATTCCAAATTTTTCTCCCTCTTCCTCCATGCCTCCTCCTCAAGTCAGTAATCAATCCATTTTAGTTTAAAAATGTGTACTTCTAAGCATATTTATGTATTCATCATGCTAAATAAGAAAAGTCATATCAAAAGGGGGAAAAGCATGAGAAAGAAAGAAAGAGAGAGAGAGAGAGAGAGAAAAGGAAAGTAAGAGAGAAAAGAAAGGAAGAAAAGAAAGGAAGGAAGGAAGGAAGGAAAGAAAGAAAGAAAGAAAGAAAGAAAGAAAGAAAGAAAGAAAGAAAGGAAAGAAAAGAAAGGAAGGAGAGTAAGAAAGAAAAGAAAGAAAGAAAGGAAAGTAAGAAAGAAAGGAAGGAAAGAAAGAAAATAAAGGAAAGAGAGAAAAACCAGCAAACAACAACACAAAAAAAGATAAAAATACTGTTTTGATCCACATTCAGTTTCCATAATATTCTCTCTGTATGCAGATGGCATTCTTCATCACAAGTCTATTGGAATTCTTTGAATCACCTCATTGTTGAAAAGAGCCAAGTCCATCATATTTGATGATCACATAATCTAAAAATAGGCTGCTTTAATACTTTTATATTGAAAAGTCTTCTTATGAGATTAATTACTATAACTCTAGAAGTAGTGTGTTGTACATGATGATACAATGTTAATTAATTATTTTTAAAGGTAGTTTTTCAAATATAATACCATCATCTATGATGAATTGTCATTTCTGGAAGAATCTTAACACATGATAAGCAGAGAACATTTTAACTAAGAGAGGAGTTTAAGTCTTTCAACTTCCCTTACTGTTGTAATGTGCTTTGAACTAAATGTGATCAATGGACTAGCCTTCCAGGAAGTCACCTTAAAAATTATAGAACCAAAATAAACCTTAGACCACAAGATGTATTACCGAATCACATTAACTGACACAAGATTATTTGCTGTATGAACTTCAAGAGATCTTATATGCTTCTGAGTTTGTAATACTCTCCCTAAGGTTCATCACATGGGACAGAAACTAAAGCAGGCAAATGGAAATTGTGAATCAGGTGTTATAAATGATGACCTATATAGTTCATCTCTGAGAATACTCTAAAATTCCTACTGGCAGATGTGATTTATAAACAAGATAAACCACTTATTTGATTTTTGTTGTTGATTTTTGGGATCATGAGAATATTAGATGCTGATCACTTTCTGGTCCTCAATGGCACCTTTAAAAACATCCACAAGCATACCACTTTTGTTTTCTTCTCATGTTGTCATGATCTTTTCCAGAAAAATCATATTGATTTCTTTGTCTATAATATATAATGATCCTCAGAGTGACCCAATTCCTCCCTTCCCACTGAAAGTTAATGTTATTAAAACGCCTTAGCATTTCTCTCAAACTCATGCTATGCATTTAAAATACCTCTGTAATAATAAATACCACATGAACATATGTATCAAGCAAAGGGTTTCCATTTTAATGACACTTGCTTCTCAAGAACAGACATATTCTTGAAAAAAAAAATGTCGCCAGCTCTGAATTGATTGACATTTGTTTACTTAACTCTCTCTTCTTGAAAGTCTGCACACCTATTTCAACCTTGAACAGCTTCCAACTGTGGTATACTGGAACATTTTTTCATTTATTAAGTTCAGTGTTGCCAACCCAAACAAAGTATAATCAGTGATGATCCAAGCAGACCAAGCTGTCTAGCACCATACAATGTATCTGCATACTAATTTTCAAATTCCCTCACATTTCCAGAGAACTAATGGGATCATTTTCATTCTGTTACAGCAACTCAACAGTTACTGAATCACCATCTGTGTTTTCGTTAACCTGAATCAGATATGAATTCTGTTATTGCAAGGTAGAGCAGCTTGTTTAATGATTCTTAATCTTTTCTTTAATTAAATCATGCAGCCAACCTGAAAAATCTATCTTAATGCAAATTAGGAGCTTTTTTGGCATTCGCTTACAGTAATGCACTAATAAGGTTAATTTATGAAGGTTCTCTTCCAGTCTGTACAGATGATATTTGTTCACTGCATATTTTTAGCATATTGTCCCTTTTTGTAATATTTTTAAGTAATAAAAACATAGTTATTTTTCACTTACACAAATGAGAGATACTGTGAGCAGCACTCACTGTTAACCAAAAGTAAGAACAAAGAAAATGTAAAGTATCCTGTGTGAGGAAAGAATGCATAATATGGAATTGAAAATGGCCAGGTCTCAGGGAGGAAATGCTTTTCTATCACACATTTGTCAGTTTGTAGGATCTAAGAGTAGAGTCAGACTTGAATAGTTATATATGGTAAGTAAGGAGTTTCCTTGAACATTTCTCTTTTGGTCATGAGAAAGTACTTTGAAAGAGTAACCAAGATGTTATCAAATAATTTTTTGATCACTTGTTAATTACACTGTTCTTAAGGCTTTAGTTTTTGATGATCAAAGTATCAGCTGAATGAGATTTCTGTCCAACTAGGCAATGTCACTAATATTTTCTCAAGTTTCAGAAAATAAATTTTATCACAGAGTTAGAGAGCTTAGAGAGCTCTTTAGACATAGCACCATTTTAAAAAAATCTGATGCAGATTGGTTAAGTTATTGGCAGAGGGAGAATTTTTTTCTTTCTTTTTCTTTTTTTTAAACATCTGATTAGAGAAGATGAATTCCACAAGTACTTAAATGATTTTTTCCTAGCTTTAATTTCATCATATATACAAATATCTCTATTTTGATATGTAGTGACTTCTCTCTGTCTCTCTGTCTCTCTCTTTCTCTCTGTCTTTTTCCTCCTACAAATCCTCCTATGGTGGTATATAAATAACTTAATAGTTCTATGGTTTGATTGTTTATAGTTCTTAAAATAAAAATAATCAAATATTTAATAATAAATATTTTAAGGTTGAATATATTAATTGAATTCTTACACTTTGAGGATAATATTGCAAGTATTATATTTTGCTATTTTCCAAGTAAGAAAACTGAAGCACGGTTAGGCCATTAGTAAATAGCAATCAAGGCAGTTGTGTGGTACAGAGAAATCTGGCCTTAGAATCAGGAAGACTCAATTGGAGTTCAAATCTGACCTCAGACATTTAAAAACTATGTGACCCTGGGCAAGTCATTTAACTGTGTTTACCTCAGTTCTTCATATTCAAGAAATGAATAAGAGAAGGGAATGGCAGACTACTGCAGTAAATCCCAAATAGGGTCAGGAAGGTTAGACAGGACTGAAACAACTGAACAACAATAAAAATAATCAAGTGTTAGATATCCAGGGACACACCCTAGTCTCTACTTGTCTAAATTCAAGAGTATTTCCTTTAGACACTGACATTGCCTTTACATAGGATTCCTTGTGGGTTACTTTGACACAATAATAGAACAAAAGTTCAAAATACTCTAGCTCAACAGCTGCAGCATTAGAATTTCCAGAACTTTCCATCTGGCTTCCAGCTGAATCATCTTTGTGTGTGTGTGTGTGTGTGTGTGTGTGTGTGTGTGTGTGTTGTCTCTTGAAATTAGTATGTGAGCTCCTTGAGAACAGGTATATGTTTTTTTTTCTTCCTCCCTTCCTCCTTCCCTCCCTTCCTCCTTTCTTCCT
Organism: Sarcophilus harrisii; assembly: GCF_902635505.1. Lineage (NCBI taxonomy): Eukaryota > Metazoa > Chordata > Mammalia > Dasyuromorphia > Dasyuridae > Sarcophilus > Sarcophilus harrisii. The sequence goes on from NC_045428.1 coordinate 352,014,813, forward strand.
TCCTCCTTCCTTCTTCCCTCCCTTCCTCCTTTCTTCCTTCCTCCTTCCTTCCTCCTTCTTTCCCTTTCTCTCTTCTCCCTTCCTTCTTCCCTCCCTTTTTTCCTCCCTCCCTCCCTCCCTCTCACTTCCTTCCTTCCTTTCTTCCTTCCTTCCTTCCTTCTCTCTCCTCTCCTCTCCTCTCCTGTCCTATCCTGTCCTGTCCTGTCCTGTCCTGTCCTGTCCTCTCCTCTCCTCTCCTCTCCTCTCCTCTTTTTTTCTTTTTTTGCTATTTTTGTTCCCAAGTCCTAAGTCAATTTTTGGCATAAAGTAAGAGCTTAATTCTTGGATTTATATTATATTAGATTAGATTAAATCATTTATACAGTGGAAAGAATGCATGATCTGGGGTTAAGGTATACAGTTTTGAAACTTTGGTCATCAGTATTAAACCCTCTAAATAATGGGCAAATTATTTCATTTCTCTGGCCCTCAGTTTTCTCATTTGAAAAGGAAGGAATGAAGTCAGTTTTGGGCTGAAGATATCTATGCTATTAATTACCCCAGGGGAAAAAAAATGTTCTAAGGTATTAATAATAATAAGGAAATTAAAATTAAAATCTGTTGGTTCTAACTTAATCTATCAGATTAACAAATTGTTAAAAAATTAATGAAAATGTTGGAGGGGCTATGGTAAAATAAGTACCCAAATGCACTGTTAAAAATTGACCCATACCAACCAATTTGGAAAGAAATTTGGAGCTATGCGCCTCAGACTATTAATTTTAACTATTTACTTTGATGTAATAATACCACTACTAAGTCAATAATCCAAAGTCACCTAAGAGAGAGGAAAAAGCTCCATGTTTTGGCAAATTTATGACAACTCTTTTTGTTGTGGAAAAGAATCTGATACTGAGGAAAGACTATTAATTATGTGAGTATGATGGATTAATATTATTCTGTAAAAATGATGAAAGAGATGATTTCAGAGAAAATGAAGACTAGTATGAACTGATATGAAGTAAAGAGAAATGAAGTAAAATAGTTAAGAGCACAATATATATATATCAACAACATGGTAAAGACAAATGACTTTCTACAGGTTAAGAACTCTGATCAGCATAAAAGCAACCACAGTTCCAGAGGACTCAGTGTCCAGATTGATACTTTTTTTTTTCTTTTACTATACATAATTGATGGGGAATTTGATCTGCTTGGAAAAATAAGATTATGACTTCTTTTTCGAAGGTGCATCTTAGTAAAGGTTTTTTTTTTTTTTTAAGCTAAGTGTTTTTTTTTTATTAGATGGATTCTGATCATTTTATTTCTAGATTTATAATTTTATGATTTATAAAATAAAAGTCTTAGACGGAGGTAATTGTTTAAAAATCACCAGCCTCGCAAAAGGATCAACAATACATTTAAACTTAAAAGTATGTTCTTAGTACTTTTTTAGACAATCAACAAAATAGTAAATGATGCTCTGATTTTTTTTAATTTCCAAGGAATAAATCAGAAATGCTTCCACTGAAATTTTAACAACTGGCTTATGTGAGACATTTTAATCTGACACCAAAATATGCCAGGGATTAAGTTAGATGAAATCCAATATCACTAATCCAATGATATTCTGATTCTACAAAATGATTTCAATTTATATTTAGATAAGCAACCTTCAAATTTAATCATCTAATAACTTTTAAAATAGAGTTTGACTTGACCCAAGCCTAACAGGCTTTCATTACAATTCTTGAAATAAGAAAAAATATATTTTATAAAGAATACATCCATCAAGTACCAGAATAAAAGGCCACTATACATAGCATGGCAATGTCACAGAACACACTAATTATTCTAAAACATCTATTGTTTATTTTTAATATATGGCTACTCCAATCATAAAGATGGTACTCTGGATTAAACCCAGAAAATTAATACTATGAAGAAATTACAACTGATTTGGTACCACCTAAGAAGCTTTTTCTTAACTACTTAACTATTACCCCACCTCTTTTAAACATGTTCTTCATTGCCTTTTTTCATATACAAAGATGTCATATATCCCCAAAAGCAAAGAGTAACAGATGGGTGCTGAGGTCTTAGAAATAGAATATGAACCACAAAATGAATTGCTTTGGTTATAACAAGACCCCCTAAAGTTATTTTTCTTACTGAAAGAATGAATATATGCAAATTGCGACCTGTGGTTTTTGACTGCCATACTTTGAGAAGATAAAAACAAGCTGATAAAGTAACTAGACTTCCAAAGTCTGATAGAGTTGGAGATTATATTTATTATATCTAATTAAGAGAGAACCCAGGGAAAGCTGAGCTTGGCTGAAGGTACCAGTCATTTACAGCATAATTAAATAGTTTAAATACAAATATAACCAAAACTGACATTGGAATGCAATGGCCACCAGCAAATGCAATATCATATGTAAAGAATTGAGAATCTGCTGAAAGAAAAGGACTCTCACATGTATATGTATTCCTCATGTTACAAACCTAGTGATATAGAAATGTATGTAATGGAAGTTATATTGTCTTATTTGTTTGAAGGAGAAGCTATAAAAGAGTGAATTATCACTTTATAGCAAAGCTGGTTTTTTGAGAATTTGAAACTATTATTGACTGCTGTCAGATCACTTTCTAGATTTATTGACTTTAGAAGAAGTAGATATAAACTGAGGTGAAAGAAAGGTCAGGTCAATATTTATCTTGTGAATCGATGCTTTTTGATACACACCAAAAGTGAAACTCTATAAATGGTCAGAGTTGATAGGTATCAGAGAAATCTCATCTAAAATTTTGTAAATTTGATGTTTCCTAAAAATCATTTGTTTAAAATGTTATTTAATATCATGTTCCACAAAGGTTTGTAGGGAGGACTAAAAAGCTGACACTAATACTTGGTTTTCTTCCCTAATTTTGATTTGCATAAAACCTTACTGGTAGACAAGAAAGAAAAAAGAAATTTCAAAAAACTTCAGGAAGAAAAAGATGATGGGGAAGTCATCAAAATTATAACAAAAGGCAGCAGGGAGACCAAGACAGGACCATCACCCAGGGAAATGGAAACTGATGAAATTTCTCACTCAATATTTCATGTCTTTGACTGAGACAGTCAATGACTTTTAAGAGCAATTGTGACAAAAGAGACCTTGAATTTGACAACTTTTGTATTTCATTTTCTTTAAATAAAGGAGATTTAAATGGAAGGAAATAATAAAATTAAAGAAACACTATATCTTATCAATCAAGTGTTATATCAATACTTGCCCTCTCTTGTTAGAGAGGTATTGAACTATTAAATATTGAACTATTTATGAGATACATTTATATAGTCATTGATTTTGTTCATTTTTCCTTTGATATTAGAAAAATAATATACACAAGATGTATCACAAGGATGAATTAATTCCCCCATAACAAAACTATGTCTTCTACTCAGGTTTTCAGAGGTACTCCTTTGGGAGTTGGGCATCCCTTCTTTAATTCCAGTGGCTCAAGTTCTCATTCTGATATGTTCTCCCTAGGGTTAATCATCAGTGATTTGGGATTCAGTTTCACTTAGCCAATTAACATCACTTGGCTTTTATGAAAGTGATATTTACTAAGAATATATCATAAGAATAGAAGTACAAATATTATCTTCAAATAACTGAGGGCAAATGTGATTCTATATTGTTTTGCTTCCTGGGGATAGTGGACTAAAATTTAAAGTGCATTCTACAAGACATTTGTTCCATTGAGTTCATTTCTGAATGCAGCAAAGCTGAGAGTGATTTTTTTTTTCCTTTTTGGATCTAGCACTTTGGCTATTAGATTAATCCAGTTTTGGGCCATAATCTGGCCACTCTTCGGAGATCTATCTTCAGACAACAAGCTCTAGCTGGGACAATGGTTTCTAGTTTGTTTTATCATCTTATCAAAGTTCACAAAGTTAAAGCCTACTATAATAATCCTAGGCTTAAGAGAAGGAAAGCATATTCACAATACAGACAGAAACAACATTATGTATTTCATACATAAAATGGTGGTCCAGGTTGGGAGATTAAGGTTAGAGGCCTTTCTCTACACTGTAAAATATGGCAGTCTTTGACTCTTCTCTCCAACACAGGCAAGGGAGGAAAAAGACACTTTGGCCATTGAGTTTTATCTGTATTTTCTGTTATTGCTCAGCAGGTAATCAAAAGGCCTCTCTTTTTCATCTACTAAAGGCAAAAACTATACTTATGTATGCTCTAAAATCCACATGGAGATTTTGTCAACTGAATATACTTTGTATGCATAAAAGAACTAGAGTCATTTATTCTACTGACCTACTCCTGCCCATACCCATCTTCTTCCATGTTATATCTAAATTAGTATGGAATGAAAAGAGACGCAGAAATAATTTCAATATTGCAATGTAAAAATGCTTATTTTGAGCTCAGTTTTGAGAAAGATTTTCTAGGAAATGGGCATTAAGTGAATGATGTATTGAAAACAAAAGCATTGAATTGGCAGCCTCTGTCTTTCAGAGAAACAAAAAATTGGAGTGACATCAGGAAAATAAAATGGCATAAAATTGAGTATGCAGTCCATATTCACACACACAATTCCATTCTCCCTCTCTCAGTTTTATGTGGACTTGAACAATATAGGAGAGTTGAAAACAGATATTATTTTGGAGATCTGAACATTCATGTAATCCAGTTTCCTCTTTTGCAGATGATATTTAGGATCGAGGGGGGATAAAGTGTTTTCTCTATGATCACATTACCAGTTTCTGGCAGATACAGAATTAGAATCCAGTTCTCTTGTCATTCAGTCTAGATCTCATTCCATTTCACCACACATGCTTCATTTTAATATAGGTCAAGGAAGAACACAAAAAGGAAATGAATAGGAAGTTGGTAATTATTTAGTAGAAAGATCTATTTACCATGAAAGGACATTTTGAGTAAGAAAAAGAGACAAAATTAATAGCTTAAAGACAGAAGATATATAGAGACTTTTGAAAACAGGTGCATCATGTTCATGTGATTTTTAACTATAAACACATGTGAATGGATTAAAATAGTATTTATTATTTTTATTCTGGGATTATTTTTTAAATCTTCACATCTTGACTTTGGTGTTTTTATTTTAAATGGTTAAATGGACTATTGCCCACAAAAGGCATATAGTGTAATATTAGCCAAAACCAAGGACAAAATGTTTTTATTTAATATTCAACTTTTCCAAAGCACAATTTCTTTATTATGGTTCTCCTGAAAAGAAATGAGGGCCAGGACAATGAATTCTACTGGGGAAATCACTGTTTTCTTACCTTCAATTATGATATATGCAGATTTCTTTACTCAAAATGAAAACATTAAAATGATATCTTAAGTTGTTAAATATTATTTGATCACAAATAAAGTACATAAATTCACCAATTGTAGTTTTTTCAAAGCAGCCAAGACGATTTCTCATCCTGGACAAAAAAAGGCGCCATTTGTTTGATATCATTTGATGAATTATTAATTTTATCACAGCTAAGATGACAGCTAATATTAGAACATTGAATTATTAATTTTCAAATGTGCAATAAAAAGCAGAATAAACATAAACTGAGATATGTTTTACGTATGGGTTGCATTGCTTACATATTCTATTTAAGACGAATATCACAGGAAAGAGAAGGAATTAAAAAGCTTGTCAACACTCCTGATAAATTCTTTTACTTGGAACCTTCCAGGCTTCTTGAGAACAGAAACTAAAAATATATTTTTGTTTTATATGTGAATAAATTTTTATTCTTAAGCACTATGTATAGAAACTCTCTCTGTGTCCCAAATGAGCTCTGTGTAGTTCTGGTAACACTTGGTGAGTGCCCAGTCAAATGAAGAGTGAAGATATGCATTCTGAATTAAGGATTCACCTATATCCATACAATATGCAGTTGAAGATATAGTCTTTTCTTTGAGGAGAGTCACATATTAGCAATTTCACAATTATATCCTGTTGTCACTATTCATTTCTGTTACAGTGACACAAGGCTCAATAAAGTGGCTATCTTTTATGAATATGCATATGTGTGAATATATATATATACGTATATATATATATATATGTATATATATATATGTATATATATATGTATATATACATTGTGAACACATATATTGTATGCATATACATGGAAGAAATACATAACAGTATATCACGCTGTCCAGATCACAGGCAAAAAAGTGATTTTCTATAGAGGCTAAACTTATGATTATTACAAAATACATTACAAAATACACTATAATTCTTTTCTTTGAGGAAGCAAGCAGCTGTTTCTCCCTAAATTCATGAGGAATTAATCCAAAGAAAACTGGATTCACTTTATTTAAAAAAAAAATACAAGAAGATTTTTTTTCCCTCCTCGTATATGACACACACCTAGTAATTTAGTCAATAAAACACAAGAGTTTTGTATGTGTTTTTATGTCTATATGGAAATGAGACTACATATACATACATGTATTCACATAAATATTCCTTTTTAAAAATAGACACAGTGTGGGGAAAGACATAATTTGCAAATTGACTTCTTTAATCAAGAATAATTCTGGCAAGAAGTGATAGTTATATATAAAATAAAGAATTTTATAGTAATTTATCCTTTTAAATACAATAATCAAAACTAAAGCAATATATATATTATAAAAACCATTCAGAATGAACTTATCAAACCCTCATAATCAAAGTTTGGGATCCTTTACTATCACTGTATTAATATCACTTGATATCCATGCAGATATATGACATATTATAATACTGGGCTGACAATTTCATGAAAACCAAATACATTTTGATCTAGACATGATCATAGTATTCAAAGATCTAGAATTAGAAGAGACCCCAGGGTCCATTAAATACAACCTCTTTATTTTAAAGGGAAATCAAGGCTCATGGAGGTTAAATTATTGTCCAAGATCACAAAGTTAGCCTGTGTTAGATGCAGTACTTGAATCAAATCTTCCTGGCTCATATTCACCATGCCATACTGAAGGATATCTTTTTGTGTGTTTGTTTTTTGGTCTAACTTTAAGATTTTATCAGTATATCTTCTATCAATGTATATTAGATATTTCCTTCTATAATATTTCATTAGGTCTGGAGCCTAGTAATATGATGGACAAGAGCCCAGGATCAGCCCATCAGTCAGTAAACAATTATTAAGCACATAGAGTGTGTCAGAGACATGTTAAATATTACGTTCACATTCATAGCTAGAATATATCAGTTAAGACTTTAATACTTTTTTTTTTTTTTTCTGATTCCAAGGACGACCCTTTTTTTCATTTTTTAACACATCGGTTCCTTATAATCTTGTTGTGGTTGCTTGTTCCTTTTATTTATTTCTTGAAATAATTTTAATAAGATATTCTTGTTGTCTAGCAAATATTCAAGCTGCAAATCAATGTGTTACTTGTATCTGTAGCCAGAAGGTATGACACATTCACACTATAATGGGAGGTACACATTTTTATGTAGCTTATTAAAGTTTTAACTAGTGGGAATGTAATAAGAATAATTCTACATGTTTAATTTGTTTCATGTTTTCTTTCAAATCTACCTGAATACTTACTACTCGGTGAAAATCAGCCAAGTCAAGACTTGAGAAAGTATAACTTTGGTGCTATATTCTACCCTTCTCCCATCTGTTTATAGTTGAACCATTTGATACTTTAGTTCATTTTACAAAAACTGTATGAGGTAGATTCAGCAACTGTTGTTATTCTTACTTTGCTAATAACTTGGTTTTCAAGTCAATCCTGTAGTCGTTTGTGTTGGTTACATGTGATTCTAGATTAGTGGAGAGAATGCTAAATGTGATGGGACGCCTATTCAGAAATAGTGGTGTGAAAGCTTATGATATGTAAACAAGCTTTTTCAAGAAAGGACAGGGAGGGTTTCAACTACACACAGGGAAACAGAGACTGATTTGGAGTCAGCAGGTATGTAAAGGACATTTAAAGAGATGTCACAGGATCATGGCATCTTAACATGATCCTGTGATATCTCTTTAAATGTCAAGGTAAATTCTTCTATGTGAGATGAGGACTTCTCTCTTGGTTCAGCTGATTTTCATCTTTATCAGATCTAAAGATTTCATTTGAGTATTTGTATTTTAGGGTTTATTATTATTTTTATTTATTCAACTTTTGTTTGGTGTTTTGCTTGCTAAATGGATATATTCACTCTTCTCTCTTTGTGATGAACTTTTGTATAATCTGTATTTTGCAGGAAGCTATCTTCCTGCAAAGCAGGTGAGTGCAAATCAATAGTAATTAAATAATTCCTTTAAGAGTTACCAAGGAAGCAGATTTTTTTTAATTTTGCATCATTTTGTAACATTTATGATACAAATAATTATAATTGTGATCTAAAGCCCTTCTCAGAAACTGGAGAAAAGAGCATGTATGGAAGTACTTTCCCTTTCTTTTCTCAAGTTAGGAATCATAATATTCCATGGAGAAGTTGAAGGTAGATTACAGAGATGTCTATCAATGCCTTCTACAAACTATATTTATACAACCCATGAAGAAATATATATTCTACATGGGAAATACACACATTATACACACACACACATACACACATACACACATACACACACACACACGTATGTGTATATATATATATATATATATATATATATATATAGGGAAACCAAACCTCTAAGAAGTTGCCTTTATCAGAATTAAACAAGTAAATTTCATCATCAGAATTCAAATCTGTGTACCCCCCCCTTTTTTTTTTTAAAGATCAGCATTCTTTCCATATTTCACATAATTTTACATGTTCAAAGCAATTCAATAAAAATTAAATGTTTGAGAAATTTAAGTCATTATGTGAGATGGTAGTTCTTCTGTATTGATTGATATTTAAAAAATTAGATAATATGTGTCAAGGCTATATTGTATGTTTCAAAATGGAAAGTTTTTTTGATTTTTAGTATTAATTGGGTTCTCATTTGGAGTGACAGCTAAAACTACTGTGGGTAGTCAGAGTAAAGGAAGCCTTGGATCTAACTTCTGTCTTTCTAACAACTGATCAGAAAAAAGTATGCAGAATATACTTTTTAAGTTTAAACTGCACTAAAATAATTTCTATATCATATTCGTAAGACTAGATAATCGGCAAAAAATAATAAATGAAGCCCTTAATTGGAACATTAGCTTTTCTCTGAGGTATAGCTGCTGACACTGAAAATTTAACGATTGTGTCTTGAGAGCTGGTTTAAGTTGTCTCCAGTACATCTTCTTTATTTAGCTCTATATTGGAAAATTATTTTTCCCATTGTATTATGATACAACAAGCTCACAGGCTTTACAAAAAATTCAAAGAAAAAATACAAAACAATGAAGGATCTACCTGATAACTCACAGGAGGAAATTATTAATTTAAGAACAATACTTACAGTTTCAGATATCTACCATTGTGTATAGATTTGATATTATATTGTGTGTTTACATTTAAAAATTTAATCTTACAACATCAAGAAGACAGATCACTAATTTAGAACTGAAAGGGATTTTATAGGTCATTCAATCTAATCCCTTCATTTTAAATATGAGGAAACTGAGGCTCATAAAGGTTAAATTATTTACCCAGTGTCAAAGAGATAAAAATAAGCAGAAGTGGAATTTAAGCCCTAGTTTTAGACTTCTAAAAACATTGCTCTTCTACCTTAGAATTGAAATGTGAAAATGGAAAAGCAAAGCTTATTCAAAAGAACAAATATGGCTGAGTGGAAACTGAAGAATGAAAAAACTCATCTGCTTTAGAATTGAAGCTGAAATAAATGAACTAGCTCACTAGGTAGTTTTAAACCATAGCAGTGTGATTGCTGAGTTTCTGTTAAAATTATTTACCAGCATAAAGTCAAAATGGATACATGATCTAGATGTAAAGTGAAATATCACAAAAATTAGAATTTTTGAATGAATGAAACATATTACTTTTAAGATTTATGAATAAGTAAATAATTTATGAATAAACAAGAGATAAAGAACATTGTGAGGTATAAAATCATAATTTTGAAAAGCCCAATGTACTCAAGGTCAGAAAGAAAAAAGAAAATTTTGGGAAAATTTTATATACTGTTTCTCAGATAAATGTTTCATATTTCAAATACATAAAGAGTTTTGTCAAATTTCTAAGCATACTAGTAGTTCTCAAATTGATAAATAGTGCAAAAGGACACAAACAGGCAATTTTTCAATAAAGAAAACAAAGTAGTATATAGTCATATGGAAAAAATAATGAAAATCATTATTTATTGGAGAAATGCAAAATAAAACATTGAGATATCATTTTACACCTATTAGACTGGCAAAAATGATAGAAGATAAAAGCAACAAATGTCAGAAGAGATGTAGAAAAACAGATACTAATACATTTGTTGAGCTATAAACTGATCTAGCCATTTTGGAAAGCATTCTGGAAATGTCCAAACAATTTAAAAAATGTTTATATCTTTTGACTCAGCAAAACTACTATTAAGTCTTTTCCAAAAATGATAAGGGGGATAAAAAGGATGCATATGGTGTAAAGTATTTATATCAACTCCCTTTGTGATGACAAAGAACTGGAAATCATGGAGATGCTCATTAATTGGGGTAATGTTTAAACAACTTTTGGTATATGATTTTGATGGAATACTACTTTGCTGTAAGAAATGAGCTGATTTATTTTAGAAAATCATGGAAAGAATTGTTTGAAAAAATGAAGAATGAAATGAGCAGAAGTAAGAGAATGTTGTGCACAGTAAAAGAAGTAATATTCTAAGAATAATTTTGAACAATTGTTCTTTTGTTTATTATAAATGATATATAAATGTAAAAAATTATAAATTATAATATTATAAATATTATTCTTATTAAACTCAAATCAGCTGGAAAGGATGTATGAAAAAAGATGCTACCTTCATACAGATAAAGAATTAATAAATAGAAATATACATAATAGCTTTCTCTAGGGCAGAGTGAAGTGGGAAAGAGAAAAACAATAAAAAATACACAGCAGAAAATCAAAACAAAAAACAGACAAAAGCATAGAAAAGCATAGTAGTTTTGAAAATGATGAGTAGATGGGCTTATACCTCAAAGAGATACTAAAGAAGGGAAAGGGACCTGTATGTGCCAAAATCTTTGTGGCAGCCCTGTTTGTAGTGGCTAGAAGCTGGAAAATGAATGGATGCCCATCAACTGGAGAATGGTTGAATAAATTGTGGTATATGAATGTTATGAAATATTATTGTTCTGTAAGAAATGACCAGCAAGATGAATACAGAGAGGATTGGCAAGACTTACATGAACTGATGCTAAGTGAAATGAGCAGAACCAGGAGATCATTATATACCTCAACAACAATACTGTATGAGAATGTATTCTGATGGAAGTAGATTTCTTCGACAAAGAGATCTAACTCAGTTTCAATTGATCAAGGATGGACAGAAGCAGCTACACCCAAAGAAAGAACACTGGGAAATGAATGTAAACTGCTTGGATTTTTGTTTTTCTTCCCGGGTTATTTATACCTTCTTACTCCCTATGCAACAAGAGAACTGTTCGGTTCTGCACACATATACTGTATCTAGGATATACTGTAACCTATTTAACATGTATAGGACTACTTGCCATCTGGGGGAGGGGGTGGAGGGAGGAAGGGGAAAAATCGGAACAGAAATGAGTGCAAGGGATAATGTTGTAAAAAATTACCCTGGCATGGGTTCTGTCAATAAAAGTTATTTAAAAAATAAAAAGAAAATGATGAGTAGTACTTGTAATTTTTAAAGGAAACAGTGAAATGAAAAGTCATGCTTTTTATATCGAATCTTCTTTTTGTGTTTTGTTGCATATGTGAAAAAATGTTCTTTTTTCTAAGTTCAAAATGAAAAAAAAAAAAGAAAGGAGGAATCGGTGCTTTCAAGGAACTTCCATTTGATTGAGAGGGATATAGTATGCCTACTATCGGAATTGGGGCATATATAATGTTAAGGGAGATCTAGCACTTAGGTGTGAAAGCTTGCCATGTCTTTTTTAGGGTTTCTCAGTTTTGAAGTTCACCTGTCACACAAATATTACCTTTGTGTCATATTTTATTTAGTTTTTTAAGTTCAAAATTTAGGAAATAATACCTATAAACTGGAGAATATCTGGAAGAGGCAACTCAAATAGCCAAAAACAAAAACAAAAACAAAAAAAACTCAACTCAGTCTTCTATGATGATTTTTTGAAAGAACTGATGATGTTTTGCTGAGAAAAGAAAAAATTTACCAGGAGCATAACAACTCTAGCATGTGATGGCCACATCATGGAACAATGCTCTGGCAGATGGACTATACCACAATAATGATAACTGACAAGTCTCAATCTCATTGATGGGATTATCTACCTCAAGTGTAGGAACACTTCCCCTGGCAGAATGAACAGATGAAAACAATTTGTTCCAACGAGTAGGGAGGCAACTGAAATAGGCACTATGGAGCTTGCTTAGGCATCAGACTCTAAGGTCAGCCTCTGCATCCCAGGCCTTCACCAGTTATTTTGACTTTTTCATTGCCTTTGTGCTTCAATGACTCTAGAAAAGAGAATGAGATGAAGACATCATCTAGAAAGCATAACACATTAATTGAGGAGTTATACCTGAAGTCTGTAAATGCATGATTTTTTTTTATACATTTACAAATTATATCCATACATATACAGCCTATCTATCTATCATCTATCTATGTACATTCAAAAGCATTATTCTGAGAAAAGTTTGAGACTTTACTAGACTGCCAGAGGGTTCTATAACAAATACACAATACACACACACATATACATACACAGTTCTAAATCTCTTAATTCATCCCATAGTACATACAAAGCATGGATTACTTTAATCAGATTAGTTATTGAAGATTAGAGATATGGAGAAGGTAGGATTGGATGGAGTTTAGAGAAAATGGATTTTATAAATATTTGGAGTATGCTGTACTCCTGGAGTCTCGGGCTGGATACCACAGTGAGGATCGATGGGTAGCTAAAAACTAACATGAACGAATATTTACTTGCACATATCTTGCTGAAGGAAGAGGGAAGAAGCTAATCGGAAAGTTGATTTAAAATGTATTTTCTTCAAAAGATCTGTGAATCTGTCAAAAGATAGAAGGGTCACAGGGGAGAAGTGGGAGAACATTTTTTCTAGGCTTGGCACTATTTCTGTCACTGAATAAAAACACAAATAAAAATGACACTTAAGGAAACCTTTTCAAGTTGAACTTTTGTTCAGAAATTGGAGTGAGCTTGTGGTTTTGTGGTAAGCTTTGTCAAGAGAGAGTGGAAGTGGCAAAATGCTGTAGAGTGGTAAATGACTGGCAAGATTGTTATGAGGATATGTGAAGTGGTATCCTGTCAATTAACCCATCCCTTTCAGTATCCCTCTGAATCTCAGGCTCAGGAACTGGGTGATGTTGACACTATACCCTTTTCTTATTTAAAGCCATTTATTTCAGGAAAAATTTGAACAGTGTGCGTGCATGTGTGTGTGTGTGTGTGTGTGCAGAAAGTTGTCACATATCACTGCTGCTACAAATTCTAGTTCAGATTACACTATAATGTTCAGTGTGGAGAGGAAAAAGACATAATATCCTAGAGAGGAAACCTTTGTGTAATGTTCTTTTTTTAAACATCAAAATCACTAAAACATCCTGTACTTCCATTTTTTTTTCCTATTCAATAATATTAACTGATTAGATAAATAAATAACAATGTTATATACATTTCAAAGGCACATTGTACGCTTTGGGGACTACATATAGTCTACTTCTCATTACTCTTCTTTAAGTCAAACAGCTCAACTTAGGGTCTAGATATCATTTAATCTATATTGTCCAATTTTGCCCTCAACCATAGAAACTTTCTCCTAGATCTAGAACTAAACATATCCCTTTCACTTCATTAAGTGACAAAAAACATTTTAATTGTATTGGAATTGGATTGTTATATTAGTTGTTAATACAGATAGGCTAGATGGTATCAAATGCAATATGTGAGAGAGTTTAAGAATTGTCTTATAGGGGCAGCTAGGTGGTACAGTAGATAGAGCACCAGCCCTGGTCAGTGCTGAAGTCAGGACGACCTGAGTTCAAATCTAGTCTTAGACACTTAACACTTCCTAGCTGTGTGACCTTGGGCAAGTTACTTAGCTCCAATTGCCTCAGCACATAAAAACAACAACAAAAAAAGAAGAATTGTCTTAAAAACAAAACAAGTTGTGTTATCTAGATTGTGCTGCATTTTACCCATGAAATGTTGAGCTAGATCAGCATACATCCCAAATAGCCTCACAAGTCAATAAGAGATCAGAAACCAGCCCCTGTTATTTATTACCTCAACTAATGAAAATATGAGAGTTATAATTTTATTGGATTGTATTATCAAGATCTGAAAAAAAAAGATCTTGATAGATTGGGACATTGGGCTTACTCTAGTGAGGTGAAATTTAGTATAGATAAATGTTAAAAATGTTACTTATATTCAAAAAATTTACTCTAAAAGTATAAGATTGGTAAGGATTGGGAAGCAGCAGTTTTTCTGAAAAAAAAATAAAAGAGGTCTGGTGGTTTTAATGGATACAAGCAAAAATGTCTCAAGAACTAGAGAAGGCAAATATGAAAGCTAATACAAATTTGGATTACATTGAGAAACCAAAATGAAATGAAGATAAACCTTCCATACTCTAGCCTGATCAGGTCATAACTAGTGCATTTTATTTAGTTTTTTAATTGGAGAATATCTGAAAGAGGCAACTCAAATAGCCTAAAAAACAAACAAACAAACAACAATTAAAAAAAAAAAAACCTCAGCTCAGTCTTCTATGATGATTTGTTGAAGGAATTGATGATGTTTTGCTGAGAAAAGAAAAAAAAATTACCAGGAGTGTAATAGTTGTCTTATGGCTTTTTCAAAGTATTATGCATAAATGGGATTGAGTTTATTCTACTTGACTCTAGAGGGTAAAAATAAGAGCAGTAGATGGAGATTGGAAAGAACTGTCTATGTTTGGGTATTCAACACATGCATAATAAATAAATAAATACAGGATATATAAAAGATTATTGCTAGACAGAGAAGATAAAAACAAGGGGGTATAAGGAAGGCTCCTTAAAGGAGTTGGTACTAGATCAGAGCCTTTAAATTAGCTACAAAGTTCAAAAGGTAGAGATGAAGGAGAAAAAAAGCATCCTACCTAAAGCCACAAAGACTAGGAGGCAAAGGTTGTGTATAAGAAAAAGAAAGGCCAGTTTAGTTAGAATATTGAGCATGAGAGGAAAATAATGTATAGACAACTATTTATATGGAATTAGATTGCCAAGTATTTTTAATACTAACAATCTGTTTTAGTTTTAGTTTTTTGAAATAAATACTATCTATTTTACTCTCTGTGCAACAATGAGCCACTATAGCTTCTTGTAATGGGCTGAGGCTTGATTTGATGCACTGAGGTCCCAAGCACATGAGGCTAAATAGTAATTGGACTATACTCTATTAATATACATGCTTGGATAAAGAATGGCCCCTGCCCACTCTCTGTGCAAGTCCTGATGTGTTGTATAGGAAATGACGATTTTGGTGGGTGGAAACAGAGAGACAGGAAGAGAGGCTGAGAGAGATGGGCCTGGGTTCTATACTCCTAGCTGCTGGTCATGTGACTGCTGGTCTAGCTAGCTTCTTGACTCAGCTGCACACATTGCTATCGCCCATTCCCTTCCACCTCCGATCTTTCTTCACTGAGAATAAAGATTGACAATTTTCCCCTAACCTGAATTCCTGACTCTGGCTGATTTTAAAATATGCCGTCTTCACAACTTCTTATGAAGATAATCACATACTGGGGCACCTAGGTGGTACAGTAGATAGAGCACCATCCCTGAGGTCAGAAGGACCTGAGTTCAAATCTGGTCTCTGATACTTAACACTTCCTAGCTGTGGGATCCTGGGCAAGTCACTTAACTCCAATTGCCTTAGCAAAAGAAGATAACAGCATGCTTAGATTTGACAATTTTGTGGAGATTTATTGGAGTGAGGAGAAATTTGAGGCACAAAGATCAATAATGAAGTTTTTGCAATAGTTAATGCATCATGTTTTGAGGATCTGAATGAGACTGGCTATAGAATGAATGGAAAGAAGAGGAGAGATTGAAAATATGTAAAAGTAGACTTCTAGGGGTGGACCCAAGATGCCAAAGTAAAGCCAGGAAGCTGCTCAAGCTCTCCCAGTTTCCCTCACAAACTACATGAAACCACACCTCTGAACACGGTCTGAATGAAACTATCCTCCAGATCAAGATAGACTGAAAAAAACTTCAAGAAATGTCAGTCTCATTGGGGTGAAAAGAATGGTCAGCCCAACTCAGATGGAGTCTGGGAAAGCCAGTGAGAGGGTCTTAACCACAGCAAATAAGCATCTAAGACTTTTGGTCCTGACTCAGTAAAGGAGCAAGTCACTGGGGCAGCTTCCAGTCCCAGTACTGAAAACAAACTTTGGGAAACCAGACTGTTTCCTGAAAACAGCAGGCAAAGCTGCCCTCTGAATACAAAAGGGACCCAGTGTTCAAAGCCAAGACTCAGAGCTGCACAGGAAGCTTGGAACATTCCCCTCTTTACCAAAAGAACAGAGCTTAACCATAAAAATTAACAAGAGGAAATGTCAAAAGAAAAGGAAAAAAAATGAGTAAGAAAAAGAAAAGAACCTTGACCATGGAAAGGTAGTATGGTGTCAAGGCAGACAAAAGCACAAACTCAGAGGAGGACAGAAAGTCCATAGAAGAAATCTCAAACAGTGATATGAACTGATATCAAGCCCAAAAAAACACCTTGGAAAAGCTCATAAAAGACTTTAAAAGGCAAATAAGAGAGGTGGAAGAAAAATAAGGAAGGAAATGAGAAGTATGCATGGGATTGAGTCAACATTTTGGGAAAAGGAAGGAAAAAAATTGAAGAAAACAACTCCTTAAACATAGAATTAACCAAATGGAAATATATATATATATATATATATATATATATATATATATGTGTGTGTGTGTATATATATACATATATACAACTAGAACAGGGCAAATGGAACCCAATGACTTCATGAGATGGTAAAAATCAGTCAAAGAAACTAAAGAGAATGAAAAAATGAAAGAAAAATATGAAATGAAAGAAAATATGAAATACCTCATTGGAAAAACTGCCAAAATGGAAAATAGATCCAGAAGAGACAATGTAAAAAGTATTGGCCTTCCTAAAGGCCATGACCAAAAAAAGCTTGGATAGCATTTTATAATATAAAATAAGATTGTGGGTGAAATGAGTTTAAATAACACTACTAAGAGAAGGGGGAATGGTGATAGGAGAAAAGGTAGAGGGTAGAGAGGGTAAAAAACACACAACTAAGGACAGGATGGAAAAAGAGAACAAAAGTATATACAGGGGAGAATATAGGATGAAGGGAAACACAGAGCTAGTAATTATAACTGTTAATGTGAATGGGATGAATTCACTCATAAAATGGAAGTAAACAGCGGAATGGATTAAAAACAGAATCCTAGAATATATTGTTTACAAGAAACCCATTTGACACAGAAACACATACAAAATAAAGGTAAAAGGCTGGATCAGAATTTATTATGCTTCAGCTTAAGTTAGAAAAGCATGTATGGCAATTCTAATTTCAGATAAAGCAAATGTAAAAATAAATCTTACTAAAAGAGATAGGAAAGTACACCTTGATAAATAATACCATAAATAATGAACTATTAATGTTACTAAATGTGTATGCACCAAGTAGTAGAATAGGCAAATTCCTGTAAAAGATTTTAAGCCAGTTATAGGAAGGAATAGACAGCAAAACTATTCTGCTGGCTAGTCTCAACCTTCCCTTCTCAGAATCAAACAAATCTAACCACAAAATAAACAAGAGAGAAACTAGGGCATAAATAGGATCCTAGAAAGCCTAGATATGATAGATCTTTGGCGAAAACTGAATAAAGTCAGAAAGGACATTTTTCTCAGCAGTATATGGCATCTACACAAAAATTGACTATATATTAGGGCATAAAAGACCTCATAATCAAATACAGAAAAGCAGAAATAGTAAATGCTTCTTTTTCAGACCACATGCAATAAAAATTATATTCAATAAAGGGCTAGGGAAAGCTAGACAGAAAACCAATTGAAAATTAAATGATCAAATTCTAAAGAAGGAATGAGTAAAACAACAAATCATAGAAATAATCCATAATTTCCTTCAAGAGAATGACAATAATGAGACAACACACCAAAACCTCTGGGCTGCAGCCAAAACAGTTCTTAGGGGGAATTTTATATCTCTAAATAGCTATATGAATAAAATAAATAAAGAAGAGATCAATAAAGAATGATCAATGAATGAATCAATGACTCAAAGAGAATTTGAATCAATGAAGCATATGATTATAAAAGCTAGAAAAATAACAAATTAAAAATGCTCAAATACCACATCAAATATGGTATTCAAAATACCATTGGAAACTCAAATGAGATATTAATAAAATAGAACCTAAGAAAATTATTGAACCAATAAATAAAACTAAATGTTGATTTTATGAAAAAACTAACAAAATAGGTAAACCTTTGGTTAATTGTTCAGAAAAAGGAAAGAAAGAAACCAAATCACCAGAAACAAAAATATTTCTAGTGGACTCATACACCAAAGAGATTTTATTTTTTATTATAATAACTTTTTATTGACAGAACCCATGCCAGGGTAATTTTTGCAACATTATCCCTTGCACTCACTTCTGTTCAGATTTTTCCCCTCTCTCCCTCCACCCCCTCCCCTAGATGGCAAGCAGTCCTATATACATTAAATATGTCGCAGTATATCCTAGATACAATATATGTGTGCAGAACCAAACAGTTCTCTTGTTGCACAGGAAGAATTGGATTCAGAAGGTTAAAAATAACCCAGAAAGAAAAACAAAAATGCAAATAGTTTACATTCATTTCCCAGTGTTCTTTCTCTGGGTGTAGCTGCTTCTGTCCATCATTGATCAATTGAAACTGAGTTAGGTCTCCCAAAGAGATCTTAAAGGAGGGAAAGGAACCCATATATGCAAAAATGTTTGGTGGCAGCCCTTTTTGTAAAGTGGGAAGGAACTGGAAACTGAGTGGATGCTCATCAATTGAAGAATAACTGAATAAGTTGTGGTATATGAATGTTATGGAATATTATTATTCTATAAGAAAAATTGGCAGGATGATTTCAGACACTCCTGGAGAGACTAATATGAATTGATGCTAAGTGAAATGAGCAGAACCAGGAAATGATTGTATACATTGTACACATTGTACAAGATTATATAATGATCTATTCTGACAGATCAATTCTTTTCAAAAATGAAATGATTCAGTACAATTCCAGTGATCTTGTGATGAAGAGAGCCATCTACAGCCAGAGAACTGGGAATGAGTGTGAATCACAATATAACATTTTTCAGTCTATTTGTTGTTGTTTGCTTTCATTCTATTTTCTTTCTCTTTTTTTTCTTTGTCATCTTATTTTTCTTGTGCAGGAAGATAATTGTATAAATATGTATGCATATATTGGATTTAACATATATGTTACCATGTCTAACATATATTGGAATAGTTCTCATCTAGGGGAGGAAAATTGGAACACAAGGTTCTGCGATACTCAATATTGAAAAACTATGTTTTGAAAATAAAAAAGCTTTAATAAAAAAATAAAAAAAACCAATTGGAAAAATAGCAATGGCTGAAAATAGTCATAGTTAGGCTGAGCTAATATAATAAAAATGATAATTCTGCCAAAACTAATCAACTTGTTCAGTGTCATACCAATTAAATTTCCAAAACATTGTTTTATAGCACTGGAAAAAAATAATAACAAAATTCATCTGGAAGAACAAAAGGTCAAGAATATCAAGGGAATTAATGAAAAAAATTCAAAGTTTGGTGGCTTAACAGCACCAAACCTAAAACTACATTATAAAGCATAAAAACCATTTGGTCCTGGCTAAGAAATAGAGTGGTGGATCAGTGAAACAGATTAGATACACAAGACACAGTAATCAAGTTCTGTAGCAATATACTATTTGATAAACACCAAAACTAGTTTATAAAATAAGATTTCACTATTTGACAAAGATTTCTGGGAAAACTGGAAAATAATATGTCAGAAAATTGGCATAGGCCTACATCTTTTTTTTTTTTTTTCTTTTTTTTAAATAACTTTTTATTGACAGAACCCATGCTAGGGTAATTTTTTACAACATTATCCCTTGCACTCACTTCTGTTCCGATTTTTCCCCTCCCTCCCTCCACCCTCTCCCCAAGATGGCAAGCAGTCCTATACATGTTAAATAGATTACAGTAGATGTTGGATACAACATATGTGTGCAGAACTGAACAGTATTCTTGTTGCTCAGGGAGAATTGGATTTAGAAGGTATAAATAACCTGGGAAGAAGAACAAAAATGCAAGCAGTTTACGTTCATTTCCTAGTGTTCTTTCTTTGGGTGTAGCTGCTTCTGTCCATCCTTGATCAATTGAAACTAAGTTAGATCTTGTCTTTGTTGAAGAAATCCACTTCTATCAGAATACATCCTCATACAGTATCGCTGTTGAGGTATATAATGATTTCCTGGTTCTGCTCATTTCGCTCAGCATCAGTTCATGTAAGTCTCGCCAATCCTCTCTGTCTTTGTCCTGCTAGTCATTTCTTACAGAACAATAATATTCCATAATATTCATATACCACAATTTACTCAACCATTCTCCAATTGATGAACATCCATTCATTTTCCAGCTTCTGACCACTACAGAGCTGCCACAAAGATTTTGGCACATACAGGTCCCTTTCCCTTTTTTAGTATCTCTTTGGGATATAAGCCCAGTAGAGATACTGTTGGATCAAAGGGTATGCACAGTTTGATAACTTTTTGGGCATAGTTCCAAATTGCTCTCCAGAATGGCTGGATATATTCACAATTCCACCAACACTGTATCAGTGTCCCTGTTTTCCCACATCCCCTCCAACATTCTGCATTATCTTTCCCTGTCATTCTGGCCAATCTGACAGGTGTATAGTGGTATCTCAGAGTTGTCTTAATTTGCATTTCTCTGATCAATAGTGATTTGGAACACTCTTTCATATGAGTAGTAATAGTTTTAATTTCATCATCTGAAAATTGTCTGTTCATATCCTTTGACCATTTATCAATTGGAGAATGGCTTGATTTCTTATAAATTAGAGTCAATTCTCTATATATTTTGGAAATGAGTCCTTTATCAGAACCTTTGACTGTAAAAATGTTTTCCCAGTTTATTGTTTCCCTTCTAATCTTGCCTGCATTAGTTTTGTTTGTACAAAAACTTTTCAATTTGATATAATCAAAATTTTCAATTTTGTAGTTAATAGTGATCTCTAGTTCTTCTTTGGTCATAAATTCCTTCCTCTTCCACAGGTCTTAGAGGTAAACTATCCTATGCTCTTCCAATTTATTTATGATTTCATTCTTTATGCCTAGATCATGAACCCATTTTGACCTTATCTTGGTGTACAGTGGTAGTGTGGGTCAATGATAGGCCTACATCTTAATCCCCATAATAAATTAAGGTCAAAATGGATACATGATTTGAACATAAGGGATGATACCATAAACAAATTAAGAGAGGAAGAATTTACCTCTCAGATCTTTGGAGAAGAGAGGAATTTGTGACCAAAGAAGAACTAGAGAACTTATTGGAAAGTAAAATGGGCAACTTTGATTACATTAAACTAAAAAGTTTTTACACAATAAAAACCAACAGAAACAAGATTAAAAGGGAAATACAAAGCTGGGAAAAATTCTTTACAGCCATTATTTCTGATAAAGCTCTCATTTCTCAAATATATAAAGAACTGTGTCAAATTTATAAAAATACAAGTCATTCCCCAACTGATAAATGTTTAAAGGATATGAACAATTTTCAGATAATGAAATTAAAGGTATCTATGGTCATATGAAAAAATGCTCTAAATCATTATTGTTTAGAGAAATGTAAATTAAAACAACTCTGAGTTACCACCTCACAACTTTAAGACAGGCTAAGATGACAAAAAAAAAAAAAAAAAAAGATAATCACAAATGTAGAAGGGGAATGTGGGAAAACTGGGATACAATGCATTATTGGTGGAGTTGTGAAATGATCCAACTATTCTGGAGAGCAATCTGGAACTATGCTCAAAGGGCTCTAAACTTGTGCATGCTCTTTGACTCAGCAGTGCTATTATTGTGTCTATATCCCAAATAAATCATAAAAGAGAGAAAATGACCCCCACGTGTAAAAAATGGTTGTAGCAACTCTTGTGATAGCAAAGAATTAGAAAAGGAGAGGATGCCTATCAATTGGGGAATGGATGAACAAGTTGTGGTATATGGAAATAATGGAATATTACTGTTCTATTAAAAAATTATGAACAAGTTGATTTTGGAAAGGCCTGGAATGATTTATATGAACTGATGCTGAGCAAAACAAGCAAAACCAGAAATACATTTTACACAATAACAACAAAAATGTCCAATACTCAGCTATGAAAGGCTTGATTCTTCTCAGTGGTTCAGTAATCCAAAGCAATCCTAATAGACTTTGAAAGAAAATTCCATCTGTATCCAGAAAGAGAACTAAGGAGACTGAATGTGAATCAACACATGCTATGTTCACTTCTTTTTTCTTTTTTTTTTTTAATCTCACCCAATCAGTTTCCTTTTTCCTCTGATTTTTCTCTCCCAACATGATTCATAAAGCTATGTGTATTAAAAATAAATATATATATATATAATAAAAAAGAGAGTTCATGTTTAAACATATACTATTTTTTAGCATTTAAAATAGAATTGTGTATTTAGTAATTAGTAATTAATTTAATTTAGTAATTAAAAGGAGCCATTTTGTTTTCATTAAAAACAAGAAATATCAGATAACCCTTTTTCTTAGAGTATAAGATTCATAATTGATCAAAGAAATGAGTCAGATATGACATAAAAAGACTTCATAACATTATCTGATAATCTTTCATACATTATCCTAAGAAAGATGCAGAGGCTTGGGCAGGTAGATTTTACAATTAGGTGTATTAATATCTGCTGATTGACTAGGCCAATGAGTAATCATTATTTGGTCAATGTGAAAGTGTAAGTCATAAGTTGTGTTTCAAGAATCGATCTTTGGCTACATTTTGTTTATTTTTTCCTTTTAATGGCTTAAATATAAGAATATGTCTCTCAAGTTTTTAAATTATGCCAAAGCAGGAAAGATAAGTAAGATGTTCTATGACAAAATGAATTTGTTTCTATTTATTCTATGTGCCAGCAAACACACTATGTCTGCCACCACTCTGCTTACTTATTATTAATAAAAACTGAATAGACAAATAAAGTCCAATATATTTATTAACACAAAAAGAAAATATATAAAAATAGAAAAAAATCTAATTATTAGTTACTTGTTGTGTAAAAATGAAATGTTTTTCCAGGTTTGTGAACATGAGTAACTAAAAGAAAATGGTACTCTCAACAGAAATGAGGAAGATAGGAGGAAGGGTAGGTTTGGGGGGAAATAGAGTGACTTATTTTAGCCATGTCAAGTTTGGGATGCTTATTGCATGGACAACTGGATATGTTTGTTCAGTAGACTGTTGGTAATGTGAAAT
The DNA here is from genome assembly GCF_902635505.1 of Sarcophilus harrisii. Classification (NCBI taxonomy): domain Eukaryota; kingdom Metazoa; phylum Chordata; class Mammalia; order Dasyuromorphia; family Dasyuridae; genus Sarcophilus; species Sarcophilus harrisii. Next base: position 352,038,552 of record NC_045428.1, read on the forward strand.
TGGTGTTCAACAGTAAAATGAAATCTAAATAGATACATTTGGCAATCATCTCCATAGAATCTGCTTTAATTCATGGGATATGAAATCACCAGGGAAGAAATTAGAAAAAACAAACAAACAAACAAATAAATCCCAAAACCTTGAATTATACTCACATTTGAGACAGGACATTTTGATGAGTTTTCAGTGAAAACTAAGAAAGACAGGTAGTAGATCTAAAAGAAAGCATGGAAACACCAGAAGGAAAGAATATCCAATAATGTCAATTGTCGACTATCAAATGCTACAAAAGAATTAAGAAGGATAAAGTTTGGGGAAAAAAAACTACAAATTTATGTATATGTGTGTGTGTGTGTGTGTGTGTGTAGCTGAAAGAGATCACTGGTGATCTTATTGATAATCATTTCAGATAAACTGAACTCAGATGGGAATGTATAAAGAAGTGAGCAAGAGCTCAGAAAATGGAGGCAATTTGTATAAGGAAGATTTTTCCGGTAGTGTAAATAAACTCTAAACCAGATGTTAGCATGCAAGATGCCATTCTCTTTCTGGTCATCTTTTTGTAATGAGCACTGTAGTACCAAATGATCAAGTGTCACATCAAATGATGTTGCTTTTTGCCCATGAAAAATCAATTCTATCATCTTCTATGTGTGTGAGCTATTCTTGCATTTATCTACAACTTAATTCTGTCTTGTTGACACTGAAAATGTCACAATTGATAATATTGATTTCCACATGGCATTCGTATATTTATTGGTCATTGGTTTAATATACATCATTGAATAACAGTTTAAAATCATACATTACTTAAGAATTACTATATCAGATATTTAAGTTGGTCTATACCATTAATAAAGAAAAAATAATTAAACATGTTTAAAAGAAGTTGAATTATGCATTTTTAGGAGTTTGGGACCTTCATTATTTGCTTAGATACTGTTTCTAATTTTAGTAATTAGCGATTTTCAGTGATTAACAATTCTTTGTAAAATTATTAGTGAACTTATGGAGGAAGATATCTAGGGAACTAGAATCTATTTAGAAATATGTTTGTGTATAAATATGAGAAGATTTAGGAAGAGGAGATCAAAGGTTTTAAATATCTTTTATTTCAAGATTTCACAAGTTTTCTTCTACACTCTAAGGAAGTCTGAAAAGTACGAGATAATAATAGCAATATTGATATTATATGAATTTATAAAGTTTTTAAACTGCCTCACTGTTAGCAAATTTCTTGACAGTAGAGAAATTTTTTGCTTTCTTTCTGTTTCATGCAGTTAGCACAGAGCATCAAATGTAGTAGACAATTAATAAATGCTTATTGACTTGTTTTATATGTTACCTCAATCAATCTTCAAAATAATCCTGTGAGTCAGGTTCTTGTACTATCCCTACTTTGCAGTTGAGAAAACTGAGGCTCATAAAAATTAAATGACTCACACAGTGTCATACTTCTAGATGTATAAGGTAATATTTTTAACTCATGTTTTCCTTACTTCAATGCAAGTATTTACTCTACTACCTAAGGAGAAACTTTCTGATAAGGAAAGTTGTTCAATTGAATTGGTTGGGAATTTGTGCAATGATCTTCTCTAATTTTTTTTTTTAAATATAAGAGAGATTCTTTATTGTCAATGCTGAGCCACAAGTGGCAATTGGAAAAAAAACAAAAAGCAAAGGGTGATAGGAGGAAGCTGAAGATCTAGGATCTAAAATAGGGGTGAATATGGGGAGTCTTGAATGGAATAATGTATACTATTGCCAAAAATCAGGTGCAAGAAGATTATTAGTAATATTAATGGCCAGATAAGACCAGAGCAATAATTTACTTCATCAATCATAAATCAGAGCTAAATAATGCACTGACTATATAGCAGGGACTATAAACCCAGATGAGGAAAAAAGAAATATCAGAGAAAAAAATATTTGCAGTAGTTACAGGGATTTCCAACAAGAAAGAAATTTGGCATTGACATGAAAGATATTCATAAGAGGTTCTTTGACTCCAGCATCTAGGATAAGAACTCATTATTTGATAATTGCTGGGAAAAGTGGAAAATAGTATGGCAGAAACTAGACACTAACCAACATTTAACAACCTATACCAAGATAAGGTCTAAATGAGTTAATGATTTAGAGACAAAGGTGATATTAATGGAAAAGGAGACCAAGGGATAGTCTACCTCTCAGATCTGTGGAGGAGGGATGAATTTCTGGTCAAAGAAGAAATAGAGTGCAGTATGAAATGCAAAATGGACAATTCTGATTACATTAAATTTAAAAGATTTTACACAAACAAAACTAATGTAGCCAAGATTAGAAGGGGAACAGAAAGATGAGAGAAAAATTTACAACCAGTGTTTCTGATAAAGGCCTAATTTCTAAAATATGTAGATAATTGATTCAAATTTATAGTAATACAAGTTATTCCCCAATTGATAAATGGTTAAAGCATACGAAGAGACAATTTTCAGATGAAGAATTTAAAGCCATTTCTAGTCATATGAAAAAATGCTCTAAATCACTTTTATTTAGAGAAATGCAAATTAAGACATCACTGAGATACTACTTTACACCTCTCAGATTGGTTAAGATGACAGGAAAAAATAATGAATGTGGGAGGGTATGTGAGAAAAGCAGGACACTTATGCATTGCTGGTGGAATTCTGAACTGACCTAACCAATTTAAAGAACGATTTTGGAATTATGCCTAAAGGACTATAAAACTATATATCTTTTAATCCAACTGAGTCTGTATCCCAAAGAGATGGGATAATGATCCACATGTACAAAAATATTTGTAGCAGCCTTTTTTGTTGTGTCAAAGAAGTAGAAATTGAGTGGATGTCCATCAGTTGGGAAATGGATGAATAAACTATATTATATGATTGTAATATTATTTTAAATTTTAGAATCATATTATTTTACCTTCTAGATTGTCCTTCACTTCTGTACATTTACATTTACAATCTATTGTTCTTTCTTTTGTTTCTTTGATGAAGCTTGCCATTTCAAATTATAATTTTCCCATTTTACATATTATTTTTGCTGTACAGGCTAAAAATTCTCTCATAATTCTCATTTCTCTTTGCAACAATTCAGGAACAGGATGCTATAGTTTCATATTCCGTGGAGTCCTCTTTCTCATCAAATGCTGGATCACTTTTCTTTGTTTTGCTGTATTTATTCACAGATGCCTGAACTAGTTTACTAGATTTAGAAGCTGCATTTTGTTCTATTGTGAATGTTTTCACTGTTGATTTTTCTGCTTATGTTCAAGAAGTCTGAGTTTTCTTCTTCTTGGGATCTTTGGTAAATTCAATTTCCATCCTCTCCTCTTCCCACTTTGATTTCCCTCTATTCATTTTCTAATTCTGATCTCTCCAGTGGCGGTTTTCTCGGGGGCTGGATTTCAAAACATCTTACACTTCCTTCTAAATTTGGCAACTCATGATTTTCCAATTTAAGTTTCTGCCCCAAAAGACTATTGGGTGGTAGAACTAGCCATATCTGTATGATGAGTTCATATCCTAATCTTTAGTGGAGTATCCTCCTTTTATTTTCCACCCCTCCAATCAACACACTAGGTTTGCAGCATTGGTACTATAGTATTGTAATCTCCAGTAATCTCCAATTTCTAAAAGACTGCTGCTGAACTGGCTGTAACAGACCTCAGCAAACTTTTCCAGGTTGGACCTGAGGTTTTCATCCAAGAAGGAAAAGATGAAGAGGAAACTGAGGATTGGCTTTTGCTATAGATTCTTAAGTATGTTCTGGCAGGTGTTAGTACCATAGGAAGTAGGGCTTAGGGCACAGAGTGAGCTCAGGATCAATGAATGTCAGTTTATATTCTTCTCTTTTTAATCTTTTGGATTCTGGGTGCCTTAGATCATGGAGACAGTTGAAGTTACTTTATCTTTGGTACATAATTTCTGTTTTAGAGAAGTGTGAGTAATTTTTTGTGATTAAAGAAGAAATTCCTAATCCTCCATCTTGTTGCTCTTGTGACCTGGAAGCCAACCTATTTATTTTAAAAATGAAAAATGTGATGTCCATAGAGGTGAACTGATTGTCTTAATACAAAGAATAAATATTATATTCCAGATCCAGCAATCATTCCATTACATTGTTTAAGCTTCTCTAATTGCTCCTAGTAAAAGTAGACTTTTTCCTTATATCTCTATAGTACTCTGCACATTTATCACCCTATGTCTCATAGTTATTTATATATTTATTCTATCTTCTGTTTTATATTATATACTTTTATATTATATTATTTTATTATATATATATATAATATATATATTATATATATATAATTATATACTATTATATTAGATTATATACTCCTTGAGGACAGGGACTGTCATTTTTTTTAATTTTATAATTTAAATAATCAGTCTTGTTCTTTGCACACAATAAATTAATCCTGAATTGGATTGTCAGACATCTGAAGCATTTTGGATATTCTAATGTTTATCAATTTCCATTTAACTACATCATTTGTTATCTCTGTCTAATGGTCTCCTTGATACATTTACCGTATTATTCATTATTTTTTCTGCTGTTGGAGCAGATGAAGTCATTCAGCAAGTGAGGACCAGAGTTTTCCTCATGACCACCTACTCTGAGTAGGTGGCCTAACATCTCAAAACACATATCACTCTATAATATTTCCAGAAGGCAAAAGGATAGAGTAGATGTCTTCTCAGGTCACTTTCAAAATGTCTTAGGTAGAACTTTGTTTAGTAGTTTCCAATCTCACCATTTCCAAAGGATGCTATCTTTCTGCATAAAGCAAACAGTTTGTCTTATTGTTTAAGCTGTTAACATGAGGATTTCTAGATGGAATAGATGCCAGAAAAGAGTATGTATGCTCCATTTCCACTCTAATGTCTATGGAAGGAAGCTAGAATGAAGAGTTACCGGAAAAGGAAATAAAAGCAAGTTTAAAAAAATGAGGATCCCCTTCCATTGCCTTCTCTAAACACAGTAGAGTAAATGTATTTTTATTTAAAATGAATTATTCAGTGATTCTGAATATAGTGTGAGAATGAGGTGTATATTAGATGCTGATAAAGAAAGGGGGGGAAATAGTGCTGATAGAAAATGCATGGGTCTGGGAGTATATCTTACAGTACCTTTTTTGAAAGAGAAAATTAAAACTGGAAGACTTAAACGTCAGTACTATTAGCTAAGTACAACCCATGATAATGCTGTCAGTACTCTGACAAATTTTATGTCCAGTGACAAAGGCTTAGTGACTCAGCCCTAGTTATAGCTTTGTCTGTCAGTGACTTGTATTCATTATAAAATGGCTGACATAAGATGTCACTTTCATGAAAGGATATATAAATGAATTTTATGAATGTTATGTTAAAGCTTACCAATATTACATCTGATATTTTGATTTCCTATTGGGTTCTTCTTTAACATCATTAAAAACAATTTTCACCAAAGCTCAAATTCTTAAAAGGAAAATAATGGCATCTTTCATTTGGGTGCATCCTGAAGGTTTTTTTTCCCTTCACCCTATCAATCAATAAGTCAATAAATAATTTTGTAAAACATATATTAAATGTCTACTAAGTACACTGAGTGGCTTAATAAATGGAACACTATGTCTGAACGGCAGGAAGATCTGACTTCAAATATGACCTCAGATACTTCCTAAATTTGTGATCTCAAGGAATTCACTTAACTCTAGTTCCTTAAAATCATCAGAGAAGAAAATGGCATACCACTCTAGTATCCTTATCATGAAAACTCCATGGACATAATGGTCCATAGGGTCATGAAGAACTGAGCAACTAAATAACTCTGTGCTAGATATTGTGATAGTCATTGAAAATATAGTTACAAAGAATTAAATAAACCCTACTCTTTGGGAGTAGCAATGATAATACTTTATATCTGTATAATGTTTTTAATGTGTAGATTTTTATACTGATTATACTATTTACAAATATCCTTATGAATGTAGAACCAAGATCCTTTTATTCTTTTTCTTCACTCTCCTTTGTTGATCCTATATATACCCTTACATAGTTGTATCCTTACATAGTTGCTTATCTCTGATCTCTCATGTGATCTTAATTTTAAAAAGTTATAAATTATACTCTTATAATCTTTAGTTATAAATGAGCTGCTGGGTATTCCCTACTAGAAACCATTTAAACTCAATTTGTTCAAAATTCAGGTCAATGTCTCCCTCAAACAAGCATCTCCTTTTGTATCTGGTTGCAGCATCATTCTTGAATTCATTCAGGCTCAGAATCTTCAAGCTATTTATAACTATCTTTTTTCCTTAATACTCGAATACATTTCATTGCAATGTCTTAACAATTCTAACTAGATTATAGCTGTCTAACCATCCTCATCTTTATTCTTCTCTCCTTCACAACGCTACCAGATTAAACTTAAAAAAAAGATTATGATCATGTCCTACCCAAACACTTCAGCTGGTATTCCTCTAAACCAATGAAGCTGTGTCAACTACTAAGTCTGGCATTCACAACTCTTAACATTATAGATCTCTTCCAATTTTCCAGTCTTGTCTTCCATTGTGCCCACATTCTACATTACACTTAAAATAGATGAATTACCATTTCTCATATTTTTCCTACACCTTTCCACGTGTCCCCTATTAGTCTTATTGCTTCTTCTTAGAATTTTTCCTCATTTATTTTTCTAAATGATAGCCATCTTTCAAGGTTGTTCTTAAATAATTCTTAATTAATCAATTAAAATTCCAGCATTTGAATATGGTTGTTTTGGGGTATTTCTATTATTTCCTCTTTTGTGGAAAATTGACATTTTCCATTGTTTGTAATCATTTGTGTCCTTCTGTTCTCTCACTTTCTGCCAAGAATTTGTAGCAAAGCAATGCTTAACCCTTGTTTTCTACCAGTTGATGCATAGCACCATGATTTGTACATTGTCTATTCTACATTTTAAAATTAAATATATACCCACAATAATTCTGTGACACAGGTTGAGAAGATATTTTTATCTCCCTTTTTTGATATTTCACACAATTTCAGAGTAGAATACAATTTCTCATAAGGTATCCATTAATAAATTAATAAATCAGTGATATTGATTATGAGCATAGCACTACATTCAAATATGAAAAGTGTTCCTGTCTAGCCATTGAAAATCAAACATGCATTTTTGTTGGATATCATTGAGTGATACTTCAGATAGCATTGTACTTATGTAGATGCATTTATATATTTATATATATATATATATATATATATATATATGCTCGCATATATGTATGTATTTCTGAGCTAATTAGACTATGAATTGATAAATTACTCTGACAGAGATGGATGGTATTGATCATGAAAATGGGTGTATATGTGTATGTATGTATACATAGATATACAATATCTATGTATTGTGAAAGAATGGAAGGAATAGAACAGAAAAAAAGGCAGAGGAAGATAGGGACTTCAAAAGTAAGAAAGAGATAGAGGTAAAGAATGAGAGAGAGGAAAAGATTCTTAATCTTTGTGTGATGCAATAAAGAACTCCTATGGGCCATTGAATTCTTATATTTTCAATTTTTAAAAAATTGTTTTGCTTTTTTATTGTTGAGAGAAATCATGAATAAAGATATGACTATCAAGATTCCTAAAATGTTTTTGAAATTTGATTTAATATCTTGAGGTATAGACACATCTATATAATGAAGAAAGGACTGGGCTAGGAGTCAGAAGGACCTAAGGCCCAACTTGATCTCAGCTACTTACTAGCCATATGACCCTGGATGTCACGTCACTCTATTTGCTTTAATTTTCTCAACTATAAAATGAAGATGATGATAACAGCTAGCACTCAAGTTGTATGGATCAAATGAAATAATATTTGTGAAATGACAACCAAAAGGTTTGGCATGTAGTAAGCACTTAACAAATGTTTATTTTCTTTCTTCCTGAACACCATGAATTTGCATTAACATAAAATAGTCAAATAAAATTATTTCTACTTCTATTTCTAGTCTCCTAACTTTAACATTTTTTAGTATTTCTTGTATCATTGGCTAGTAACTGAAACTCATCAAGAAATCCATTAAAAATGCAAACAAATATAATAGAAACCTTGATAAGGCAGCTCTTACCGAAAGACATGAGGGATAACAGTAGTTGTACTAATAGATGCATGCTGAAATTAATCACCAGATATTAAAGTTCATTGATACTTCAGATCTATGACTTAATCTAAAACAAAAGTTATGGTATCTGTTTTTGCTTTTTTTATTATTACCAGAAATTATCAGAATGGATGGTATCTAATAAGCACTTGATAAATGTTATTTAATTGATTGATACCACAATATTTACCTGTCCCTGAAACATATTTATTGCCAAGTGGATTGATACCAAAAAATATTTTAATCAATAACTCTCTGCACATCTGTGTGTCCCATCAAGACATGTCTCACAGCAATATGGAATTCAAATAATATGATTCATAGTTACAATTACAAGTATAGTGGGCTTTTAAAAAAGCATAGTATTGTATTATAGGAAGGTATTTGATATTGTTACACTTCACATTCTTTATATATCCTCTTACCACATTACTTTATTGATGCTCAAAATTATATATTTTGCTTGAATGGGGAGGGGCTACTAGAACAAAGCATCATAGAATTTATCTTTAAAATAACCCAACTTAACAACATGAAAGACATATCAGAAAATGAAATAGATGAATTTTGTACACAATAGTTTGTGTTTGTGGGTAGTGATAACCCACCCAATTCTAATTTAATCAAATATTTAAAGAGGTAATAATTAATTTTTAAAGAATGGAAGTGAACCATAACTAGAAAGAAATGTTATTGTTTATTTTTAATGCCAGAACAGTAATCCTGATGCAATTTTAATATTTCATTAGGGCAGTAACTTTCATATTGTGTTTTTCCCCAGGTTTTTACATTCAATGATATATTGGTTTTTTCATTGAAAAAAGTTCAAATTTCACTTCATAGCAGGGATAACTGAATACAAATGTATATTCTCTGGTCCCTTTGAATTGACTTTCTTTACTAAGTGACAATGTTTTCAGTTAAAGGAACAGAATTATATTGGTCCCTGCTAGAAAATTCATTCTCTCTTTCTGTATATTTCGATTTCAATAGTTGGAGAACAATTGGGAACTATTTGATTAATTCTGTTTCTTTGAAAACTCATCCATTGGATGATATCATTTGCCACTCTTTTATTGGTACTGTTCTTTGAAAATAGCTCATATTTCTAATTTTTTTGAAGAAGAGAATATTCTTTTCAAAATGTATTTCTTGCATATTTCATGTGGCATCCTGGATCTTCACACTTCAAAGTATGAATTGTCCTAAGTAGAAAGTAACATAAGTTCATAAATGTGAAAGTAAAAATAAATGCACTTGGTGAATAGAAGAGTATTAAATGAATGAAGAAAGTAATAAAATTTAGAGTGAAATTTTCGAGTATATTATGGGAAAATTACACAATCCAGTTTCAATTTGATCAGTATTTCTAAAACTGGCTCCATTATCTTTTCCTCAAAAGTTGTTTTTTTTTTTTCCACCTGATTTTCTTATTTTTCTGAATAGTACATTTAGTTTACTCATTCAGTACAAAAATTGAGTTATCTCTCTAACCTATATCCCTTTAAATCCCCTTGTCAAATTAATCACCATATCCTTTTTATTCTTCCTTTTAAGCACCTTCCTCATCTATCCTTATCTTTACCTTTCTAGTTTCACCTACTTGATTTATTTCATATCATATAGGAGTATTCTGCTACAATCTCACACTGAGTTACTTTGCTTCAGTCTAATGATTAGTTATCTCCAGACAGTTATTAATCCATCAAACCATACACTACCTCCTAATTATTAGGAACTTTGTTAGGTGACACACACACACACACACACATACATACATATATATATATATATATATATATATATATATGTATGTATGTATAGAACCCTATGACCTCAAGGAACTTATATTTGATTGGAGGAAACCTCATATATGCACACAAGTAACTATGGAATAAATACAAAGTAATTTTGAAGTGCGATGATCACTATTAGCTAGGAAGATCAGAAAAGACCTTTTGTTTAAAAATGACTTAAGCTGAGAGTTGAAGGGAGTTGGGGATTCTGAGAAGTAGAGATAAAGAAGAAAAACATTCTAGACATAGAGGACAATTTTTGTAATCACTTGGAAGAGAGAGAGGGAATGCTGTGCTCAAAGCACAAAAGTATGTCTGATTGGTTAGAATGTAATATATATGAAGAAAAGTAATCTATATTAAACTTAGATCCCAATTATCAGGGATTTCAAATGTTAAACAGAGAAGTTCATAAGTTTTTTTTTTTCTTATTAACCTCTAGAGAGTTACTGGATCTATGGTTAGGTAATTGACATGGTCAGGTTTTTTGAAAATTGGTTTAGTTGTTATGTAAAAGATGTTTTGGAACTAAGAGAGATGCAAGACAGAAAGATCAATTAAGAGGCTAATACAGTCTGATCAATTGACACATAGAATGGAGAAAAAAAGATGCGGGTGCTCAAGACAGCATGTTAGTGGAATCATATAGGTTTGGTAGCTTGATTAAATGTGATTCTTCAGAAGATATGTTCATCTCATTAAAAGTCTTCAAGGAAAATTCAAATAAATGATATTGATCTCTTCTTATGATGAATTATTCTTTTTTCAAGTTTTGCTAAAATGAGCACTAGTTTACTTGCAAACTCAAATTCTGGGATTGTGAGATTTTGATTCCCTCAATTCATTTAGGAAGAAAAAAGGTCTAAATATTTTTTTTCCATATGACTATACATAAAAAACAATGTAGGAAAATATTAAAGTTATGTTTTATTTGTTTTGAGTTCTATTTTCCTTAGTTCTATTTTCTTTAGTTCCATTTTAAGAATGTTTTATTTAGCAAGATTAACTTGTCTGGGTGAACACACACACTAAAAAACAACAAAAACAACAAGCCTTAATAAAGGTTCATGCTGTGAAATATCTGTCCATTTATCCATTCAACCTTCTAATCATGCATCTATCCATGCACTCACTCATCTCTACATACCCACACACTTTTTCTTATATAGTTTTCTTTCTTTATTTTATTTTTTAACCCAGACTTCTCTAATCAGAACTTAGAAAGCTCCACTTGCTGAACAGGCGAAATGTTTGTATTACATATGGTACTAGGCTAAACTGCGGACTTTGCAATACTCTCCAAGAATTTCAAAAGGAAATATTAAGTATATCCACGAGGAAAGGTATGAAGAGAGAGAGAGCCATATTCAATAGGGAAGCAAATGCAGATGGAAAAGGAACAGCCTAAGCAATCAAGATAACCAGTGTTCCTACATTACTCCAAGAAAGGTATTGAAAATTCTGGCCTTCACAAGAGATAAACTCATCACTTCTCAGGCCACCCAAAATAGAAAATTCTTGGTTCTTACTCCCATACAAATGGGTGAAATAATAAACCAAAAAAGGAAAACAGTTTTTTAATGGACAGAAGAAAAAAAAATCTGTCTTCTTCCTTTTTTTGCCTCCCCCACCAAAAAACATCAAGCCAACACATGTACCATATGAAATTAAATGCATTAAAATCTTTTTATGAGTTCCACATAATAGCCTTGGATCTAACAACTTAGCAAGCTAATGAAAGTTACTCTGATTCAGAGGCTTTACCTTCCGTTTGGAAAGGCTGAAGCCAAGGAGATTTAAAAAATATTGAAGGCAAATAACAATCTGTCATAAGTGAGAGAAGCAGAATATGAATAAAATAAGGCCCTGACTATCAAGAGGAAATATGCATGCCAAACTTAACCAGGCCTAGGCAGCAGGGGCCCTTTTGGAAGTGAGGAACAGAAAGCTGGGAAAGTGATTGGATTGGCCACAGCCTATATTGTGCATGAAGCTTCCCGTTGGCTGGCCTGAAATAGGGCATTATTAAGCAATTTGGGCTGTATCATCATTATGCTCCATGAAGAATTTAAAGAAGATCTTGACTTGAGCCTATTGCAAGAGGAGTCATGCTGTGCCATTCGGTATAAAAATATCATCAGTCTTATGCCACTGGCACATTCAAACACCTAGTGGGATAAGCCAGGCATCAATGTTCAAGGTTTTATATAAGGTAACAGCTGCTTTGGTCAGGCAGTTAATTAAATATGTTAATTTTCCATACAACCAACAGTAGCGACAACAGATCAAAGAGGGATTTTATGACATTTCAGGGTTCCCTCATGGATCCAGGACGATGGATTGTGCCCACATCGTCTTTCATGCCCCTTTGTAGACTGATGCTTCCTTTCTTTTTTGGAAACCAACTCATTCTGTGACATTGCAAATATTGTACATGCTTTGGTATCACAGACTAACCACTGCCAGTTGTCCCCACTCCAGTCCTCAAAGGCTATTTGGGTCCCATCCCACATGAGTGTTTGGTTAGTCAGTAAATACAACAAATCATTTTGAGGGGGGGAAATGGACTTCTCCCCCATCATGGCATTCTAATATGAGTTTTTTTTCCTAATCTTGATGGAGTTGATGAAGCACAGATTGTAAATAACCATATGAGGCATTGCTTCATACCTGCCTAAGCATTTGGAAGCTTAAAAAGCTGTCTTGTGGTTATTGTTTTAGATTATTTGATATTCTAATCACATTCAAAGCAGAAAATATCACTCCCTTCATTGCATCTTTTATTCAATAATAGCTTAAATGCTTTCAACAGTAGCATGTAGTTTGTGGAAAAGATGTAAATGTTCTAACTTAAAGCAATTATAAAGACGGAAGTGACATCAAATCTTTGGGTTCTAAGAATTCAAGGTGATTATACTTTTTCTTGACCTGACTTCAGCTGATGTTATACCTGTAATATTTGGAGTTCATGGAAATCTTAATATATCTTCACTCATAAAAAACCCATTATAACATTTTGGGTCAACATACGTGCTTCTATTCATGATATATCATGCAACTCAGTGATAGAAGTAGAAAGGTTATGGGACTATATGAAATAAGGCAGAATTTAGGTCTAAGTTAGGGTTCTTAGATTTTTTGTTTGTTTTACTAGCTCTTTTGGCATTCTGGTGAAGCCTATGGACCTCTCCTCAGAATAATGTTTCTAAATAAATAAAGCAAAATACATAGACATACATACAAAGGAAATCAATTATAATAAATATAATTATAATTATGTAAATATAAAAATTTCTAAGACCTCAGTTGAAGAATGCCTGGTTTAGATATTTTCATGGAAATGATTTATTAGCTCACATTCTTCCTTGATGAACATCAAGATGCTTGCTGAAGTCAATTTGGCAATCACTGATTTATTATTAGAATCATCTTTCTGAATTAATATGATTTACAGTATACATATTATAATACTACTTAATGTGTATAAAATTAGTTAAGTTTCATTTCAAGAATCACATAGTATGTATCTACTATATTCAAAGCAATGAAAATATCCCACAGTTTCATCCAAAAAAGCTTTGAATCTTAAGAGAATATAAGGGGAAATACACACACACACACACACACACACACACACACACACACACACAAAAATAACTGAGATAAAAATGGTAGTAAATCTCATAGAGAGTTGTAAGGAAAATTTTGTGAGAAAATATAATTGAACCTTAAAAGGTACAAAAAGACTTAAAGCTATGGAGGGAATACCACTTTAGTAAATGATGATTACAAACAATGATGAGAAAATGAGCCTAGAGATAAGAGAATGAAGCATTCAATCAAAAAGTTCCTTCTATGTTCCAGATACCCCTAAGGAGTAAGAAAAACAAACATCAAACAGTATTTGCCTTCAAGGACAAAGACATGTTAAGCAGGGGGTGGGTAGGGGGCAAGGAGCATGTGCATATAAGAAAAATTTGAAATTTAAAAGGGGTGCTTAATTGCTGAAGGCTTGATTGAATAAATCAACTAAGGAATAAAAAAATAAACTATATGTGAATAAATTGTTAAACACTTTGTAAAGATCCTAGAGGAACTGAGTCATTGGGAAAGAAGATGATATACTTTATAATTAGGTGAGTAAAATCTCTCATCTCGAGACTGAGTATGAAATAGTAATTCTCACTCCGATCTTAATATGTACCTATTCAAAAAGTTAATATACGGTACTGGCTAATAATAAAGAAGAATTATAGTGAAGGAAATTTATGAGTAATAGTATTAAAACTCCCAGTCCCCTAGGGTTTTCCCTAGGATCCTGAATGAAGAAGTAACGAGTCACTTTCTGAAAATCTGGTCTATGAGTGTAGCTCTGGAAAAGTGGCCACAAAGGAAATACTACATACAAAATCATTTAAAAGAAAATATGCTAAGAAACACCAGATAGGGCTGGCATTGGCTCCTGAGTGGATGCAAAAAGCCTTTTGGAGGAGATAATTATTATGTTATATACTATTAAGAAGAAAGCTAGAAATTTAAAAAGATGGAGGTGAGGTGGGAATGCATTCTAGTCTTAGAGTATAGTCTGCTCCAAAGTGAGATGTTTCATGAAATATCATGTATCAATGAATAAATAATAGAAACATGGCCAATCTGCTAGATAATAGTTATTTATGAAATATTTTAATTATGAAAAGGATTTAGATTTGAAGATATACTATTGAGAATGGATTGGAAAGGAATTACTGAGAAAAACAGAAAAACTCAAGTAGACTAATTAGAAATTAGTGGTTGTGAAAACAAAAGTTAAGGGAAGAATTAGGGCCCAAGTTAAAATAATTACATTGGAGATGGAAGTAGGGTAGAAATGTTATTTTTGCCTAAAATAAAATGAAAAGGACTTGAACACTGATCATGTGCTTGGGAAGAGGCAAAGATAGGAAGCAGATAAAAATAGTTGCCTATTTTCTAACTTGGATGAAGGAAGGAAGTGCTGGATTTCTATTCAAGTAGAAGAATCTAGAATCCATTAGAGGTATTGTACAGAGGGTATGAAACAAGTGAAAGCTAGAGATGACAATTTCTGGGCAGAGCAATGGCTGAAGTCATGTGAATGGATGAGTGGAAAGTCATACTTGAGATTATTGAAGGAGAACAAGAAGCAACAATGAGGAAATCAGAGAAGTATGAAGATACTTCACAGTATGAAGTATGAAGAACTTCACAAAAATCAAGGTAAAGGGCAGAGAGCACATCAAAATGGAGATAGTTATCCAGACCAGCATTTTAGTGTTGCAGAGAAATCAAAAGGAATAAAAAAATTAAGATCATTAAATCTAGTGGAATAAAGCCATTAGTATCTTTAGATAGAGCATTTTTAGTAGAGTAGTAGGATTGGAAAATAGTTTATGGGGATTTGAGGAATGAGTGGTAAAAAATAGAGATTAATATTATTACTAATAATAATTATTAATAACACTAGTAATATTAATATTGATAAGTTATTAATATAATTTATAACTATGAGTTCATCCTTGAAGAGAGCAATAGCCTGGCATGATGTTTGAGATAAGGGAAAGATTTTTAATGTAGTTGTTGCTATATGTTTGTTGCTGCTTCTATTGTAATTTCTCTTTTAGAGTAGATATTCTTAATTGGGTTCCATTGACCTCCTCCAAAATAATCTGTGAATAAATTTAAGGGTGCCTGTGGACTTATTAAGTTATTTTATATTATGTATAATATACAAGTTATATTATTAAGTTATTTTATAACTGCATTTTGATATAATTACTTTTCTTTGAAATTCTACAATACTAATATATTTTATTATATGCTTTGAAAAATATCATTCTGAAGTAAAATTCATTGGTTTTGTCAGATTTCCAAAGGGATCCATGCTAAAAAACTTTATATCTCTTAATATATCAAAGTATGTGTGTAGGCTAATTGAAAGAATCCATAGAATAAGAGATTGAAGATTTAAGAGGGAAACAGAGACAAACCTGTGTGTGTGCACATGTATGTGTATATAAATGTATATATGTGTACATGTATGTGTATATACACATATACACATACATGTACACACACACATAATGGAGGACATAGCAAATAAGGGGATCAGGGTGAAAGAATTAACCTCAGAGAGGTCAAGAACATCTCTTTCTCAGAGACTGGAAGAAAGGAACAGAGAAAAACAGAGAAAAAGAGAACGATGAGGCTCAGATTAGATACCCTCAAACTTCTTTTTTTTTTCTTTTATTTATTTAATAATCTGTTTATTTGTTAATTTGTTTATTTAATAATCTGTTTCTGTTGGTTGATCACATCAGAGTCCTGATCTTCCAAAGACTCTCTGGGTGTAATCTCAGCTGCCATCATGCCCCATCTGTCTTTTGATTGATATCTTGGAGCTGGGCCCTGCCTCTCATTTCGCTGGATCAATCTAATTTTTTCATCATAAATGCTTAAAAGTCTTCTATTTCATGGAATGTCCACCTCTTTCATTAAAAGATTTTGCTGGATAGGTCATTCTTGGTTGTAATCCTAGCGCCATTGCTCTCCAGAAAATTCACATTCCAAACCCTCCAATCCTTTAATGTAGAAACTGCTAGATCTTATGTTATCCTGACTGTGGCTCCACTATACTTGAATAATTTCTTTCTGGATGCTTGTATTATTTTCTCCTTTACCTGAGAAATTCAGAATTTGGCTAAACATTCCTCATCTTGGGATCTCTTTCAGGATGTGATTCTTTTAATTTCTATTCTATAGTTTGGCTCTAGAATATGACAGTTTTTCTTGATAATTTCTTGAAAGATGATGTCTAGGCTCTTTTTTTATTATGATTTTCAGTTAGATTAATAATTTTAAAATTATCCTTCCTGGATTTCCCAGGTCAGTTGTTTTTCCAATGAGATATTTTACTTTTTTCTATTTTTTTCCATTTTGCTTTATTGCATCTTGATTTCTAATAAAATCATTATTATATATATATATATATATATATATATATGTCCTCCTGACTTCAGGGCCACTCTACCAAGTAGTGGCTTCTGTTTGATTCTATTTTTTTTACTTTTTTTTTAATTATAGTTTTTTATTTGTCAATACTGTAAAATTATTCATGCATATAACTTATAAATAAAATGTATATATAATACATATATTTTTTTATTGACAAATGCCAAACCTTTTGTCCCAATTTTTCCCCTCCTTCCCACCATCCCTCCCCCAGATAGCAGGCTGACCAATACAAGTTAAATATGTTAAAGTATAAATTAAATACAACATAAGTATACATGTCCAAACAGCTATTTTGCTGTACAAAAAGGATCAGACTTTGAAATAGTGTACTATTAGCCTGTGAAGGAAATAAAAAATGCATGCTGACAAAAAGATAGAGATTGGGAATTCTATGTAATGGTTCATAGTCATCTCCCAGAGTTCTTTCACTGGATGTAGCTGGTTTGATTCATTACTGCTCTATTAGAGTTGATTTGGTTCATCTCATTGCTGGCCACATCCATCAGAATTGATCATCATATAGTATTGTTGTTGAAGTATATAATGATCTCCTGGTCCTGCTCATTTCACTCAGCATCAGTTCATGTAAGTCCCTCCAGGCCTTTCTGAAATCATCCTGTTGGTCATTTCTTACAGAACAATAATATTCCATAATATTCATATACCACAATTTATTCAGCCATTCTTCAATTGATGGGCATCCACTCAGTTTCCAGTTTCTGGCCACTATAAAGAGACTGCCACAAACATTCTTGCACATACAGGTCCCTTCTTTAAAATTTCTTTGGGATATAAGCCTAGTAGTAACACTGCTGAATCAAAGGGTATACATAGTTATCAAACTTTTTGAGCATAGTTCCAAATTATTCTCCAGAATGGTTGGTGCTAGATTCTATTTTTAAGGAATTATTTTCTTCAGTGAGCTTTTGTACCTCCTTTCCCATTTGGCCATTTGTTTATTATTATTATTATTATTATTATTACATCTTTTTATTTACAAGTTATATGCTTGGGTAGTTTTACAGCATTGAAAATTGCCAGGTTGACCAATACATGTTAAATATGTTAAAGTATAAATTTAATAAAATATTATATACTTGTCCAAACAGTTATTTTGCTGTACAAAAAGAATCAGACTTTGAAAAGTGTACAATTAGCCTATGAAGGAAATAGCCTATGAAGGAACTAAAAAATGCAGGCGGACAAAAATAGAAGGATTGGGAGTTCTATGTAGTGGTTCAAAGTCATCTCCCCAAGTTCTTTCGCTTGGTGTAGCTGGTTCAATTCATTACTGCTCTACTGAAAATGGCCACGTCCATCAGAATTGATCATCATATAGTATTGTTGTTGAAGTATATAATGATCTCCTGGTTCTGCTCATTTCACTCAGCATCAGTTCATATAAGTCCCTCCAGGCCTTTCTGAAATCATCCTGTTGGTAATTTCTTACAGAACAATAATATTCCATAATTTTCATATACCACAATTTATTCAGCCATTCTCCAATTTATGGGCATCCACTTAGTTCCCAGTTTCTTGGCCATTTGCTTTTAAGGTATTCTCCTCATTAATTTTTTCTATTTCATTTTGTATTACTGCCAATTCTCTTCCCAATTTTTCCTCTACATCTCTTATTTTCAAAGTCCCTTTTGAGCTCTTCCACAGTCTGAGACCAATTCTTATTTTTCTTGGAGGCTTTGGATATAGGAGCTTTGATTTTGTAATCTTCTTCTGAATAAGCATTTTTATCTTCCTTGTCACCATAGTAACTTTCTATGGTCAGAATATTTTTGTGTTGTTTGATCATTTTTCCAGCATATAACTCAGCTTTTAACTCTTTGTTAAAGTAGAGCTCAGTTTCCAGGGTGAAGGGTGTAATGTTCCAAGCTTCAAGGATTTTAAGCAGCTACTTTCAGAAATTTTTCTGGGACCTGTATTATGAGCCAACACTTCAACCCAAATCTGCATATTGGAAAGGCAACAAAGAAAATGCCTATCTCAGAGGTAACATTGAGACCCCCCTTTAAAAAACTGTCTCAGAGATAACAATGACACTCCATCCTTTAATCTCTTTTTGACCAGTTGTTCAACCACCTTACCTCTGGAAACTGCTATTGCTAATGATTCAATAGTTCCCAAAGCCCACTCCTATTTTGCTATGACTCCTCTCAGACCTCAGCACCACAATGTCTTTCTTGTCAATATTCCAAGTTATCCTTGGTGTTTATGAACTGATATGTCTGGATTGCTGCTAGATCTGATCCTAGTTTACTGATACACCTGCATTGGGACTGCTCTGTTCTTTTGCTCTGGTGCTACAGACTTTTTCTACCAACCTTCCAAGTTATCTTTGGCTAGAAAATTTGTTCACTCCATCTTTTTGTCAATTCTGATGCTCTAAAATAAATTTAGAGTCATTACCTAAAGGTATTTGGAGAAGTTTGGGGGGGGTGTTTAGGGGGTCCCTTTTACTCTGCCATCTTAGTTCCACTCTACCATCAAACTTTTGTCTTTTTTTCTTTTTTTTTTCTTTCTTTCTTTTTTTTTTTTTTTTTCCTGAGGCAATTGGGGTTATGTGACTTGTCCAGCATCTCAAAGCTAGGAACTGTTAAGTGTCTGAGACCAGATTTAAACTCAGGTCCTCTTGACTTCAGGGCTGATGCTCTATCCACTGTGCCACCTAGCTGCCCTTACCATCAAACTTATGCCAAAGAGGAGGGTAATAGGCAGAGTAGAATTATGGGCTTAAAGATTTGGAATAATCTTTGATAGGAATATGATATAGTTTGAATAATGGATTTCTGCAGTAGTGAGTACCAAGTTGTAGTAAAGAAATAGAATTTTGGAAATTAAAATGCTGGGAAAAATATTTATAGCCAATATTTCTGATAAAGGTCTCATTTCTAAAATATATAAAGGACTATGTCAAATTTATAAGAATGCAGGTCATTCCTCAATTGATAAATGGTGAAAGGATATTAATAATTTTCAAATGATGAAATTAAAATCTATAAAAGATTTTTATAGTTATATGAAAAAATGCTCTAAATCACTATTGATTAGAGAAATGTAACATTGAATTTTTCTCTGAGATATAATCTCACACATCTCAGACTACCTAAGAGGACAGGAAAAGATAATAATAAATGTTGGAGGGGATAATAGGAAAACTGGAATTGTAATGCATTGTTGGTGGGATTGTGAAATGATGTAACCAATCTGAAGAGCAACCTGGAATGATTCCCAAAGAGCTCTAAAACTGGGTCTGTATCCCTTTGACATCCCTTTGACAGAGCAAATTGCTTCTGCTGCTATTAAAGCATAGGGCACTCTCCCAGGAAGACAAGATAGAGGGGAAGCCTTCACGAAAATTGCATAAGGTCCAAATGAGCCCTTTGATGATTTCATGCAGACAGCTGTCATATGAACTATTGGTGAAAATGTCACAACAGAAATTATGATACAACAAATTGCTAAGGAAAAGTCTAATGAGGTTTGTAGAAGAATTATATTAGGACTACACAAAGATGCTCCTTTAGAGAGATCATAAGATGCTCTGCAACAGTGAGCACAAATACCTTTTATATCCAGGCTATGATTCAGACTTCTCAAGATCCCAACATGAGAAGACAGGGTCCCTTTTGGCAAGGGACTTCCAAAGAGACTCATCAATGCTTTCAATGTGGTAAAGTAGGGCATTTGAAAGCTGGTATAAAGATAAGTGAGAAAACAGGATGGTAAAACATGACCCAAAACCCCATGTCCAAAATGCAACAGAGGCTTCCATTGGGCATCAGAATGTAGATTGACTCAGGGAAAAGGGAAGCAGGGCTGGACTCCAGGGCCCCAGGCAAAAAAACACTCGGAGCCTGATGGCAGCATGTTACACCCAGAGAGTCTTTAGAAGTTCAGTACTCCAACATGATCAATCAGCCTAGAACAAACCTGATGGGAGAAAGAGATCACAATTGCACGGAATAGAGTTGCATACAGCTGGGACTACTGAGACATCCCCTGGAGAGGTGAAATCTGTTCCTCTCCAACCTATGGATTCCTTGCCTCCAGGAATAGTAGACTTGACCAGTTCACCTCCTATGTGTACTTACAAAACAGTGTCCATCCATACACAGATTTTGGAAACTGGAGAATGTGTAGCTAATATTCCAGTCACTAACACAGGTAGACAATGTATGACTTATCACCCAGGAGAAGAAGTAGCATCAGATTTACTGATATAGACTCCTGATAGGCAATTTGGTGATATTTACCCAGACTTTGACTCCCAACAACAGAATACAGGAATATTCTAGACTGCAGCAGTTACAGCTGACCATCCTATGCTCACTATCTATATAAATGGCATACCATTAGAAGGGTTGGTAGACTGAGGTCCAGATTGTACAATCATTAAAGGTGCCAGCTGGCCCCGTCATTGGCCAAAGATTATGTCTGGCATAGGAGGATCAATAGCAGCTGAAGTTAGTGCTACTCCTTTGAGATGGATATTTGAAGGTTAAACAGGAGTTTCTACTCCTTTTGTAATTGAAAAAAATTTCCATCAATCTGTGGGGAAGATTATCTTAGAACAGTTAGGATTA
This sequence comes from Sarcophilus harrisii, assembly GCF_902635505.1. Classification (NCBI taxonomy): domain Eukaryota; kingdom Metazoa; phylum Chordata; class Mammalia; order Dasyuromorphia; family Dasyuridae; genus Sarcophilus; species Sarcophilus harrisii. The sequence goes on from NC_045428.1 coordinate 352,060,139, forward strand.
CATATGAGTACTTGGGTTTTTTAGGCAGGGCTTCTGTTGAAGGCCTTCCTGGATTCTCACCTGTTCCTATTAAAGGGAAAATCGATACACTAGTATGGATAAAACAGTGGCCCTTAGCAAGTGATAAAATTCAGGTCTTATTAGATATAGTACAGAAGCAACTTGACCAAGGACACTTACAAACTTCTCTAAGTCCTTGGAATTCCCCTGTATTTGTTGTAAAAAAAGAAATCTGGAAAATAGGGGATGTTGACTGATTTAAGAAAAGTAGATGAACAGATGGACACTATGGGAACTCTTCAGCTTGGATTTCCATCTCCTACATTTTAAGGGGATACATTGCTTTAAACTTACCACACCAGCTTACAAAAGAAGCTCAAGAGGCTTTGAGAGAGGTTGAACTGGCTTTATCCAATGTGGTTGAATGAGTTACTCAAAAACCCTTGGAAATATCAGTTTTTGCTACAAAAGAGGCACCCACAGCAGTCCTTCATCAAGAAGACAATGTGATAGAGTAGGTGACCCTCCCAGCACAACCAGACCAAAGCCTTACTCCTTACCCAGTGCTTGTGGCTAGAATATTATTAAAGTCCATTAATAAACTAGTACAATTATCTGGGATAAGAGCTGAAAAGATATACACCTTTTATACCAATGCACAAATTAATGTATTCTGTGAAATCATTCCAGAGTGGCAAATTTTATTGGCCACAGCTCCAGATTTTACACATGGGTCTCTATTAAAGATAACCCAGCTATTACTTAATTGGCAATGGAGTTTTGAAGAAAAGATTGATATATATCTATATCTATGTGTATATATATATATATATATATATATATATATATATATAAGCTCTTTAAGGAACTTTAAGAGCAAGTAAGAAAACATCCAGGTAAGATTTATATCTTGCATGTCCACTCTCATAGTGGACTTCCAGGTCCTATTTTTGATGGTAATTCAAAGGCAGATAGCTTTCTAACTATGTTGGCCAGTACTCCTTTATTTCAGGAAAGCCAAGAATCTTATTTTCAATATCATCAGGCTGCTCAAGCTTTATGTTTACAAATTGGAATAAAAAGAGAGGAAGCTAGGAGAATAGTAAAAGCCTGTATAGCTTACCTTCCTTTCCACGTTCCTACACTCCCTCCAGGGAAAAATCCTCATGGTTTGAGACATAATGAAATCTGGCAAATGGATGTGACCCATTATAAATCTTTTGGTCGTCTGTCTTTTATCCATGTTGTGGTAGATACCTTTTCAGGATTTACTTTTGCAATACCAGCAGCAAAAGAGACAGTCCAAGTGGTCACTGAATTCCTTATACAAGCTTTTACAATTAAGGGTGTGCCACAAGCAATACAAACAAATAATGGACCTGCATATACTTCTAAACATTTTGCACATTTTTGTGCACATGATAAGATTTTAGACACCACTGGCATATCCTTTAATCCTCAAGGACAGTCAATAGTAGAGAGGAGAAACAGAGACATCAAGATGCTCCTATGTAATGTCTGGGCTAGCTTTCTGGAGGGCCTCGGTATCAGAGTCTGGATCAGTCAAATTCCTTGATCTTTAGGAGGAGAAGTGAAGGAGGAAGGCAAGCTGCCATGTGGCTCATCAAAGATGGATCCTGAACTTTGCAATCTGAAGCCTGAAGTGTTCCCTGCTGAGCCCCCTGCAGCAGAGAGACTCTGACTCTCTCCCTCAGCCCCCCAATCCTTCCCTAGGATTACCTCACTACAATAAATTCAGCAGGCTCCAGTCATGAGGAAAGCCAACACCACCATATCATCTAAGTATATGTTAATAGAACCATTATCTCTCATTGAATAGGTACTAAGCCTTAAGTACTCTGCTGTTCTGGATTCAAATATACCTTTCCATAGTCCCAGCCCTCTGCAATCCTCCAAAACAAAAGAAAGGGGAAGCCACAGGCCACCCTAGAGAACTTTTAAATTTAGCTCTTTATACTATTTACACATAGCTCTTTTACACTCTTTACACTATATATGATAAAGATGCACTGGCTCTGGCAGGCAGGTCCTGGGTGAGGAAGGGCAGTGCCCAGTGTGAGCAGCTCCACTATCTTTAGATAACCGCCAGGTGATGTGGAGAGACCCAGAAAGTGGTGAATGGAAGGGACCAGGTAGGCTAACTGCTTGGGGGAGAGGGTTTGCTTGTATCTCTACAGGTGGAGAAGGGATCAGATGGGTGCCAATGAGCCATTACCTTGTCCATCAGAGAGAGACAGAAAAAGAAAAGACACTTGAAACAAAGGAAAATATCCAAGAAAAATCAGATGGTTCCATCTCTGACTGTGCCCACCCCTGAAAGAGCATGGCAGTTATAGTGATTGACTCATGGATATCAAAAATTGCCAATGAGAATATGACAGGACTTCAAAATCTGCAGGAATCATTGGATTCCCTGACACATGAAGTAATGGACAATAGATTGATTTTGGAGTATCTCTAAGACTTATGGACATGTATAATTCCTAATGTTGATTTATGTTGTTTATTACATCACTACTAGACTGTGTTATATTCCTATGTGCTTGTGTAATACCTCCCATGCTTATGGATTTATGTATACCTGTTTCTAGTAAGACCCTTCAGCACAGAGGAAACTTGCTAATAATATCTGGTTTGGTGTTCTCACCTCCCTTCAATTGAATTCTCACCTCCATTCTAAAACAAAACTTTGGAGAAATATACTTGAAACAAGGATACTTAAATGAGGTGTTAACTCAGTGGAATTGATGAGATGATGGTTCTCTAGTATACATATACTTAGTACTTAGTATGGTGATGTAATGATTCTTTAGTTCACACATACTCAGTATGCTGTAATGATGTAATTGAAACAGGGTATATAAGGGCTGAGAGGACCAGAAAGGAGACATTCCATTTTTAACCATCCTCCTGGTGGCTCTCCTGCCTCCTGCACTCCTCCACTAAGATCAAGACTGGGTCAGATTGTGACAGATTCAGACTGTGAAGGAGACAATAAAGACTTTAGACTCTATTCCCTTCCATCCTCTTGGTAACTATCCTGTGGGAAACAAAGGCCTGTCTGGAGGACTTCCAGAAAGCTAGCCCAGACATTACACCAATTATAATGCTAAAAAAAAATTAATATTCATTTTTAAAACTTTGAGTTCCACATTCTCTCCTTTCCTATCACAGAGATTCACAAGCTGCATAAATATTCTTTAGTTTCTTCTGTTCCTTTGATTGGAGGTTTGGAAGGAGAGCAAACAACTCCCATTAAAGAGAGCCTGGAAGCTCAGCTAACTCTCCATTTCCTACCAGCTGAATCTTTTGGTTTTAATTTCATCATCTTCATGGCCTATTCTGAGTACCTGTTGCACTCTCGCCTCCACCCCTTTTCACTTGCTTTTATCTGCCTTCATTGGATCATAAGTTACAAAAAGGCAGAAACTGTGTTTATTTTTTTTTATCTTCACTGCATAGCAAATAGTAATAACTTAATAAATGTGTACTGTATGGTATGGTATGATATGGTATGGTATAGTATAGTATAGTATGGTATGGTATGATATGTATGGTATGGTATGGCATAATGTTTTGTTGTATTGCATTGTATTACAATGTAATTGTTAGGTTTTTATTTTATTTATTATTTATAAAATAAATTATTTATATAGCAGCATTTGCTAAGCACTTATTGTGTGTTAGGCACTGATAGAAATGAAAATGGAAATGTCCCTCCTCTGCTTCCCCTGAAAAAACGCTTATCTTCTGTCTAACTGCATCAGAATAAATTGGAAAAAAGGGGAACAAAATATTGCAAAGCATGAAGAAGCCTACAACCAGTAAGTGAGAGAAAACATTTTTAAAGAGAGAATACAATTATTTAAATGAATTTCAAGACTTTCAGTAAAGATAGATTTCATCTTAGGTCATCAAAGAAACTTATAAATGTGATTTGAGGATGATTGATAATTATCTTTCAGTACTGAAGATGACTAGGAAACATTTAAGAAGAAGGGACTGGAGCAAATGTTCTAATTTCTCAAAAATAGAGGAGAAGGTATATTCTGATGGAAGTGGATTTCTTCAACAAAGACAAGATCTAACTTAGTTTCAATTGATCAAGGATGGACAGAAGCAGCTACACCCAAAGAAAGAACACTAGGAAATGATTGTAAACTGCTTGCATTTTTATTCTTCTTCCCAGGTTATTTATACCTTCTAAATCCAATTCTCCCTGAGCAACAAGAAAACTATTCGGTTCTGCACACATATATTGTATCTAGGATATACTATGACATATTTAACATGTATAGGACTGCTTGCCATCTGGGGGAGAGGGTGGAGGGAAGGAGGGGGAAAATGGGAACAGAAGTGAGTGCAAGGGATAATGTTGTAAAAAATTACCCTAGCATGGGTTCTGTCAATAAAAAGTTATTTTTAAAAAAAGGATAATATACTAGCTACTTCATAGAGTAATTATGAAAAAGTGTTTTATAAAACTTTAAAATATGAAATAGATATGTCAGCTATAAATATGAATCTCTTTGCTTAACTATAGCATTTAACATTTTATTAATGAATTTTTTTAATGTGTAAAATAAAAATAATTACTGAAGTTGAAAAAAAATAGAGGAGAAGGGCATAGTCCAGATACTACAGAATTTAGGTCAATAAGCTTGAGTATAAAAGTCTAGTAAAATTTAAGATGTTGTTCTTGTTCATTTTCAGTTCAGTCTGATTCTTTGTAAACCCTTTTGGAATCTTTTTTTGGCAAACATCCTAGAGTTATTTATCATTTTTCTTCTCTGGCTAATTTCATAGATGAGAAAATTGAAGCATACAAGGTTAAATGACTTGTTCAGAGTCACACATCTTCTACATTTCTGAGGCCAGATTTGAACTCAGGAAAATAAGTACTTCTGACTTCAAATCTGTCATTCTATCCATTATGCTGCATAAATTTAAGACTAATTTATTAATCTAGGAATTTTTAAAACAATAATGTGACTTTTATAAGCCAATATGAGACAGCTAAGTAACATAGTAAATAGAGTTTAAATTTAATTACTAGTTTTGTGACTCTGGACAAGTCATTTAATAATAGTTGCCTCAATTTCCTTATTTGAAAAATGAGCTGGAGAAGGAAATGTCAAACCATTCTAGTATCTTTGCCAAGAAAACTCAACTGGTGTCACAAAGAGTTGGACAGGATTGAAATGACTGAACAGCAATAGATTTATAAAGTAAATAAATAAATAGTGAATAAATGCATGACCATATAACCAAAATTTCTCTTTTAATAGGACTGCTAAACTTATAGATCATGAAAATTTCGTTTATATCTTAATTACATTTATAAGCCTTTAAATGTAAGTAAGAAGAACATCTAATATAACTATACTTTGTATCTTTAGGTCTGCATGGTTATATCTCCATGGGAACAAGATGCCCCTCTTAGTATAAGCTCATTACTTCCGATTTTATCATCATGTTGGTAATTCCAGCCAGAAAACCACTGCTCTCACCCTCCTCTCCTCTGTGATTAGAAGATTAGGGTGAACTATGAAACTCTTCCCAAATTTGGGACTTCCAGCTCATTCCATTTTATATATGTATCTTATTTTCATCTCCATGGAATAAGATAACCCCACTGGATATCTCTTTGATACTCCTGCCCCCATAACTCTTTCTAGGTCAATTTTGTATTTTGTTTCCCCCTATTTAATTGTAAGCTCCTTGAGGGCAGGAATTATTTTTCTTTTTCTTAATTTTATCCCCAGCACTTCAAAAGGGGTTGACACATAACAGGGATTAATAAATATTTATTGATTGGATTAAAACTAAATAACTTCCTCATTTTACAGATGAGAAAATTGAGGTTAGTGGATATATGAAGTCACCCAGTTTCACTGACTCCAAACTCAGTGCTCATTCCACTGTATCACACATTGTTGAAAACTGAGGTTAGTGGATGTATGAAGTCACCCAGTTTCACTGACTCCAAACTCAGTGCTCATTCCACTGTATCACACATTGTTTCAACAAATATTTATTATTATGTGAAATGGTTGGTGCTAGGGGAGATACAGAAATATGTAAGACTGTCATCACTCTCAAATATCTTGCAGTCTACAATGAAAAAATAAGACATATTCAGCATAAGCTCTGGAAATACAGTATGTCATTTGAGAATGGGACCTAAGAGAACATCAAGTACAGTCATTTTTAAAGTATATGTTATATTGATTTATTTTATATTGTCATCACTTCTCAATGACTCCACTCCCCATCAGAAACCTTCCTTATAAAATGTAGAGTTAAGCAAAACCAATGACTACAATTGTCTTTTTATTTCTTTTTTACAATAGGTGCTTCCATTGCTTCAATTCTTACCTAGACTTTCATTGACTGAATTGGCATTGCTTCAGACACTCTGAGACCTGGGAAAACCCTTAGCTTAAAGAGGTCAAGATCTCCGGCTGCTTCCAAGTTGTGTCCAGTCTTCCTGAGTTATATTTTGCCACTGAACCCAATTGGTTCTGCTAGAGAAAATGATGAGGCTGAGTTTTTAATAGTCCTGCCTCACTTTAAATCCAATTCACTGGCAAGTCATGATATCATTTTCCTGATGACATGGTCCTGTTTGAAAACAAAGGATAAACAGCATTCTGTGCTTTATAAATACCACATATCTGATGAAAGGAAGATAGTATGTACCAGTTCTTTGAGATCAAAATTAGCCACAGTTGCATGATTCTGAGATCTTGTGCCCTTCAATATAGTTTCTATATATTAATGTGATCATTATATACAATGGAAGCAAAATTAAGATCTCCCAGTAGGAAAATAGTTGGGGAAAATGTTGGTATTATTCATGTCCTTAGCGTCTAGTACAGCAACTGATACATAGGAGAAGCCAAACAAATGCTTATTGTTTTTTTTATTTCTGAAGACTCCATTGTTTATAATTTCCTAATATTGAAATGTCTTTGCATTACTGGAATAAATCCAATTTGTACACACATGTGTGCACACACACACATATATATGTATATGAATATACATATATATATATATATATATATATGTGTAACCTCTGCTTATATTTAAGTCTATATTTTTGTCTCAATACTTAATAATATTTAATTTTCTGTCTCTAACACCCCTCCTCCCTTATTATTATTTTGAAGTCATGACCATATTTGCCTTAGAGAAGGAATTTGGGAAAGGATATTTCAAATATATTTTACAAGCCATTTATATGCATGTATTTTTCTTTAAGTGTCAGCAGATATAGACATTTTCATCATTTTACTTGCATAATTCCATATTGCTTTGCAAAATGATAGTACTGTTCACAACTCTACCTAAAAAATCCACTGGTGTGATTATCTTCTAATAACCATTCTATCATTGAATATTACCAACCTACGGCATCTTCACTGATTTGTTATGTGTATTCATTATGGAACCGATATTTAGTAGGAAAGGAATCAGGCCTTGGTTATAAAGCTTGAGTCCTTCTTTCTTCATTAAAAAAATTATGATCAAAAATTTAGATTGAACCTGAAAACCTAATCTCCTAGGGTAAAAATATTTATGGGAGAAGATAGATATAATTCTAGGCAGATATCCATTTTCTCTCAGGAGAACAAAGTGGCCAGATTTTTAGCCCTGACTTCCTACTTCCCCTCTAGGAATTAAAGTCTTTGTAAAGAAAGTGGAAGAAGGAGGAGCTAGAGATTCTGTCTCCCTTGTAATTGCACAATGACACCTCCTAGCTACAAAAGGGGAGCACCCTCAATGTGTATGTGTGTGTGTGTGTGTGTGTGTGTGTGTGTGAGTTTATAACTATATATACTTATATCTATATCTCTATACTTATATCCCTGTCTGTCTTATCTATTTGTGTGATGTGACTCTAATTAGTTGCCTTTTAGTTGTTAATCAATCACACCATATAAGCTCCCAACTTGACCTAGGATTTTCTTATTCCCTCACCTCTGCTTCTATCCAAATGTCGTCCTATTCCATATGATTCTCTCCCTCTCTTCTCATTTCCTTTACTCTCCCACTTTTTTTCATCTACTTCTCTGCACCTCCTTCTCCCTCTCTCTACTTTTCCTTTAATACTCTCTCCATCTCCACTATTCCTCATCCCTTTCCCTTCCTCCTAATGTCTTCTTTCTTTCCCCCTCAGTGATTCTTTTCCCTTGCTCCTTCCTGACTCTCCTACTTCTCCCTCTCCTTTTTCCTCTTCCATCACTGTAAGTCATTAGCTTCTCTACAACTTATAGTGTTTATAAATTACCTTATCAGTGTCAAACAGCCATTGTGTATCAGACTTGGTATTTTAATTCAAGTGTATTTTTTGGCCATAAAGTCAGCTCTCTATTACATCATGTTGTATTAATATAATGTTTTAGGTTTGTAAAATATTTTGCATATATAGGTTGTTCTCAAAGTTTTGGTGCAGTTTTAAGTTTTAATAACCTTTATTGCTATTTAATAGTTAAAATTACACTAATAATCATAGGAGACCATGGGTTAACTCCTTCAAGCTTTACTATGAATTGGACATTATTTTTATATTCATTCTATTAATGGTGAAACTGAGATTAAAGGAAGTTGTGATGTGCTAAGATTTTGATGAACATCAGAGAAAACATTTGAACTTGTGTCTTTGTGATTCTCAAGTCCCTACCCACCTACTATGCCACCTAGTTGCACCAATCACATCTTGCACTAGAATATTGAGTAGTTTACATTAAATCCATAATCTCTTAAAGGAAATTGGGCTAATTATACTGGAAATACTAAGTGGATAAAAAATAAAAACTGACCATTTCTGCAGAATTTGGGGGTGGTGTACAAATAATACAGTTAATTATAACCAGAATACAATTCACTAGTTATATATTAATTACACATATATGTGTATATCTTCATATGTATAGGTATGCACACACAATTTCAAGAAAACTAGAGAGATATCCCTAGTCAGTTAGACAGATGCACTATGGATGATTAACCTGAAAATATAGAAAAGAGGTCCCATAGTATTTGAAGGAGTACTAATATTGATATGAAGAAAGTCAAATCAACAACCTTTTATTGAGTGTTTACTTTGTGCCAAGCCCTGTGCTAATTGCTGGGAATACAAAGAAAGTAACAGACAACAACTCTTCTCATAGGACATATAAAGAAACATGTAAACAACATGTATAAATAGGATATATGTGGGATGACCTGGAGATAATCTCAAAAGGAAAACACTAAAATTATTAGAAATTTAGAAAAGTTTATTTCAGAGAGAGGGCTGGATTTTAACTGAAACTTAAAGAAAGTTAGAGAAGTCAAGAGCCAGGGGTTAGGAGAGAGAATATTCCAGACATGGGACTCAGTCAGTGAAAATTCATGATGTTAGGAAATTGAATTTCTTATTCTAGCATCATTAAGGAGGCCAATTTCACTAGGTGATAGAATATGTAAGGTGGAGTAGGTTTAAGATTGGAAAAGTAGGAAGAAACCTAGTTATGAAGCACTTTGAAAACCAAATAGACCATTTGATATTTGATCTTGGATATACTTGAAAGTCATTAGTTTATTAAATAGGGGATGACATGGTGAGACCTGAACTTTTAGGAAGATCATTTTGATAGCTGAATGAAGGATGAATTGAAATGAGAAGAGACTTCAAACAGAGCAACAAAAAGATTATGACAATTCTCTAAGTTTCTTTCTTTCTTCTTTCTATCATCTATTTATCTATCGATATTGTCAAAGTAGAATTGACAAGAGATCACAATAAATCAGACAAGGAGTGAGACATTAAGAATAACACGTTGGCTTCAAGTCTTGGGAATTGAGAAAATGTTATTGCCATTGGTAATAAAAAGAAAGTCAGAAACATGAGAGGATTTGGGGACCATGATATTGAGTTAAACATATTAAGCCTAAGAAGTCAAAATGTTAAGAAAAAGTTAGAACTGGATAAATAGGTATCAGAATCATCTCAGAAAAGGATAGTTAAATTGAGGGGATTTATGGATCCATTAATGTTTCAAAATTTACAAATCCATAAAGAATGTTTTTTAGTGTAGGTGACAAGAATTGAGATTGAAGATTTCCTTTGAATATATGAAATCTGGGTTACGTCCTGGACATTATATTTTGCAGAAATAAATGAAAGGCAGCATTACATAATGGAAAGAGAAGTGGCTTTGGAGTGAGAAAGACATAGGTTCAAAGTATGGTATTGATACAAACTGGCTGTATGACCTTATGCAAGTATTCTGTGGCCCCAATCAGTTCTCTAAAGCAATGAGGTATAAAAAGTTGCAGATATGGCCAGAGTTCCTCACCTGATGAAATTATAGGCTTTGAACAAATATGTCTGTGTTTGCATGCATGAGAGTGTATGTAAAGATCTGTATTTACTTTTTTAAAAAAGGCCTTACATAAATTCAGAATTAGGTAAAGTAGGGTGGAAAACAGTTCTTGTGAAAAAGGATTAAGGATTTTTTTTCATTGACCACTAACTTAATATGAATCACTGGCGTGTGACACAGCTGCTGCCAAAGCTAATGCAATCTTACCTTTATAGTTTGAAATATTTACCATTTCATGGTTGTTGGTACAGCCTCCCCTGATTCAGATTGTAACTGCTCTGATCCCAGCTATTCCGTGTGAGCCTATGCCCTTCATAGATGAGATTTTCAGTGAATTGAAGATCTTCCTTGGATGTTTTTATTATCTCTAGATTACCAAAGTGTCCTTCAAATAGTCCATCTCTTTTCTTTCATGCTTCATCATAAGCCTGTCTTCTTATCTGGACATGTAAGTCTTTGATAACCTGAACACCCTCTTTTTCATTTTTTTTATCCTTTATATCCCTCAGGTATTCCAGTGACCTGAATCACTGGATTCAGTGATTCTCCTTGCTGTATATATATATTTATAAATTATATATATATATATATATATATATATAAAATACCCCATATCCTAACCATTCATTCTTATTGTATATCCTCAATGTCTGGATTGTTCTCCCTCCTCATGTCTATTTCTTTAGTTCTCTGTCTTCCTTTAAGTCCCATCTAAAGTACTACTCTTCCATAGAATGTCTTTTCTGATATTCCTTAGTTAAAATGCCTTCTCTTGTATTTAGTTTTTAATGTCTAATTCTTCCTATATACATCGCTTATTTGCACATAGTTTGACTGTTGTCTCCTCCATTAGATTAGGAACTCCTCAAAGCCAGGAGACATTATTTTTTACATACCCATATTTTAGCACAGTACTTGTTAGTTGGCATTTAATAAATATTTTGTGACTCATGATGTACTTTCTGCCAATTCTTGCATGTAAATTATGACATACTCCAACTTCCTTATATCTATGTCTTTCCATTACCCTTAATATTACTTGCAATGTTTATTCATTAGAAATTATGATGTTTCAGGATAAAATGCAATCTTAGGCTATATTATATAAATGAAAGTATACCATCAAAATCACATGAAGTGATAGTCCTATTGTACCCTGTGTTACTGTGTTCAATTCCGAATTTATTTTAGGAAGTACAGTGGCACACTGGAGTATATGCAGAGGTGAGACTAAGAGATGGCAATGGAACTGGAATCATGCCATATGAGAAACAATTGAAACAGCTAGGGATGTTTTGCCTGAAGAAGTGATTTATTTATTTATTTATGGAAGTTAAAATTGGGATTGATCTATTGGGATGGATTTAATGATGATAATAATTTTGTTTCAGGTAAACTCTAACTGGAAGAATTCGAGCAGATACTGAATAACAACCTATCCAGTAACTGTTGCAATTCCTTGCCATAAATGATTTGTATGGGGATAAATAGTTAGATTCCATAATCTTTCCTTTAGAATTCTAAATCTATAGAACAAATAGGTTGTTCTATTTTTCATTTTCACTTGCACCTTAACATGAATAGTTAACAGAAGAAAAATTTTACTGAAATAAGAGTAAATGGAAAGAGTTTGATACATAAATAAATGATAGAATTTTGTTTTGCTTTTTGAAATTTTATTTTTAAAATTAAAATTAATTTCTCCATTTAATATTTTTTCCAGTTACATTCAAAACATTTCTTAGAGATTTTAGAGTTCTAGGTTCTCTCCCTTATCCCTACCCATAATTCAGAAACAACATGTGAGGTTATGCAAAACATTTTCATAAAAGTCAAGTTTTAAAAAAAAATATCTCCCATCCCAATGAAAATAAAAATACTCAAGAAAATTTAAGAGAGAAATAGAGAATTGTTCGATCTGTATTTAGACACAACCAGTTCCTTCTCTAGGTGTGGATAGGATTTTTCATCATAAATCCTTCAGAGTAGGTATATATAATTGTACTATTAAGAATAATAAAGCCATTTACAGCTGATAATCCCAGAACACTGCTATTACTTTATAATGTATTTCACCTTGTTCATGAAGGACTTTCCAGATTTTTTTTTCCTGAGAGCATCTTGCTCATCATTTCTCAGAGAATAATAATATTCCATCAGATAAATTTGCTTTAAATTTTTTTTTTTTACAATTACTATTGCAAACTATTTTTTAAGGAATTATCTTCTTCAGGGAGCTTTTGTACCTTCTTTCTCAACTGGCCAATTTTGTTTTTTAAGACATTCTTTTCCTCCTTATTTTTTTGGTATTTCCTTTTGCATCTTTTTCAATTCTTTCCCTATTTTTTCCTTTATCTCTCTTACTTGATTTTCAAAGTCCCTTTTGAGCTCTTCCATGGCCTAAGCCTAGTTCTTATTTTTCTTGGGGGCTTTGGTTGTAGAATTTTTGATTTTGTTATCATCTTCTGAGTGTGTATTTTGATCCTCCTTGTCACCATATAACTTTCAATAGTCAGAAACTTTTTTTGTTTTCTGCTCACTTTCCTAGCCTATTACTCTTCTTTTAACTCTTTGTTAAAGTAGGGCTCTGTTTCAAGGGTGAGGGTGTACTGTCCCAATTTCAGGGGTTTTGTGCAACTGTTTTTAGAAATTCTTCTTGAAATCTGATCACAAGCACTCTTTTCTGCCCTGGAGTTGTGAGGTGCATCTCCACCCCAGTGTGGCTGGGGCTGGAGCTACACTGTCTGGGGCTGCTCTGGGATTGAACACCAGATTCCCATCCGATTGACACAGACCCTCTTGACTGACCTTCCAAGTCCTTCCTGGTATCCTGGGGATGAGAGGTCCAGAAACCTCTAGCACTGCTGCTGATTCAGAGGTCCTGCCTTGCTGATGCTGGGGTCTGGGCTGGACCTGGTGCTGGAGCTGGGCCTGCACTGGGATTGTGTATTGGAGTACCAATCTGGTTCCAGACACCTTTTTTGCTGACCTTCCATGTTCTCTTTGATGTCTCTGGGCTGAAAGGTTTGGAAGCCATTAGTACTTCCCCTGCTTTACAGGTCAGCTGGCTTCAGGGCTCTCTGCACCATGGATTCTCAGCCTGGTCCCTTAGATGTTTTCTGCTGAGCTTCTAAGTTATCTTTGGCTGGAAAGTGTTCTACTTTGTCTTTTTTGGTGTTCTGATGCTACAAAATTATGTTAGAATCATTATTTAAAGGAATTTGTAGCAGTTCGGGGGATAGTTTGGGCAAGTTCCTGCCTTTCTTCATTCTGCTATATTGGCTCTGCCCCCTAGAATTTTTATATAAAGATAATTATATATGTAAAGATAATGCTTAGGAAATGTTCTCCATATTGTACAGACTTTCTATTCAATACTTATATGGATAATAATTTTCAATTTAACTACTAAAAGCCATCAAAATTTTAAAAAATGTTAGCAGTTGATTATTCATTTTAAAAACTTAAATATTAACCATTAAGAAGAGGTTTTAGGGCCTCTCAAATCCTAGGAAGCGAAAAAGGGGAAAAGACTAAATCAGAAATTCTCCTTATTGAAATTGCTACTAATACTCTTAGGGATCCTCAAACTACGGCCCGCGGGCCAGATGCAGCAGCTGAGGATGTTTATCCCCCTCACCCAGGGTATGAAGTTTCTTTATTTAAAGGCCCACAAAGCAAAGTTTTTGTTTTTACTATAGTCCAGCCCTCCAACAGTCTGAGGGACAGTGAACTGGCCCCCTATTTAAAAAGTTTGAGGATCCCTGCGGTCTTGTTATTCCAGGGACACTGGAGATGCACAGCCACCCACAGAGAATAAAGGGCCTTTGGGGGCTTCCCCTTACCTCGGGCCCAAGGCTCTTACTACCTCTCCTCCATTACAACATCTTTTGTCCTGGATGGAATGGATCCTCAATGTGGTCCTTCAAGAAATTACCAGGAAAGTAAAGCTCCAGGGAGATTTCTAGAGGTGGAGAGAGATAGGAAGGGCTCCTTCAATTTAGACCAATTAAACTCTGGGAAAAGGGACACTGGGAGGACATGAATATGCCTGGAGTTCCATCTTCTACACTCCGAGCTGAAGGCTGCAGGCGGCTTGTTCCAGGAATACTAGATGCTCTCCAAGTTCTTGGCTCACTGAAGTTTCTTTAAGATCATGTAGAATTCTTTGAAACAATTCTCTGTACTGCTTGTTAAAGTACATTTCTGATTCTCTCAGCTCAAGGATTAGAGTAGCTAACCTCCACAACTCAATAAAGACAAAACATCCTTTTTGCTGCTGATGTTGTTATTGGTTTTTTTTTTCCCTTTCTTTTTTCTTTTTTGTTTTTAGAATGGTATTTGCCTTATTCTCAGGTCAACTGATGTTGGTTGATGTTGGTCAACTCTTCTGAGCAGGACATTCTTATGTATTTGGTTGATGCTGTTCCCAAGCTCATTTAGGATCCTTCCTCCCAACTCTGCACACTATGCTTTATAGAACCAGCCAATAAGACCTCCAGACATATAGCTAAGCATCACATCATTGTAACTGGACTCTAAGAGTATTATTTCATCAATCATATGATTGGTTTCTTTCTCTGAACTTGGAAGCAATCTTAAGATATGCCATGGGGACTATTAAGGGAATTAAGTGTCCCTCATTTGGAGTTGGTGACAAGGCCTGTGAAGCAAATTTGGACCGATCAGTTGTAGAGAGGTACTTTTTTATTGCTGTTGAAGGGCCTTCTGCAGGCAGAACCTGGACCTTGAGATCCTCCAAGGAGAAAGGGTTCACTAGGGATGACTCTAACAACTGTTAGAGATGGCTAAGGAAGTTGGAGGAGCAGATCGCCAAGGAAAGGGAATTGAGGCTGTTCATTTCTGCCACATCAGCTGCTCTTGATCCTATGTTGGGCCTTCATCAACTGTTAGTGGAGGATTTTTAAAGACATGAATATGGATAATCTGGAGACTGGGTAGAGGCTGCTGGGGCCAATTGTATAAGAGCAATAGAATGAAGGAGTTGACACTTTTGCTAGTAGAAGATGACCAGGATGAAAGATAAAATATTCTTCAGGTCAATGTCTGCATAGTTTCAAATTTAGGGAGCAGAGTGATACGATTATAAGGAGAATCATCTTTAGTCTTCTCTTTCCAGCTTTGCCCTTAACTAGAGGTTTTCTAAAGCCAAGCTAAACTAGATCTGGAGAGCTGATTGTTAAATTTACAATGTGAACATTTACACTTTAGAAACCAGTACCACAAATCAGATAATCAGTTGTCTAGACTTGTAGTTATTGTTGTTCTTTATCCTTGTTCTCAAAAAAGACCAATGATATCAGGAAGATGAAGTCTTGACTTGCAAGTGAATTGGATTTAAATGAAGCAGGACTGCAAAGTTATCAGTCTTACTCTCTCCTACAGTCATATGGCCCAGTGGCAAGACAGGTTAGAATGATTGATAGGAGACTTGGCCTTTTTAAACTAAGGTGTTTCCCAAGTTCTTAGTCTTTCTGAGACAATACCCACTCACTATTTAAAGGCTAGGGAAAAATGGAAACAAAAGAAAGTGTCAATAAGGAAAATTAAACATAAGTGTACTCAACCCAACCCAACTGAAGACAGTTGTTAAACATTTACCAGCATACTTCTTCACCAATCTTTCAAGAATACATAGGAATTAGTCCTTGGTGAGCAGATGTTCTGCCACTTCTAAGTAAGACTTCAAAGCTTCTGGGCTACATAGCTACTGGATATGGCAGAGGATATTATAAATAAGTGCTATACAAGTTCTGTGGTTCTAGGAAGAGAAATAGGAAAGAAAGAAGTCAGAGGATTGTAAAAATGAATAATTAGAAACCTTAGAAGGATTTCTCATTAAGGAAAAAGTAAAATCAGCTAAGACAGGTTTAGAAAAAAGGCTCAGGGTTTGAAAATACTTAAGGAATGACAGAGTTTAGTGGCAGAAAGTATCTTATATCATCAGCTCCCACCTTCTCACATTCCAAAGAAGAAAACTGCAATCTACATCAGAAAAATGACTTGTCTGGTGATACACAGGTAGTATGTCCTAGAGCCATAATGACAGGAAGAGATTTGGTGAGTTGAATGAAGATCAAGAAATGAATCAGAAAAAAATTAAGAAGGGATTTTGAGAACAAAAGTTAAGATTCACTCAAACATCTGGCAAGGATGGTCAAGGGACAGCAAAAAGTTGAATAAAATATCACTCTCTGTAAAGTCCTCCTCTTCAATACCCTCAAATGGGATTATTCCCTCTTCCTGAGATTTCATAGCATACTATGTTTTATTATGCATTTCTCATATTTATCTTTCTGTCTGTCTCTCTATTTTTCTCTCTGACCCTCTGTCTGTCTGTCTGTCTGTCTCTCTCTCTCTCTCTCTGTGTGTGTGTGTGTGTGTTTAAACTTTGTTAATCCCTTACCAGATTGTAAATTGATGGATGATGGGGATTAAGTCTTTAAAAAAAATTAAATCTCAACCAATATCAAGAATGATTATATTTTAATACATATTTAGAACATTTGTTATTTTAATCAATAAATAAATCAATGAATTTTAAAATTAATTTACTCTGATCTAATAAACCACTACATATTAATGGTTTAGACATCTAATAAAGTTCATAGGATAAATCCAATATAAATAAAATAAAATTTGCCAGAATCACACTAATTAGACGTGATGAGTAGAAATAGTTCTTCCTATTAGGTTAAGTAGATTGAGAATGTTTATACAGGCCAATTCACATTTTACCCATGTAAAAATAGTTTTCTTGGCCAAAAAAGTCATCATTCTCTCAGGACACTCACTAATCAATGATGCTTTGGCTTCCAGTCCCTTCTTTGACAAAAGGAAGTTGTAGAAGAAGATAAGTAATTTTACTTTTTTAGACCTCAGTTTTCTCACCTCTAAAGAGGTGGGAAGAGATTGCTTCCTTTAATCCTTTGTATTCCTAGATTCCCTTACCTGTCTTTTGTTGAATGGATATTTTCCTCCTGTTGCTTTTGGTCAGTCTTGTCTGACTCTTCAAGATCCCATTTGGGATTTTCTTGGCAAAGATACTGAAGTGATTTGCCATTTTCTTCTCCAGCTCATTTTATAGATAAGGAAACTGAGGCAAACAGTTAAATGTCTTGGAAATGGTTATATAGCTAGTAAGAGTCTGAGACTGGATTTAAATTAAGATCTTAATTTTCAGATTAAGGTCCAGTGCTTTCATACCAAGCCACTGGCTGACCTAGCTCTAATACTAAAATGGAAGACATTAAATTCCACATTACAGAACACTGCATTTGCATCATTTTATTTATTTCTTCTGTTCATTGAATAAATAAATCAGATGCTTTTAATGTAGTTAATTTGTTTGTTTGTTTGTTTTTTTTAATGTAAGTGCATTAGTCAGAGCAAAGGTGTATCATCATTTTATCATTTTTGTCAGGAAATGTCATGATCTTCATCCATGTTAATCCATAAATAAGGCCATGTCTATCAAAGACAGAGAAAATGAAGGGGTGGGGAAAGGAACAATGCCTGATAAAAGTGGCACAGAGTACGTCTAGCAGAGCATGAGAAAATGAAGCTGTTCCTGGCAGTAGTTTTCATCTTATTCATTAACTCTGCATATAATGTAACAAATTAGGACGTTAGTAGCATTGCCTGACATATAATGTATATGATACTAACATAATGCATATGATGCATTTTTATTTGGTAAAGTTGCTCTTATGCCCCAGGTTTTCTTTAAGACTTCCTTACACTATAATAAGTAGGAACTTAAAAACAATCAGGTTGGTCTCTAGACAATCAGATTTAAATAAAACAACCTGAAACCTGTAGAAAAAGAATAACCAGCAGGAAAGAGAAGAAAATAAAGGGATAGGCACATGCTGCATATTCATACTCGTGCTGCTGCAAATGTGAAGATGACAGGTAGGGAGGGGAAAGTTAGTGTGACTGCACAGAGCTCCAGGAATGACAGCCTTTGACTAAATAGACGTGCCAGGAGAGAAATGGGCTATCTGCTGTTTTGACAAGGAAGAAGTTATCAACATGAGATGGGGGAAAAATATTTGGGGCTGTGGAAACACAGAGGTTATGAGAGAGGGGGCAGGGCCATAAAGTCAAAACAAGAATGTCTGGATGAAAATGAGCCAATGCAAAACAACATTGCTTAAGAATCTGGTGCCTGTGTCTCAGCTAACCAGGGAAGGCTGAGTAGCAGCCTTTGGTATCTTGTATTTATTTTTCTTCTCTTGCCATTAAAAAATGGACTCATAATAAAATTATTTCAAATTACTTACACTTGGGATGCACAATATAGAGATATATACATATATATACACATTTACATATAAAACATATGTTATATGTATTCATAAAAGGAGTGATTAAAAATAAGAGGAACTCATTTTTCTTCTCCAAGTGCTCTTGTCTAAGCAACTACCTGTACAGATTCTGTCACTATTGCACATTTCATGTACAAACCAATGTTGTGTCAGACTCAGGACAAAAAGTAGGTACATCAGGGCTGCTAGATGACAGGCCAAACTGCTTTGGAGATATTTGCAGATACTCTATTGCCAAGTTCTCCTTTAATTCACTACATATGCTCATGTGTCTCCGTAGCTACTTCAGTGGGTTCATTATTCATTAAATAAGTGATGAATTTACTCAAATATTGCAGCCACATGGCCTGCACAAATGCATTTTAATATTATTAACATGTTGCCAACTTGCAACTCTTCGAAGTCTGAGTAAATGTTTTGACAAGAAGAGGCAGCAAGAACACATAAGTAGTAGCGGCCTAAGCGAAATTCAGCCTGAGTTCTAACAGCTTTAAAGTCTTAACAGTGTTTTCACTGGGGCAGTACCAGATAAATTGCTCTTATATGTGCATGCAAGAGACTAAAATTCCTTTGAAAGTTTATAATTTCTCATGGGAAAACACAACATAAAAGTTACTTTTACTCAGAAAAACAACACCATATTTTCCTGTCAACCTTTGCTGTTGGGAATTTCAAACTTTTTGCATTTTTTTCCTGTGATTCTTAGCTGGCCCAAGGGACAGGCGTTTACAACATAATTTACTTTCAACGTGTCTCTGTAAATCATTGTAATACTTTCTATTGCTTGTGAAAAAAACACTCCCTTTGGGACCCAGCGTCCCACTTTTGCTAGCCTCCAACAGCACAAAAACAAACAAAAACTCTCTGTTTAAACCTCTGGCTCTAAAGTACAGGGACACACAAAAGAAACACATAATAAGGAGTGCAGGTGAAGTTGGAGAATCATTGTGGACAGGATTTCTTCTTGACAGCCCCTCTACCATCTGGGAAAAGACCATGATCTCATGAGGGTGCAGAGGCTGGAAAAAGAAATGTTACTCATGTGATTTGGAAGACATGACTATGGGCAAGTGATTCTAAACCTGACAGAATTTCTTATCCTCCTAGAAACAACTAGATTTTTTTACCGTCTCATAAAAATCACAAGAACCTGTAGATCCTCACAGCCCCACTTTTTGAGGCTGCTAATATCAAGGCTCATTCAATTTTACATTAGAATTTGATGACTTACACATTGGTTGAACCTTCACCTTTTACAACCTTAATGGGGATTTATTAGCTATTTCACAGTGTGTAAATTTGAATCTAGGTCAGATGAGGAAGAAAAATAGGGCAAATCCAGGACTAACGTATAACCTGAAAATATAATTTATCAGAAGGGAAAAAAGGTGCAAAATTAAACAGATGATTAAAAGTGTCTCAAGCAGTCTGCTATGTGAAGACAGAAGCTGATAAATTAGAGGTCTGCATACCCACTTGAGTTCAAATTCAGGTGACTGATGAAAAAAAAAAATCTGGTTTCTTATAAAAATGCTTCAGATGAAGGAGTTAAAATGGCTTATTAACCTGATTCTTCTAACTGTCCACCACAGGAAATGTAACACAGGTGGGTTTGATAGTCACAAGATTAAAGTCTACCTCTATCATCAAATGGTCACCACATTAAAGCTGCTTTAATGAGGTCTTGGGAGATAATGAATGAATGTCTTTAATTCACTACAGAAAAGCCAGTCTCTGACCTTGTTCTGACCTCTTTGTAGCCAGGTAGCTCAAAGTACAGATTAATCCTGCTTCTACTGCAAGTTGGGAGAGGATCTTAGAATACCTCAATACCTATTTGGGTCCTCAAATAATTAAAAACAAAAACAAACAATTATGCATATTTTAGGTGGATTACTTTCAAAAAGAAACTTTTGGCAGCTGTCTCCTTGACTAGCATAGATATAGTTAATCATAGTATGTTTCCCCAGTTTCATACAGTTTGCCAGAAGAAAACAAATTGGATCTTGGAAGATAGAATCAGGAACATTTTCAGGTCTGAGGGTGGAATTATGACTTCTAGTTATTTAAGGTTTATCAAAGAAGTAATAGTTTGTTGTTATATTCACAGACTCACTTTTTAAAATCCTGTATAGCCACACTAACCTAAAATGCTGAATGTAACCTAGTTTTTTTGGGGAAAAAAATCCTCAAAATTGTTTTTCAGGCCAGATTTATTTTGGCATGCAAATTCAGGAAACTACATAGTGTACCAAGTTTTAAGTATTGTATTTGGACACTAATCCTTAACTGTAGTCTTCAGTTTGCTGACAACCATCTGCTTGGACACCGCTCCTTTCTCCTAATAAGTAGTAGTAAATTATAATGGTGACAGCAATGATTTCAATGATTTCAGCAGCAAAAGTGGAAAAGTTAATAGCATATTTGAAGTCTTACTTGGGGTCCAGAATCAAAACAATGGTATTATCTGATTGTATCTTAATCCTATCTCATTTAAGCATTTAGTGAAACCTGGAAGATAAAAAGTTCTACTTCTATTTCTTCCTACTGGCTTATTTGCAAAGAAGATACTCCTGGGGTGGACTGGGCAGTTTCAGATGTTTACAAATAGTTCTGGATTGCTTTGAGTTTGATACACTGGAAACAGAAAATATCAATAATCCAGTTCAATTCGGGAAACATCTGTTAATGGCCTACTTTGACAAGTTTTTATGCCAAATACAAAAATGAAAAAGCCCCTGCCCTAGAAGTACTTACTCTGCATTCAGGATTCAGTATGCGTAGAAGAGAGTAAATATAAATAAAGGAATACAAAGTTATTTAAAAGGTGAGAAGGAACTGGTGGTTAAGGATAGGGGAATAGGAAGAGAACTAAGAAACATCTTTTGAGAGAGGTGGTACTCCTAGCTTTATTTTGATGGAAGATAGGGCTTCTTTTTTTTTCAGGAGATGAGAAGGAAGCAAGGATCATTTAGAAGGAAGTTGCAGATTCAAAGGCAGAGTGCACAGAATTGTGTAAGAGGAGAAAACAATGGACCTAGAACCATGAAGACAAGGTTCAGACCGTCTTTGTGACAGTTATTAGCTATGTGACTACTTAACTTCTACAAAGTGTAAAACTGAAATACCTGTAATAACTCAACTACACTGAGCTGTGGAGGCTCATGTGAGATCATGTGTTGTATATGTCAAGTGCTTTGGAAACTTAACATTCTATTAAATAATCACTACTACTATTATTATTAAATTGTTCCTTTTTTCTGAGGAGGCTTAATATGAAAGAATTTGAAGTAAAGGTGGCAAAATCAGAGTATGAAGAAAAGTGGAAAAGGAAAAAAAAATCAGCAAACCCTCAAACTAAATGCTGTATAATTTATAATGATCAAGTTTGATCCTGAAGAAGAGATGAGAAAAAGTTCATTTCCCACCAAATTTTGTAGAGGCAGAGGACAAATGTAAATATTGCCAGACTTGGTTAATGTGTTTGCTTTGTTCTAATGATCCTTTTTCCACCTCCTGCCCCTGCTTCATTCTTACTTTGTTATACTGTATAGAAGGGGAAGAAAGGAGAGGGAAATGAAGAAAGAGGTGGGGAGATGCATACACAGATGTATAACAGGAAAATGAAAGTGATTTTTGAGAAAATTAACAAAAGAAAAAAAAAGGAAGTTAGCAAAACCAAAAATGAAAGGTATGAGATATACCACCAATGAGTGGGATTAAAACAATTATCAAAAGTTATTTTGCCCAATTATAAGCCAGTAAAATTGACATATGTGAAAACAAATGAAATAGATGAATATTTGTTGTTCAGTCATGTCTGTCTCTTTCTGATCCCATTATGAAGTTTTCTTGATAAAGACACTGGAGTGGTTTGCCATTTCCTTCTCCAGTGGATTACAGCAAACAGAGACTAGGTGACTTGTCCAGGTTACAAGGCTAGTAAATATTTGGATTTGAACTCAAGCCTTCTTGATTCCAAGTCTAATGTGCTATCCCCTGAGCCACCTACTTGCTTCTAATTCCAGGATTAACAGGAGAGGAAATATAATATATTTAAATAACCCTACCTTAGAATAAGAATTTTAAAAAGCCATAAATAAGCACACTAAGAAAAAAAATCTATAAAGCAAGATGTATTTACAGGTAAATTCTATGAAAAATTTAAGGAATCATTAACTTTAAAATATATAAACTTTTGGGAGGGGCAGCTAGGTGGTACAGTGGAGAGAGCACCAGTCCTTGGAAGATCTGAGTTCAAATGTGTCCTCAGACACTTAATACTTTCTAGCTGTGTGACCCTGGGCAAGTCACTTAACTCCAATTGCCTCAGCAAAAAATATGTGTGTGTGTGTGTGTGTGTGTGTGTGTGTGTGTGTGTACTTTTTGAAAAAAATAGGTAAAAAAAATCTTATGACATTCCTTCTAAGAAAAAAATAAGCTTTTAATACCTAAACAAGGGACAGCAAAAATTGAAAAAGAAAAGTCTAAACTTATTTTCCTAATTGATGTAAATAGTATAAATAAAATACTAGAAGGAAAATTACAGCAATATATCTCTATCACCATGAGCAAGTTGGATTTATATAAGGAATTCAAGGCTGGTTCAATATTAGGAAAACTATAGCATAATTGATCACATCAATAACAAAAACAACAAAAATAATTTTATTCTATTGATAGATGCAGAAAAGTTCTAGACAAAATGTACATTTATTTTTATTTAAAACACTAGGAAGCATAGGAATCAATTGAGGCTCTCTTAAAGAGTTAAATAATATCTATCTGAAACACATAGCAAACATTATCTATAATGGAAATAAACTAGAAATCTTCTTAATAAGTTCATGAGTGATGCAAAAATGTTGGTCATCATTATTATTCAATATTTTCTTAGAAATACTAATTATATCAACAAGATAAGAAATAGAAATTGAAAGGAAAGAAATAGACAATGAGGAAAGAAAACTATTACTGTTTGCAGGTAATGAGATGGTATACCGAAGCAATTTATGAAATAAATGAAACAATCAACAACTTTTAAAAGTAAAGTTGCAGGATATACAACATACATAAATCATTGGTATTTCAATGTAATACCACTAAAACCCAGTAGAAAGAATGATTTTATAGAGCTAGAAAACAAAACACAACAAAAAAATTTCATCTGGAAGAACAAAATCAAGAATATCAAGAGAATCAATGAAAAAATATGAAGGAAAACAGCTTAGCAGTATCAGATTTCAAATTCTATTACATGGTAGTAATCATTAAAGATGGGCAGCTAGGTGGCACCGTGGATAGAGTGCTGGACCTAGTCAGGAAAACTTGTGTTCAAAACTGGCCTCAGACAATTACTAGCTGTGTAACTTTTTAGGATCTGAGGCAAGTCATACATCTGTTTGCCTTAATCTAGTTGAGAAGAAAATGGCAAATCATTCAAGTAGACTTGCCAAGAAAACCTTATGGACAGCATGATCAGTGGGGTCACAAAGAGCTAGATATGACTGAACAGCTAAAAGAAAATCATTAAAACAATCTGGTACTGGCAAAAAATGGAGCAGTTAATTGGCGGAATAGATTAGGTAAACAATATATAGCAGAAAGAGTCATAGTAATCTCATGTTTGATAAACCTGTGTGTGTGTGTGTGTGTGTGTGTATATATATATATATATATATATATACATACACCTTTTTATATATATATATATATACCTTTGGAGTAAGAACTCACTATTTGATTATATATATATATATATATATATATATATATATATATATACACACCTTTGAAGTAAGAACTCACTATTTGATAATATATATATATATATATATATATATATATATATATATATATATCACTGGGATAACTGGAAAGCAGTTTGGCAGAAAAAAGGCATAGAACAGTACCTCAGACCACACACAAAAATAAGATAAAAGTGGGTACGTCTGAAACATAAAGGGTAATATCATGTTAATTAGGAGAGCATACAAAAAATTACGTCAGATCTATAGATAAAGGTAGATGTTATGACTAAATAAGAAACAGACAGGATCACAGGAAGTAAAATAAACTTGATTACATGAAATTAAAAAAAAAGGTTTTACTCAAGAAAACCAAAAGCAGCCAAAATTAAAAGGAAAGCAGGAAACTGGAGTGGAGGAAATTTTTTATAGAAAATTTCTCTGATAAAGCCTTCATTTCTCAAATATGTCAGAAATTGAGCTACTTTTTTTTAAATAACTCATTCCCCAATTGAACAATAGTCAAAAGATATGAATAAGCAGTTTTGAAAATAAGAAATCAAAGCTAAAATAAAATTCTTTGAAGAAATGCAAATAATCTTGGACATCACCTCATATCTATCAGATTGGCTAACATGACAAAAAAGAAAAATATGAATGCTAGGGTAGATCTGGAAAAAATAAGTACACTAATTCACTCTTGGTGGAATTGTGAATTAGTCCAACCATTCTGGAGAATTATGGAACCATGCCCCCAAATTATTTGTAACTTATAACTTTGCCCAAAGAGAAGTAACATTGTGCATATACTTTGATCCAGAAATACAATTACTAGGTCTATATTTTAAAGAGGTCAAAGAAAAGGGTAAATATTTGAAGAAAAAATATTTATAGCAGTTCTTTTGTCATAAGAATTGGAAACTGAATGGATGCCTATCAATTGGGGAATAACTGAATATTTCCTGGTGATGAAACACTATTGTGCTAAAAGAGAAGACATGCAGGATAATTTCAGAAAAAACCTGGAAAGATTTATATGAACTAATGCTAAGTGAGAACATTGTACACAGTAACAGCAATGTTATAGTAATGATTGACTGAAAAACTTAGCTACTCTGATCAAGACAATGATCTAAAACAATTGCAAAGAACTCATGATTAAAAAATACTATCCACCTTCAGAGAAAGAATAAGTATAAATTGAAGTATACTTAAAAAACAACCAAAAGTTTTGTTTTTCTTTCTGTTTTTTTCTTTTTTGATCCCCCCTCCCAATATGGCCAATATGAAAATATGTTTTGCCTAATTTTACATGTGCAATTGATGTCATAAAAATAATAAACTACCTCTTTTTACCCTTCTCCTCAAAATACATTTTTTTAGATAAATGTTATTACCAAATAGGACAAAAGAAAAAAGATCATAGTATACATGATATGGAATGTGATTCCTATAGAATAGCATTTGTTAAAGGTGACAGCTATATAGTGGACTAAGCTCATAGGGATTACTAAAAGTGGGGAAATAAACCTATTATGAGGCAATTCTTGTACCACAGAGCCAATGACTACTTTTTAGATAAAGCCTTGTCTGGCTACTCCAACAGCTAGTGTCCTCCCTTCTAATCATATATTTATTCTCTTTTACTGCCCCAAAGTTTTAGAATAGCTATTATGTCATAAACTGCACTCTTTTGTATTATTCTTATGTTATTCTGCATAGACTTAAATATTTACTCATTTTCTTCCTGTTGGAAAAAAAAAAGTAAGAGATTTTTTATTCTTTGTATTCATAGTTCAGTATCTAGCCCAGTGCTTGGCCCATGTGATGTATTTTGTAAATTTCTGTCAGCTGATTACCTACTCAGATACAATATGATATTGAGATTAATATAACTACAGGAAAAAAAGAATCATGGATATTAGATGGCAAGCAACTTATTTTCATTTCTACTTTCTAAAGAGCAGGATGGAATTTAAGAGAGAAATGTTATTTTGATTCAAGTAGTCTCAGGAATGACTTAATCATGGTCTTCAAATAAGGAAAGGATTTTCATAAGAATTTTCTTTGTAGGGTGTTCTTTTTTCACTGAGTTTAGGACAAAGAGGAGAAGGTGTAAACTATAGATCAGAGAGAAATTTTAGTTTAATCATAAGACTTCTGAGGAAATAGTTCACACCTATGGCAAGCAGCAATCCATAGATAGCTTGAATTTAGATCTGTGTTTTCAACTCTCTGGATTTTGCAACTCTGCTACTGCATGGTAAGAATTTTCATTTATATAGAAATTAAATAAATCTGTGAGCTTAGAGAATTGAAAGAAAGTTTATTCACAAAGTCTGCTTTTCTGGATCCTTTTTGCCAATAAAATAAAATAAAATCGACAGACTTGTTTGCTTTCTTTCCCTCTGGATCCCTTTCCAAGTTGTCTCCCAGAAAATGGGATCTTTTCTAGAGATACCACTTTACCCTTTCCAATTCTTTCAGTTTTCTCCATCAGAGTAGATTTGGTATAACTCAAGAAAAAGAAACTGGGAGGCCCTATTTCCTTTGATCCCCAGTTTATAGTCCCAAGTTGAAGTTGAATCTCATCATATATCATTATGGGAAAGGTTAGCAAGTCTCATTTACTTGAACTGTGGGATTCTTATACCAGAAACTCCCATATTAAAAGGATTACTCTATATTCTTTTCCTTCTATCAATTTTTATTCTCTTTTTTTCCCGTCCTTCAGTCAAGTTCAATATCCCATCTGTATGTAAAATTGCTTAGTGACGATAAAAAATATAGGTCCTAATTATCATCTTCATGAATTTAATTGTCCAGAGAGAAATATATGCTTGTTAAAGTGAGTAAGATGTATTTTACTTCTAATGTAAATACTAGATTCCACTTGTGAGGTATATTAATAAAGTATCCTTTAGAAAAAAACTTTACTTAATGAAATTATTTCCCATTCTAGTTACACATTGCAGGAATGCTGAGAAAGATGATCTTAAATGATTGGGACTTAGAAAATGTATCCAGAAAAAGACTATGTAATTCTAATGCCTTTATCATCCTTGTAGTCACAGTTAGTTGAATGAATATGCCCCCCTTTTTGATGATAGACATTTCCATGTCTCCTTTTGAATTACATCTAAAGTCAAGCATGATGTTAGGTACATAAATGCTCCCTAAATACATATGGATTGCAAAAGAAAATGAGGCAGTCAATTCATTATTCTATCTCTGAATTTGGATAACTCTACTTTCCTTTGATATGATAAATATATCAATAAAAAAAATTAACTTGGTTTTGGCCACTGCAGAAATTAGTTGCTACATATGAATGTGCTTTCTAAATTCTAAAATGTTTTATAATGTGAGTTTTTAAAATCAATAATACAATGAAAATAATTTTGAGAATACAATAAGAGGAAAATACTAAAATAACATTTTTGTTTATGAAGTGTTTGAGGTAAAAGGAGTTTTACAACTCTTATTTTTTGGGATCTAAGCATTGAAATGTTTTTGGGTAGATGGAGAAAATATGATTATTTCATTTTACAGATGGTCAAAAAAAACAACAAAAATTTTTTTGCAAACAAGTACTATGATTGCTTTTTCTTTGTATCCTTAGCACAATGCCTGGAATACAGTAAATAATTTCCCAATACTTGTTAACTAATTAATTCAAATAAGTAAGAGAGAAGAAATAACAATGACAATAGAAGATAAGTGACACTGGAAGCTTTTTTGATTTTTTACTATCAAAGCTTCTCAAATACATGGGCATATTGAGATTTTTAATGTCATTGGGGGCAAAGAAGATATTAGTTTGACTTTCAAACTCAGAAATAGGAAGAAGTGAAAATTTTCAAAACAGAAAAAGGAAGAAGTGAAATTATTGTGAAATTAAAAGGAGTTCAAGAGAGGAGTATTTCAATAAGCTAGAAAATTTGGGCTATATGCATAAAGAATAGGCATAGCACCCAGACAGTTGACCATGATAGTGGTCTTGATAGTTTTGAGGGTTTGAACTACTATCCTGTCAAGTATTAACCCAGAAATGATGAACTGTGAAAATAAAATGAGAGAGATTAAGGAAAAACTTAAAAAAAAAACTGAAAGTAAAAACCATCCAAGACAAGATTATAAAAAGAAAGTCAACCAATTAGGAGAAGAGGTACAGGGTCTTAAAGAAGAAAATAATTCTTTGAAAATTAGAATTGGGCAAGGGGAAGCCAGTGAAGCTATAGGAGACCAAGCAATAACAAAATAAAATATAAAGAATGAAAAATAGAACAGAATGTGAAATATCTTTTAAGAAAAACAGGAAATCTAGTGAACAGATCAAAAAGAGAAAACATAAGAATAATTAGACTATCTGAAAGCTGTGACCAAAAAAGTACCCTGATATGATAATGCAAAAAAATAATCAAAGAAAATTGTTCTGAAGTGATAAAAGGGAAACTAGAAATAAAACAAATAAATAAAAAACCTTTTGTGGAAATCACATAGGAAAAATTGTCAAAATTTGAAACTCCCATGTCAAAGAGAAAGTTTTGCAAGAAACAAAACAAAACAAACAAACAAACAAGCAAAAAATTTCAAATATGCTAGAGCTACAATTAGAATTATATAGGACTTAGCAGCAGCCACAATAAGATGCCACAGGTTCTGGAATAATATATACTTGCAATCAAAAGAACTAGACCTGTGGCTAAAAATATCATATCCAGTATAATTATCCATGATATTGAATGAAAAATAATGTATATTCAGTGAACTTGTAGATTTTCAGACTTTGTCTCAACCAAACCTGAACTTAATAGAAAAGTTCACATATAAGAGCCAATATCAAAGATTAATTTCAAAGATTTCAACATGGACAAATTGTTTATTGTTGTGCAAGGAAATATATGCCATATATTTAAAATTGACATCAATAATTGGGTAGTTCAAAAGAAACATTGTAACTGACTTGAGTATGATTTGATTCTATAAAGCAATATTGTCTAAAATGTAAAAATAGTAATAATGCTATACAAATGAGGTGCAGCAGAAGAATGGATACAAAGGCATTAGAGGGGGTAGAGGGCTCATAATTCTGAAAACCTATTCACAATGGGAGTGGGTTAAATAGGGAATATTACACATACACATACACAAATACAACACATATGTGTCATGAGGTGTAGCACTCTCCAAAATCTATAAGGCAATAAGGAGAAAGAGACTAGGATAAATGGACAAGGAATAAAGAGGGAAGAAAGAAGTGGCTAGAAAAGACAAAAAAAGGAACAGTGGGTGGGGAGGGGTTAAGTAATAGCAAAGCAAGTTAGGGAGCAAAAATTAAAGTAGAAGAGTTATGGTTGGAAATAAGACATATACACAAACTATAACAAGGATTAGTGGTAGTATTATTAAAGGGAAAAGTAGGGTTAGTAATTATTGTTGTTCTTAGCAAACTCAAACTTAAAGAATTCAATTATGAGAGAAATCTATATTATATGTCAGTCACATGAATATTGTTTCAAATGTATTTTTACATATAGGTAAATGCCTATATATATTTATGTGTGTGTGTCTATATATCTATATCCATATCTATATATCTATGGATATGTGTGTGTGTGTGTGTGTGGGTATGTGTGTGTGTGTATACCTATCTATCTAAATATCTGCTTATAAGAGCTGAGAAAGATATTAAAGGAATAAGAATAGGCAATGAGGAAACCAAATTATCACTCTTTGCTGATGATATGATGAGAACCCCAGAGATTCTACTAAAAAGTTATTAGAAATAATCCACAATTTTAGCAAAGTTGCTGGTTATAAAATAAACCCACAAAAGTCATCAGCATTCTTATATATCACTAACAAAATCCAACAGTCAGAGTTACAAAGAGAAATCCCATTTAAAGTAACTACTGATAGTATACAATATTTAGGAATCTATCTGCCAAGGGAAAATCAGAAACTTTATGAGAAAAACTACAAAACACTTTCCACACAAATTAAGTCTGATCTAACTAACTGGAAAAATATTAAATGCTCTTGGATTGGGCGAGCAAATATAATAAAGATGACAATACTACCTAAACTAATCTATTTATTTAGCGCTATACCAATCAGACTTCCCAAAAACTATTTTGATGACCTAGAAAAAATAACAACAAAGTTCATATGGAAAAACAAAAGGTCAAGAATTTCAAGGGAATTAATGAAAAAAAAATCAAATGAAGGTGGCCTAGCTGTACCAGATCTAAAATTATATTATAAGGCAGTGGTTACTAAAACTATCTGGTATTGGCTAAGAAATAGACTAGTTGATCAATGGAAAAGGTTAGGGTCAAAGGACAAAACAGCCAATAACTTGAATTTTCTAGTGTTTGACAAACCCAAAGACCCCAGTTTTGGGGATAAGAATGCATTATTTGACAAAAATTGCTGGGAAAATGGGAAATTAGTATGGTAGAAACTAGGCATTGACCCACACTTAACACCGTACACCAAGATAAGGTCAAAATGGGTTCATAATCTAGGCATAAAGAATGAGATCATAAATAAATTGGAAGAGCATAGGATAATTTACCTCTCAGACCTGTGGAAGAAGAAGGAATTTATGACCAAAGAAGAACTAGAGATCACTATTGACTACAAAATTGAAAATTTTGACTATATCAAATTGAAAAGTTTTTGTACAAACAAAACTAATGCAGGCAAGATTAGAAGGGAAACAATAAACTGGGAAAACATTTTTACAGTCAAAGGTTCTGATAAAGGACTCATTTCCAAAATATATAAAGAATTGACTCTAATTTATAAGAAATCAAGCCATTCTCCAATTGATAAATGGTCAAAGGATATGAAAAGACAATTTTCAGATGATGAAATTAAAACTATTAGTACTCATATGAAAGAGTGTTCCAAATCACTATTGATCAGAGAAATGCAAATGAAGACAACTCTGAGATATCACTACACACCTCTCAGATTGGCTAAGATGACAGGAAAAGATAATGCTGAATGTTGGAGGGGATGTGGGAAAATTGGGACACTGATACATTGTTGGTGGAATTGTGAATGGATCTAACCATTCTGGAGAACAATTTGGAACTATCCTCAAAAAGTTATCAAATTGTGCATACCCTTTGATCCAGCAGTGTTACTACTGGGTTGATATACCAAAGAAATCTTAAAGGAGGGAAAGATGTGCAAAAATGTTGGTGGCAGCCCTATTTGTAGTGGCTAGGAACTGGAAACTGAATGGATGCCCATCAACTGGAGAATGGCTGAATAAATTGTGGCATATGAATGTTATGGAATATTATTGTTCTGGAAGAAATGACCCGCAGGACAAATACAGAGAGGATTGGCGAGACTTACATGAACTGATGCTGAGCGAAATGAGCAGAACCAGGAAATCATTATATACCTCAACAGCGATACTGTATGAGGATGTATTCTGATGGAAGTGGATTTCTTCAACAAAGACAAGATCTAACTTAGTTTCAGTTGATCAAGGATGGACAGAAGCAGCTACACCCAAAGAAAGAACATTAGGAAATGAATGTAAACTGCTTGCATTTTTGTTCTTCTTTCCAGGTTATTTATACCTTCTAAATCCAATTCTCCCTGAGCAACAAGAAAACTGTTCAGTTCTGCACACATATGTTGTATCCAAGATCTACTGTAATCTATTTAACATGTATAGGACTGCTTGCCATCTTTGGGGAGAGGGCGGAGGGAGGGAGGGAAAAATCAGAACAGAAGTGAGTGCAAGGGATAATGTTGTAAAAAATTACCCTGGCATAGGTTCTGTCAATAAAAAGTTATTTAATTAAAAATAAATAAATAAATAAATATCTGTGCTTTACTATAGACTGCTTGAGGAGGCAGGAGAGGACTAAAAAGGAAAAAGAAAGAATAGAGTTTAAAAACGTGTGTAGGAGAGAACAAAAGGAGCAAAGAAAAAATGGACATGCAT
Organism: Sarcophilus harrisii; assembly: GCF_902635505.1. NCBI lineage: Eukaryota > Metazoa > Chordata > Mammalia > Dasyuromorphia > Dasyuridae > Sarcophilus > Sarcophilus harrisii. The sequence goes on from NC_045428.1 coordinate 352,092,609, forward strand.
GAATATAATTTCTTCTATTATTATATATGCTTTCTTTAAATAGAAATTTATTGTTATATATTTGAATCTCCTTGATGTTCTCCTGGGCACATGAAAATATTCTGTTTTATTTTATTTTTCTTTTCTTCATTTTTTTCTATTCTCTTTTTTTCTTATTTTGTGTTCAGGGCCATAAATAAATTTAAAAAAGAAAAAAAATTCAAAAATTAAAAAAAGAGATAAAAATGGCTTTTTGCCCCTTCCCCTTCTAATGTATCAGAGAAGTTGTAATATTTCTCTGGAAGAAAGAAATTATATGCAATGGTATTGGGGGTGATTACTTATAGGGAAAACAACAACAACAGCAAGAAGATAGGAAAGTAAATGGCAAGAGATTACCAGAATGTGATCCAAAGGGGAAAAGATCATGAGAACCTGAGAACAGATTTATATAATAGGTATGAAGTCTTTACCTTAGAGGATGTACCTATATCTTCTGAAGGAGAAACAGCTTTACATGTTCCCTGAAAAAGATATTAGAAAAAAAATGTCAAATATATTTTTATCTGTCAAAGAAGAAACACTATATCCATGTTTGGAATTGGGTACTTTGTACATTCTGTAAGTCTAGAAGTTACATAATGTGAACCAGATAGAATCACTCAAGATTTATACTGTGCTTTCTACCCTCCCCACCTCTACCCCAACTTAGACTTTTAGGGCTGAAAAGAATTGTAGTGATAATTTAGTGCCTAAAAGAAATGTTCCCTTTTAAAATATTCCCTGAAAAGTGGTCATGTAGCCTTGTTTGAAGATATCCTATAATGAATGAGGAAACTCATAGCTTCCTGAAATACTCCATTCCAGTTTTACAGATCTTTAATGGATACTTTTTCCTTATATTTAGCTAATGTCACCCTATTCGGAGCTTCTGTTTCATAATCCCTCTTGATCCAAAATGAATTAATTAAATTCATCCTCTATATGACAAAGCTTCCCTTCACCAGGCTAAACATTTCCTCTTCCTTCAAATAACTGCTATGATCCAGTCTCTGCTTTTATCATATGCTAGTTGCCTTCATCTGAAAAAAACTTGAGGATGTGATACTGATCTTCCTAAAATTTATTGAACATACTGAATAGTACCTGTCTCTGTTGATTCACTTGGAGACACATGATTCAGCCAAATATAATTTAGGGAAAATCCATACATATAATAGAAGTTTGGGAAAGAAAATGAATGGTTTAGAGACACAGATGGTAATTTATCACTACTTCTAATTGAAGCTAAACATATTTAGAGAAACATAGGGTGCAGTATATGTACAGCTGAAAATGGTAGTACTATTCGGTACTTCTAGCCTACCAGAATGATTAATTTTTAAGTGGAAATAGTGAAAACTTTGGTAGAAAACATTGTTATTTTTTTAAGAGTCCATGGAAAAGAAGAAGAGTAGTATGGAATAGAACCTGCCTGTCATAGATCCTAGGTTTCAGGAGGATGGATTTCAAAATTGTGATAAAAGGCAGGTGAAGCCAAGAAGGCAGAGAGGACACATGCTTCTTTCTGATCTTCTCCCATGATCCTCAGTTAATTACCAAATACAGCCTCTGAATTAGCTCTGGGCTGGCAGAATTCTTGAATATTGGGAGTGTAAGAAATTACCAGCAGAAGATAATTTTGAAGATCTCTAGAAAAGGTCTGTTTTGGTTGGACATGGAGGGAGAAGGCCAGGCACAAGCAGGCCGAGCACAGACACCAGCTCACATTGTGCAAACCTGGGGTGGGGTGCAGTGCTGATTCTAGGTGGTGAAAAAAATTGGGGGAGGATCCTACAGCAGTGTTGGCTACTCTGCCTTGGCTGCAAGCCAGTAAATCAGCAGAGAAGTTATAAACCATCCAACACAAACCCAAAAGGTAAAGGGTGAACCCTGAAACTTTGGAATCTTACAGGACCTGGCTACACCCATCCAGCACCAGGAGTGAGTCAGTAGAGACCCAGCACAGCCAGCAGTACAGCCATGGCTGCTTGTATAAAAAACTTTGAAAACCTGCTTTGCCCTAAAAGCAGATCCCAACCATAAATAGTTTCTATGGTGAAAGAGAAGAACAGATTTCAAACCCTAAGGAGACTAAAAGCAGATTATCTCCACATGAAGCCCCATCACACAAGGTTTTCCTAGAAGAAATTTAAAAAGGATCTTAAAAGAGAGCTAGAAGAAAAATCAGGAAAGGAAATGAAAACTTTGCAGGAAGATTTGGAAAAGTCATATAACTCATTAAAAGATAGATTTGATAAAATGGAAAAAGAAAACAACTCCCTGAAAAACAGAATTTGTGAATGAAAAAAAAAATTCCATAGAACAAAACAGCCAATTTAAAAACTCAATTGGACAAATACAAAAAAAAGTTAAAAAAAAGTAAATGAAGAAAATATTTCAATAAAAATTGGAACCAAACAAATGGAAATGAATGATTCAATGAGACATCAAGAATCAGCTAAGCAAAAACCAAAAAAAAAAAAAAAAAAAAAAAAAAAAAAAAAAAATGTAAAATACCTACCTGGGAAAACAACTTACCTGGAAAATAGATCTAGCAGAGACAATCTAAGGATTATTGAACTCCGTGAAAACCATGATGAGAGCTTAGAAAGAGCCTAGACACTATTTTTCAGCAAATCATCAAAGAGAACTTCCCTGCTGTCATAGAATCAGAAGGTAAAATAGCCATTGAAAGAATTTACCGAACACCTCCTGAAAGAGATCCCAAAATTAAAACTCCAAGGAATATTGTGGCTAAATTTCAGAACAATCACACCAAGGAAAAATATTATAAGCAGCTAGAAAAAAAAACAATTCAAATACTGAGGAGTCATAATAAGAATCATCCAAGATCTAGCAGCTTCTACCTCAAAGGATCAAAAGGGCTTGGAATCTGATATTCTGAAAGGCAAAGCAATTGGAATGCAGCCAAGAACAAACTACCCTGCTAAAGTGAGCATTTTCTTCTAGGGAAGAAGATGGGTGAAATACATGTATTTCTGATGAAAAAACCAGAGCTAAACAAAAAATTGACCTCCAAATATAGGACTCAAGAGAAGCATAAAAAGAACTCTTGAGAACTGTATTTCTGTTATGGGTATATAGAGAGAGTGCATGAATAATTTGATTTACTATTACAATATAAAAAAGAAACTAGAGTTGGAAAGGGCACTATGCTGGGAAAAAGGAAAAGTAGAGGGAAAATGAGGGAAATTACATCTCAGAATGAGGCAAAGGAAACTCATATTTGAGGGAAAGAAGGGAGGGGATGTAAATGTGTGAAACTTACTCTCATCAGATTTGGCTCAAGGAGAAAATATTAGACATATTTGATTTACAGATAAGCTTCTCTAACCTTATTGAAAAGTGGGAGGGAAAAGGCAAAAAAGGGAAGGGAGGGGTAGGCTAAATCGAAGGGAAAACAGAAATAGTAGGGGAAAGGTATAAGAAAGGGAGAGGCACTCTAAAAGAGGAGTGCTGCTTGAAGCAAGTAGTGCTCATAAGTAAAATACTGGGGAGGAGGGAAAGGAGAAAAGGAAAGAGAAAAGTATAATTGGAGATAATAAGCTAGCAAAAAATACAGAATTAGTAGTTTTAAATGTAAATGTGAATGTGGTGAACTCTCCCATAAAGCAGAAATGGATAGTCGACTGTATTAAAAGCCAGAATTCTACAATATGTTGTTTACAAGAAACACATTTAAAGCAGAGTGCTACATACAGAATTAAGGTAAAAGGCTAAAGCAGAATCTATTATGCATCAGGTGAAGTAAAAAAAGTAGAGGTAGTCATCCTGATCTCAGATCAAGCAAAAGTAAAACTTGATCTAATTTAAAAAAGACAAGGAAGGCAACTATATCTTGCTAAAGGTTATCATAGATAATGAAGCAATATCAATACTAAATATACATGCACCAAGTGGTATAGCATAAAAATTCCTAAAAGAGAAGTTAAGAGAGCTGCAAGAAGAAATAGACAGCAAAACTATGATAATGGGAGATTGCAATCTTATACTCTCACAACTAGATAAATCAAAACACAAAATAAATAAGAAAGAAGTTAAAAAGGTAAATAGAATACTGGAAAAGTTAGGTATGATAAATCTTTGGAGAAAATTGAATGGAAACAGAAAGGAGTACACTTTCTTCTTGGCAATTCATGGAACCAATACAAAAATTGACTATATATTAGGACATAAAGATCTCAAAATCAAATGCAGAAAAGCAGAAATAGTAAATGGAATTTATTCAGATCATGATGCAATAAAAATTTCCTTCAATTAAAAAGCCAGGAGAAAATAGACCAAAAAGTAATTGGAAACTAAATAATCTCATCCTAAAGAATAAATGGGTGAAACAGCAAATCATACACAATTAATAATTTCATTCAAGAGAATTACAATAATGAGACATGTCAAAATTTGTGGTATGCAGCCAAAGGGGTAATAAGGGGAAATTTTATATCTCAAGATCCTTATTTGCATAAAATAGAGAAAGAGAAGATCAATGAATTGGGCTTGCAACTAAAAAGAATCTAGAAAAAGAGCAAATTAAAAACCCCAATCAAATACCAAACATAAAATTCTAAAAATAAAAATAAAAAAAATTAATAAAATTGAAAGTAAAAAAATACTATTTAATTAATAAATAAAACTATTAATAAATAAAATATTTAGCTAATTTGATTAGAAAAAGGAAAGAGGAAAAGCAAATTGTTACTCTTAAAAATGAATAGGGAATGAAGGACCAAATTCATATATATTGTATTATATATTATAAAGCAGTAGTCATCCTAACCATTTGGTACTAGCTAAGAAATAGAGAAGTTGATCAGTGGAATAGATTAGATTCACAGGACAAAATAGTTAATAACTATAGCAATCTAATATTTGATAAACCCCAAGACCTTAACTTTTGGGATAAGAATTCACTATTTGAAAAAAACTGCTGGGAAAATTGGAAACTAGTATGGCAGAAACTAGGCATTGACCCACACCTAACACCAAGATAAGATCAAAAGGGATTCATGAACTAGGCATAAAGAATTATATTATAAACAAATTGGAAGAACATAGGATAGTTTACCTCTCAGATCTGTGGAAGAGGAAGGAATTTGTGACCAAAGAAGAACTAGAGATCATTATTGATCACAAAATAGATCATTTTGATTATATTAAGTTAAAAAGTTTTTGGATAAACTACTAATGCAGACAAGATTAGAAGGGAAGCAATAAACTGGGAAACATTTTTACATTCAAAGATTCTGATGAAGGCCTCATTTCTAAAATATATAGAGAATTGACTGAAATTTATAAGAAATCAAGCCATTCTCCAATTGAGAAATGGTAAAAGGATACGAACAGACAATTTTTAGAAGAAGAGATTGAAACTATTTCTAGTCATATGAAATCCATATCAGTATCGATCAGAGAAATGCAAATGAAGACAACTCTGAGATATCACTACACACCTCTCAGATTGGCTAAGATGACAGGAAAAGATAATGCTGAATGTTGGAGGGGATGTGGGAAAATTGGGACACTGATACATTGTTGGTGGAATTGTGAATGGATCTAACCATTCTGGAGAACAATTTGGAACTATCCTCAAAAAGTTATCAAATTGTGCATACTCTTTGATCCAGCAGTGTTACTACTGGGTTGATATACCAAAGAAATCTTAAAGGAGGGAAAGATGTGCAAAAATGTTGGTGGCAGCCCTATTTGTAGTGGCTAGGAACTGGAAACTGAATGGATGCCCATCAACTGGAGAATGGCTGAATAAATTGTGGCATATGAATGTTATGGAATATTATTGTTCTGTAAGAAATGACCAGCAGGATGATTTCAGAGAGGCCTGGAGAGACTTACATGGACTGATATTAAGTGAAATGAGCAGAATCAAGAGATTATTATACACTTCAACAATAATACTATATGATGATCAGTTCTGATGAACATGGCTTTCTTCAACAATGGGATGATTCAAACCAGTGAACCATTGTTCAGTGAAGAAGAGAGCCATTTATACCCAGAGAGAAGACTATGGGAACTGAGTGTGGACCACAATATAGCATTTTCATTCTTTCTGTTCTTGCTTGCATTTTTGTTTTCCTTCTCAGGTTTTTTTTTTCTTTCTAGATCTGATTTTTCTTGTGCAGCAAGATAACTATATAAATATGTATACATATATTGGATTTAACATATATATTTAACATATTTAACATGTATTGGACTACCTGCCATCTAGGGATGGGGTGAAGGGTAGGAGAGGAAAATTTGGAACAGAAGGTTTTTGCAAGGGCCGATGTTGAAAAAATTGCCCATGCATATGTTTTGTAAATAAAAAAAAAAACTATAATAAAATAAAAAAAATGTAATAAAAGACCTTTCAAGAAACTTTTGCTTGTGAAGTTAAAGAAACAAACATGATGTCACTAGAAACTCTTTGATGGACACTGAATTCAAAAGTTCACGTTTAAAAGATGTAAGGAAAGCCTTTACACATCTCCTCAGCCCCCTCCATCCCATTCCACCACTTCCACTCCCAAATAAATTGGGCTCCAGTGATGCTTATCTCCTTGCTCTTCTTTGTACTAGAGACTATCTTCTGACTCTTAGTATTTTCACTTGTCCCCCATTCCTGGAATCATTTCCTCTCTGCTTCTGAGCTACTTTGGTTTTCTTTATATCTGGACTAAAATCCTACCTTTTAAAATAAGCCTTTCTATTCTGCTGTCTTCTCTCTATTCATTACCAATGAAGGAAGACTTGCCTTGTGGAATGGATAGATGAAAACAATTTGCTCCAAAGGCCATGAAGGCAGCTAAAGCAGGCACCATAGCAGCTTAGGGCTTGGTTAGTCACTGAAAATGCCAAAGTCATTCACTGAATTCCAGATTATCACAAGTCATCTTGACATTAGCCTTACCACTATACTCTAATGACTATGAAAGAAAGAGTAATTCTGATGACTTTGTGCAACTCTGTCTCACTTAAGTCCAATTCACATGCAAGTCAAGATGTCATCCATGATTTCATTGGTCCTCTTCTAAAATAAAGTATAAATAACCTCGAAGTCAACCAGATGTATCTAGTACATATCCAGTTGTTGGTATGTTGTTTCCTCCACTGGACTGTGAGCTCCTTGAGAACAGGGATTAACTTTTGTCTCTCTTTGTATCCCTTGCACTTAGTACAATATCTGACACATGATAGGTTCTTAATATATATGTTTATTGACTGGCAAAAGGGCTTTATTAATTTTGATACAATTCATTATGATAGCATTAAAAATTATCAAGCTTCATTTGAGATTTATTTGTGGCCTAACTTTCAATTTTGAATACTAGTATTACTAGCACTACTACTGTATCATATTTATATGGCACTTTTCAAAGTGCTTCACATAGGGCAAGGTTCTGATGAATGCAAATAATGAATCTTCTGAATGTTCATGTATATTCAGATTGACAGTATTTGAAGATATAAACATATAAAATATGATTATTGGTTTTGAATAATGCAACACATTCAAGGGACTTGTTAACACTAATCCAAAGAGACTGTGACTTAATTTGGGTCTCTATATAGCCTTCTAAGGTTTTTGTTGCTATTTAATAATGTCCAATTATCTTTGACCTAATGGACCAGAATACACCAAACTTCCTATCCTCCAAATCTTCCAAAGTCTATCCAGGATCTTGCTTTCATAACACTATTTCTCTCTCTCTCTCTTTTAATTGTAGCTTTTTATTTATAAGTTGTATGTATGGGTAATTTTACAGCATTGACAATTGCAAAGCCATTTCTTCCGATTTTTCCCCTCTTTCCCCCCATCCCCTCCCCCAGATGGCAGGTTGACCAACACATGTTAAATATGTTTAAGTATAAATTAGATACAATATTAGTATACGTGCATGACACTATTTCTCAATCACTTCCTCTGCTGTTCTCTTCTTTTGCTTTCAATCTTTCCCAACACCAGTATTTTCCAATGAAGCCTGTCTTTTTATTATATGGCCAAAGGTTTTAGTATTTGTAGTTCCATGTGTTCCATAGTCTGAATTACTTTTAAAGTACTGACTTTAAGTATTGCTGTCTAAGGGAATCTCAAAAGTCTTTTCTACCACCAATATGGGAAAGCTTCGATTCTGTGTTACTTGGCTCTGATTATAGTCCAATTCTCACAGTTATACTTTACTACATGAAAACAAAACAAAACAAAAACAGTATAGCTTTGACTTAATGGACCTTTGTTGTGAAGGTGATGGCTCTGCTTTTTGCTGTCTAGATTTGCTCATAGCTTTCCTTTAAAGGAGCAGGCCTCTTTTAATTTCCTGATTGCTATTACTGTTTGCAGGTGTCTTTGCGCCCCACAATATAAAATCGGATACTGCTTCCATTTCTTCTCTTTCTATTTGCCAGGAAGTAATGGTACCAATTGCCCTGATCTTGAAATTTTTATTAAACTCAAGCCAGCTTTGATATCCTCCTCTTTCACTCTCTTTCAGAGGCTTCTTAGTTTTTCTTCACTTTTTACCTTCAGAGTACCTCTTTCTCCTACGAATCCCAGTTTTTGGTTTGCCCAGGCTGGCATTTCACATGAATTTCACATGATATGCTCTGTACATAAATTAAATAAACAAGGTGACAATATATATGCTTTTCATACTCCTTTTCCAATCTTAAAACAATCACTTGATCTATGCTTTATTCTAAATGTTGCCTTTTGATCTGTATATATATATATATATATATATATATATATATATATATATATATATATATATTCCTCAGGAGACAAGTAAGATGATCTGATACTCCCATGACTTTGTTGTGAACCACACAGTCAAAGGCTTTAGTGTAGCCAATGGAGCAGAAATAGATGTTTTATTTTCCATGTTTGCTTGTGAATATTGGCAATTTGGTCTTTAATTTCTTTTCCTTTTTGAAAACCAGACTGGACTTCTGGTAATCCAGGCTTTTTTTTTTTTTTTTTTTTGAAGCCTAGTCTGAAGAATTCTAAGCATACCATATGAGATGAGTGTAGTTGTTCTGGTAACTTGAAAATTCTTTAGCAAAACCTTTCTTGAGAATTGGGATATAGCATCATTGTTTTCAGGATTTTAAATATTTCAGCTGGAATTCCATCACCTCCATTAACCTTATTGTTAGCAATGCTTCCTAAAGTCCAGTTGATTTCATTTTCCAGGATGTATGACTGGAGATTTTAAAATTTTTCTTGAATAGTTAGTTCTATAGATTCTTGCTACTTATTTTTAAAAACTCTTCTGCTTCTATCAAGTCTCTACAATTTTTGTCTTTTATCATGCCCATTTTTACATGAACCATTCTCTTGATATCTAATTTTCTTGTGCAGCTCTTTGATTTTTCTCATTCTGTTGTTTTCTTCTATTTCTTTGCATGGTTAATTTAACAAAACCTTGCTACTCAAAGATATTATCTAGAATTCTGCATGCTGTTGAGTACATCTTTCCTTCTCTCTTTTATCTTTTACTTTTCATCTTCTTCAGATATTTATAAAATTTCATCAGTCATTTTGCTTTCTTGCTGTTATTGTAATTTGGAATTTTTAAATTTTTTGCTTCCTATGAAATATTGCAAATCCCTGTCTATAGTTCTTCAGGTACAATATCTACCAGATCTAATCTTTTAAAACAATTCATCACCTTTGCTTCATATTCATTGTATTTAAATCATACTTATATGGTCTGATAATTTTCTTTACTTTCTTGTATTTGCCTGAACTTTGCAATAAACAGCTCATGATCTTGAGTCACAGTTCATTCCAAGTTTTGTTTAATTGATTTTACAGAGCCTCTCCACCTAGATGAAAGTATTAATCTCATTTTATAGAAGGAGAAACAAATGATAAAACACATTATCAAAGGTCACATGGTTAGTAAATGTCTATATTTGCTATGCTAAACTGTTGTTCATCCTTCTTTCTTAAAGAAGATCAATAACACCATGAAGGTAATATCTTGGCTTGTACATAAATTGCATTTGATGAGAGAACTGCACGCAAAATAGTGAATATTACATTGTGTGTGTGTAATAATCTATAAATTTCAAGAAATTGCAATATAATTTTCTCATGGATAATCTTGATAGTCATAATAACATTAATATTTATGGCATATGCATATGTGCTTATTTTGCTAGTTCTAATTAATAAATCACCTATGATGCTCAATTAAAAAGTAAGATTTGGTGGAACAGATCTATGACTTGGTTTGAGCACCTTCCAATGTGGAAATTTTTTTGGCTATTGGAAATTGGTCCCACTGAGTAGCTGGTAGTGAAACTATAGTGTTATAGGTCAAAAGGTCAAATTTAAACCTAAGTTTTCCTGCATCTATGCAGGTGCTGTGGCATATGGCCTCTTAAAAATCATTTATTTTCTCTTTAATATTTCACCAAAAGAATGGCATTCTTCAAATTTATTGTATGAAAACTCTCAAGGGGTATTGCCTCAGAAATTGACTATGAACTACAAAGGCTTAAAAGCCATCAATATAGGTGTGAGTGTGTGGAGATTGTATGTTTATATGCAAAATGGTCCTCCAGTAATTCTCTCACTCCCAACAAACACAATATGTTCTCAATAATTTGGGTGACAGCCTTTATTGGTGATGCTAAAGCTTTTATGTCTTACCAAAGCAAAGCTTGAATCTATATTCAGTAAGATGACTTTGCTTTGGCTTCTGTCCATTTCTCAGAATATTACTTTAGAGGTCATTGTTTAAGGAGTATATACAGTATTTAAGTTTAGTAGCACTCTAAGAAATGTTTTGCATAAAATGCCCCAAAGCTTTTACATAGGTCAGACTAAATCATAATATTGTCCATTAGTGACTAAATAAAACTACACACACAAGCATATATCATTTATTTATAATATATGAATGTTTTATGTTTGGTGAAGGTGCTGTAGCTGCTTTTAGGTTTATCTCTGTTATTAAATTCCCTGTAGTGTACTGCATCATACTACAGAATCAGACATAATTCAAATGAGCCGGAGTAACCAGCTTAGACATTACTGTTATGCTACCTCAACAAACTTCCTATAATATTTCTTTTTGACCAATTCCTTATATCTTGTTAAATAATTCAAGAGAAAGGCAATATATTTTTCTTTCATTTATAATGTCCTCTTTGAAATGGAAAGCAAAAAAGGCATAGGAAATTGTTAATTCTATAAGTAGCTTTTTTACCATGACCTGGAAGAGTAAAAGAGATCTATCAGTTTTGGTCTTCCTCTGCCATTCTCATGGGATGGAAGAAGGCACTCCGCCCAGTATTTTTTTTAAACATCCTAGTGTTCCTCATAAAGTTCCAAATTATTCTAAACTCTCACATAATCATAGGTATGTAATAGAACCCAAAGAACAAAAGCACATTGATCCAAAATTCAAGTCACTGAATGGCTTTCCCCTTCATTCCCTATAGAGTTCTGAATTATCTTTCCTTCTGTATGTGCAAACCTAAACCAAAACATTCTTCACCTATAGGAATTCAGTACCAACAAGCTATCTCTCAATTTTAAAAATGCTCATTAAAAATCACTTGACATTTTATTTATTGGTGCTCCTACTCTGAGGTCTTACTCTGTCATGTCATGAAGGTGATCCGGAGTTCTTGGGAATTAAACTAGGGGAGCAAAATCTCTGTATTATTATTATTTTTTTAAGATGAAAAGTTGCCAAGCACAAGATTGACAATTTTACTAAGGACCAGCTGAGCTAAGTCTGCAAAGCCTCTTTACCAGGATAGATGTCTGGAAGAAGGAAATAGAAAATCATTTTAGTATTTTTGCTAAGAACTCAAATGAGTTCAGTAAGAATCAGATACAACTGAAAGCAACTAAACAACAACAAAAAAATACTAAATAACAGCTAGGTGATATGATTGATGGAGCTCTGGTATTCTGGGCAAATCACTTAATCTATGTATACCTCAAATTCCTAATTTGTAAATGGGCATAATTATAACAACTTCTTCCCAGGGTTTATACTAACAAAATTAATTAATATATGTAAATGACTTTGTCAACTTTAAAGTGTTAAACTAGTTAGGAGATTGTGTATGTGTATGTGTTCACCATCACAATCTATGAAAGTCTTTTCAAGCATAGAGGCATTGTTGTATGTCCTGGTGAAGAGAATACCTACATTGATGAAGTCATGAATATTTTGAAGGAACATTAATTGAAATTGGAATATTTCAAATATGGTCTTTTATGTTTTTATATGAGGTGGTTGTGTTGGCTTCCTTTGTTCTAAGGGAACAGAAGTCCCCACCCCACACACACACACATTTTTCTTTGTATCATTTATCTTGAAGATGTTTTCATTCCTTTTTTTGTTAATCAATTTACTTCTTGATTTCACAAACTCATGTCAAATGGCTCTTCTAATTGTACTTCTTTTCAGAAATGTATATTGTTGGAACTTTTGTTGGATTCCCTTGACTCTATTCTATAGAATTTCTTCATGTTGAAACACATTTAATCTTGCCGCTTTGGCTTCAGATTGTTCATTCAGGCCATATGCATAGAATAAATATTTTTACATTGTGATTATTTACTGATTTTATTTATTTGCCTAGATGAAACATTTATCTTCTACTTCTGTTTTCCTTTATTAACTTAAATTACTTTTAGGGTCAGGATTGTGCCTTTATTATTGATTTGTATAATAGATCCTGAAAAAGACCTTTGCCCTATGCTGTGATAGAGCATGTTAAGTGAGCAGTGCACGGGGATTGTAGTTAAGAACATCATCTCAGACATTAGTGACTTTGGATAAATCACTTAATCTCTCTGCCACAGTTTCCTCAACTGTAAAATTATGATAATAATAAAACTTTTCTCTTAGGGTTGTTTTGAGGAGTAAATGAGAAAATAGTTATAAAGTACTTAGCATAGTGCCTATCACATAAGTAAACACTATATACAAGTTAGCTATTATTTTTATTATCCTAATATATTGCATGGGGTAGTTAGGTGGAAAAGTAGATAGAGTGCTGGGCCTGAAGTCAAAAAGACTAATTTCTATGACTTTAAATCTAGCCTTAGACTCTTACTAACTGTGTAACACTCGGCAAGTCATTTAATGCTTTTTACCTCCATTTCCTCATTTGTAAAAAGAGCTGGAAAAAGAAAAGGCAATTCACTCCAGTAGCTTTGCCAAGAAAATTCCAAAATGGTGTCGTCTGAATAATAACAAGAACAAGGAAAACAACATAATGCATAGCTGACATGGATGCTACAAATTATTTTTTTATTTATTTTATTAAAAAAAAGAATAAGAAAAGAAGGAAAATAGAAAGGGAATAAAAACCAAAATAAAACAGAACCAAAAAAAAAAAATTATCACGTGTTCAGTAGAACATCAGGGAGAATTTAAAATATATAACAACAAATTACCAGTTCAAGAAAATGTGTGTGTGTGTATAATTAGTAGAAGAAATTATATTTTTGAATGTCTATCTTTCCTTTCCTTCTTGGCAAATTTTTCTTTTATTCTCTGCTGCATACCGTTTCTACTTTATTCTTTTTTACCTCGTTTCATTTCCCTTCCTCCCCCCCCTCCCCAAAACAGGCTATAGTTAAGAAAGGATATATTTATGAGTATGTGTGTATATGTGTGTATATATATATATATATATATATATATATATATATGTATGTATATGTAGATATGTACATACACATATCTACACAGACGTGGCCCTCCTCCCACATACACATACACATCTTTCTTATGCCTGCTGATTCTTTGCTTTAATTTTGCTCCTTAATTTGCCTTGCTATGACTTAACTTACCCCCACCCAAGGATCCCTTCCTTGTCTTTGTCCCTCACCCTTTGCTTCCCCTCCCCCCCCCCCCTTATATCTTTATGGATTTTGGAGGGCATGGTATTTATGTAGTGTTACCTAATTTACCCATCCTTGAGATGAGTAGGTTTTCAGAACTAGGAGTCGTCCTCCCAGCTCTAAAGCATCTCTGTCTATTCTTCCTCTATACCTCATTTGTATAACATAATCATTACTTTTACCTTAACTCTAGCTTGTCTTTCTTTTGAGTGATCCTATTGTTTAACACATTTCTGATGTAAAAAAAAAACACAAATAATTTGTACACGTTAAATTCCTTGAAATTAATCTCTGATATTAGCTCTTACCTTAAATATTCTATTAAGTTCAGATTTATTTGATAGAAAGTCCTGAAAATCTGCAAGTTCATTGAATGTTCATTTCTTCTCATTCAATATTATAGATAATTTTGTTGGATATGATATATTTAGTCACAGGCATACTTGTTTTGATTGTTGGTAAATATGCTTCCATGACCTGCAGTCTTTTATTGTGGCTGCTACTATGTCCAAAACAATTTTAATTGTAGCTCTAGCATATTTTAATTTTTTTTGTTCTTATTTCTTGCACATTTTTCTCTTTGATCTGATGATTTCAAAATTTGGCAATGATGTTCCTATGTATTTTCCACAAAGGATCTCATTGCAGTGGTGATCAGTGGATTTTTTCTATTTCTACTTTTCCCTAGTATTCTATCACTCCAGAACAATTTTCTTGGATTATTTCTTGCATTATTGGATCAAACTTCTTTTTTTGGTAACAACTTTCAGGCAATCCAATTATTTGTATATTTTCTCTTCTTGATCTGTTTTCCATATCTGTAATTTTTCTTATGTTTACCATTCTGTTTCCTTTTTTCATAGTTTTGAATATGATTTTATTAATTATTGGTCTCTTATACTTTCAGTGGCTTCCCCTTTCCCAATTTTATTTTTCAAAGAGTTATTTTCCTCTTTGAGACTGTATCTTCTTTTCTATTTGGTTAACTTTGTTTTTAATAATTTTGTTTTTCTTGGATTTTTTTTTTTGCTTTTTAGTTTTTCCTCAATGTCTCTTATTTGATTTTTAAATTCTTTTTTGAGTTCTTCTCTAAATTCTTTCTGGACAGGAGTCATTTCATATTACTCTTTGGGATAGAATTTTTTTTTTTTTTTTTTTTACATTTTAGTGTCCTTCCCTGAGGATGAACTCTGGTCTTCCCTATTCTTATAGTAATTTCTGTGGTGGGTTTTTTTTTCTTCTTTTCAGCTTCTTTTTTAAAAAAACGTATTAATATGAGTATCTCTAATTGGGGGGGTGGGGGCATGGTGGCTATAGCTTCATTTGAGTTTTTCTGTCTGACTTGAAACTCCAAACTAAAAGCTCCCCACTCCTACAAGGGTCCAAAGTCAGCAGCATCCCTGCCCCACTGCCTTTGCACTCCCCAAGTGCTCTGGTGCCTTCTTATCCAGAGCCCTGTCTCTTGAGCACAGCTGGACCTTGAGTTCCTAATCAATAGAGGTTCACTCAGTCTTTTGGGACAAAGACTCCAACTCTACATGCTGTCCAGGAGGTGAGAGTTTCTGTAGTTCCAGCTGAGGTTCCAGTCCCACCCAACTTCCCCCAGGGCTCCCCACTTGATATTTCTGTGGAACTAGTCCAGTTATTTACACTTTACTGGATTAATCCCTGGTCTGGAGTCTTTCCTCACATCTTCTCAGGTTGTACCTGGAGAACCTTTGTTCTACCCCAAGTCTTCTTGATTTTTCACTACTTCATGTTTGCTCTGAGGCACAAATTTGTCCTCTTTGTAGAGGAAATCTAGAGAGCTTGAAATTCACCAACTTACCATGCCATCTTCTCAGAATACTCCCCACAAATTGCTTCCTGTATTCACTAGCAAAACAAAATTTTCTCCATCAGCATCTTCCACTATTTTTCTCTAAGTTCTCAATGAAAGAGTTTTCAGAGAAATTTATCTTGGTAAGATAATTTGTGTGTGTTTCTTGTTTTCCAATCAGTCTTTCCTTCCTTTTCTTTTCAGTAATCAGTGAATCTGCTTTTCTATTAGTTCAAAATTTTGGATAAAGGTACTAGAACAGATAAAAATAATTGAGAGTTAGGTAGTAATTATATGCCAATTTAGGAGAAGTATTAGCATTTTTATATTTTTAAAAATCTATATAAATTACATTTGATAACCACAGCATTTCTATAAAGAGGAAGAAAATATTTTGCAGGTGGAGAAATAATGCATATTGAGACAATCTCCTGAAAAATAGGATTAGATCCTAGATAGATGTCCATTGCTTTTTCTTCACTATGTATTGTGATGGAAAAGGATTTGAGAATGAAGGGTCACTTTTATGGCTAACAATCTGGCACATTAAGTAAAATGATAATTATGATAAATACTGCCAAACGATTAACTTTTGGGTTACAGCAACAATTTTTATATACCTGGCTCTGTACTTTGCTGTTTGGTCTCATTTTCTATGTTTAATTTGAGAATCAGGAAGAATATCTATCACCTGTTCAAATTAAAGTCATTATTGAATAATTTGTTTAGCAGTCAATACTTTAATCATTGTTGCCCCTAAGGGCTGAAAGTGATGATCAGGTAATCAGGTAATAAATATTTATTTTTATCAAATATTAGAAAGAAATATTTTGTGAATTCTGGAATTCTTTCTAAAATTTTATTTTCCCCATTTTTTAAAGTTGATCTGCGTGGATCAATATGATGAAGAATTTAATCTTCTTCCCTTACCCTTTTAAAAATTCTTTAAATTGAGTGGTGTTTTGTTTTTTTTAATAGATGTAGAATTTCTCAAAATATTTTGATAACATTAGTAAATATTAATGAAGTGAAACTAAGTGTCAACAGCTCAGGTCTCAAACATGCCTGCCTAAGACACACTGAACCCTCCCTCCCACCCCCCCAATCATATTAAAATGTAATTAGGAAATATCTAATAATAAAATTTAAATAATGCTTTAAAAAACTAAGTCAATATATTATCTGCAGGGATCCTTGTTTTTATTTGAGGCTGACAACTGTGCTCCAAAATAATTCCTGCTTATGGAGCCTGATAAGTTCTTCATAGCTATGATCAAATTCTTTAAGATGTCATCTATATGTTTTTACTATTCAATAGTTTGTAACTTTGGAAGCTTTAGCCTTGACATAACCTATACCATAGGGAATGAAATAGTGATCCTGGTCTTCATCATACATAAGGTTAATGATCAGTTTCTCATAGGTTTAGGGTATTATAATCAGTGGATGAAAGTCAGTTTCAGAAAGCTGCTTCTTTATTTTGGAAACTACTTCCAGGTACCTGGAGTTTGGTACTCAAGGATCATACTAGACAAAATTAACAATTTGTTTGCACAGAAACTGGCTTCACTTCATTTTTAAAAATGTGTATACTTTTTTTCAGGATAAACCATCACCATAATCTAATACTTTTTTTTGGCAGCAAACTCTGTGTCTTCTCAGGGGCTTTAGAGTTTGTTTTATTGTTGTACCTAAAGTCACATTAACATGGAGTGAAAGAACGAGGGGAAAACCAGGGAATGCATTTTATAATATCTTACATGGCCTGTGTAAAAGCTTTGGAAAGCTGGGGAAATATTCTTATTAAAATAGTTTGTTTTCACCTGAATTTTGCCTACTTCTCTTTCCAGAACACCCTCCCCCATCAAATATCAAATTCTCTCTCTCTCTCTCTCTCTCTCTCTCTCTCTCTCTCTCTCTCTCTCTCTCTCTCTCTCTCTCTTCCCTCTCTTGCCCCACTCTCCCTCTCTATTCCTCTCTGTCTGCCTCTCCCTCCTTCTCCTTTCTCCCTCCCCCACCTCTGTCTTTCTCTCCCGTCTGTCTCTTTCTCTTTCCCTTTCTCCATCTCTGACTCTCTCTTTGTTTCTGTTTCTCTCTCTATTTCTCTCTTTCCCTATCTGTCCCTCTCTTTTTCTCTCTCACACAGCTTTCTCATTTTATTTTCAACTTTCAATATTTGAATGACAAGATTTATGATGCTAATAATAAAAAATTGAGTTTGAAAGCAGACTTGTATCTTTAAGAAAAAAAAATTCATTTATTAAGTTTTTATAGTTCCTTGATTCTAAAGTTTTGATTCGTTCCCCTATGTCTACTTTAAAAACTGATGAGAAATGTAATCTGTGAGCATCATAGTCACCCTTTCAAAATTCCCAACTAGTCTTGAACTAGATGCTCTTTCAGAATCACAGAACAATTCTACAGTGTCAGACCTGGGCAGGACACGTTTTCCAGTAGAAAAGAAAAACTCACTTTTCAGTGTCATATTGTCATTGGCACTCAATTTTGAGAATATTTGATATAAAACTATGACCCCAGAAACAGTTTTTTTTTTTTTTTAAAGCACAGGATATAACAGAGATGCAGCAGGTGGTTTATTGCAATCATTTCTCTTATTTTCATTTTTGTCTTAATTGACAATATTTCTTTGTTGTTTTCATATACAGGATCTCAAAGCAAGACATCAAGGTGATAACTGACAGAAAAATTAAGTGAAATGAGGCAAGTAGAAGAGCCAAGAAGGGAATAGTAAAGAGAAAAAGCAGGGCAATGAAGATTGACCACTTTTCTGATGAGTAAGCTTTTCTCAGGTCACCTAGTTTAAAATAGGGAATGACCTTAGTTAATTGTCAACTCACACCTTTCTTTAATGAGTTTCCTAGAAGTTTATAGTTAAGTTGCCTTGGTGACTCAGGTAGGGTTTCTGTCAACTCCAGCTGGGACTGTCAGAATAGGAAAATGGGGGTCCGTTCTCTGATTAATGAAAATAATAATTATGTACAGACTAGAGTGGGAGAGCAGGAGAGAGAGAGAGAGAGAGGGAGAAAGAGAGAAGCTTCCATGTTACTTTAAACAAAGAAGAGTTAAGGCCTTATCTTAACTATGCATTGGCACCGCAATGCGAAATGGTCATGCAAAATTAATTTTTAATGTGTTCAATTTATATTAAAAATTTCTGCAAGTGTGTGAATTTTTTTTTCCAAGGCTGGAGTGCTACTTCATTTACAATATTCCCTGAAGGTGTTTTTTTTTAAAGAGACTCTTAAACTGAAGCCATTTTAAGGGTTTTATGAGACATTATGTGAGCTTTCATATGCAAGTTAGTCGTTAAGTACCAGATATTATATTCTGTAATATGCTTAAGTGATATTAGAGGCTGTATATAGCCTGCAGTAATGGCTATTGCTGCTTTTTTAATTTATCAAGAAAATGTTGCTTAAATAAGGAGCAAATCAATGCTGGGTTGTAGAAAATATAAATGTAAAGAAGTAACAGTATTTTTTATATACTTGGTGCTTCTAGCTTCATTGAAAAGGGGAAAAAAGTACTATGTATTTTAAAGGCTTGTATTGACATGAATGGGGCAAATAATATAGTTAGATGAGAAGAGATGCTAAGAAGCCAAGTATATATTGAATGTCATTGAACAATGAAGACCCATTGTTCTTTTATGCATTATGACCAGATAAGGATAAATTTTATGCCTCTAACAATAGTTTTTTAGTTCTGGGTTTTGTTTTGTTTTTGTTTGGGGGTACCATTTTTTGTCATTTAGAAAAAGTGTCATCTCACACTTGGATTTAAACCATTCAAGACTGAGTGTTCAGTAAACAAAAGGAGATATTTTTATTAAGCTGAAATCATTGATCAAGCTATGAAAAGCTTGGACAAAAGCCCCACTTGCTGAACCAGATTTACTTCTTTAAAAAAAAAAAGAAAACATTAAAGGCAGGATCAAATGTCTGTCCAGATATTTCTACCCTTTTTCCAATCCTGTACAGCACAAGGCTAACGTATCTGAAGATTTTTATAATCAAGTTATTTCACATTATTTGAAAAGCTACTTTTTGTTCCTTGAAAAACAAAAAAGAAACTAGCACTAGTTTCATGGACCCAGAGGTATTTGCTGTAGGACAACTGTGGTCTAAAAATTGTAGTAGAGAAGAAGAAACTGAGCCTTATATTCTTTACTTAGCATTCCCTGGGTAAGCTTTTGGTTGGCTGGCTAATGTTCAAAATAAGAAATCAAGTTAGCAAATTAATGAAAATTACTTATATGTACATGTTAATTGTGAAAGCTAATCATCTCTTCTTTTAAGATCAGCCTTTTCTATTTATCTGGGAATATTAATTGCAATGTGAAATGTTGGATAAATTTAGCTTTTCACAGTGACATAAATATTATCCTTTATAATTATCAATAAAACAAAAAAAAGCTCAAAATTTTAGATAAGGAAATGTTTTAACTTGAAGTATGTCTAGAATGATAAAAGATGATTTCTGATAGTTTTTTTCTATTGTAGATTTGAGAAGAATTCAGACTTTACCAATATATAATATATAAATTGAGTCTTTAGCCATGATAAATACAATCAGGATTTAATTAGTGGGAGTAATGAATCCCTGAAAAGTGAATATCTGTATACAAATTGATCATTTTTTGAAGTTACAATGATGTAAAATATGGTGATTCATTTTAGCCCAGTGAAAAAAGTGCACATTTAAATAATGCACTTCGATGGATTAATTATTGGCACTAATCAGGACTTAGATGTAATGACTAATATAACTAGAATAAACAGTTTTCTGCATGAAAAACTACCATTTATCCAAAATTCAAAAACAGGGAGTTCAAATAACTAAATTCATTCACATTGCTTCTGTTTAAAAAAGAATAATATAAAGTATTGAATATTTACTATAGAACCTTAAAATTGATGTACACAGTTGAAAGACAACACAGGTCTACTTCTTAAAATGTTTATATTTTGTAAAAAGTAATGTATGATGTCAGGTAGACCATAGTAAAATAAAAGAAAAGATTTGAGAAAATGCTGAGGAAAAGACAAAAAGGAAGAAAAGCAAATTATAAGTCAATGAGCTCAGAAAAGGATTTATGGAAAGGGTGGCACTTGGTTTGAGCATTGAAGGAAAAGAAAAAGAATGTAATTTCATGAGGCCAGATATATATTCTAGCTATGTAAGGTGGTGTGTGTGTGTGTGTGTGTGTGTGTGTGTGTGTGTGTTTGTGAGAGTCAAGTCTATGTACTAGAAATATTTTTTTTTGACAATTATGTAAAAGATAGTTTGGATAGCAGAGAGATTAGATGCAACACAGAACTAGTTTGAAAGCTAATGCACCTCTAGTCAGATGGGGTATCTGAACAAGAATGCTATGAGCAGAGAAATCAGGGCATCACTAATATAATATTAATATGATTTGCTGCCTGTGGGAAAGTGTAAGTTAAATGTATAGTAAAGATAACTGTATAATTTTAAGTCTGAGTGAATGGGAAGTTACAGGGACAAAAATAAAGGTAAGTGGAGGGACAGATTGATGAGGACTTTGTTTAGGACTTCTGAGTGTAAGATGGTATAGGGGCAACAAATTGAAATTTCCAAAAGTTATTTGGAAATTCTGGATTACACTTTATAAGAGAAAAGGACAAGGGTAGAACATGATAGAATATATGTACACATGAAAATCATGAAAAAAAAAAGATGGGACAGTGAAAAAAACAACAAGAACAAAGAGTTGTATTGGTTGAAGTAGGAGAGAGTGATCATCAATAGCAAATACTAAAGAAAGTTCAAGGAGAATGAAAATGGAGGAAAAGCCATTGGTGATCTTGAAAAGAAGATTTTCATTTGAGAAGAGAGAACAAGAGTCAGATTGTATGGAGTTTGTGAATGACTAGCTACATGGCGGAAGGGTATAGTTCCCTTTTTAGGACAATAAATAATTGCTCTTAAGGGAATGACTCAAACAAGATGAATATATCTGAGGTAGTTAGAGGTGAAGACCGAATAATTTACAGGGGAAGGATTTTTCCCCAACAGGAAGCAATTCTAATGAACATATGAGGAAAGTCAAATTTTGGGATTTATTAACCACAGACAAAAAGATTTAAGTGTGTATGCATCCTTTAAGGTTTTTATAAAATGTTGGCATGGCAGAGCTTTCATAGACTTCATCTTCCATATGGTTCCTGTGACTCGGGAGAGAAATGACAAGTCAGCAATTCAATCTTAAGCATCTCTTCAGAAAATCAACTTTTATAGCTGCTTATATAATTAACTCAGATTTAGAGGTTCTATTCAGTTTTCTCCTCTGTAAAAGCAAAAGATTTGAACTAGATGATTTTTGTGGTTGTTGAATCATTGAACATGTCTGACTCTTTGAGGTTTTCATGCACAGATACTAAAGTGGGTTGCCATTTCCTTCTCTAGTTCATTTTACATATAAGGAAACTGAGGCAGACAATATTAAGTAACGCTCAGGGTCTCACACTAGTAAGTGCATCTGAAGCCAGATTTGAACTCAGGGAAATGACTGATTCTTCTTAACTTCAGGAATAGAACTCTATCCATCTTGATGCATTAAATAATATTTAAGATTCAGTTTTAAATATTGCTATCTTGTGCTCAGGATAGAAAATCCTGAAATGTCTTCTGAAATAGTTCTGTTCAATTTAGAATGTGTTAAATCTTATTCTATTTGAAAACTGATTATCTAAAACCAATGTACAGAATTTAATCTGGACTATATAAGATATTCAGGGAGGACTAGCACCTCTAATGTGAGGGCTTGTTGGTTCTTTGCAGTACTGTTCATTCCCCTTTGTTGTCTCACTCTCACCTGTGGCTCCAAGAAGCTATAGTAAGTGCAGTGTTCATACCCAATAAAACTGTCTTGGCAGATGGGATAAACTAGGCTGGGGGTAACCCACAAATTTCAAGTCTCTCAGTAACTATCCCAAGCATGTGAAGACTTCTCATGATGGCATGGAAGAATGAGCCAGGAAGGAGACAGCAGCAGGTGCTGTGGGGGACTTAGAACTAGGTCAGACACTGAAGATACCAAGTTCATCCACTGCATCCCAGGCATTCTGGACTAAGACTAGTCCTGACCTGAAATGAATGGTTTTGGAAGATGCAGTGTAGACTTTTTGCATCTCTTCCTCACTTAAATCTAATTCATGAGTGAATCAAGACATCACCTACAATGTCATTGCTTATCTTCAAAAAAGAGGGATAAAAAACAACAGCATGTTTTTGATAATGAAAATGAAAAGTTTGAGAATATAGATAACAAAGAAACATACCTTGCTAGAAATGGGGGGTCTAGAGGACAGAATGTGGCACCTGTGGTCAGAAAGATCAGTCTTTCAATTAATATTGCTTAAATGCTTGTCTTTGCTATGAAGGAGGGTTAACTGCTAGAATGGCTATAAGAGTTCTTTCTGGAAATGACAATGAGATAATAAAAGTAAATGATAAAAGGCATCAATAAAACATTTTTAAAAGGATAATCTAAGCATATATATTTAGATAGCATTCTCTGTCTTTGTGTGTCTCTGTTTCTGTCTCTCTCTTTCTTTCTCTCTCTCTCTCTCTCTCTCTTTCTCTCTCTTTCTGTCTCTGTCTCTCTCTCTCTGGAAATCCATAACACAACATTCAGTACATTGAAACACTCTTTTTTCCAAAAAATTGGCATCTATTTGCTTTAATTTTTTTGAAATCTTGGGATGTTGTCATTATTTTTTACTGAGGAGCTTGGTTCTCAATATCATCTTTGACAATGAACATCAGTGTTCTTTAGTTATAGATATTTCAAGCTGTATAATCTCTTTTGTATCCACAAGCTTCCTGGTCCCTTCTGAGTCTCAATAAACCCAAAGCTGTGTATTTCAAATGAAGACAATATTTTAACTTCACTCTCTGCCTTTATCAGCCCAGCTGCAGAGTTCTCCCTTCTCTTCAATCTCCACTTTGCTTTATGATTAAATACATTTAAAACCAAAATCATCTCTTCCACTTGCCTTTCCCCTCTCAGCTGCTGATTCCCACTCAATCCCTCTTTTAGAGTCAGGATTAATAAGAATATTTAAAATCAAAATCATCTTCTGTTTCTCTGCCCTTGCCTACCAGCTGCAGATTTGCACTTCCTGGTTCTGTTCTTGTTTATAGCTCCCTGAAATATTTCTAAGGAAAAGGATCCAAACTTCTTTACAGTTATTAGTTCTTCTTTGCCTCTGTTTTTTTTCCCTCTAGCCTCCTCTCTTTATAAGACTTCTAGCCAGGATTTTAGGTAGATATGCTAGGTATAAATAGAATGAACTTACTTTAAACTGATATGGCATTGCTAGACTATCTCTAGTTCAATAGCTTCATGCATGCTCACTATATAATGCTCTTTAAAACATATATCCATAGAGCATACACTCACCATCAATACCGCAAAGAAAATTGGAATAAAGCAGAGTTAAGTCAGAGCTTAAAATAAACATTCTGGAGAAATAAGCAAATAAACTTTTTTGGCAGGGAGTTTATTTATTTAACAACAGCGATGCAGTTGCTTACACTTTCTACAAATGTTTTATCTCTTCTTCCTCCGCACCTGTCCCTGAGTGAATAGAATCACATCTGTCTCATCTTGGCATAACAAGTACACATCTACATCTGTGAGGGATGATTCCATTTTTGAAGGAAGCAGTGTATACTTTTGCACTCCTTTAGTCTGGTTAAAAATATTATACAATGGATTTTGTGTTTTGTAAAAGGCCTTCTAAAGAGTGAATTGAGAGTTTGAAACGGGTACAGTAATATTGAACTCACAGCTTGAGAAAGAGTATTTTATATATGTATATACTATGTGTATGTATATATATATATGTGTGTCTCTATATATGTATATGTGCAAATAAGTATGTTCATATATTGGCAGCACATGGAGAATGAGGGATTCAAAAATATGGCTAACTTGGCATAGAAAAACTTCTCAACCAAAGAACCAATGCTTTAATAATAAAAATTTAATATTTGACAGTGTTGCCTTTAAAATAATCTCATACAATTATGTGATGTTTTACAGCGCTTGAGTTTTTCATTTAGGTGATTCATTTGATCTTTAAACATCCCTATGAATTTGGGATGCAAGGTCAGGTACTATTACCTCTGTTTTATTGACGTAAGGAAGAACTAAGACTAAGAGGCTTACCTAGGATCACATGCTAGTAAATGGCAGTGGTGAGTTTAGAATTCAGATTCTCTACCTTAGCATGGGGGTAGAAGATAGTAAAATGCAACTGCTAATAGCTGCTAGTTATCACCCTGACCTTTTGAAAGGCATGCAGGAAATCATCTGTGTAAAAGATGGTGTTAGCTTTGGAATGCTTGAAATGATTTTGCATGTAGTTTAGAAAGAATTTTGTTGAAACTATAGGGCTGTGACATTGTGGAGGAAATTGGAAGTTTTAATGGCTTTGAAGGAGTATTTGTGAATTCAAGTGTGTGTAGGGGTAGGAGGAAAATAATGATAGGAGAGGGTAAGAAAAGTAGAATAACCCAATATTGTTCAATCCTTGCTTTTCAGTGATCCCCAGTAAGAGAGAGAATGTGTTCATAAGGAGAGATACTTCTTTTTCTTTGACATGTACTGTAAACTCAGGAAAATATTGAGAGACCTCCCAACCAGATTTGGTCTTTGTATGGCTTGTCAGAATTGGACATTTCTTTAAACTCTTCTTATGGTGTTATCCAGGAAGTCTCAACTATCTTCGTTAGGATTAGGGGGAACTGACCTACAGCAAGAATGTATGTGTGTGAGGTCATAATATTTTCATGAATCTTGAAATTTACTTTTTGCATAATAAGTATTTTTACTATACCTAAATCTGAATCTTTACTGATTCAGATTAAAGTTTCCATTTACAATACTGCAAGACTTTTAGAATTCTACCCACATGAATTGTGATAATAATTGATATTGAGCAATTTAAGGTTGGAACAATGTTTTACTTATCTAATCTATATGATGATCCTTACAACAACCTTGGCAAGGTGAACTCTATAAACATTACCATTTTACAGATAAGAACACTGAGACATAGGAAAGTTAAATGACCAGCCCATAGTCACAGAATTAATAAGTATGGGAGGCAGTTATTGAACTCATTCCAAATCCAGTATTCTTTTTTCCATATCACATAGATTATCTGACTACCAAAGGCCAAATCAGTGAATCTCAAAGAGTCAGTTTTCTAGAAGTCCTACCATACATACGAGGATAAACTTCTTTAGCCACAGTTTTATTTGAAGACTACTAATAAAACAGAGAAGGAATTATGATTTGCCTCATTGTGAATAGGCTTCACATTGCCTTATCATTGAAAGGTCTAATCCTTGAAATTTCCCCTTCCGATTATGCTAAAAAAAAATAGCTAATGTAGTGACATTGAGAGAATGGATTAACAGTAAGGTGGATCAGAAAAGTTTTTCTTGAATAACATGGGACTTCAGCTGAGAATTGATGGAAGTTGTAGAGATCAGAAGATGAAGAAGAGGGAAAGAATTCTAGGCATGGAAGACTGCCAGTACTTGGGTGGGAAGGTCATATATTTAGTATTAACTACTACTGAGAATAGTTAATATGATTGGAAGGGATATAGCATAACATGTACTTTGCAGATCTCAAATATTATTGTGATTGTTAAGGCATTAAGAGAAAGCCAGTGGAGAAGAGTAGCTGAAGAATTGGCTTTGGATCTTGATTCAAATCTTCCTTTTGAGGGATGTTACATCTAGCTTCTTACTTAACTTTTCACTGGTCTCAGAAACTGCTTTAAAATTATAAATTATAGACTAATTGCTAATCTTTCTCTGTCGATAGAGTTTTCCCCATTGAAAATTCCCTATACTGATAAAAATCACAGATTTAGACCTGATTTCCTAGCCTCCCTTTCCAGAACTATGACTTTGACCATGATATTTTTCTACTCAAAAACCTTTGCTAGTTCCCTATTGCCTACTGAATAAAGCATAAATCTTTTATTTTGTCATCTAATGTTTTTGATCTCTTTCCTGAATTTTTTCAAAGAACTTAGTCTGGGCCTGTTCTTTGTACTTACATATATTAATGAAATTTTTTTTTCAATTTGAGGAAAAGGATGACAAAATACAATCAGAGGGCCAAATCTGATGGACTGCCTGTTTTTGTGGAGACTATAAGCTAAGATAATTTTTTTCTATTGTAAATGCACAAAATTTTATTTAAAAAATCAAGTACTCTACTATATTTAAATCACCTACTGTAGTTTGCTGACCCCTGAATTAGAATTCAGTCCTTGAGAAAAAGGTAACTATTTTTGTATCCTTAGCATATTACCTTATTACAATGTACACAGAAGTCACTTTATAAATGTTTCAATTAAGTCAGTCCTCTGAGATGAGTCACACACTTATTATCAATTCTTTGAGTAATTCCCATGATTTCTCCTTGAGGAGACGAGATGCTCATCATCAGCTTCATAATGCCATTGCATATAACTGAAGAATTTCTTTGATCAGCATGGGTTCCTTCAGATAGGATTTTCTTATAGAAAAGATGAAATCACACTATCTTACTTTTAATTTCATAGTTAATTAAAATCTCTTAGATCTATTGACAATGGTAGATTTCATCCTCTGTAATGAACAGCAAATGTCTTCTTCAATTGGGAAGCATTTTTTTCCCAGAGTCAAACCTACAAGCTCAAAAGTTAACCATTGTTCTATTTCTAGTGGTTCTTCGTAAACACCTTCTACTTTTATTCTGGTTTTCTGCCTTAGCCCCTCTCCCCATCTTTATAAATGGGTTATAGTTGACTCAGTAGGATTGCAATCCTGGCCAATGGAATGCACCTTTCCCTCTGTGTCTTCATCTAAAAGTGCAAAGAAGAAACTGCATAATTTACCAGGCCTTCCTGGGTGGTCACACCTTCCTTTTCCCTTCTTCCTAGGCTAACCCAGTTACCATCTGTTCTCCTGACTTCTTCACTAACCACCCCAGGCTCTTGTGCTCTTGACAATATACTGTAGTGTTCCTGCCGAAAAATGAGCTGTGATAGAAATCTGAAATTCTTTCTTGCTGGATAGCAGTGTCCAATTTCCTAGGTTTTGTTTGTTTCAGGCAGACCCATACATATATTTGTGTGTGTGTCTGTATGTGTGTATACATATATACATAGTCTTTCAAATTTCCTTTTGTGTATTTTTATATCCAAAGGAAGAAAGAAAAAAAATCAACTTTGTAAAGTTATATACTGTGCATTATTTACTTGAAACCATTCTGTCCTATTAGATAAGTGTGTAGTCAGGCAATTTAAAAAATCATGTATACCCAAGAGACCAGAGAGGACTTATTATAGTCTATTGAGTAAATATGTATATAAATTTTTTTGAAAATATGTCACAACTCTTTCAGTGTCATTATTCAGTTGGTAGAATATAGAATATACATTTATATTTTTTAAAATGTACAGTATAGAGTTCATGGATAGAAAGGACTCAGTCTGCTGGATATGTTTTTTCTTATTTCAAACATGCCTATCATCTACAAATTCCTCAAATTTCTCAGTTGATCCCTGCTGTTGTGTCCTGAGAAAAATGTTACTGCCTGGGAAAAATCTGTAATAAAATAGCAATCTTGAACAATAAGGGCTTAAAAGTTATAAAATTTAGGTAATTTCTTTTAATGCCCAACATATTTCTATTTATGTATTAGAAGAGAAGAAGCATTGCTATCTGAGCATTTGAATTTTGCCAGTAATAAGGACTTTTGGAACCTATAAACACATAACTTGCAAATTATATTTAAATGACCATATTTGTTCAGATATAAATGCTACAATATAAATCAGTCAAGGTTTTTATATATTACAGCTTCAATTGGATGGATTTTGTACCATTTTTTTTCTAACTATATGGATATAACAGAAATTGAGAAAGATTTGCTCATTCATGTTAACTAATGGATTATAGTATTCAGTATAAAGCAGTAATCACAGGCACAGTGTGATTTTTTTCTCATGAGGAGCTGAGTTCACATTCTTTCCATTTAACTCAACTGTGTTCTCCACTAATTTAAGGACATTTCTACTTGGAGGTTATATATTGAGGAGAAAAATAAGAATCAGATCCAACTAAATTATCATCAGTTATTATAAGTATAAAGGTTGGTAAAAGAAAATATTAAACCAAATGCTATGTAAAGATACTGATAAAAATGGCTTCAGAGCACAGTGGAGAAAATATCCTTCATTCCCTTCACTGAAGTTGATATCCACGGGCATTGAATGTTATGTTTGTCAAAAGTTGTCAATGGTTTGATTGATTTTGCTGAATTTCCTCCTTTTAAAATTTTTGCTAAAGAAAGAAATGAATTACTGTATAGGGGGTAAGAAGGGATTTATTTGGAAATTAATATGATATAAAAAGGCATCAATAAAGATGATTAGATATATGTATCTGAAACTCAGGACAAAAATACAATACAAAAATAAACAAAAAAAAAGACCAATAGTCTAAATAAATAATTTGTATCATAAAATAACCATTCCTTCTTGATTGTATAGAGAATAGAGGAAAAGCTAGCATTATTCTGCATATATCCAGTGAGATACAAAACATATTCATTAATTCTCAAATACTTTGTTAATTTTTCTAGTTTAAGAGAATCATAATATTCTTTACTTTCAGAAGGCAAAACATTCACAATTTACTTGCATTTTCAATTTCTATTTCATACAGCCCTGCTTTCACTAAAGTATAAATGATGAAATAAGTTGCACACAGGCAACTAAATTCCACTTAAGTGATTGAGTGGTTCTATGTTGCTATGTATTACTATAGACTACATTATATTGAATAAAGCTCTAATTCCATTCTTTCTGGAATGTGGATTTTTATTATTTTTTGCCTATTATCTTCTTTCACTCCCCTCCTCAAGAAAAAGCTTGAAAAGAAGGATACAACAGGAAAAATGAAAAACAAAAAAACCAAAAAAGTTAGAATGTCACATTAAATCTTATGCATATAAATATGCAGGGATGCTTATATGAAATCTTCATATGCAGTTTTCTGAAATAAGCCTACATTTCTCCCTTATATAAACAGTACCCTTAAAAGCATTAAAAAATAAACAAGCATCATCTATGTTGTGCTACAGAAACAAAAAAAGGGTCATTTCTTTTTAATGCCATCATGAAGCCAGAGCCAACAGAGAAACTATAGCAGCAGGGATGCTACTCAGAATGAGGTCTTATTTGGACTCATACTTGGGTCCAGCTTTAATGTGTGTGTGGGGAAAGTTCTTTTCTAAAAACAAAGAAGGTAGAATACACAGTTGGGGGTAGAACTGAAAGGAACAGTCTTGAAAACAGACCTGATTCAGTCAAGTTACTGCATTATTCTAGTAAGCCATGGTTGGGTGAAGATGAAACAGGCCATGAATCCCTTACCAGATTACCTCCTAAATAGGATTTTAGCCTTACTGGAAAGCTAGCCCCTATTGATAGCTGCCCTGCCAGTTAGTCCATAAAATCCTGGAATGGGCCACCAAGAGTATCAGGTGTTGAGAAATTCAGTAGGCCAGCATTTAGCATTTTTGTTCTTGGTTCAAAAAAACACATTTAATGTATAGGATCCCTATTAGGACAATGATCCTGAAATATTTCTGTTTTAAACTACATACAAGTTTTTATTCAAAATGATGTAGAAATACATATATGCATATATGTACACATATATACTCACACGTAACATATATAAACATGTCTAAAGCACATGCACACAAAACATACACATATTTATATATTTATACACACCTTACTACACTGATGGAATTTCTTAGCATAAGATTGCCTGATCCATGATCTGATGGTTTGGAGTATTTCTGAAATGATCAGCTTCTCCTCTGAACCTGGATCAGTCTAAGAGGTTAAGGCAAATTTTAGTTTGTAAATTACATTGTTCACAAATTCAATTATCCTTTTCTTTCATCCTCCATTCTTTTTGATTTTTGCAGTTTAAACACATTATCCTCATTGAAATGCTTCCCTACTTTGGGTTCCAAGACCCTATACTCTCACTTTGCTTTTTCTTTTATCTTTTTCAGTTTTTAACACAGTGTGTTCTGGGAATAGTAGGATCTGCACAAAAAAAGTTCTAATCAATTACTCTATTTTTACCACTGTTACTATTGCTACTATGCTACTTATTATTCACCTTCCCCCTAAACAAAGGCATATCTACTGGCTTCACTTTTTTATAATACCTTTCTTCTAATCATTTTGTTTCAATAACTATTAGATGGATATTTACCTATCCATATAGCTAGTCCCAGCCTCTTCCTGGTGCTGGCCAACATTTCCAAGTGCCCATTGGACTTCTTCACCTAAATGCTCTGATAGCACCTTAAAACTCAGCAAATCTCAAGATGATTGGAATCCCTCCTCCATCCCCTACAGCTATACAAGCCTAGATAGACCTCTTCCTAATGTCTCTAATTTTGTTAAATTAGTCCCATCTTGTAGGCTTAAAAACTTAGAACTTATTACTTCCCTCATCCCTAACAACCAGCTAAATATCCTATTAATTTTAGCAAAAGATGTCTCTCACATCTGTCACCTCTTTTCTATTTATACTAAGAATGTCACTTTGGACATTCTTATTCTTTCATGTAAGTACTACATGAAGTTATCTTAACAGTCTTTCTGCTTTATTTCGTTGTCCTCTCTAATAGATTTGTTCATAAACTGTGGCTTTTTTTGCCACAAAAGCTTTGGTAAAATGGTGAAGTCTCTGGACCCCTTCTCAGGATACAATTTAAATGTATAACAAAAAATAACTACAATTATGATGCAAACCAATTAAACTAAAAGATAATTATCAAAATATTAACAAGTTCCTCTGTCTCAGACTGATCACCACAGATTTATTGGATATCTATCACCTATATTGGTACATGCCAATTTAAGTCTGTTTATAGGGTCTTTAATTAGAGACAACATCAGACAACCTTAGTTGTCAAAAGGCATCAGATTCCATTTTAACTTGAAAATATTCTGTTTTATGAAAATCATTTAATCTCTCAGTTCAATGGAAAATCTCTGTGATTGTTACCAAAAGAACTTGTAAGATGTATCTTTGGAAGAAGTTATCAATCAAATGATCAGTACCTATTTATTAAACACCTTCTATTAGACATTATGCTTGACAATGATCCATACTAATGGAGGCTGTCTTTGTTTGTCTTTCATTCTCCTAGAGAAAAATAACATAAGGGAGGTAATGCCATGACATGCAAATGAATTGGATTTGACTGAGGGAGGCTGTGCAAAGTCACTTGCCCGCACTTTCCCTTCCAAAACCATCTGGGAACTGTGGCCAGATATCAATCAGGATAACTGGAAATAACTCTGGATGCAATGGAAGAAATTGGCCTTTTTAAGCTAAGGTCCAAGATAGAACCCAATCAATAATTAAAGCTAGGTAACAGGAAAGAGGGAAGGAATTATTGAGGGAAGGAAGTAAGTAAAGAAGGAAGGAACAAAGGCAGAAAGGAAGGAATGATTGAGAGAAGGAAAGAAATCTTTCAACTGACCAATTCTAGGTCAACTTTACTCACAGAGGTTGTTGTTTATCCTTTATTCTCAAAGAGGACCATGACATCCCGGAGGTGATGATGTGATATACAAGTGAAATGGATCATTAGTCTGGCTAAGAAAAACAAGATAATAATTTGAACTCAATATAACTATCTGGTCTCTTTTCATATCACTCTCCCATTCACTCATTCAATTCTAGCCAGACTAAAATTCTATCTTGTCTTTGATCTTATCTTAGGTTTTTTTTTTTTGTTTTTGTTTTTTGTTTTTTGGTCTGGGTGAATTCCCATAGGTTGCTCCTGCCCTTTCTTAAGCCATAAAATTATTTTCCAGACCCAACTCAGGTGCAACTTTTTCCATAGACCCTTCTCTGACCTGCTTTGGTTGAACGATCTTTTTCTCCTTAGACTCTTCATTGCTTATGTTCATAGACTATGGGTTAAAAATTCCTAGTGTA
Organism: Sarcophilus harrisii; assembly: GCF_902635505.1. Lineage (NCBI taxonomy): Eukaryota > Metazoa > Chordata > Mammalia > Dasyuromorphia > Dasyuridae > Sarcophilus > Sarcophilus harrisii. The sequence continues at coordinate 352,125,452 of NC_045428.1, forward strand.
GAGAGATCTTCCTTTTTCCATTCTTTTTTCCCTTCAACTAAAATGACTCCCACTGCAAGAAGCCTCTTTCTATCCTCCTTAATGTTAGGATCTCTCCATCATACCAAAATGTGTGGGATGCAGCCAAAGCAGTAATTAAGGGAAATTTTATATCTCTAGAGGCCTATTTGCATAAAATAGGGAAAGAGAAGGTCAATGAATTGGGCTTGAAACTAAAAAAGCTAGAAAAGGAGCAAATTAAAAAACTCTAGTCAAACACTAAACTTGAAATTCTAAAAATAAAATGAAAGATTAATAAAATTGAAAGTAAAACAAAACTATTGAATTAATAAAACTAAGAGTTGGCTCTATGAAAAAAAAACTCAACAAAATAGATAAACCCTTGGTAAATTTGATTAGAAAAAAGAAAGAAGAAAATCAAATTGTAGGTCTTAAAAATGAAAAGGGAGAACTGCCACTAATGAAGAGGAAATTAGAGCAATAATGAGGAGTTACTTTGCCCAACTTTATGCCAATAATTCGATAACTTAAATGAAATGGATGAATACCTTCAAAAATATAGCTTGCCCAGATTAACAGAGGAAGAAGTAAATTGGTTAAACAGTCCCATTTTAGAAAAAGAAATAGAACAATGTTAGGATCTCTTTTTTTAATTCTAATTCATCTTACATGTATGCACATATACATACACCCATTTGTGTGTGTGTATGTGTGTGTGTGTGTGTGTGTGTGTGTGTGTAATACAGTGATATAGAGGTTTAGAATATTGTCCCCCACATTAGGTTATTATCTTCTTGAGAGCAAGGAGTTGTTTTTGCTTCTCTTTGTATTCAGTGTTAAACACATAGTAGATACTTAAATGAATGCTTATTGACTGATTCACTGACTTATCTTAGTCTTTCCTTTGCTTTCTATCTTGGTCATTTTATTTGTTTCATCCTCTACTATTAAGTTCCCAAAAGAGAACATGAGTGCATCATCTTTGTATCATTAATGCCTAAGATAATGCTTTGCTTATAATTTCAGTGAGTAAGTAAAAAACAAAACGAAACATGTATTAAATTCTTATTAAGTGCTAAACCCTATACTGTATGTTAGGGAAACAAAAGAAAAAGTGAGATTGTTCGTACTCTCACAGAGTTTACATTTTAATTGAAGAAGACAAATTATAAGAGAAAGGTCAACTGTAGGGCAGATGGTAAGACCCAGAAATAAGTCCATATTATTTACTTAATGAATGCTGCTTCAACTGAATTCAAATGGATTAAAGAAAGATTTACATAATTATAGTTGGGGTGAAGATGAAGAGAGGAGCCAAGAGCTAAGAGGAAGAGACTATATAATAATACACAGTGTCATGGTGATGATAGAATGAGAGGAGGATGGTATTTAGCAAGAGAGAAAGCTACTGAAAAACCAAACTTGAGATTTGTACAAATATACACATAGATATGTGAGAAACCTTTCTCAGACATATTGTTAATGCCCTAGCTCTAAAGGCACTTGCCAGACAGGATGGAGATGGAGAAAACTTGGAAACCAACCTCATCACCACCATGACCAGTGTTCCCATTTGGAAAGGCTATATTGAAAAGAGGAATATGTATTAATAAATCTCTCAAGTCACTGATAACTTACTGGGATAAATGAATAGAGTTTGAGAAACATTATTCTAATTTTTAAAAAATCCTTTAAATTACTATTGAATAGATTCTTTCAAATGACACCGTAACTGATGATTTATTAACTGAAATTTGGAGAAACAAAGACAAACAGGTACTGGCAGGAATCATGGTATAATGTCATAATCAGTGGGTGTGCAGGCAGGAGAACATGCTATTGATGAGCAACTTGCTGGATTTATGACCAGTATAATTACTTCACATTTATGAGCCTTGGTTTCCTCATATAAAAATGGGAGAATTAGATGATATGATTTCCAAGGTCCTTTTTGTCCCTAAATTCTATAATACAAAGTGGTGATGAAAGTCTTTTCTAGTTAATAAAAGGCCCTTATCATCATAATAACAAAAACCCTCATCATCATTTTGAGTGATTCTCACAAAAATCCTTTTTTTTTTTATAATAAATTGTGGTTGTATAGTTTTATGCCATAAATCTGATGGTTGTGGAATTGATATGATGATATTTCTAGGTCTTGCTATTCATGTATCCATGGTCCAAAACCTTTTTTGTTATAAGTGTTTTCAGTTGTGTCCAATCTGGGGAAATCTTATTTGGGGATTTCTTGGCAAAGATACCTTCTCCAGTTCATTTTATAGATGAGAGAAATGAGAAAAACAGGGTTAAGAAACTTGGCTGGGGTCACACAGCAAGTTAATATCTGAGGCTAGACTTGAACTCAGGAAGATGAGTCTTTTTGACACCAAGGCCAGCAATCTATCTCCTGCACCACTTAACTTCTTAACTCAGAGCAAATGTATTTTAATTATTTTACCAGATCATAATAAAAAAAAGTTTGGCCAAATTTAATGTTTAAATCTAAATAAATGAAATTTCTCATACCCATATAATCTTTGAGAATCTTCAATGCTAAATGACCAAAGACAACTTTTAACTTTATTTTTTGGTAAACTTTTAACTTTAACTTGAAAAAAAAATAGTTTCAATTTTATATAATCAAAGGAGTAATCACTGTTATGTGGGTGAAATATATGGAGTCAGCTAATAACAGAATATTTGCCATAGATGATTTTGCATTTTGTATACCTGCTTTATTATTTGAGCATATTTCCCTTTAATGACAACCCTAATGGAATCAATTCTTAAGGATTCACCTGGGATTTCTAATCTTCCTGTTTAAGTCTATTAACTTCCTACTACCTTCTTCTCTTCTCCTCAATCAAAAAACCCTAATGCTGTGCATGGTGCTTATAGAAATTATATTAAAAAGTTCCCATTCAATGCCTCATCAAAGAATCTTGCTGATTTTTACCTGCTTCTATTTCATAAAGAGTAAAACATGGGTGAGAAAAGGATGCTGATTCCAAATTTAGGATTGCAATTAACATTATTTTATTGGACAATAATTTCATTGTTTCTAAGAATGTAAAAAAAGTGATTTCAACAGGGAAAATTTCTCTGCAATTTTCAAGTTGCCTTTAATAGATATTCAAATTCTAGAATTTTTAACAATGAGATATTTGGGGATTTTCTTTGTCAATATTATTCATTTGACATCATCTTAAAAGGAAAGAAAAATACTAACAAGAAATCTGGATGTTCATTTCAACAATACCAGTGGAAAACTATTTTAAGCCAAAATTGTATTCAGAATTGCTAAGTTCACAAGAATGTTCCTGAAATTTGCAACCACAGAGAGGGTCTGGCAGTAGATACTTTCCCTAAGAAAAGTTATTAAGAAGGCTTTTTTCATATGGAGTTTCAAAGTTGATTACTATTTACATTTTCACCCCAGTGAACACAGGCTGGAATCAGCATTATCTAGTAGACTCTTTTTACCGGCAAATAACTTTTTATTTATTTTTTTAGTTTTATGTGGTTTTTAATGTGTTAGAAAATGATTGGGAGGTTCTAAGCTGGTCAAAGATCTATTGGCATTAGCTGCTTAAATAAATTAAATGAGTTAGATATTTACTTTTGTTTAGTAGCTAAAGAGAATTATAGGATTTTTTAGCATCTATGCTTCCATTTTTGTTACATTATTATAAGGCATAGACTATTTCAATTGGCAAAGAATAATGAATTATCCATACATAGGGCAATGGAGATGTGCAGAACTGAATAGGTTGCAACATATCATAAGCAATGAACTATGCATGAAAAATGTAATAAATTATATCATCAATTATATCAAAAAAGTAGTGCATGGAAATACTAATAGGCAATTTATGGGCTCCATTGTTATTCTCCTGATTTCCAGAGAATATAAAGAAGGTGATCAGCATATGGGAAAGGAGAGAGAAGCCCTCATTGAACAAAACTGGAAGACTTGGACAGGTTGCTATGTGCATCATTGATGGGAATACCCATATTGATGAGGTTATACTTTCATTGAAATTTTGTGACTTACTCTTTAACATTTTATTAATACACTTTTAGTCATTAGTGACATTTTACAGATGAATAAATTTAAAGGATAAATAATGTGTTCATACTTAAATATTGAATTAATTTCTAACTGAGACTAACACCTAAGTTTTCTAAACTTTTGTCTTACTTCACTATACTTAGATAGCTTCCTTGATAGGCATTATTTGAAAGCATGAATGAAAACCATTTAGGATAGAACTTTGAGAAGAGACACAACAGCACCAGAGGGAAGAAAAGCAAATATGCATGAAAAAAATCTTATTGAAAAGATCTTTAAATGGTTTTTTTTTGGAGGGGGGAGCGGGGGGGGGGAGGAGGAACTAAATAAATACCAATTCTTTACTGAAAATGTCCTTGAGGATAGCACCTTGACAGAAGACAGGTGAGTCCTAAGGAAATCTGAAGAAGTTAGTTGAAAGAATTGTAGTCTTCACCTGCAAATGAGAACCTGGCTGACACAGGATTGTTGGTAAGTTTATTCTAAATCATAAGTTCTTTGAGGGGAAAGCACTAAAATTTCACATCCAGCACAGTGCCTAGAACAACACAGGTGATTAATAAATCCTTTATTGACTGATTAAAAGCTGAACACCATCTGCAACAGTATCTCCAACACTCACTGGGAAATAGTGAGTATGACTCTCCTCAGTTCTCCCAAGAAGGGAATGTTGTAGAAGAAACAACCAGGAGGGAATAGGAAAACCATGAGACCTAGGGAAGAGCAGGAGAAATAGACCCCAATTAAAGGGTAGCATGATAACCCAACATAAGACATCATTAACTTTGTATCTTTAAAGGCATGAATTGTCCTACTAAAAGTTATTTCTGTCTGTGTGATTCCCCATGTTATCTGGTAAATTTGTGGCTTGATATTTGGAGAATCTCATCATTAAAGGCAGCTAGAGAGATCCCTGGATCTGTAGGACCTTGATTCAGAAAACCCGAGTTCAAAGCTGGCCTTAGATATTTGTTAGTTGTGTAATTTTAGGAAAGTTACTTAATTTCAGTTTCCTCAACTGGTAAATGGTGATAATAATTTTGCATGTTTGTTGTGAGGAACAAAATAAAATAAAATAATATTTCTTTAAAAAAATTGCATAGCACCATACTTGGCAAATAGTAGAGACCATATAAAAGTTTATTCTTTTCCCTTCTCTTCTCCTTCTCTTCTACTAGCCCTTTATTTGCAGGCCAGAGTCATGAGCTCCAAAACCAGACCAATCATCTCATTTGCCCCTCAGCTGCAGTCCTTTTGGACTCCTTCAGACTTCTCCATTATGGCCCATGCTTGGTACTTTTTCCCTCTCCCTCACTTCTTTTCCCTCCAAACCTGCTTTTTAGCTTCCTTTTGCGCCCCCCCCCCCACTAGATTGTAAATTCCTTGATGAAAGGACTACATGTATGTGTGTGTATGCATATATACATATACTCACATATTATATATATATATATATATATATTTGTATTTTCATCACTCACTTTACAAAATATTTAGTGAATAATAATTGTGTTTATTGACTGACACTGAAAGTGAGCTCAAAGTTCATCAGGAGATGATTTTGTAATTTTTCTATTTTCTATTATTTACTAATTTACTAACTTTGTTTTGAGTGACATGTCCTTTTATCCTTTTATTGACAAATAAAAATAAATATGTAAGTTGGGGCTCACACAATATGATATAAAACCTTGGGTAAGGAACATTTAGAATTAAACACAACTATACCACTTAGTCATCCTCTGTCATTTTTATCATGCAAATCAGGATATACAAATCTCTACTAAGAACACTTTAGCATTCCAGTATTATTTATACAGTTTACTAGTTCACTTTCTACAGATTTCCCTCCAGACCTCTTTATATTGGTGGTTTATTCAAGTTTCCAGTTCCTTTGAATATGAAGGAAGTCCCTTGGTGGTAACTGTGACTTTTTAAAAATAGTAGCAAACATCTAGATGAAAAAGAAAAAATAAAAATAAAGTTCAGTCAATCATGTTTTGTATATATAATGACAAAAATATAAACATTTAGAAATAAGGCATATATTGCCAAGACTGAAAATCTTTTTGGGGGAACCAACAGTAAAGAGAAAAAAATGTTTTTATATATTTAGCTTTGCAACAAATATTATTAACAGTAAAATCTCTGTATAAAAAATATGCTGCCAAAGTATAGCTACTACATTCCACTTATCAGATCAAGAATTAATACTATTGCTCCTATTTATCTGTCCTCTTAGTCCTATGTGTAAACTTACAAATAGGAGCAATTCTTGGTTAAATTTGAGAATAGGCAATGTAAGTCACTGGTATGTACAGCCTCCCCATTCTGGAATTCATTTGCCTAATTTGCATGGTGATTGGGCTAGATAATGTCTAAGGTTTCTGCCAGCTCTGTAACAAATCTTTTCTTCTATTTCATTTTCTGTTTTATTCAATTTTCACATGCCTTGTTCTCCTCTTTTGTTCAGTGCCATATTATTCTAATCTCTTCTCTTATGCCACAAAATCTCTTGATGATTTCCCCATTCATATTGCAATGGTCATAACAACTTAAGAGTGTTGCTTCTTTCCAGTGGCATTTATATTTTAACATATCAACTGAGCAAGCAATAAATAATAATAAAGGTAATTTATATGAAACAACATCAACAACCCAAGAGTTGAAGTTAACTGAGAATAATGTGGGACAAATATGTCAAGGTATATTATTAGAAGTATTATGTCCTGAACAAGAGAAGGATTAGTCTCATTATACTCTGAATATATTGCCACTATAATATTATGTTCAATTTTTGGTATCTCCTCAAGAGAGAAAATCACAATGTGAATGATTTTTCAAATAAACATACCCAATACAATTAATAGAACTGAAATATCTTTTGCAAAAGAAACAAGATAACTAGGAGTTGTGTTGTGATTAAGGAATTATATTCAGGTGACTAATTCCAGAATTAAATGGGTAGCATAGTGGGGGTATGATTAAATCACATTCATTGCAATACAGAACTATGTAGAAACTTTGGTTATTTTAGTATATTACAGAGTACTTTGACACAAAAAGGAAATAGATGTGGAATTTGGGAAACAGATAATCTTTTCTCAATTCTCATTTACTTTAACCTTTCTGCCGCCTTTGACAATGTTGATTGTCCTTTCCTTATTATTCTCCTTTTTCTAGGTCTTTGAGACATCATTCTCTCCTGCTTCTCAGTCTACCTATCTAAATACTCATTTTTGCCTCCTTTTCTGGTTCCTTCCTTAGATCATGCCTCCTAATAGTAGGTAACCTTAAGGATTCTGTCCTGAAAACTTTTCTGTTCTCCCACTCCACTATTCACGTAATTATCTAATTAGCATCCATAGATTTACTTAGCATCTTTACACAGATGATTCTCAAAACTACCTATATAGCCCCAACTTCTCTGTTGGCCCTCAAGCTCACATCTCCAGTTACCTTTCAAATATATTGAGCTGCATGTTCAGTGGACATCTTAAATTCAACAATATAAAACAGATCTCATTTCTTTATTATGGAAGGAAAGAAGGAAGAAAGAAGAAAGGAAGGAAAGAAAAAACAGAAGAACAAAGAAAGAAATAAAGAAGGAAGAAATGAAAGAAAGAAGGAAAGAAGAAAAGGAAGGAAGCAAAAAAAAAAAAAGGAAGGAAGGGAGGAAAGAGAAAGAGCTGGGACCAATGGGAAAAATTTATAGGAAAAGAAGAACTTGCATCAAAGGGGTAGGGGAGGTGGAAAAAGAATAAGTTTGGCTCAAAATAAGTAGTGTTATTCTACCAGGGAGAATCATTTCAAAATGAAACAGTTGTGTTATAACATCATGAATTTCTTCCTATTAAATATATTCAAACAGAAACTGTATTCCTTATATGAATGAGGTAGTAGAAAGAATACGAACATTGGTTAGATTATTGAAATAGATAACTCAATTCCCTCTATTAGAATGCTAAATTCAGTCTTAAGCTAAAGGGACAGGCCTGATATTTGAATTTCAGGCAACAGTTTTTAGGAATAGTAGATAATTTGGTTGTTGTAGTTTTTCAAAAACTATAGCAAATCATTGAAGGAGTATTGGATTTACAGATTAGAATACCTGGGTTCAATTGGATTTACAGATTAGAATGCCTGGGTTCAACTCCTAAATTTTTCTCTTACACTTTAGTCACTTCACATTTCTGTGTCTCAGGTAATTTAGCTATGAAATAGGAATAATAATAAGTATACTATCTAACACTAAAGTATTATTGTCAGATTTAAATGGGAATATATGTGAAGATACTTTATAAGTTTTAAAATAATTATATATATATATATATATATGGTATTTCTGCCATAGAACAAAGAATGTGAATATAGCTTATCTTTTTTTTTTTAACAGATGTACACACCATATCACTTCATGCCTCTGTAATATATCCAAGTTAACTTATCTGCTTTCATGGAAAGTATTTTTCTATTTATTATTTTATATGTTTGTGGGTATACAGTTGACAACAAGGGCATTAGCTTACCTGGAAAATATCTTTCTGCAACATACTAGAATGTGAAATATAGTTGATAACAGAGGACTTCAGTCCCAGAGTTTAAGACTGCCTTTTCTGATGGGAATATATCTGGAGTAGAGAGTGAGAGATGAAGATAAGTGATAATGACATAAAAGAAAACAATATTCACTTGAAAGCTTTTTATCCTTTTTCTACTTTGCTTTGTTTTTTTTTGAATGCAGGCCATTGCTCCAAAATTGATCTTGATAGACAGATTTAGGTGCTTTCTCAAAATTCCATTCTGAATTCAAAAATATGAATTTACTTATTTGTGGGAAATTTACTAACTGGGACTGCTTCCAAAAATCATTTTATTGTAGCTACATGGAATTTTCTCCCCGGTTTCATTTGTTCCTTCTCCACACCTCTTCCCTAGTGCATAGAGGCACATCTGTCTGTTTTCTGCCTTATCAAGCAGACATCTACATCTGCAAGGAAAACTCGACTTCCTCAGCTTCAAACCTGTATCTGATTGTGGTAATAAAGCTCGACTTCCTCAGTTCAAACATACATCAGACAAGACCAATTACTTCAAATGACTCATAGTAACAGGCAAAGGAAGAGTCTTCTTTTCAAAGTCTTTGAACTTCCACCGCTTCAAAGGTGTCCTAAAGTGCAGTTATGAGACGATTGTCTAAAATTGCCAAATTACCAGGTTCCAAGCTTTGACATTTGTTATTTTGGGTAACTAGACAAAGGAAAATAGCAAGATTACCTACCTACCAAGAAGAAAAAGTCTCCCCTCCCCCAATTGATGTCTTAGGTAAGCATACTTAATAAGATATATTCTTGAACAAAAAACAGGAAATGAATTTTACTTTAATGAATTTTAATTGAAGAATGAAGTTAGACACTAGGAATTTTAAGCTTTTGTGCTATTAAAAAAAAATTCTACCAAAGACTTAAAAATAAAAGTCAGAGTTGAGAGTGAAAAGAAATGTGGGGAGGATTCCTTAAGGAAAGGGAGTGTATCTTGGGAGATACTCAGATTTAGATCTGATCATTAATCATTAAATTCCTTGCTCCTGATCAACTTTTCAGAAACCTGTCTGAATTTTCATGACTTCTCCTCCCACTTTCCTATATTTTCCTGGGTCTTCTAGGTAGTATGACAACTTTCTTGAATACTTTCCTTTCTAACTCAAAATCTTAAATTCCATTCTTCCTACACTTAACAGTCTTAATTGACATATTAGACAGGAGAGGATCATTTGTTTCCCTCAGCTAACTAAACACCACCGTATCTCCTTTGGATGAAGTTCATAGAATAATTGGGATATATGAGATTTAGTGACTATAATTATGCTTAGCAAAGAAGGTTGTCTATGTGACAATGTGATAATTAGATTTATTAATGCTATAATCTGTACAATAAGTCATTCAGTCATGTTAAAATGGGGTTCAACAGCATTTATTAGTCAATAAGCTTTCATGTTACCTGCTGGGTGCTCTCTCTCTCTCTCTCTCTTTCTTTCTCTCTTTCTCTCTCTCTCTCTCCCCTAGACCTCTAGTAATTAGACTTTTTTGAGTCTTTATTTATTTCTACATTCTTAATGTTAATATTCTTAATATTAATTTTGTAAATTTCAAATATTTTAAATTTAGAAAGTATTTTTGAGATCGCTTGGTCCAACCCATAAAGAACTATGTAAATGCAGATTATCAGAGTTTCAGACTTTTTCCCTGGGGTTCTTTGGCCAGTTACAACCCAAATGTAAGTCAACATTCTGAAAACCATCTTCCTGAATTTTGCTCTTTTGATAGGTCTTGATTATGTCTTGTTCTGATCTAAGAAAAGCATTTTTGGGTAGTTAACTGACAAAATATTATTGACAAACATTCACTTGGCATTCTTATATTGTAGGCAAGTGATGTATGAGCCAATGTTTCATACAAGAGTTTAAATATAGTGCTGATCCTGGAAATAAACCTGCCTTGTCAAGTTTTGTCTTATGTGCTTCACATTGCACAGCTCTTATATAGGAAATGGAGTGTATTTAATATTGATGACTTTGTATGTGTCATTTAATCATCCCTATTGATTGAATTTCATCAGAGTGTGGGCCTTGGACAGAAGCTTTGATTATACTGTAAGGATTCTTTGCAGTTTTCTGTTACCCAACACCATATCAATGCACCTTCTGGTGTGATATCACTTTCACGATCAATACTTGAAAACACACACACACACACACACACACACACACACAGTCAGAAAGGAAAAAAAAAAGGAAGAATCTGCTTCTCAGTACCCTTTTGCATGTAGATTAAACCTCTTCAAATGAAAAAAGGTTTATTGCATGTTTAAATGTAAGGAGAAGATGGAGGAAAGGCCTCAAAGGGGTCTCCATAGATTGCTTATGTAATGTGTACATCATTTTTTATTTAAAAGTATCAAATTCTCCTTTTAAATATTAGTTGATATTAATGAATCACTTTTAACAGTTAAATTTTATTTCAATTTTCTGTTGTTCTAGATAAAATAAAATTTCATAAATATATTATTTGGGCAAATTGATATCTTAGGAAAATACTATTGTTGTCCAAATTCATTTTGCATGGGATTTGCTATTGTGAAACCAATTTGCTATTGGACTTCCCTAACTAATATCACATTTAGATTAAATTTATTTCAATTTACCTATGTTATCTTACCACTAATGGACAAAACTTGGATTTCAAAGTACTATCCATGTAGTATTAAACAGCAGCTTCTCTTTCTTTTTAAATCAATTTTTAAAGAGTTTGTGGAAAGTATGTTTAATGTTGATTGTAGAAAAGAGCTAAAGAAAGTTTGATTATCATTCCCTATATCACGGAATATTCTTACAACTCAATTATCAATATCTTATTGGTTTTCTACAAACTTCTAGAAACTGATTGTTAAAATTTCAATTTGAGCATTTAACCCTTAGAAATGAGCAAATGTTAAAAATCAGAGCTTTATTTATTTTGTTAAATTTCTAGGTTTAAGAAAGTGATAGAGTAAATGTCAATAATGCAGATTAAACTTAAAAGAGTGTTGTGAATAAATTTTTTTGCAGAATAGAAGGTTATTAAGCATTTACTAGCATACTACTCCTAGAAGGGATTTTGTTATTGTTGTTAAATCAAAGATATTAGAATGTTTTGCCATTTACTTCTCTGGTTCTACAGATGAGGAAATTGAGTCAACCAGGATTAAATTACTTGCTCAGGGTTGAACAGCTAGTAAGTATATGAAGTCTGATTTAAATTCATGAAGATGAGTTTTCCAGTTTCCAAGCCCAATGCTACATCTACTGTGCCACCTAGAATTTATCAAATGCACTCCTTTCATTTTTTAAAATGAGGAAACACAGGTAAAAAGAGGTTGGAGGATTACATAGAGATGGAAAGAAATTTAGAAAGCATTTATCTAATCCTTCTCATTATGATCAAGAGAAATTAAGAAACTTTCTCAGTCATACAGACAATAGTATCATCAAGATTTATCCTTTAACCCTCAAATCAGGACTCATTGCATTGTCCTAAACCAAGTTGCTCAAAGCTACATGGTGAATGACAAGAGCTGAGACTAGGATGAAATCCTTTACTTTTTCTACTCTATAGAAAGTCAAAGAGTATCGTTGGATACCCAGATCATGAGCAATGGAAATAAATCTCCCTACCACATAAAACTTAAAAGTCCCACTGGAACCAGTTACTCACATTCCAATGCTCCTTAGTGCATTTTCTCAGTGAATGTTTATGGAGGTTTGTGGGAAACACAGCAACCCTTGCCTCTACACAACTATTTGGTATTCTTGTTCCATTTATTTTTTCTCAAATTCTCTTCCTACAATTCCATGAAACTAACTTTTGTTCTATCCCCCTTCTTGATATCTATTTTAGGGGGGGATATTTGTAAAAAAAAAAAACTAGGTTTATAATTAGTAGTTCAATAGGTTATATAATAATCCAATACAATGAATCCAGAAACAAGTGAATACTTGGATTCAATCCAATTCATTAAATATTAGCACTTGTCTACTATATTCTGAAGGTACAAAAAGAGGCAAAGGACAACCACTGCCTTCAGGAAACTTACAATCTAGTTGTTAATGATTCAGCCACAAAGGTTGGAAAGTCTCTAATGGGTTCCTTGCTTAGCCCTATGCTATTTAACATTTTTATGAATGACTTGGATAAAGCTATAATTTGAGATAGATGGATATGTAAAATAAAATAATAAAATGAGGATCCAAAAGGATCTTGACATGCTAGAATATTGAATTGAATCAATATCTTTAAACTCAGTTGGGATGAATTTAAATTGTTGCACTTCAATACACAAAATTATCTTTACAAGAATATGATAGGAGAGTCATAGTTATATAATATTTGTTTAGTGTATTGAAAGCCCACTAGCAGTCACCAGTGTTGTATGGCAATCCAAAGGCTAGTTCAATATTGGAATGCATTTAAGAGAGAAATAGCTTCTAGGACTAGGAAAGTAGAATTTGTATTTTAGTATTTACATTATAGTTTAAGAATGATACTGACTGATAAATTGTAAAACATATACAGATATGTTACCCACATGGTAAAGGATGTTGAGTCTGTTGTTGTTTGTCCTTCATTCTTGAAGTGGACCATGACATCAGGGAAGGGATGCCATGATGTGCAAATGAATTGGATTTAAGTGAGGGAGTCTGTGCAAGGTCACCTGCCTCCCTTTCCCCTGCAGAAGCACCGAGGTCTGGATATAGATCTAGATCAGGATGGATGGTCCTGGATGCAGTGGGAGACCTCAGCCTTTATAAGTTAAGGTCTTCAACAGGTTTCAGTTTGATTGAGGCTGGTCCCATTCAGTGATTAAGGTTAGGTAGCAATGAAAGCAACAATATTCTCTTTAACTTAGTCTAAAAAGTCTGGGTCCAATGGCGAGATAGAGATCAAGATGAATGTGATGTAAAGATAAAATAAAAGAATTGTATGAATTTGACCTGGGAAAAAAAGAACACTCAGAGTGATTTATAATTAAATGTTTCATGGATTATCTTATGGGGGAGAGATGACACTTATTCTTTCTGGCCTCAAAAGGTAACACTTAGAGCAATGGGTATCACTAAAACAAAGACAAATTTAGGCTTGATTTCAGGAAAAACATAAACAAATAAAAGCAACCCAACTTCCTAAACAAAGCTTTCCAAGAGTAGAAAGATATGACTTTATAGGTGGTGAATTTCCCCTCCTTGGAGGTCATTAAGCAGAAGCTCAACAGTCACTGGCCAGGTTGTTGTATGTGTAAAACAAAATAATTAGAGTTCCCTTTCAACTCTCAAATTCAATGACTCTCTGACTTGCAGTCAGAAGAGTTCAAATATGATCATAATTCATCCCCTTAATTAGTTATGTGACTTGGGCCAGTCTTTGTATCATTCTTGAATTTGATTTCCTAATCTACAATATAGGAACAATAATATTGTCCTACCTGTTTTATAGAGTTTTAATGAGGCACAAATGAAATAATTTATCAAGATATAAAGTATCCTGTAACTATAAATTATGTATGAATTTTTTTATTACAGAGAGAGGATAGTCCATTTCTATTATTAATGGGAATCTACCTATCTTAGGTGCTATTTATACTCTTCTTTAGAAAGTGGATTTAAAGTTCTGACAAAGTTAAATGAATTAATTTCAACAAGATTCATTAAGTACCTACAGTATTATAAAACATTTTACCAAGTTACTGAGGTTAGAGACAAAACCAAAATACTTCTTAACTTTTCATGGAGCTATTAACAATGCTAAATATAAACTTTTGCTAGATTTGTTTCTTGGCAATGGCATATCCATTTATATCACAATTTAGGTAACTTCCAATAACTTTGTTTCCACAGAGTTTATGCCCTCATTATGCTTGTGATACTGTTTTTAATGTCAATATTCCTTTCCCATCTTTCTTTTTTCAATTGATCCTTTGTCATTCAATAATGTTTCTTTCCACACCAAAAAGGGTTCACAATTCTTCTTATCCCATTCAATAAGTTTTAAAGTACAAAATAATTGGTGCTATGTGGCCAGCCTTGAGGCTAAGCTAGGCTAAACCTTAGATCATAAATATAGTCCATTCCCAGAACCACAGAGGAAGACTTTCAGATGAACCAGGTGTTTGAGAGCCTGAATAACCTAGCTTTATATTGCAAGACAACATGAGGCATAATTGTAAGATAATATCTTTCAAATTCACCTAAATACAAAGTAATGTCACAATCCCCCTTAAAAGTAGATATATAAATATAAATGTATATGTGTGTATATAATATGTATATGTGTGTATGCATATGTGTATGTAGTCATATATATTATTAAGAAATTCCTAATCATTAGAGCAATACATTGAACTATTTTAATAAATAGGGCCCCTTTGCCTTAGATATGTCTCTGATAGCCTTTTTCCTCATTCAAACTGTCTACATGAAGGCAACATAACTGGTGAAGAGTGAAAAAGTAGCAAACCAATTTTTAATGTTATTAGTACACAGAATATTAAATAATTACAATTTAATTTAATTTTGTCTTTTTCTTTCTTCTCTTCAACCCCATCCCTCAGCATACCACTTATTGAATTGACTGTATTTATTTGGAAAGGGTTACTGAACCAAATTAGAACCACAAGTTCTGAATCAATAATTTTCCTGCCCAATTTGGACATCTATCAATTAGACAATAAACATTTATGCAATGTTTTATCTTATATTAGATACTGTCCTAAGAACTGGGTATATAAAATGAAACAGAAAATAATATGTATAAATATAGACAGATGTAAGTCAAATAATAGTAAGAAACATTTATATAGCATCCACTATTTGCCAACCATACTGTCTACTAATCTTTATCATCATTTGATCATTACAACACTCCTGGGAGAAAGGTGCTATTATTATTCCCCTTTTACAGATGAGGAAATTTAGTCAAACTGAGAGTAAGTGACCTGTCTGCAGCTAGTAACTGAAGCCATACTTAAAATTTTCCTGGTCTCCTTAACTCAGGGCACAGTGCTCTATCCATTGCCCTGCCACCTGCAGTATCTGTATGGCCAGGACAGGCTTTCTGGAAGAGATGGCTTGAATTGATTACTGAAAGAACAAAAGTTTCCATGGGTTGGATGTTAACATCATATGTGGAGAAGAACCACTACAAAAGTTAACGGTTTGGAGATGGAGGAAATCAGTCAATAAATTTGGATCAAGAATGGAGCATTAACAAGATGACAGGTTAAAGATTGTAATTCAAGTCAGAATATCCTCATATAGACAGTTAGATTGATAAGAACTTGTTTCTGATTCAGAGATTTTTCTGTAGAGATATAATTTGTAGTGACTAAATCTATTAACACTGTATAGACCTCCTTTTTGGTATTCAATTATTTTGGTTTTTTTGGTTTATTTCCAGTTTAGCTTGTATTTGATATCTACAAATTTCATTAAATTTGTCATACTTGGCATAATCATTTTAATTCTACAAATGATTAAGTACCTGCTGTATAACCCCTGCCATCATTCCTTATAGTAGAGAAGCAGAAAAAAACACATACACATCTGAAGACCAGACTTCATTTTCCATTTGCTCCTCTACCAGAATCCAAGTCTTATTCAAACATCCCACCATCTGCCCTCCTGACATAACTACCCTACTGACTCCTTTCCTCAAAACATGTTTCTCATAGGATGGTAAATTTCATGCTACTGTGAAGATTAGAGATATTTTAATCAAATCTCCAATTTTACAGATGAGGAAATTGAGTCTCAGATAGCGTAAGTAAATTGCTTAAATTCACACAAAAAATAAGTAATGAAGGTCCGATTTAAACCCTGGTTTTCTGATTTAAAAGCCAATCATCTTTCCACTGTTCCACAGTACTTGTTTTGAGACACCATTGATACTGAAAAGGTCATAATCAATAATTGCTCCACTCAAAATTCCTTTGACACCCCAGAGCAAAACTCCCAATCTTGGCAACCATTTCCAAATTTTTTTTGTTTCTTACTACTATAAGTGGGAGGACATATTAATAAACTTAAGGAAAGTACCCATTTAATTTTAAAATTTTTATTTCTAACTTTAGTATAGTGTTGGATATCTCACAGGAGCTTAATAAATGTCTATTAATTTATGCAAAACAGGCAACTAATTTACATGTAGCAAACAATAATATGTCTGAAGAAGGACACAGAAACCTAAAGGGGCAGGTCAATGTTGAGGTACAGAAAAGAGAACAGTTTATAGCTTAGAGTGTTTGGTAGGTATTCAGATTTTTAAATTCAGGAAAGTTAGGGCGCAGTCAGATTACGAAGGGCTTTTAATGCCAAAGAACTGTGAACTTTTCAAAGAATTCAAAGCCATCATTGATTTCACATATAATTAGTGATATGATGGCTATATTGCCAGAAGAGGAACAGAGTTGGAATCAGGAGGCTGGAGTAGCCCAGGTAGATCAGGTGGGGTTATGTGTGAAAGGTCTTAGCTTATTATGGAAAGGACTTATATATCCTTGATGTCATATGAATTCCCTAACCTGAATTCTACCCTTCTAAAACAAATGCAAACCTAGTCATTGGGACTGCTCAAGTTTGGGACATCCAAGGACTGGGTAGTAAGCATGAAGCAGGGAAAAAATTGTACATGTTATGTTGTTGGGAGAAATGCCGAACTGGCAAGAGCAGGAAAGACAGGATTTGTCCGAGCCTTTGAACATTAGTTCATATCCTCCTATGCGGATTATGCTGTAGACCATTAAGCTATTTTATGGGCGAGAGAGAAGTTCAAGTACGGCATGAGTTGCCAAAAGGATTATGAAGTTCATTTTGATTGATCAATAATTAACTGTACCTTGTGAAATTACAGGCTTCACTAACTGTGGAACGTATTGTAGTGAATAGCCCAAGCTGCCAGTAAGTACAGAATGAAGATGGAGAAAAAGCTATAGAAACCTGAACATCTGTCCCCTTTATACTGAGAGAGTAGGGAACCAAGATCTTACTTTTTTTTCCTTCTCTATCTAAAGGACAAGCAACATAAAGCAGGGATTGGATTGATATGGAACACTACAGAAAATGTTTGCTTATAATTATTTCTAGCACTTTTTTGAAGCTGAAGGATAAAGCATTTCCAATTATTCATCAAGCTTTTGGAACTCCTAGCCCTTTATAATAGGGATTTAGCAGAATGACAAATAGCAGACAAGGATACAGATGAAAGGCAAGAATGCAAAGGGATTATTACCATAAAAAAGCAAATGATTATTTGATGAAATTACAACAATACAGAGAGTCAGACAGAGATAAAAATATAATGCTAATTGATAAATATATAGCCATTTGAGTTTTATTTTAAATTATTTCAAGACTTTGAATGAGGAATACCTATAATTTTTGATTCACATACAGTTAACTTTTGATATCTTTTTATAATCTAGCTAGCTAGCTATTATCTATTCTCTAAACTTTTGTGTCCATTTATTTTATCTGAAATACCTATGTGTATTATGAATTTGATAAGTGTCCTGTTCTGCAATTCAGGTGGAAATATAATTTAATAATAAATGACAATTTCAGTTTGAATGTCAATAAGAAATCTATTTGACATAGTGTATAGAGTATTAGACTTGTAGTAAGGAAGATATGAGTTCAAATTGAATATAATTGTGTGACATGGGGAGAGGCACTTAATGGCTGATATCTCCTCCTCTGGAAAATGGGGATAATAATAGCACCTTCCTCCCAGAGTTATTCTGAGGTTAAAATGTGATAATATTTGTAAAATGCTTTGGAAATCCTAAAGCATTATGTAAATGTTAACTCCCTAGACTTAGATTAGAACATAAAACCAAGGAGTTATATCTCAAATCCTGTACTAGTCTATTTTCTCTCCTTATACTTAAACATAACCATCACAGACTAAAGTATCACTATCTGTAGGTCACTGTAGATCAAACCACTGATTTGCCATAAAAATATCATTTGAAAATAGAACTTACAAGTTATGATGTCTTATAGAGAAAGAGATTGATAAACTGAGTCAAATTTGAACAATATCTTCATATATAACTACAAATAGCTACATATTTATAATTTTATATCAATATCCATACCAATACAAACATATCTATGTTATTTATATGATGGTACATATAATACTATATATATATACACAGATATATGTTCAAAAATATAAAATATATGTGTATTTGAATGAATATATATATATGTGTGTGTGTATGTAGGTATATAATGTGACAAAATGTATGTTATGAAATCTTCCAAAGCTTCATACCTGGATGACATGAGAATACATGCTTATGTTTTAGCCTGCTAAACTCTGTGCTTCTTTGTATCAGATGCTTTGCTTCTAAATATGAACCTATCTACAGTGAATTCCATGTAATTATCTCTGAATTAGGACACAAATTTAAGATTGTTTACTGAAATTCTCTATTACTACAAAGTATTAAAATTTTAGATCTGGAAGATTGGTGGGAAGGTGAGGTCACTAAATGAAAATTTTATTTTATTTTTTAATGAAAGTAGAGTTAATTCAGATTATAAGCTGCAAAATGCAAAAGAAAAATGCCTACATATAAATATATACATATACATATATATATATATATATATATATATCACTTCTCAGTAATATATCCTTAGAGAATTACTATGTAGATTCGTTTGATTTGTAGGAGAGACTTAAATTAATATTTATCTGTGAAAGACTCATTGTTAGTAAGTATTAGTGTCCAGGTCTACTCTAATGCCAAATTAAATGATCACCACTGTGACTATTAGGCAGAAGCTTAGTAAATAAAAGGATCGAAACTGGACTTTACTTCCCCCTGAATTGAGAGAGAGGAGCACCTACTTAGGAAATAAAAACTCTTAGAAGAATTGACAGACCCAGAAATCGATTCCCATAAAAAGCAAATCCTATTTCGGAAGTAGTAACAACAAATAATAATAATAATTATTATTATTATTATTTTCATTTTTGAACCTGATCTGTGATTTCATTGAGGAATATACTGGTGAAGAAACTTCCTTTAACAACACAAATGGACAATGGCTCTGCAATTTGACATCTTAGAGAACTACAATGGACACTAAAAAGCAAAGTCATACAGACACAGATAATACATGTCAGATATGAGACTTGGATTCAAAGTTTTCTGACCATAAGGCTACCTTTCTGTCCACGATGTCACAGTACCACTCTTATTGGAACTAGGATAGGTATTAATGAGAAAAAAATAACTAGCCATTCAAACTGGATTATATGTCACTGTGGAAACTGGAAAATAAGAAGAAAAGATTACAGTTTTATACTGATTTTCTTATAGGCTATGGAAAATATTTATTTTCATTGAGCTGAAATATATACCATAATAAAGTTTTCATTTTCTATGATTTAAAATAAAGTAAATGTTTTATGACTGGGATTTAAAGTTACATTTGTGGCTGCAATAATTCTTTTCAGAAATGAATATTTCCCTGTTTTGCTCTTCTACTAAACAAATCTGCAGCCTGTTACTTTAAAAATGAAATAAAGCTTGTGTTCATAGTGACAGTCAATAACACTACAGCATAATAATCAATTGCTATTTGTAGCAGCAGGACTAGCAGTGGGGGCAGATCAGTGCGAATTACTGTCACTGTGTGCTGTCATGTCTGCAGCCAGCCTACAGAACGGAAGACAAATGGTACCCCATTCAATGGAACTAGACAGTACTTAGTCATACCTGCACAACAGCAAAGCTGTGTGTGCTGGCATCCCGTACAACAGGAAAGTGGATATAAATCTGAAAAATTGATAGGTGAGAAAAATAAATTAATCCAGCTATGATTTTTGCTCCTAAGATTTAAAGTTAAATGGTCATGTTTTTTCCTATGAGCTAGAAGCAGGCAGATTACAGGTGTCTAGGGATCCACAAAAAGGTTAGATAGCTTTTTGCGTGCCAAAAAAGTCTATAGTTTACTTTAGATGAATGATGTGCAAGAATGACAATTATTTGATACCGAGTTTAAGATACCTGTTGCAGCTGGTAATTGAGACAGGGTGAAATGACTGTGAATTTGTTTTAAAGAACAAAAAGTATCGGGGCAGCTAAATGGTACAGTGGGTAGAGCACCAGTCCTGAAGTCAGGGAAACCTGAGTTCAAATTTCACTTCAGACACTTAACACATTTATTCTATGTGATCCTAGGAAAGTCACTTAACCCAAACTGCTTAGCAAAACAAAACCCACTACAAACAAACAAAAACAAACCCACCAACAATAACAACAAAAAAACCTCAACAGCAACAATAAAAGTCGAAGGAAGAATTTTTTCAGGTCTATAGGCCTAAAAGATATAATTTCTGTGCATGTTTTTCTTCCATTTGAATAAAATAGACATCTCATTAACTTAATTAGTCAAACAAATAATTTTTAAGAGGAAACTACCCAAGTTATTTATATTCCAAGATCCTAACATTGTTAATTAAAGTGTAGTGTTTTTGTTTTGTTGTTCTTGTTCCTTTTACAGTAGTTAATTTTTTGGTTTTGGTTGTTTTTAATTTGGGGAGAGAAATGTCAGAAAAAACACTTTTCTGTCATTTGAGTAGGTCACACTTCTGTGTGTTTCCAAAGTAACTTTATGAGGATGAAGGAGATGTAGCTCAAAGGAAAAGTTGATTGAAGCACTGAGAGCACCTACATTAGTATTTTATAGTAAATGTGTTCCTAGAGTTTCCTATCAATGCATCTTTCTAACCTAGCCTAGTCCAGGACTAGGCTCCTGAAAGTTACCACTAAGTAGAAAATTATATCAGAAACCCCCTCCTTTAGTGTCACTGATAGAACTGCATAGTTCTTAAAAAGGTACTTCTGCAAGTAAAAGTGAATCATTTTTTTACAATCAGTAGTAGACCTCTTCTGTGAAATTGTCTCCAAGGAAAATTTATGTGACCTATGTCACCATTATTGGAAATCAGTTGCAATGAAGTGTCACTATCCATTTCAATTAAATTTATTTCACTGACCTAGAGGATGAAAGTTTAAATTTTTACCTACCAATATACTAGTACAGCTACAATTCCAAAATCATATTACAAAAAGCAAACAAACAAACAAAGAAGCAATTTAGTGGCAATTAAAAGAAATTGAAATGACCTCTTAGAAACAAACTGAAAAGAATAGAAAAAAATAGCTCTATTCACTAGTATAATGGCTCTTTCAAATCTTTTTTAAAAGGTACCTTTCTTAGAAATGTTGCAATTTATTTGATTATTAAACAAGCTTGCTACAAAGTATAATTTTCCAAGAGGGGCCAAATGACTTGAAAAATAATGCACCTGAGATTAAAGCAAATGTTTTTGTCAAATATAACAATGTAGTATGTTCAATACAACTATTTGCTTATTGATATTCCATGTCATTAATGGCTTTAGAAGGATACTGCTGTCTTAGAACTCTATCACAGGTGGAAGCCAACTAGAAACCCAACATGCTTTTTTATTAGTTTCTACTTCCCAGATTATTTTCAAGATAGAAAGTCAATGGAAATTTAATTGTGACTAGGTTTGAGTTCTGGGGCAAGTTCAACATATAACATGTGAGTAAACTCTAAAGATTTGTTGAAAGTAGTCATATTTGACCATTCTTGCTTTCTGACAATACAATAACATATTTAGTATGAAATTTAGGTCTCTGTTGTATTTGCTGATTAAAGCTACTTGCCAAGTTTGGAAGCATTTGGGGAAAAGAATGCACATAGCAATAACCTTATAATCAAACTTATGTCACACTCAGCCAGTTGGTCTATGATCTCTGGTCAATCTAATTCAAAGTATAGCCTTTTTTTCTCCTTCTGCATCTAAATCCAAAACTTTAGGCCCATTAAAAAAAACCCTACAGTGTTACCTCCATAGATTAGAACCATATGGAAGAAAATGCTTTCATAATGTTGTTGATTTTTACTGGGTAGAGGACACTTTGTATTTTTATGATTACAATAGGTTTAATAAAAAAGAAATATCTTAATGATTTATAGATTGTTATTTGTGAGAACCCCTGGTTGTTTGCATTGACAACATTCGCCAGTGAATATTAACATTATAGTAGGTGATAAATTGATGGAATTTTATGAATTTTGTTTTTTATCTTATGGTAAATAACTATCAGGGTAGAACTATATGTGCCCCAGAAGATTTAGCTGGACAAACCAATTGTATGAGTATATTTCCTATAGTTTGAACAGATTGACATACTAAAAGTAAAGTTACCAGGTTTTGCCCTTTCTAAAACCATAAAGATTTTTAGTGCCAAATTAGACTCTAGAATCTTCAGGTCATCATTCTTCTTCTTTATGATCTCCTTTTCCCAAACATGAATTCTAGCCTTGACATTCCCACAGTATCCACCAATCCAGGTATTGCTTTAAATAAAGGAACAATCAGATAAACCTAAAAAAGACTTTTTCATTCATTTATTGAGATGAAAAGAGAAATAATGTCTTATTGAAAACTAATATGATCTTTAGATGTTCATTAGTTATAGAAATCTATTTGAGAAGGAGAAATCCATTCCAAGTGAGGAAGAAATAGAACTTACTATGTACATTATTAGTATTTTCTGACTGCTTTAGAATTGTGTGTGTGTGTGTGTGTGCATGTGTGTGTGTGTGTGTGATTTCAGACCTGTGATTGAAATGGTGTACAGAATTTCTTGTGTGAAAACTCTGTCTACAACCACAAATAAGCAATTCATCTATAATTTATAGTCCTAAGAATTTCCTTGGCACATTCAAAGGTAGTGCTTTTTCCAGAGTAATACAAAACAGGCCTTACTTGAACTCATGTCTTTCTGATTTCAAGACCACTCCTTAAGGAATTATTGTATACAATCTTTCAATTGGGTTATTTAAAATAAAAGATGAAATTCAGAATTGACAGGGATGGTCATTTTGAGTGGTTTGCAATATTAATGGAGTTCAAATCTCATTCAAAATTAGGGATATGGAATTGAGATTAGAAGTATTGGAATTAATCCACTTAACTACAAATAAAAAATATCCCATACCCCATATAATATTCCAGCACATAACAAGATAAACATTAATAACTAACACTTAGTATGGATTTTCTCCTGGCTAAGCCCTTCCCCCCCCTCCCAAATCACAAGGCAACTTGAATAATTTCCATTTTGACAAGATTTTTTAAGTAATAAATCAGATCAGTGATATAGATTGAGGATATCTGAATTTGGACAAGATATTTAATAAAATTGGTTATAATATTCTTGTGGGAAAGATGGAAAATGTCAGCTGAATGGCAGGTGGATTTATAACTGGTAGAGGATATGTAGCTAAGGGGTGGTGAATAATGAAGTGATCTCATAATGGAATGATTTCTAGTGGTTTGCTACCATGATCAGTTCTCAGACCAATTCTGATTAACTTTGCCCTTCTCAAATATGAATGTACAGAAGCTTTACAGAGTAAGTGAGGAATTTTTTAAAATATAAGAATAATCCAAGTAAAACAAGGAGATTATGGAAAGCATGTTAACCAACTAGAAGCTTAAGGAAAACAAAGATTCCTTGACTATTAGAATTGAGCAAGAAGAAGTAAGTGGAGTTATAAGAGATCAAGAAATAATAAAACAAAATATAAAGAATAAAAAAATAGGAGAGAATATGAGACATTTTATAAGAAAAGCAGCTGGTTTGGAGAACAGATCAAGAAGAAAAAACCTAGGAATGATCAGACTACCTGAAAGCTACAAAAAAAAAATAATCTTGATATAATAATATGAGAAATAAAAATTTTCTAAAGTGTTAAAACCAATGTTAGAAGGTAGAAATGAAAAAAAAAAATCAAGCAATCATCACCTGAAAGAGATACTATGAGGAAAACCCATGAAAACATACTAGCCAAATTCTAAAAGCCCCAGGTCAAGGAGAACATATTATGAGTTACCAGGAAAAAAAAAAAAAAAAAACAATTCAGCAGAGCAACAAGAATCACATAAGACCTAGCAATAGCTACATTAAAAAATGTCGGTCTTGGAATACTATAAATCAAACAGTAAAAAATCTAGGGTTGTAGTTGAAAATATCATACCCAGAAAAGATATCTGAATAGCAACAAAAAATAGTTTAGTCAATGACTAGAGTTTCAGTATTTTGTAGCAAAAAGACCTGAACTTAATAGAAAAATTGATATATGATTCAATAGAAATGTAAGCTAAATATCAGGCTAATTATCACAGATTCATTAAGGACAAACTTTATTTTTATATGTGCAAGTGCATACCATATATCTAAGATTTTAATAAGTAATTGGGTAGTTTGGAAGAAAGATTGGGATAGAGCTGTATATGATGTGATTCTGAAAAAGCAAAAATGTATACAAAAAAGGTAAAAAGGATAATTAACTTATATAAATGAAGTTCCAGAAAAAGAACTGACAAAGGAATTATGGGAGGGAACAGAAATGGAGAAAAGAGGTAACAATACATGCATACACATTTATATATGTAAGTTTTTTTTTTTAATTCAGAAAGAAATAAATGGATAGAGAAGGGGGAGAAGATAAGGGAAGGATTTTTAGAGAGAAGCTTATTTACATTAGATTTGGATTAAAGAGAGAACAACACATACATTTAGAAATCAATAAAAATCTAACTTTATAAAGAAATAAGAGGGTGAGGGAAGATGATAAGGGAGGTGTGGAAGGGCATATAGATTAATAGGAATGGGATAAGGTGTGTAGATTAACAGAACTAGGATAAGGATGAAACAATGTATATTTTGGAAGGCTATAAAAGTCTTCTAAATTCAAATGAAAACAAGAAAACAAGAAGTAAAGATGAAGGGAGATGAAAAAGGAAGAATCCTTGGAAGGGAGGTAGATTAAATAATAAGAGGGCAAGATAGTAAGTAGAAATAAAGCAGAACAGTCAGGATGGATAGGAAATACGAGATACACAAAAACATAAAATAAAGATCAGTAGTAGGATTCATTCTATAAGAAGAAGGCCTACATGGAAGGACTTAAGTGAGGCTGCTAAATTTTACCTGCTGCTAGATCATAAGACCTGATTTTTGAACTTTGTCTCATTAACTGTATTCTTTGAAATAGGTATAATAGTATTCACATTATTTTTCCTCCGTTTTAAAGAAAGTACTTTGGAAACCTTGAAGAGCTATGTAAATGTGGATTGAAGAAAGGAAAGAAGGAAGGAAACTGCATTTATTAAGCATTTTTAAGAGTTAAACAGTGGGTACAAATAGAAAAAATATATAATCACTGCTTCTCAAAGGGATCACATTCTAATAAGGAGAGACAAATATATAAAGAAAATGCCAATCATGTGAAAAATGTCCTTAGGGGTAGATGCAAAGTAGATGGTAATACATTTTCTTTACTGTTATTTTCATTGATGGAATTATAACCATTTCAGATATTGACTCATTTGACAATGCTAAGGATTTTGGTGACAGGAACTTTTTTCTTTGGTACATCTGTAGCTGTGAATGTTGAGGAAGCATCTTCAGAGACAGTAGACATGTTGCATCCCCTGCAGGGGGTCACTGAGGCAAGATTGGAAGGAAGACCACTTGTCAAGGGATGGCTGTGGTAGAAAGGGTTATTTGTGAGGCTTTGGGGCTTAAGATTCACTGTCCTTATGTCAGTCTTAGGGAAGAAGGAATTCAAGATGGAGGTTATTGTTTCACTGGCCTGACACATGATATATAATCACATTCTCTTTTAATATCCCTTAATTTTTGTCAAAATATTAAGAGAATCAGTTAATGTTGTGATTAGTCTAAGAACTCTACGATTCTTAGGCTTCTGTATTCTTTCCTCTATAAAAACTACTTTCTCTGGGTCTACCACTGAACTATCTCAAAATAAAATGAGCTTCCTTATGAGACAGATTTTCTTTTATGAGAAATTCAGGTACTGACTACTAAGTAACAATGTGGCTGTAATAGTTTGAGAAGGTTCCTGACTCCAGTGAGGTTTGGACTAAATGACCTTTAGAATGCTTTTTAACTTAGCGTCCCTGACTAAAATAGTGACTCTGAAGCAATACTAGATCATAATGTACTTAATAACTCATTAAAAAGAGATTAATTTTTTATTCAATATGTTTTTATCATTGAGTATTTAATGGCGTCCTAATTTTAAAATAAATCTAATTATCTACATTGTACATATTTGTGTATATAGAACACATTGTATATAGTATCTATAATATTTATTAACAGTGCTTAGTATAGTGCCTGGCACATAGTAGGTGCTTGATAAGTGTTTGTTGACTTGTTAATATGATAATCCTTTTCCCTAATGACTCTTTTTTAATGCAGTATTAAGTGCTTAATTACATTTGTCAATTTTTTTTTTAATTAAGGAGGATGTTAGAGTACATAAATTCTAATTTTCTCTATATGAGAGAACCCAAGTTATAGCTATCTTAAATTTCAGGTGAAGCAAGTATAGGTATGCAATGCATAGCAGAATATTTTGGCTTTTGCTTTCACATTTTAATACAACTGCAGTGTTATAACAACTCTGTTCAATTAACTCATTTTACAATCTGTAATTCCATCACAAACCTTCCAAGTATTATAAACACTATCTATTTTTGATACCCCTGCCATGAATTCTGCAGGCTAGAATGTGAAATAAATAGCACTGCATTTTGTTCCATCACTCATTGGTAATCCTGTACATTTATAAATAGCAAAGAAAAGAACCCAAGCAAAAGCCCCTTATTTGATGCTGCATGTATCATGATAAAGAGCAAATCAAGATTTTATTAAAATAGAAACGCACTGGATGTTTGCTTGCAATTCTGACAGTATGCTCACAACTGTTGACTCTAAAAAACAGTGTGAAGAATGTTAATGATCTGAATGGTAAAGAAACATATTAGCATGAACTAAAAGCAATGTAGAATCTCTGGAACTAATTTGCAAGCTCCCTTATCTTCCTGTTCCTTTCCATTCCTTTGCCTCCCATCATATGAATCATAACCTTTGGAACCCTTGCTAAATTGATAAGAATATGATAGCTTATGGCAACGTATAGATTTCTGAGGCCAAATAAGTGCCTTAAATGTGTTTTATTTAATTTACCTTGTTACATGAATAAAAAATTATATAATTCGAAAC
The DNA here is from genome assembly GCF_902635505.1 of Sarcophilus harrisii. NCBI lineage: Eukaryota > Metazoa > Chordata > Mammalia > Dasyuromorphia > Dasyuridae > Sarcophilus > Sarcophilus harrisii. The sequence goes on from NC_045428.1 coordinate 352,153,269, forward strand.
TAGCCCTTTATTAATAATGTCATGGCTTTATTGAATATAGCTATGATCATACTTCTTTAGAGATCTTAGAAAGAAAGAAAATAGTGTTTTAAAATAGGAATAGACTTCATCATCTCTAAGAGTAACACTCATTTCATCAAAATAAGTTTGAATTTGATTAAGAACATGGATCATTGACATATATGTGGCCCTTTAAGTTTTGTGTAACATTTTACATAATTTTTTGCCATCCTTATAATAGCTTTGTGAAATATACAATATTAGTAACATTATCTCCATTTTACAGATAATGAAACTGAGGTACTGAGAGTTAAAATGCTGTGACCACAGTAATAGTCCTATCACATAGTAATATAATATAGTAATAAAGTTTTAGAAATGGGTTTTCAACACTAGTCGCTTCAATGTGGATTCTACACCTTTTCCAGAGTACTTCAGTGTTTGACCTGCATGCCATCATCAATACATTCATGAAAGTCAATGAATTATTTTACATGTATAGATAGACATAGACACATACATACATATTTGTATCTAGTGATAGCCACTTTTAGAGAGGAGGTAATTTAAAAAGGGAAAATAAAGTTACACCGTAAATGTAAATATTTATTTTTAAATGTATATATTTAAATTTATTTAAAAGAAATAAGTTGTACATAATAGTTTTGCAGTTTCATGTGCAATCATCTTTTTAAAAAATTCTACTTTTTTTGTAGAAATTTGTAGAGATGTTTTATTTCATAAATTAAAAATAAATAAAAAGAAAGTCTTTTTTTAAAAAATAAATAATTAAATTTTAAAAATAAATAAAAAGAAAGTTCTGCCACTGACCATTTTGGTCTTATAGTACATCTGTATCATAGAGTACATGGAGGAAAGTAAGGCATAAGAAAACTTAAAAGGTGGAAGGGATTTTGAAAGCCAAACCAAAAAAAATTTTTATATTTGATTGCAGATGTGAAAGGAAGTCACTAGAGTTTAATTCACATAATTTTTATTATTGCTTTAGGAAGATTGATTTGACAAATAAGAGAGGGTAGATTGGAATAGTGACTTGAAGGAGACCAGCCAAATGGGCTTTTATAATAATGCAGGCGTAAGGTTCTACGACCCTATATTAGGGAGATGATAGTGTCAGGAGCAAAAAGGGGACATATAGAAGAGATGCTACAAAAGTAGAAACAAGCAAAAAAGCAAAGAAAATTTTATCATTTTCTGCCTTCTATAAATTTATATTATGTTGAAGAAATGTACAATATAGTAGCTAAGAGATGTGTGATTTTGTGTTGTTATTAAGAACTCTTTGGTGAGAAAACTCCCTCTACCATTGTGGGCAGGAACCTTCTGTACAGCTTATAGCTTAGAGAATTGTTTAGATTCCTGAAAAGCACACAGAAGACATATTGGATAGGGTCCTGGAGTCTGGAAAAGCTTAAATGCTCAGATTGTTAAGAGCTATATAATCTAAGGCAAATCAATTAATCACCCAGCCGTAGTATTCTCATCTGTAAAATTGGGACTATAAATAACACAACTCACAGGTTTGTTTTGAGGACACAAGTTAGAAAATACATGTTAAATTATTTACAAGAAATGTGTATAAAATATATATTTCAGGGGAGAGAGGGGATAAAACACTAACACCTGAGAAAACCAGTAAAATATTCTTTTACTAAGCTGTACCTGAATGAACCTTGAAGTAAGTCATCAGAAATTCTGGGAGATGAAGGTAGGAAGCGAGATTTTTAAACATAGAGTATTATTTCCTCAAAGCCACATTAGGAGGATATGGAATGCTATGAATTGAGGTCATTTAGTGGAAAATTTGTTTGAAATGTAGGGTATTTGAGCAACAATAATGGGTCCTATTTATTTATTTTTGGTATGTATCATAATTAAATAGGGGCATCACTGATGAATATATTTTGGTAATAGATTAACTGTCCATTTAAACAATGGACATATACACCAACTTTACTAAATTAAATGTTCACTGATACAACTGAAAGACAGAAATAAGTTTGGCTTCCTAAAATTTTGGTTAAACTTCTGTTCCAATAGCCTTGTATTCATGTATCAGATTTCTATAGACTATTGAACCACAGCCATTGGTATTGGGTTTAAATAAAAGTAGAAAATTAAGTTATAATGTAAGATTTGTTGAAGGTTTATTTGGCACTTCAGGTTTACCAAGTCCTTTAGGTACTTTAAGAACCCTTAACCAAACAATACAGATTTCCAGCAAATTGTGGAGGAAATTAAGAAATAAGTGAAAAGCACAGAAGGACAAATGGAGAGTATCCTCTCTCAAAGTGCTTAAGAGTTTAATGTTCATTTTCTGAAGAATGGGAGGCATAGGGTGGGGGTTTATTAATGAGACTGATTGTTTGAGAACCTGAAAACCTCCTTCAGTAATAGGGGCATCTTTCTGTATGGTATTTCTAAGTTTCTGATCATGTGAGTATGTGATGCATAGAAAGCTCACAGAGTACCTCTATCTCTCTTTGTATTATTTCTGCAATGCAGCATCCTGAGTAATGAATTTCTTTTGCAGGGAGCAGAGAGGAGTTAGTCCTGGGAAATGCAGATTCCTTAAGAAATCATTTCTGTTACACAGGATTTTGGATACTCCAATTTAAGTTTGGGTGGAACTTGAATTTTCACCTGGGGAAGCTTCCCCAAAGACCAGAGCAACAAAAATTTCTAAGTGATCCTTTAATTTCTTATGCTGAAATCCTAATTAATAGTCCCAAACAGATTTTCTTTCAATTCAGATGGTGGTATGTACTCCATTCTGCTAAACCATCTTTGTCTATGTAAATATAAAATTACATTCAAGTTCAAAATTCTAGACTGATTATTATTAAAATTATACTTTCACCAGCCCTGAAGTCAGGAGGACCTGAGTTCAAATTTGGCCTCAGACCACTTAATAGTTCCTAGCTGTGTGACCCTAGGCAAGTCACTTAACCCCAATTACCTCAGCAAAAAACAACAACAACAACCAAAAACTCTTTAATTTGCATTATTTGAAATATAGGGCTTGTAAAGTAGATAATGAGAAGAATACTTTTTTGTATTTCTCCATAATTTTAATAGCATTTTAATTAAAAGCAAATAAATCTAAGTTGTAGGTAGAATAAAGATAGAGAAGACTGTATTCTCCATCAAAATTGGTTATAAGAAACTTCCATCAAAGTATATATGGTTTTGCCCTTTGTGCCAAAGTTATATATGATCATATAGATAAATAAGTAATTAATCTTTTTTTCAAGATAGCATAAGACAAGGTTTAAAAAAACAGTGCATACATAGGATATTTTACTAATATATCTTAATAAAAGGAAACAAGTAACCTGTATTCTTGTATTTTCCTCTTTAGCATCCCTTTGGCTCTTGCATGGGCCAATTGCAAACTGATCACTTACAATTGTACTTGAGTGTTTAGTGACCAGAAAATATACAAATGCTGCTGCTGCCAGAAAAACTGAGAGTGCACAAGCAGATTGAGGGAAATTCTACAGGCAAAAATTAGCCATCATTAGCTACTCCTGCTAATATTGCAGAAAATGGAAATGCTTGCCTCACTGAGAATTGAAGAGCATTTCTGAACTTTATCCAGAACCACCCCAAAAGGGTTTTTAAATACAAATAGATGGGATCATATTTTGTGATACAGTACTTCACATAGAATTTCAAGATCATTTTCTAGTCAATTTCATTTTAGGATGATTCTGAACACAATTGCATTGCCATTTCCAGAACAAAACAAATGGTTTTCTAGAATTTTAAATTGAGCAGAGATGTCCAGATATGAATTCAAGAATATGAAATAGCCCTGAATTCCCTTCCCTCCTAAACAATTAACACCTTGACTATAGTGAAACCTTGTTGGAGTAGCCCAAGAATATCATATAAAATCAAGATCTTTCCTCTTATTATTGCAACTTGATCTATTGGTTTTATTTCATTGATTTACTTCATATCATGTTTATAAAATAGTAGATATAAATAAGAATTTCATAGGTATGAAACCCTATGAAAAATGAAACCCAGAAAGATGATATATCTTGTTAAAGCATGGGGTCTCAGAATTTGAACCTAAGTGCTCTGACTAAAGATTTCTGCTTTTTCACTTTCACTGTATTTTCATTTGAGATCTCATTTGAAATGATTTTTATTTAGAATCAAGCTGCAGAGAGCTAAATTCAAAGTAAATTAGTACAACCATCTTCATGAAGTGTCCATCTCTTGACAATAAAGACAGCAACCTTCGTGTCTCTGGTAGTAGATGTTTGGTGAATGTTACCTAAAGAATAGTTTTACCTTATTTTGGATATATTTCAATTAAAGCCATTCACTGACCTCTTCTTTCTCCTCATAACTAAAACCTATTATTGTTATTTTGAGTATTCATTTTCACAGATGATCTTACTGTCAATATCTCTGTCAAGTACATTTTCCCAACACCTGTTATAAATGCTACAGGCTTCCATGCACATGTGATACCATATTGGATTGATGCAGTTCATTTGACATAATGCAAATAGGTAGAAAACATGTTACCTAACATACTTAAAGCAACATTATATTTTGATCAAGGAAGCTCATGAAATGGATGACAACAACATAAATATTTCTCTGCAATAATATATCCATTTTCTTTGACATTTTAAATCACCTATATATCAGCCTTTCAGGTTACAAAGACTGGCAAAAATGGGAAAGTTCATTTCTTTATTGAACCAACATACTGTGATATAATCTGTAACTATAAAAACATAGCATAATTTGAAGTAGATACAGAGCACTAATAAATAGGGGGTTTAGGACAGGTTTTTGTGGAAATTGGCATCTGAATTGAATTATTCTAGAGTAATAATACATAATTCTAGCATTTGAGATATGAAGGGAGGAATATGAGAGGCCTCATGTTTAAAAGTGTAATCATTATTCTAACTAGTTGAGATAGCCTGAAATACTTATTAATGGAAGCAGTAGTCAAGAGAATTGGGAAAACTAGGGAGCTGAGAAGTCAGTGTGTTTGAAGAGTCAGGGTTTTGGGTCAAAGAAAAAAATGTCAGGTAACTTATTGGAGAGTGGAGACTGAATCGAATATCCCCTTTAAGACAATAGGTAGGATCTACACAAGATGGGATAAATTTCAAAAAAAGAGAAATAATTGTTAAGTGATGGAAGCAGAGGAAGGATCTGGAAATAGCAATGAGAGCAAAGAATATAACTACTTTTTCTAGGCCTTCATGTTAGATAATGTGAAAACCAGAACATCCATTGGAGAGGGAGAATGCCAAGAGATATGGCATCTTCAGAATAAAGCTGGAATTAAGTGAATATCACATGAAAAAAAAAGAGTGAAATGGAGTCACCTAGAAGGAAAGTGAATTCTTTACTTATAATAAAGAATTCCAGAGAGAGAAGTAAAGGAAACATAGAAGAGGATAAAGTCTGGAGAGAACTGTGGCTGAGTTTTTAAGATAGAAGGAGGGTAGATGTACTATTTCTCAATCCTTTTTGGAACAAACTGCTGTCTTAATTCATAACAGTAAGGCCAAGGTAAGCCACTTTGGCAGAAAAAAAGAAATGGACCTTAATGACCACTGGAACATAGAAGTGGAGAGGTAGCATGAGGATTGGCCAATGGAGTGTCCAGATGGGCGACTAATATTCTGTAGTTGGATCGAGAAAAATTATGCTTTGTTGTGTGTCAGTCCCAGTAGCAAATCCTAGCCACTTGGTTCTAGCTACATAGTAATTGGAGCTTTCTAAGAAGTATAAGTGAGGTAGAATACATTTAAATGTATGGAACACTTAAATTCACAATTCTTTCAATATTCTCATTTCTGAAATCAACAGAGATACAACTGGAAAACATGCTGTACTTATTAAAAATGATGCTGTAACATATGAGAAGTTGATAATTAATCTCTACCAATCCTGTTAAACATATGCATGTATACAAATATGGAGACATATGCTTTAGATGGTATATTATTTTAGAGTTGATGTCTTAACTCTTTTCTGAAGGGTTTTTGTACTTCAAATTTATTTAATTAATAATAAATTGAAACAAAATTAAATGGAGAAAAATGAGAGGTCTTCCTAAATAAAGAATCATCAATCAATAAATAGGCATTTATCAAGTTTCTTCTACTAGATATCTTTGTCTTATTGTGCTTATTGTCTACTTTTTTCATGGGGGAAGCAATATACATAAGGTAGGAGTGGCAAAGGATCTCAATTAGAATAAGGTTATGGGTTGGCTGAGTATATCAATCAAATCACACCCCCTTCATTTAAAGAACATGCCAAAAGACAAAGCCCTGAAACTTTAAACAGTTGATGATACTTCTCTGCTGAATCAATTAATTATAGGCTTTAGACTAAGTGCAAAAGTTCCTCAATAACCTGGAGTAATGTTATACAGGAAATGTGTTCAGATTGACGAAGGAAATTTGGTTACTTCCTGTGAGTCATCTTATAACGTATAAAGTCTGAAAGATTTAAATGATTGGCAACAAAGATGAGAAAGTGTTCCAACTTAAATATCAAGAAAGAATCAGTTTTGGGGAGAAGGGCAATAGAGCTTTAGTCTATTATATTGGTCTCCTCCCCAGTCTTTTTGCTGGAGGAGAACTTTGTGAGTTTTGAGAGGACTGAAAGATTTTAGATTTTTTCATTAGCATCTTTAAACCTCTAGGACACCAGGGATGAGCAGCATGATCTGCATTGGGATTTGAATACAAAATAGATAAGATGATAGAAGATATATTTAAGGAATTTCCTTTACTTATGCTACACCAAGCATGGGTTTAGCCAATCACAATAATTATTTGGTAAGGCATAATAACACAGTAGCCAAAAAAAGTTGTACTGATTGTATTGCCATTCGCAAATCATAATTTGGTATAGTCCCTCTTATAGGGGGATATATAGGATAATTTTAGTTTCCTCCCAAACATAATTCCTTTGACTTTGCTTAGCTTAGTGTTTAGACAACATGATGTAGTAGATATTTCTGTTCTATTTATAGAGATAACATCACATCCTGAATTCCACATTCCCCAAATAGGTAAGAACACATTTTAAACGTGTTTTTCCAGGCTACACATACAACACCTCAGGACTAAGATTAAGTATTGTACTTGTAGTCTTACATTTTATTGAGAGAAGGAAAGCATATTTTATCATTTGTTCTTCAGCCATTATTGATTATATTTGATCTCAATTATTTTGTCATGATATTTTCATTTATATTTCTATAAATAGCAAATGGAAGATTGTTCTGTAGAATTGAGTAATCATTACATAGAATGAAAAGTCATGAATAGATTGTGACCAGTACTGATTAAATCAGTGATATCAATGAAACCACAGGTCTAAGAAAAATTTGTCAGTTGTTGTAGTTAGCATTATGTTATTATGGTGGTTTTTTCACTATTTTTTATTCTTCAACTTTTGTATATACTGTTCATGTTATTATCTTTTTTTTTCTTTTCTTTTTTTAATTAATTAATTAATTAATTTTTTATTTAATAGCCTTTTATTTACAGGTTATATGCATGGGTAACTTTACAGCATTAACAGTTGCCAAATCTCTTGTTCCAATTTTTCACCTCTTACCCCCCACCCCTTCCCCCAGATGGCAGGATGACCAGTAGATGTTAAATATATTAAAATATAAATTAGATACACAATAAGTATACATGACCAAACCGTTATTTTGCTGTACAAAAAGAATCAGACTCTGAAATATTATACAATTAGCTTGTGAAGGAAATCCAAAATGCAGGTGGGCAAAAATATAGGGATTGGGAATTCAATGTAATGGTTTTTAGTCATCTCCCAGAGTTCTTTCTCTGGGCGTAGCTGGTTCAGTTCATTACTGCTCCATTGGAAAGGATTTGGTTGATCTCATTGCTGAGGATGGCCAGGTCCATCAGAACTGGTCATCATATAGTATTGTTGTTGAAGTATATAATGATCTCCTGGTCCTGCTCATTTCACTCAGCATCAGTTCGTGTAAGTCTCTCCAGGCCTTTCTGAAATCATCCTGTTGGTCATTTCTTACAGAACAGTAATATTCCATAATATTCATATACCACAATTTATTCAGCCATTCTCCAACTGATGGACATCCATTCAGTTTCCAGTTTCTAGCCACTACAAAAAGGGCTGCCACAAACATTCGTGCACATACAGGTCCCTTTCCCTTCTTTATAATCTCTTTGGGATATAAGCCCAGTAGTAACATTGCTGGATCAAAGGGTATGCACAGTTTGATAACTTTTTGAGCATAGTTCCAAACTACTCTCCAAAATGGTTGGATTCGTTCACAACTCCACCAACAATGAATCAATGTCCCAGTTTTCCCACATCCCCTCCAACAATCATCATTATTTTTTCCTGTCATCTTAGCCAATCTGACAGGTGTGTAGTGGTATCTTAGAGTTGTCTTAATTTGCATTTCTCTGATTAATAATGACTTGGAGCATCTTTTCATATGACTAGAAATAGTTTCAATTTCTTCATCTGAGAATTGTCTGTTCATATCCTTTGACCATTTTTCAATTGGAGAATGGCTTGATTTTTTATAAATTAGAGTTAATTCTCTATATATTTTGGAAATGAGGCCTTTATCAGAACCTTTGACTGTAAAAATATTTTCCCAGTTTATTGCTTCCCTTCTAATCTTGTCTGCATTAGTTTTGTTTGTACAAAAACTTTTCAGTTTGGTATAATCGAAATTTTCTATTTTGTGATCAGTAATGATCTCTAGTTCTGCTTTGGTCATAAAGACCTTCCCCTTCCACAGGTCTGAGAGGTAAACTATCCTATGTTCCTCTATTATTAATAATTTCATTCTTTATGCCTAGGTCATGAACCCATTTTGACCTTATCTTGGTGTATGGCGTTAAGTATGGATCAATGCCTAGTTTCTGCCATATTAGTTTCCAATTTTTCTAGCAATTTTTATCAAACAGTAAGTTCTTATCCCAAAAGCTGGGGTCTTTGGGTTTGTCAAAGATTAGGTTGCTATAGTTGTTGACTGTTTTATCCCTTGAACCTAACCTATTCCACTGATCAACTAATCTATTCCTTAGCCAATACCAAATGGTTTTGGTAACTGCTGCTCTATAATATAATTTTAGATCTGGTACAGGTAAGCCACCTTCATTTGATTTTTTTTTTTATTAATTCCCTTGAAATTCTTGACCTATTGTTTTTCCATATGAATTTTGTTGTTATTTTTTCTAGGTCATTAAAATAGTTTTTTGGGAGTCTGATTGGAATAGCGCTAAATAGATTAGTTTAGGTAATATTGTCATCTTTATTATATTTGCTCGGCCTATCCAAGAGCATTTAATATTTTTCCAATTGGTTAGATCAGACTTAATTTGTGTGAAAAGTGGTCTATAATTTTGCTCATCAAGTTTCTGATTTTCCCTTGGCAGATAGATTCCTAAATATTTTATATTATCAGTAGTTACTTTAAATGGAATTTCTCTTTGTAACTCTGACTGTTGGATTTTGTTAGTGATATATAAGAATGCTGATGACTTATGTGGGTTTATTTTATAACCAGCAACTTTGCTAAAGTTGTGGATTATTTCTAATAACTTTTTAGTAGAATCTCTGGGGTTCTCTAAGTATACCATCATGTCGTCGGCAGAGTGATAATTTGGTTTCCTCATTGCCTATTCTTATTCCTTTAATCTCTTTCTCAGCTCTTATTGCCAAAGCTAGCGTTTCTAATACAATATTAAAGAGTAACAATGATAGTGGGCAACCTTGTTTCACTGCAGATCTTATTGGGAATGGTTGCAGTTTTTCTCCATTACATATGATGCTTACTGATGGTTTTAAATAGATGCTGCTGATTATTTTAAGGAAAAGTCCATTTATTCCTATACTCTCAAGTGTTTTTAATAGGAATGGATGTTGGATTTTGTCAAATGCTTTTTCTGCATCTATTGAGATGATCATATGGTTTTTGTTAATTTGGTTATTAACATGGCCAATTATATTGATAGTTTTCCTAATATTGAACCAGCCCTGCATTCCTGGTGTAAATCCTACTTGATCATAGTGTATTATCCTGGAGATTATTTTCTGTAGTCTTTTTGCTAATATCTTATTTAAGATTTTAGCATCAATATTCATTAGAGAGATTAGTCTATAATTTTCTTTCTCTGTTTTCAACCTACCTGGTTTAGGTATCAGTACCATGTCTGTGTCATAGTGTTCATGTTATTATCATAATCACTATAAATCCTATCATATTCTATTTTTGATGGATTTTATATAGAATTATCCCAAGAACAAGTTATCCTAATTTTATATTTGCTATTAAGTACTTTGCAGAAAATTTAACTGATGATTATAATAACTAACTTTTTTATAAGTGAATAAAAGAATTGTAAACATATATCTGATGGAGTAAATGAAAGTAATTTTGGAATACTTGTACTACTGGCCAGAACAATGCATTTTCATGAACTTTTCTACATGTTAGAAGTAGGCATAGCTTTCCTTTATCTCTTATTTCTGCCTTCTCATTGCCCTGATTTCCCTTAAATTTTTGCTAACATAGAACCTTCTACAAGAAATTTTCCCAATGCATTCTCTCTGTTCATTATTTGTATATTTGTTGTAGCATGTTTGTATTTAGTTGTTTGCAGATTATCTCCCCCATTGGACTGTGAGTACTTTGAGATAAGGGAATCTTTTGCCTTTCTTTGTATTCCTAGTGCTTAGCACAGGGTCCAGAGCAAGTACTTAATAGATATATATAGATAGCTTATCTCCTAATATTATTACATGCATTCAATTTTTTTCTAGAACGGTGTATTTTAAAAGTTTCTTATTTGATGATAGTTTAATATCATTTATTTAATATTATTAATATTATTTTATATTATTCAGTATATAAACAAAATATTTTCTTATATTTTTATGGATCAAAGTAATTGTGCTATGGTGATAGATAATAGTTCCACTATAATTTATTTGTTGAATTCTTAAGTATAACACATTGTAGAGTTTTTATTTGTAATATGGAGATTTGTCATCTGTTAGTTTGTAAAGTATAGTGAGTTTATCTGGTAGATAATTCAAACTACTAGATTGTATCTTTTTCTAAATATCTGATAGATGCTAACTTTATGCAGTCTGAAATGATATGTTGCCAAATTTCCAACACATCATTGCATAATCTACATCTGTCAAAAAGCTATAGCTCCTTGAGTTTAACATGTTTAAGACTTCACCATTCTTAGAAACTCTACACTATATCCTACTATCCCTGCTAGCTATATGTATCTTCATCTTCTCACCTAAATTCTTTGGGAAAGGGAATGTATAATTGCTGCCTCCATTTCCTCCTCTCTGTCTCTGTCTCTTTCTCTGTCTCTGTCTCTCTCTCTCTCTCTCTCTCTCTCTCTCTCTCTCTCTCTCTCTCTCTCTCTCTCTTTCTCTCTCTCTTTCTCTCTCCTAAATCCTCTGAATCTTGACCACCTTTTGGAATTGCCTTGTGGGTTTCCTCCCCTTATTAATTTTCCTGATATTTCTCTCTTGCTTTTACTCCTGCTGAGTGGAGCACTCCTTCTTAATCTCCTTTATATCTATATCTGTTCACTCCTAACTGAGCTCTAATCTAATCTCTCTAAATGTTTTTTCTTCATATTCTCTTACTTGCTGATATCAACAACTCCCATGAGTTCAACTATCATCTCTTAGCAGATGACTTCCAGATATAAATATACAACTATACACTTATTTCCCAAACTTCAATTTTGCATCACCAACTGCCTGTTTTGACTTGGATGTGTGCTTAGCATCTCAAACTCAGCATGTCCAAAACAATTCACTATATTTTTTACTCAAAACTCGACACACTTCCCTATAATTGTTGAGGATATAATCATTTTTCTACTCACTCAGGCTCATAGTCTTTTCATTTATTCAAAAGAGGAAAATCTATATTTAGATGTAGAAATATACATATGGATATGAAATTCTTTGGGTTATATTCTATTAATCTAATGATACATGTTTATTGATAGCCTTTATTTTAGTACAACATGCTTTGATATAACTACTGATCTAACTTGAAAGCCATATTTGCTTTTATTCAGGAATAAGAATTATTGATTTAAGGCTAAGTAGATGCATTAAAGATTTAAATTTTATCCCTGCAATTTATCTTTTTCCCCTCTTTGGAATCATTTTGTTAGTGGCATGATTTAAATGGAAGAATATCATCAATTATTCCAGTATTCTCACTGTTCTTGGACCTCTTTATTTGAACTGACTCCATCATGGATGAGGAAGAGAATCAAAGGCTTTGTGAGAATCAAAAAGTTGCTGTAAATATTATGGGACTTCAGAATGACTTCTTCAATAACTAACATGTTCGTGTTTTAGACCTTAGAACTTTTAGTACAGTATTTTTTAATTTGGAGGCAATTTTTTAAATCTTTAAGTCTTTAAATATGTTTTGAGCTATAGAAGCTATGAATGTCTTGTGGAAAGCTTGTAAACATGTAACTCATGCATTTGAAGGGGGTCATTGATATTTTTATATTTTTGCAATAAATATGTAATGCTCCTTTAACAAATTTTAGGACCATGATTGCATTAGTCAAGTTAGTAATCTATGCATCATTATGAAATGTGTGAGTAAATAATTATGGACATTATCTAGATCTTTCTACCCAACCCCTACACCTAACAATTTTGCATAGAAACTAAAGTTTGCCACTTTGATTAAAGTAACCATTCTATTGTTTATTATAGTAAAAGTACGTGGATATTCTATTTAATACTTGAAAGTCATTCTGTTGTTCAGACCTTAAGTCCATGATATGCAAAGACAGGGTTTATTAGCTTTAGGGGTTACCACTGTCTGTAGTAAATGAAGCATTTTTAGTAGGATAGTTGTAATTTGGATTTTTGGGGCATCAGAACATGAAAAAGATCCATTTGTTCCAATGTAATTTGGATCATATTGATATTTATGTTGGTTCCAAGTAGAGTCGACTAGTATCCCTAAAACATCCTCTCAATCTTTTAGACACATAGAAGCCATTATGTGATGTTGGTTAAGGTGCTAATCCAATCAATGTCACAACCAGAGTCTAATTTGCCAATATTTTTAAATTGATACCCAGCCTTCACAGATTAATATTAGTCCCAAGACATGCATAGACTATACTCTATATCACCATAAGTGGTATTATTTTGCGGTCTTTATTCTCATGATTCTAGACCACAATATCAACAATGGCATTGAGTTAAGAATATTTTTGTTATTTCTTTTAGAATGGATTATAGTTTGATCCTATGATAATTAGCTAATTTTTATATTCAATAGATTATTGTTGTTGTTATTTAGTCATTTTTCAATTGTGTCTGACTCCTTATAATCTTATTTAGGGTTTTTGTGTCAAAGATAATGAAATGGTTACAATTTCCTTCTCCAATCCATTTTACAGGTGAGGAAACTGAGGCATCAAAGATTAAATGAATTGTCCAAAGTCACACAGCTAGTGAGTTCTGAGGCTGGATTTGAACTCATGAAGATGAATCTTCCTGATTCTAGGCCTGCTGCTGTATATACTGCACTAGTTAGATTATTACACAGTGGAAAAACTAGTTGGTTTTTATAATTGTATAATTTTACCAATATAGCATTGGTATATAAGCCCATCTGCTATAGGACCACCCAACACATCTTTGGGACAAGTATGAATATGAATCCTTGCTCAGCTGCTTACTGATATTGTAACATTGGTCAAGTAACTCATAGGTTCCCTTATTTGTATAACATGGGAGTTAGACTAAGGCCCCTTTTACTCCTGTGAACATCTCATTTTTAGATGACTTAGGGGAAATGTAATATTGTTGAGGATGGAACATACCAGACCTGAAAACTAGCTTGAATAAAGGATTGGATATGGGACAGGGAGGTCATGTATGAGTTATGATAATTATTTTTGTCTCTATTCAGTGGAGAGTTTAGAAAAGGAAATAAATACAGAGTGCAGTTGGCTTAGATAAGATAGAAGAGGCTTTCAAAGAAAGCTACAAAGAATAACACTTCACTTTTTTTTTTTTTCAATGACTAAAAACCAATTGATGGATGGAGAAGGGGGTTGATAAGAGGACTGGAACATTTGATGGTCTACTAGGGAGGTAACATGAATCCAGAGTAGAAGCATAGAAAGTATCTTGAGAAGATTGTAGTGTCCATTTGTGAATTTCCCATGGCTTGGACAAAAGCTGTGGTTTTAGAGTTCAGGAGAAAGAAAGATACATTGAAAAATTAAATTTATTTCAGAGGCACTATATGAAAGCAGAAACGTACATGCAGGCCATTTGAATATATCCAGTAAATAGATGATAGTATTCTTCCATATATAGTTTAGTTCTCAGCCTTCAGGATGGCTTGCTATCCCTTCAGAATTCTTGGGACTTCAAAGTTTCTGTTATTTTTATGCAAATCTGAGCTGCTAACAACCAAAAAATGTCTTCATTTTAACTTGGAAAAGGACTTGCAAATATCCAAGCTTTAAATCCATTAACCAATACAATGATAATCAGTTAAGCATCAAGACCAATGGAGGATTGCTGAGTTAAGATGGGTAGAATCATCCCCAAATTCTTGAGCCAGGGACTATAATTGGAAGTTTTAGCTCATGAAAGTCAGAAAATTTATTGACAATTTCTGGTTTGTAAATGCATTATCACTTCAAGCTTTGTAGTAAGCTGTGCCTTGGGCTACTGTGGTTCATGGTATATGATCACTTGCTCCTTCATCTGTGATTTCACAGGGCATAAGTAAGAAAGAATAGAATCTGATGAAAAGGAAAACTTATCAATAGACCACTTCCAGAATACTTATTTTTACTGTATGATTTTGACACTCTAGTAACTAGTAACTTTGTTTCCAAATACATTTAGATGATATATTCCTTGGAGATTTGGTATTGATTGTTATGGAATATATAGTTGCAGAAATATTTCATGTGGCATGGAACAATCCACATTTGAGGGGCATGTTCTATTAGTGTAAAGATCTAATACTGTTCCATTCTTCATTTATCAATAGGAACTAACTAGTCTGAGAAATAATTTGCCATTTTGAAGCTAACTAAAATAACTAAAATATATAGTGGAATACATCTTGTTTCTAGTTGCAGAACATAAAAAATAGCTAAAACCAAGTTAATTTGATAACCTAGAATGTTCTATTGCATGTCAGACAATTATTTTAGTGAAAGAAAAGTCTTTCACAATTTCTCTCCAGTTTACTTCACATTATGTCTCCTCCTTACATGACACATTCAACTGCCTTATTTGTTACTTCTCATTCTCTACCCTCTGTCATTTGTACAAACTTCTTATCCCTTCCTCCACATACACAAAACTCCATATTAGAATGCACTACCTCTTTATTTAAACATCTTAGAAATCTTACATATGTGGCATCTCTTTCAGAGATTATAATTCCCTTAGTTATTATTGGTTTCAAGTTCTTCAAATAATCATCTAAATATTTTTCTGCCTATATTTTGAATTCAAATAGTCGAATGTATCCTCCCCGAAGACAAGAATTTTTGTTTTGCTTTGTTTTGTTTTGTCTTTCTATCTCCACTTCCTAGTACAGTTCCTTGCATATATTAGTTGTACAATGAATGCTTTTTGAATTGGATTGGATTAGATCATCTGCATTGCCTTTTATGGAATGTTTTTAATGAGACCAAAATGAGCATAGTTTACTAAATGGTATTACAATAAATGAATGGCTCATAAGCTGAGACACCCCTAAAGTCTAAACTAAAGAAAAGCATTTAAAAATTTGTATATAAAGAAATGGGGGGACCCTATTCAGAATGGAATGGCACTTTAGGATTTCACAAAAGCATTTTTTCCTTCAAAATAGATATTCCAAGGCTCTATTGTTAACTTTATAAAAGCTCATTGTTCAGATTAACTTTTCCAACACTGTGTGAGCCTGAAGATACTTTAATTCACAATTACAGCCCTTCCATTGTCCACTCTGAGTTCAATTCTCTTTCACCCATATGGAAAGTCTTTTTTTTTTTTTTTTTTCTTTTGCTTCTTCTATGAGGTAACCAGTTAATAATTTATATGTGCTTTCATTGAGGCCTAAAGCCCATGTTTCACTGATGACAGTAGCAGTGTTCAGGGGGAACAGAGGACACAAGGAAATAAGACTGGAAACAGAAAACAATAGAGAAATAAACTGGAATAAATATCAAGGCTTCTAGAACAGATTCAGAAAATATTTATTTCATTGATAATGTTGAGAGATTTCAGACATGACTCAGTTTTTCTTGAACGTCCTTCTCCACAGTTAAAAGCATTTATTACACACAAAGTATAAGCTACAGATATTTTCCAAGTTGTTTTTCCCCCTTTACGTTTAGTAAAACCTGGTCCCAAATAGGCTTCATAAGGGAGCATTTTTTTTTATTGGTGATTTAGATCGGATCTGAGGTACCAAAGGGTAATTTATAACTTTAATTTCCTAAAAGCATGCGAATTGAATATGCTATGCATTCAATAAAACTCCTGTAATGTTTAACTTTGGCGGTATCTGTCTGCGAATGGTGATTAAAAAAAATGCAAATTTGCTTACATCTTTCCCTGCTGACATTTAGGTCATTGCTTTATGGGTGTGCTTTTCGTCAGCTCATCCATAGTAATTTCTATTTTTGGTGACTCTTGCAAAAATCAGATGCCCTGCCTCAAAATATATATTCTTCCAATGCAATTGTAGTACACTCACTACAAGGAGAGGCAAGATAAAAAATAGCAAGAATATGACCAGTTTCATCATAAAAAAAATGACCAATAACATTAAGATGGTTAATGTGGAAAAAACACTCTGAGCACCGCTCTTTGTTACTGCATAAAAATCCCTTCATAATGGTTGTTCCTTGACACAAGGTCTTTATAAAGGAAGTAATTTATTGCCCTACCTGTAACAGAAATAATGACTAAATCATTACAAAAGTCTCGTAGCTCCTACAGAGTAAATCTTCCCCAACTTGCTGCAGTGCTAATCGTAAGCATGTTATACAGTAAGTTTGCCTGAAGCTAAGTTAAGCAGGCAGATTAGGACCGTAATATAGTATCAGTGCTCATAAATCAAGTGTGCTTGCAGATTTTCTTTCACTTACTGCTCCTTCTTACAGTTCAGACAAGTCATAATTACACATCAGTAGGCATTGTGAACAGAGGAATGAGCTACAACAGAACGCACAATAAACCCTGTCATATAAAAGCAAACTGGATAAAATAACAGAAGCAATACTCCATTTTATAACATCACACTAAAGAATTACACCGTGCCATTGTGCATTATTCTGATCAATCACAAATCCATCCACAATTGACAGCCCAGTGGGCTAAAATTTACCACTGAAGAATAGTTTCCCATTTTATTATTTTCTTGTTTGATTATACACATTAAGCTCAGGGCTGCATGTGAGACTGAGAAGCCACAGGTACATAATATAAAACTGCCCTGCACACATTGCAATTAAATAAATTCTGCTAATGCTTTTTTAAAGCTTTCTTTTATTAGACATGCTTAAAATAATTCATACCGGATGAACTGTAAGTGGTTCTTTAGTCATGTTTTATTAGTATTATAATTTTGAGTAATTATTCAGGTATGCTTGCTACCTTAGACCAAAGAGATGTTGACTCTAAAGTCTTCTGAGTTATTTCCAGGCTTAGATGATATTACCAAGGAGCTCCAAAGTCCCTCCCTTATTGCAGGGTATGAGCAGAACATTGAAAATGGGATTTAATGAAACATGAGCAAATATTGGTTGTTTCAATTCTAATAAAACATTTAAAGGAGCTAATAAATGTTACGTAATTGTTGAATACTAATCTAAAATTGCTACTACAGGCTTTATTTTATAGTGGGAACTCAGCAGGTGTTACAAGGGCATATATTTTTCACATCATTCGTTAAATGTTGGTCTACCACTTTCACAAGGATAATCATTTCCTTTCACCTACACATGCTCAGATGAGTTCTAATCAGATGAATCCCAATAATGAGAGAAATATACAGTTAATTGTTTTTAATTTATTAAAACAAATAATTTAATTTATGAGATTGGGTCTCCCTATTTTGCCTAGCCTGGAAAGGAAGTGACAACTCACTGGCCCAATCTTACACTGATGTGCATAGTTGTGAGCTTCCTTTTTCTGACCTGCCTAATTTCCTTCTACTTTGACAGCCCAGAACTCCTGAGCTCAAGTGATCTACCAACCTCAGTATTATGAACAACAACAGAAATGCATCTTCACAACTCACTCTTCTTAATAACTTAGAAGCAGAATGTCAATTATTTATTAGATCTGCATTTTGACAATAGTCTTCATTATTACTATGCAAAATGAAAGGTTTCCTATTAGGGAAACAGAGGGGATACAGGATGACATTCTTGATAATGACAGAGGCTTTTCTTCTCATTGAATACCAGTACTGTTTTGGACTCTGGTATTTCAGAGCAGAGTCAGAGTTGGTGGGGCCCGGGAACACTGGGCAGAGACATTGCCAGCAGCATATGAAAGGGTGCAAGGTCAAAAGTCAGGAGTCTTGGGCTCTAATTCAAACTGGACCACCAGCTCCTGTGTGGACAACTGACAAACTGCTTATAGTCGTAACTCTAGAACTGGCTGTGATCTTAGAGGTCATTTGGTCCAACTCACTCGTTTTGCACTGGTCACCGAGGCATTAAGTGACAGAGGCAAGATTCTAACTCAAGTTGTATGTTTCTAAGCTCAGCATCAGACCTTTGTGATAATCACCTCCTTTTACTACTCAGAACTTTATATACCTTATCTATAATCTGTGCCTAAGGACCTTCTTCTCCCATCTCACAAGGTCTTATGACATAGTGTATCTGGTTGGGTGATATAAGGGATAAAGCACTATATAAATTAATAGTTTTGGGTACTATAGATGCATATACACATACATATACATATAGATGTGCCATATAAGCAAATAAATGACCCAATGGATAGAATACTGGACCTAGAATCAAAAAGACCTGAGTTCAAATGTGGTCTCAGACACTCACATAACCCTGTGAAAGTCATTTAATCACTGTTTGCCTCAGTATACTCAACTGTAAAAATGGGGATAATTATAGAGACTCTCTTCCCCCTATTGTTGTGAGGGTCAAATGAGATCGTTGTAAAATACTTAGTACAGTAACTGGTACATAGCAAGTACTATGTGTTCATCATCATCATCATTATTATTGATGTTAGTATTAATGTTACATTTATATATATAATATGTGTAGATAGTTATAGACATAGATGATAGACAGATAGATAATAGATGATAGGTAGATGATATATAAACAGATGATAGATAATAGACAGATGATAGACAGATAATAAATAGATGGACAGATGATAGGTGATAGACAGGCAAATAGATAGGCAGGTAGAGAGAGAGAAAAAAAGAGACAGAGACAGAGACAGAGATAGAGAGACAGAGAGAGAGAAAAAAATTTTTTTTAATTTTAAAAATTTAAAAAAGAGAGAGAGAATTCAAGATGTTTTCCTAAAATATTCCATTCTAAGATTGATTTAGTATGTAGAGTGATTCAGAATACAAATGTATAGATTATAGCTAAGTTATTTTTGTTCTTTTTTCCTATTTATTGTTTGATATGTTTGATGTGGACTCATTGTCATTATATCTACATTTAGTGAGGCAAGTGAAGAATGGTCACCTATATTATTCAGTTCCCAAATGATTTTCATGGTTGTGTAACTAGGAAGGAATGACCAAAATTTTGTCACTGGAGATTGTAAAATTTGTTTCTTTTACATTTTGATAGCACCATCATTCATTTTTATAGAACCTTGTTAATTAAAAACAACTAATGAAAGTGGAAATTTGTCATAAAGGAATTTCCTTTACATGCAAGGTAAGTCCTTCCTTGGCCAGTGACATTAT
Organism: Sarcophilus harrisii; assembly: GCF_902635505.1. Classification (NCBI taxonomy): domain Eukaryota; kingdom Metazoa; phylum Chordata; class Mammalia; order Dasyuromorphia; family Dasyuridae; genus Sarcophilus; species Sarcophilus harrisii. Next base: position 352,173,316 of record NC_045428.1, read on the forward strand.
GTTGCTATAGAGGTTCCTCCCCACAGTAACTATTTTCCCAGGATCTCTTCCATGTTCCCATACAAATATTTTATGTTTATGAATAAGGGAGAGGGGTGGCCAAGTGAGAGTTATTACATTCAGTAGCCTTTTATTTCATTTACCTATCCTTCCCCATGGTTGATTTGAGAACCATTTGCTTCAACATGATTGAACATTTCCTTTCCTATTGTTATCCTGGCTTTCATCCTGGGATCAGACAAAACTATCCCAGAGAAGAAAGTTGAAATAGGTGGTTGGTACAGGAAGGCAGAGAAAAAGATGGGTTGTCCTCTCAAGCTTGCCACTGCCATGATCATAGCTAAAATTGATTATCTTTCCAGGAATAAATCTATGGTCCCCTCTCAACTTCTGAAGGAGGAAGCATAATGTAGATGGACTCTGGGAAGATACTCTCCCCTTTTCTGATTTATTTGAAGAAATCCAGGTGCTGGAATGCCTAATAACACCTATGCTTAATTTCAAGGCCAGAAGCTTGATGCTCTGAAGTTAGCCTTAGAGAAAGAAAGTAGGAAGGAAAAAAGCACAAGGGAATGCACATTTTCAGTTGCTCTCCAAAATGGTGGATCAGTTCACAACTCTACCAACAGTGAATTAGTGTTGCAGTTTTCCCACATCCCCTTCAACATTTATCATTATATTTTCCTGTCATCTTGGGCAATTTGAAATATGTGAGACCGTCCCTCTGAATTATTTTAATTTGCATTTCTCTAGTCAATAGTAATTTTAAGCATTTTTTTCATATAACTATAAATAGCTTTAAATTTGTCATCTGAAAATTGTCCATTTCTCAACTGGGAAATGACTTGTACTTTACAAATTGACTCAGTTCTTTATATATTTTAGAAATGAGGTCTTTATCAGAAACAATGGCTGTAAAAAAATTTTCCCCAGCTTTGTCCTTCCTTTTTAATTTTGTGTTAGTTTTGTGTATACACAGGATGAGAATTAAATAGGGAAGTGTTAACTAACTTGGTCAATTTTTTTTAATCTTAAAGATTATTAAAAATTATTTAAAAAAAACTACTAAAATACTGACATGGATAAATCTCTATGAGCAATGAAAGCTCTCAGATAAATATTTTGCAACTGCTAATATTTGTCTGCTAGGACACACTGATTTCAAGATAATGGGTTATCTGGAGTTAGTTTATAGTTTAAACTTTTCATAAGTATGTAGAATGGTGGGGTTAAGAAGGCTGTTGCCTCTTCATTTATTTTCCTGAAAAGCGTTATTATAATGCATGCTTTAATTTCAAGTAAGCACTTTTCCCCTACTTTATAAATGTGCCACAGAAGAATTCTAGACCAATCAATTAATTCTACTTTATTTTTTGTGTAATTGTTACATGAAATTAGAATATTTCATTTTTCCTGATAAAGAAATTTATGCAAAGTTGTAAATATTTTTCTTGTAAAAGTTCACAGTAGAAAGAGTAATGCATTGTGAATTAGAATGGTCATATTATTGTAATCTCTAAGAAAACCAGCCTTCCTAGAATATTTTCATATACCAAAGTACAAGGTCACAACAAAGACATCCAAGCTAATATCCATCCTAAATACTTATGTTTTAATCAATATTATTATTTAGTTGGAAAGAAAAGTGAAATCATTTGGGATTCATGGAATTAGAAGAAAAATTATGCTTTTATGCTTACTATTTATGCTTACTAAAAGTAAATATCCTAAGAAGTAAATATTTCAAATTCTTGAAATACTTATAGTAAACTAATATTTTAAAAATTGTCTTTTCTCTTTTGGACCAGAAGAAATTGTTCAAAAGTTGATCATTATATTAAACTAAATCTATCCCAGCTCTATATTCTATGTAAATTCCACTTTAGTTATAATTCTGTCCTCTAAATTTAGTAAATTAAAAACATCAAAAATGCTATTAATTCTTTCACAGAATAATGTTCTGAATATAGAAGAATATAAGACACTGCAGGACATGTTTATTTCTAATGATTCACTAATCAAATGTAGCATGTAACATATCTCCATAAACGTTCACTAAAACAATGGAAAATCTATGACAGATACAATTACAGATAAAATTCTGACCAATAATCTGCTGAGTATTTAAATCAAGTCAGATATATCTGATGAAAATTGCTAGAGAGTCCCAGAAAAAGAAAGAATCCTCTTTAATCCTCCAAATATTCCTGTTTACAGATGATGTCACATTAATTTTTTACAGTTCTAGATGACTGCAAAGCCTTCTCAGAGAATTCCATTATGATATGAAAGAATTCAATAAAGAAACTAGAAGATGGCATCCTATGAATTGGATTTCTCTTTGCAAATCTTATAGAAAGATGTGGGGGGAAATTATATAGTATAAAAAGTTATAGAAGGATAGTAATCCCTACCATTGTAAAGAATTTCTAAAATAAAAATGACTTTTCATCAAAGTACTTAACTTGGCTAATATGTATCCCAAAGGTTGTTTAGCTCTTGACTAAAGAGGTATAACTCCTTCAACTTCTCTCCAGATTCCGTGATTTTCAATCTCCTTACTATTCTGATCATCATCTTCTTGAAGATGTTCCAGTTTTAATATTTTTCTCCTTAAAATAGAAGGCCCATCATTAAACAAAATATTTCAGGCATGATCAGGATAGTGTAGCATGCAATGGCAGTCTTATTTCCCTTGTCTCAGACAATATACTTTTAGTAATGCAGCTTAAGTCTTTGTTAGCTTTTTTGACAATCATAATACATTGCAAATTTTTACCTACCATTGTTTTTAACACATCTGCTGGGAAACCAGATCTCTCCCTCTGTACTTGAATAATTACTTTTTGAATCCACATTCAAGATTTGATATTGATTATAATACAATGTTCATCAATGGGTCATGAAATATCTTTGAAGAGCCTAATTTTGTTATTTAACAAGTTAGTTCCTCTGATCACAACTTTTTTCATCAATAAATGGGAACAGTGACTTTATTTTACTCATAGATGCTTCTTTAATATTCAAAGCTCTATGTTTTATAGATATATTGAACTCAAAAAAAATCTCTTTTTCTGCATTCTGAACATACTTATTTCTATTGAGATAGTCACTATCTTTCCAAGTCTGCTTGGTTTATCAGTTCTTTGTTTTCCTTGACTCCTCAATCCTAGGCATCCCACATAACCAATTGCTAAAGCCAATGGCCTTTCCTTAGTTCTCATTCTCCTTGATGTCTTTATTCCCATTGACAATGCTGATCACCATAGCCTCCCAGGGACTCAGTTCTCTAGGTTGTTGTGATAATACTCACCTCTAATTCTTTTCCTACTCATTCAACCACTCTTTCTCTAACTACTTCACAGGATTCTTATCAAATCATGTCCTCTAACTATGTGGTTCCCTCAGGGTTCTGTTCTGGACCCTCTTCTCTTCTCTTTCAACCCTACTTCACATGGCTTTATTACTCCTTCCATGCTGATTGTTCTCAAATCTATCTTGCCCCATCCCTTCTGCTGTCTCTTGGTTGCCCATAAATCTCATATCTTCAGCTACCTTTCAGACATCTACAACTAGTTGTCCAGGTAGACTAAATTAAATATATCTAAAACTTAACTCATCATGTTTTCCTCTAAACCCTCCCCACCGCTTATATTCTCTATTATTATAAAGGACAATATCTCTAGTTTGGTCTAAGAGTTTGGTGAAAAGTTATTTTTAGTTTAGAAAGTTTTTTTTTCAAAGGTAGGGATTGCTATCCTTTTACAACTTTTTATGTTTTGTGACTTTTTTTTCTATATCTTTCTTTAAGGTTTGCATAAAGAAATGCCTAATCCTCAGGGTAAATCTATGGGTCATTTTGGATTTCTCACCATCTTTCACCCCATATTCACCTCTCTATATATCTAATATGTTGAGAAGGCCTGTTGATTCTCACTTTTCAACAAATCTCTAATTTGCCTCTTTCTTACACTGCCACCACTCACGTGTAGGTCTTTATCACTTCATCTCTGGATTATTGCAATGGCCTTATTACAATAGACTCTTGTGATAGCCAGTCTTTCTGCTTGAAGCCTTTGGGTTCAATAACAATGGGTTATTCCAACCCATTCCCCTCTCAGCCATCAAAGTAGTTTTCCTAAAGTTCAGATCTAACCATGTTACTCACCTACTCAATAAACTCCAGTGGCTTCCTATTGTCTCCAGGAGCGAATGCAAAGTGCTACATCTAACATTTAGAGTCCTTCATAACCTAGCACTGTCCCCTCTTTTTTCTTGGCAATTCACTTAACCTCTCTGGATTTCAGTTTCCTCATCTGTAAAATGTCAGCACCTATTTTGCAGGACTATTGTTATATCTGTAAAAGTCCTTTGCAAACTTTAAACTGCTAATATTAGTTTTGTCCTCATCTTCATCAATATCCTCATTATTATTGTCAATACTAGTGGTAGTAGTAGTGGTGGTAGTGGTGGTGGTGATAGTATTATTATTGGTAGTACTAGTGATAGCAATAGTATTCTTATTATTATTTATAGTAGTAGTGGTGGTGATAATAATATTGGTAGTATTAATAATAATAATGGTAGTGGTGATATTAATCATATTAGTATTACTATTAGTAGTGGGGGTAACATAATAGTATTATTATTATTATTTATAGTTGTAGTAGTAATAGTGGTAGTAACAATAATAGTATTATTAGTAGTATTATTTGTAGTAGTGGTAGTGGTAGTGATTATACTATTATTAATATTGATACTGGCAATGGTGACTATTATTATTATCTCTACTCTTATTGTAATCTTGCTCTTCTCAGAATGAATCAGTGAACATACTCAAGTTCTTTGACTGGATGTTTAGGGAAGGTCTATTGTGCTTGCTCAGTTGTGTCTGATTGTGACATCATTTGGTGTTAATGAAGCAAAAATCCTGGAGTTGTTTGCCACTTTCTTCTCCAGATCATTTTCCAGATGAGGAACCTGAGGCACACAGGATTAAGTGAATTAAGTAACATAGACAGCTAATAAATGTCTGAAACTGGATTCAAATTCTGGAAGATGAATCATCCCAATTCCCAGATCTATGCTTTATCCACTGTACCATCAAGCTGCTCCATTTACCTACACAACCATGTATCTAAGAATTTGTATGTGTTCATTTCTTCCAGCCCAGTATTCATCAAACTGTTTTCTAGACTCGTTTTAAGTAGCCCATTTCCATAGAGTAGAAATAAAAATATACAATCCATTATTACTTAACTTCTATTTTTCTCATTGGCTAAATGGTAGGCTGCCTTGTCGATTTCATAGATCTATTGAATAAAAATTATGTCATAGATATGAATATATTTTGAAAGCACTTGAAACTGGTAAGGTATTATTAATTCCTAAAAGTGAATATAAAAATGTTTCAAACTGAATAGGTCTGTAAGAAGTAGGAAATGTGGCACAGTCTCTTATTTTATTCAATAAATATATACCTGTGTGATGAAAAGACTAAATATTTATGCCAAATCCTTTACTGTTAGTCCAAGAAAATGTACTTTAATATAAATGAATAGCTCGAAATCCTAGATATTGAATAACTAAGAAAAATCTGGCACTAGTATTGATAACTGGAATGTTCCCACAATATCAGCTTTGGCAATTTCATCGAAAATGATTTTAAAGATTTTCAGCACAAATCAGACCAAGAGCTTTCTTTGCATAAGGAAGAGGATGAGCCTTGGAATAAATTAAATTATTGTTTAAAGATCACATTTTCCACCTTAATCCTTCACCAGGAAGAAATGGAGGCACAATCTTCAAGTACTGATGTGTTGATAAGAAAAGAAGGTGAAAACCATGACCTCCATCAGACGAGTAAAATAACTGAAGTCTCTAGGACCTTGGTAGATGAGTTTTCTATAGGTTTACACTCTGAAGCTTAGACTATTAGACCTGTTTTTTTTTTAATGGACTTTTATGGCTACCTTTTGTTTTTATGTCACCTAGTTTCCTGCCCCCCACACCTGCCCCAGATTCCCTACTTTGCATGGAATCCCTCTTTTGTAGCATATCATAATTATGAGATCAGTATATATGGGGAATTCAGATTAGAAACAGGTGAATTTCTCAAAATTTCTCTGAGCAGATAATGATATAATGTGATGGAGAAAAGTGTGCTTTGTGGATCAGAGAGCTGCTTTTAGTTAGAGATTTAAATCTTTCCTGTCTCTCAAGATCTATAAGACCCGCTTTAATCATTACTCTCTGAGCTTCAATTTATGATTTCACATTTTAACTAGCATGGATTTGATGGTTTACAGCATGGGCAAGACTGTCATCTAAATGTATGTATGATTATCAGATAAACTAGCATTGGTGATTTTTATCAATCATTTAATAGCATTGAAATATGATTTTAAACATTAAAGAAATGAAAAAAATGAAGTTGGAAAGATTCTTTACCTTTTGGAGACAGTCTGTCTCAATCAGTCTAGAGTCATTAAATTTAGGTTGAGGAACCATTTAGACAAATAACTAAACTTGAATTATTTGGTGACTTTGGGGTTCCAGACAAGTTTTTGATTTGGCAAAGAGACTTTCTATATCAAGAGTTCTCCAAATGAATGTGTGAGAAATAATCATTTCCCCTTTTCTATTTCCTTATGCAGAAATCAATGGCTGTGGGAAATGTTAGGCAGAGATTTACACAAGCCAAGATCTAATCAGACAGCAAAAGAAACTCTTAGTTTGGGCTAGTAAGTACATGATAGTTCATTGTATTTGCTCAGAAAAATTTGGGAAAATACAGATCCTTCCTTTTGTCATACAGGGGATGTGGAATTTGATAATGCTCTTTGAACAAGATTTGGATGATCTAAGTTACATACCTCAAGACCATCAATATAATATAGACCAGCTTCTAATTGTAATACTCATTTCCTCCTTAATTGTTAAATAATCAGTTGTTTGTTCCCCTCAATAATACCTGCTCTTCCAAAAACATATAAACTCTGATCCCATCCTTTTAAGGGGTCCTTGGTCTAAGAGAGAGATGGCCAAAGTATCATTCTTTTTTATTTAAAAAAACATTTTTATTAAAATATTTTTTAAAATCTCAATTTTTACTAAAATGCTGGCAGTATTAATGAAATTATTAAATTACCCAGAAATTGTGTTTCTTAGAACTTTAAAAAAATACAAATGAATGAAATCTCACAACTGCACTATCACACCAGCCTTCTCTGACCCACTGTATACATTGCTTAGATTACACTCTTAAGTTATTTATCAAGTGTGTGAAGAAATTTAGTGATTTTCTTACAGGTTTGAAATTAGGGAAAATTGATTCTAAAATTCAACTTGTTTTCTTCCTGTCAAGGTATCCTGGACCACAAGGTAGATTTTTTTCCAGTTTATGTAAAACAGAAAACTATATAGAAAGAATTCTTGCTTAGGAATATACTGGATGTTCATATAAAGTTAGGTTTAGGGATAATGTTATAGGAAGAACTCATCTGAGATTGTCTTTTAAGTTGATTTTTGTACTAATTCCCTCTTGTATAGAATCCAAAATGAATGCTACGTAATACCAAATTCTGTTTTATGGTATGCACTAATATAAGCAAAATTCCTTTTTATGAGAAAAACAATTTCAAATCAACTAATATTTATTAGGTATTTTCATATAGAAAGCATTATGTTAGGTCCTGAAGATATAATGATAAAGTGGAAACATTTTTTTAAAAATAGTTCTTTCCCTGAAGCAGCTTACTTTCTAAGAAAGCATTATAACTCACTAGTTGAGAACAATCACTCAACCAGCAAGTATTTATAAAAAGCTTTCTATTTTGGGCAGCCCTGAGGATACAAATGTACATGCACAGAGCTGCCCAGTTTCCTTGAATAAAGCATCCTTTTCAACTTGAAGGATGCTGAAGATATTGCTTCCAGGAAAGTTGGAATGACATATTAGGTAAGTATCTTATGGAGACTGTGGAGCAGGCATGGCCATTGTGGAACTAGTTCATCTCACCTAACCATTTGATTTGTTTGGCAATAATTTAAAAAAACAAAAAAGCTTATAAACATTAACATTACTGACAGATTACTTCAGTTACTCTTGGGGGCTTTCAGTGTTTTCCATGCTTATGAAATCCAGTAAGAAGCCATACTATAAAGGAAAAATACAATGGGTCCTTCTCCCCTCATAAGCCATATGGAACTTGAGAAATCTACCTTGGCCCTTGGTCTCTGCATTTTTTTTTCTGTACTAAATGAAGGGAATAGAGCCCCACAATTCAGTCAGTTCAAAAGGCTGCTGTTAGCATACTAAAGGCATTCTCAAAGGCATTTTAAAGTTTGGGTTGAGTCTTGCAGTCAGCTCAGCATTGATGCTCATAAGGAGCAATGAGAACCATATCAGAGATAAGTGAGATGTAGATTTATCCACTAGGTGTGTGCCACATCTGAGCACAAACTTGGTGGGACTAATGATATATAGGAAATGAGCTAAATTTTTCCTATTTCCTTGAGACTGAATCATAATTAGATACATTAGGTATATGTCATCTCCCTTATTAAAATGTAAGTTCCTTGAAGACTTGGATTATATTGTATGACATTGATTAGCTTTTATAAAAGGATATTTGCCTACTACATAGGAAGAATCAATGCACAAGCCTCTTTATTAGTATCTGTAGAGCATATTCTCACTTCAGTCTCAAGGAAATATATACTAGCTATGCAACCCTGAGTAAGTCACTTAACCTTTTCTACCTCAGTTTCCTCAACTATAAAATTAGCTAGAGAAAGAAATGACAAACTACTCCATTATCTTTGGCAATGGAGTCATGGAGAGTCAGACTCGACTAAAAATAACTACAACAAAAACTTTACAAGGGACTACCATCTCATGGTCTTTTATTGCCTCATTTCTTGAGGTCTTCCTTGTTTCTTGACACCCAACCTAATTCCACTTTCTTCTTCCACAATGTTCTTTTTGTACCACCTTTCTCTTACTACTTTCCCTAATCCCCCACATGGACAAGAGCTGTACTTTTTTGTTGAGTAACAACACGTGTGACTGTATAGCCAGGACTCAGCTGCATTCTCTGTATTTCAGTTCTCTCTCTTTCCAACCTCTAGGATGACTTGTTTTTACCCCAATGAAAAAATTCCTCATTCCATATATTATCATAGTATTTTGATGGTATAATTATATAAAGGAAATAAAGAATGCTAAGTGGAGACAGGGGGAACAGGGGGAACAAGAAGACAATGTCTTGTCTCTGACACATACTGGGTTGCCTGGGTAAGATACTTCTTAGGCAACAATAAGACTATAAGTTAAAGAAAAATTATGAATCTGTATTTATTAAAAGGAATGACTACCCTAGGTGAATTTACTATACCAAAAAAATCACGTGTGGCCCTAGAAAGGAAAGCGAAGTGTGAATGAGAATTCTTTAAGGAATAAAATGTGGATTTAGTATGGATGAAATAAAATTGTATTTGCATTTGATCCATTTGCATTAACCACAGGGACTAGAATGAGACCAAAGCAAATGCAGATCAATACTTTGGTAATCAGGGCAAGAATCAAATAATGGTAAGAAATGGTGAAATTTTTATCATGGAAAACAGCCAAATAAAATAAAAACACCTACACAGAGAGAGATTTGGGAATAATTGTCTCAGAGAAATAATGAAGATTAACCAACTGCTATACAACCATTTCTAAATAAAGCAAAACAGACTTTCAGAAATGGGCAATGATCATACATTATTTTTTCTTCATTTATACCAGATTTCTTGGATGAAATTTCTTCTTAAGTTGAATTTGATAAAGATAAAATCCATAAAATGCATGCAGAATATATTCATAACAATATTGAACCTTGCGGAAAAAAGTAGATGAAGTAGATAATATGATATTTTTTTTATTGGACCAATAAATAAAAGGCAATTCTCAAGCCCCAAAGTCTCAAGTATATTTTCACTTTAAATGAACACATTCATGAAGCATTTTATAGCAACATTTTCATAGAGAGTATATTACTCTGTAAGAAAATATAGGTAAATTCAATAGTTTAGTTATATGAGACAGCAGAAACCTACCATGACAGTAGTGCCAGAGGGAAAAGGTAATATTATATTTATGGACTTGACAGGTTTTAGGAAGGGAAATATTCCCAAAACATTTAAGTTACTCTGGGTATAACCTAAATAGTGAGTGAACACAAATGTAAGCTACTTGTAAATGGTGACGATTATTATTTTTGTATGTGTAGCTCCAACATTTAGCGATAATGGACATATACTAGAACTTAGCAAATATTATTGATGGATGTATTGACTTTAACTAGATTGTAAGTTCCATAACTGCAAGCACCATGTCTGCTTTATTTTCATATGACCAATATAATCAAACATAACTAGTGCTCCATAAATATAGGGTATCCTCATAATTTTAGTGTGGATTTAAATTAATAGTAGTTTTAAAGTTTAAAAGCACAACACAACTTTTAGGGCTGCATATGGTTGATGGAATAAGGGACTTCATAATGAATTCTGACGTAGTGGAACACATTTAGTCTCATAGTACCTGAACTCTGCTACTTAGGAGCTGTATGACCTTGCTTGTTGTACTCAACCACTGAATTTCAAGTTCTATGACTATAAAGGTCCCTTCCAGCTTTAAATTCACAGGTACTTTGATGCAATGGTATTGAATGATTTGTGTACTTCAGTGCTGAAGGATGTGTGGGTGCTTCAACACCAGGAAAGATGTCAGTACCTTAGCAGGCAGATTTTATGAGGTGATTATTGTTGTTCTTCTTTTGTTTTCTGAAGAGGACCCGAGAGTCACAGGGGTGACTCGAATGAAGCTCATAACCAAGCTTCCATTGCTAATCTCCAAATTTAGCTAGATTGGATCTCAGCCTATAGTTCCATAGTACTATTTTGAAACCCATCCTTGATACTGTTTGGTAGAGCAGGAAAATGCATTTTCCCTGAGTTCAAATCCAACCTCAAATACTTACTTTTTGCCCCAGTTTTCTCATATGTAAAATGACCTGGAGAAGGAAATGGCAAACTGTTCCAGTACTTTTGCCAAGAAAATTCCAAATAGGGTCAAAAAGGGTCAGAAACAACTGGAGCAACAGAATAACAACAGAATCTGCCAGATCTTATGTCTCACTGGTATAATCTTCAAGAAAACTGAGTCACAACCATACCAAGATGACATATCAGGATGACTTTTGCAGGACTTCTCTATGGTCTGTGGATCACATTTCAATATAGATAGTTATATTTTGTCTTCTTACACATTTCTCCCTTCTCTGCACTTTCTATCCCTAAAGCATTTTATTGAATTCCTGTTTTGACAGCGATGATAAATCTTTCTTCTGAGAATAAAACTGATATTTTACAGACAGGTAAGAAGGGAATGAATTGTTCCCTCTTGGAATTGGCTAAACTTTCCCAGAGCACAAGGATACATTTTATATATATGAACTTTGAGTGTACTTAATGGAGCCTAAGTGACTTCAGAGAGTTCATACACTTTAAGAAAGAGAAGTATAGGAAATGATGATTAATTCCTTTTCACTTGTAAGATTAGAACAAAGGGGAAACATTTAAATATGAAAAGTCAACAGATATACTGTGAGCTGAGGACTCTAGGAAGCAGTGGAAAGGAGAATTGTCATTCCTTTTTTTTTCCCTGAGGCAATTGGGGATAAGTGACTTGCCCAGGGTCATACAGCTAGGAAGTCTTAAGGGTCTGAGGTCAGATTTGAACTCAGTTCCTCCTTACTTCAGGACTGGTACTCTATCTACTGCACCATCTAGTTGCCCCTTGTCATTCCTTCTTGAAGAGGACCATGATATCACGAAAGTAATGTCATAACTTTCAAAGGAATTAGATTTTAGGGAGAGAGGGCTATGCAAAATCACCAGTCTCACTTTCTCCTCCAGAGTATTTGGGTTCAATGGCAAGATACAGATCAGGATGATTGGATACAAATGGGAAACTTCGCTCTTTTTAAACTAAGAGCTGTAACAGGTTTCAGTTTAATGAGGAAATGCCCAATCAGTCATTAAGGCTAAGTAAGAAATGAGGCACAGAATCACCTCTTTTATCTAGTCAAAAGAAAAAAAAAATCAGTCTGGGAAGGGAAGACCTTTGGGATTTCTGGCCAAAACAGAAACAATTGCTATATACATTCACTCTGAGCCAATCAAGTACCAAAAATGACCAAGTGGGACTTGACCTAGGATTTACTGTTGGTTAGTCAAAGAGAGCCAGAGTGATTTGGTTTTAAGATGTGGTCCTTGCCCATAAAATTTAAAATGTCTTCTGAAGTTTCAGCAATCAAAATTTACATTCTTTTGAGCAAGGCATCTATAAGTAAGCATATAATAGCCTATGTGGAAAGAGGGAAGGGAAAGAAAAAAGAGAGAAAAAAGGAAAGAAAAAGAAAAAGAGCTGTCACCCAATTGACCTGTTCCAGTTGGATTCCTATTACTTTATTATGCTATATCATGCAAATAAATTGAATTTAAGTGAGGGAGGGCTACCTCACTTTCTCCTATAGAGTCATTTGGGTTCAGTGCCAGATAAAGATCAGGATGAATGGAGATGGCCCTGGATAGAGTGCTAGACTTTAAACTTTGAGGCCTCAGATCTTCTCTAACAAAATGAGAGACATTGGACCCAATTTCTCCAGGCCCTTTTGGTTCTAAATCCATAATTCTATGATTGTGTCAAGCTGGAACAGAAATAGTAAAGGAACTTTTGAATTCAGGTATTTTGGTTCTAAGTCCATGGATCTTTCCACTATAATAAGCAGCCTCTTATTCTTCCAAAGATTTAGTAAATACCTTCTTCAACAACAACAACAACAACAACAACAACAACAACAACAACAAACAAACAAACAAAACTAAACTCCTACTGTTAGTGTTCTTCCAGGCCCTAAGCACATCCAAAGATTAATAAGACACTGTCTTCTTGGCTCATGGAGAACACTTTTTCCCCAAACCCCAACAATATGACTAAAGCCATTATATATATTGTTTTCTTAGATCTTTTTCCTTGCATCAATTCATACCAGTTTTCTCATTCACCTTTATGTTCTTCTTATTTATCTTTTGTTACATTCCATTATATTCATATACCTCAGTTTGTTGATCATTGATTAATGTCAGTGATGTTTTCTGATTTTTTGCTTTTAACATATAGGCTACTATAAATATACTGATCTATAAGATATTAGTTTTTGAGGCATAACTCCCCACTTCGGAGACTTCTTCTCCACCCTGTATTTCTGCTCTATATGCTCCCAGAGAGCAGCTAACTACCTTGGAGACTTGGGGGTTACTCTGAAGAGCAATGTTTCTAGTACTAGTTTGATCTATGTTTACATTTAACTATCCAAGATAAAAAACTTTTAGAAAAAGCACTTATTAAACAAGCACAGGAAAAATAATTGGTATAACCACCCCCAACAAATTCAAACTACATTCACTCCCAAATAATGGAGGTACATGGCAAAAGTACAGTCATTGATACTGCCCTGGTCAATAAATGATATTTTTGAGGTGGAAAAAAATAGGAATCAATGGAAATATTTAAATATGAAAAGCAAACTGTATATGAGGAATGCAAAAGGTCCAGAAAAAAGAAAAGGAATAGATTTATTTTTTGAGTCAAAGACAGGAAAGATGTTCTTCAGCTCCACTCTGGGGTCTAAGACTCTTACAGTGAGTTTGCCTGTGACACAGCTCTTTGCAGATTTGCTGACAATACTTAAGCAAATCTTGTTGGATATCAAACATAATTGTTTTAAGAACAAATTTGAACAACTAAGTCATTTTGACTACTATAAATACCCAAATTCATTACAGGGTATATGAAAACGTAATCTGTATCCAGGCAAAGAATTGATAAATAAAAGTACATCTAAAAAGATTTTATTTTTATTTATCTATATCTAATGGTCAAAAAAAAAGAAAAAATCTACATGATAATTTGATTTTATATTTAAAAAGGAATGGAAAATTGTACATAACAGATGATGGAAATGCTTGTTTTATTTCATGTAAAATAAAACTATTTTTTAAAAGAAAGAAATGAAATTAGAAGACTTTACAACATTTATATGGAGCCAGAAACTGACTCTCCCTAAGTTTTTATGTGGCAGCTTGGATCATGTGAGGAATTCCCATATGTGATCTAAGGGATGACTCCACCTTAGTTACTTCCCCTTATTACCAATGTATATAAAAATGCCTTTGATACTGTTGTTCACTTTTTCCTCCTTAGTACTTCTCTCTAATGGTTTTCAGGAAACCATTCTCTCCTGTTTCTTCTATGTGTCTTATCTCTCCTTAAGTGTCTTTTGCTGTATCCTCTTCAAGATTATATTTTCAAACTATGGGTGTCCCTTATGGTCTGCACTAATCCCTCTTCTCTTTTTTATTATTTAAAAATTACTTTCACAAAAATTATTATTTGATTGTTCCAGAGCTATGAGATAAACAGTGTATTTTTTTTCTTCTTACAAATAGAGAATCAGAGAAAGTTTAAACTACTTTGAGCAAGTCATACATCTAAGTGGCAATACCAAGTTTTAAACATAAGTCTCTAGTTTGCTTGTATTCTTAAAAATTGCAAACCATTCACCAATGTGAAGTTCTGAATAGTTATCTTCCTCCTCATTCTCTATGACTCTTGTCCATGTATGTCTGTAAATGGCTTGTTGTGAACATATTCCATGTGCTTTCTTTAGTCATGGATTCAGTGTAGTTTTGGAGCCACCTGCATATTATCTCTCAGTCTGCCTACAGGATTATCCAACCTAACTTTCAGTTATACCTTATTGCTTCATATTGTTTCTTTTTATTACTTCTAGTATGTAATTATATTAATTGCATCCTTTAATCTGTTTACTTTTTTTTTTTCTTTTTTTTTTTTTAATCTGTTTACTTTGACTATTTGCTTTCCCAATGACCTTTGTATCATTTGCAAAGTGGTCTAGAACCACACAAAATTAAGTATACATGTTTTCTGGGATTTTTTGTGGTAATTGTTAGAAAGCTTGGAGTCTCTCTGTGTCATGAACCAGTTTGGTAGTCTGGAAAAACCAATGAATCCTTTTTGCATGTAATGTTTATAAATGTAAAATTCTTAGTATTAACAGAAAGTAAAAAGATACCCAGAGGCAAAAGTAGTTTCCCTTTCTTTCCTGACTTCATTCAGGAATAACAGGCTATACACCTCTGGGTAACCAAAGAGACCTCAAGTCAAAATCCTATTACTGGGATGACTCATGGCATGAAAATGGGGCTTTGTTCTTTCCCTCCTTGTGTTCTTTCTTCCTTCCTCTCTCTTAGTTGAAGCATCAGTATCTTAGTATCAGACACACATGTATTATAAGACTGCAAACTTATGGACTGTGAAAGGTTGGGAGAGTGAACTACCAGAGGCTTGGGAGTTCAAATGCATTCCAGATTTTGTGGACAGCCAACCTGGATAAACGGCAAAGCCCCAAGCCATCTCTTGACCACAGAGGTAGATCAAAGCAATAAAGAAAGAACAATAGCAACTCATTTATCAGTTATATGCATGCTAAAGTGAATTTTGTAGGATGCTTCATTTGATCTTGCTGCTGAGGTTAAAATAAATACTTGGATTTGGAATTTAAAAAAAATAGTATTCAGGGAAATGATATAGTCACAAGCTTTATTATGTGATACAGCAAGTGTGCAAATCAAATTTTACACACACACACACACACACACACACACCCTATACTATAGAACTTTAAATGGGTAGATTTATCCCCAAATGTAAGAAATTCTTCCAAGCCACAGACTGATAAAGAGAGACATGTTGGAAAGGGAATATACTCAAAGTTAGGGTTCAGGCAGCAAGATCATATACCCTAAGAATGGGCTTGGTTGAGAACAGGAAATTGGTGCCAGATGTAGGGTGAGATGTTCCTAATAAGAACCAAATTTTGAGGGAAAATACTTAGGATCTCTTATCTATACCAGGCTTGGGTAAAGCTCAGGTAGGAGGTGATTCTTTATCAGGATCACAAAGCAGGGAGGAGAATGATTCAAAACACAAGTAGTAGGTCAAAAGTTCCTCTAATCCCCAAACTGCAAGCCTTATTGTCCTGATAGAGTTAACAATGGACAAATTGCTCTGCCTATTTGCTTCTGTGGGCATTAGATCTATTTAGCCTAAGTGATTCTGTATTGGAGTCCTATCATAAATACAATATGAACTATATAAAATATAAACAACACAAAGTTTACAGTTATCACAGGGATAAACATTTTAAAGCTGATCCAATTTGCTTTAGGGGCTATAATAGTTAAGGGGAAAATATGCTCCCGGTTGTCTGGAGAATGCTTTTTAAATTTTGTTGTCATCATATCTTCTTATGATGGAATAAAATTCTTCTTCATGAGTTCAAATCTGGCCTCAGACACTTACTAGATGTGCACTGGGCAAGTCACATAAAATTGTTTGTTTCCATTTCTTCACCTATAAAATGAGCTGGAGAAAGAAGTGGCAAACCACTCCAATATTTTTTACATGAAAACTCGAAACGAATCACAAACAGTCAGATATAACTTAAAATGACTCAACAACAACAAATGTCCCTTTGCAAAAGGTGTTAATGTCAATTTACTAAATGATAGTAAAGGATCTAATCGCTGTGGGATATCACTGATATAAGGACATAACAACTATGAGAGGTAATAGGTATTTGAAAGACCATAGTAGGGGCTTGAGTCTATAGCTTTAGGGAAATATTCCATAACCCCCGTGGGGGAATTCTTAGAGTCTTGAGTGAATTTATTAATTAATCTCTGGGGAATAGGTTTATCAGTGGGTTTAGGAGACAGGATTGCCTCAGAGCATGAATACTGATATTATAAAAGTTAACAAGAAGATTAATATATTTAGGAATTATTGATAGGTCTGGAAGCAAAAAAGAGTATCAACAGCCCCTCTGCCCGAGAAAACCACACACACACACACACACACACACACACACACACGCCTTTTTTTAAAACATTCATGGCTTGAGCTACTCTGATTCAATTCTGAAATACCACAAGCATTCTTATTTTTTATACTGCATGGTCTAGTCTGAAGATGGCTGTGCAAATAGAACACTTTCAGCTAGGTACACAATCAAGATTGTTATTTTGATTGAATCCATCCTCTTATAGCCTTCTAAGTCCATTCAATAACTTTCAATCAAAGCATGATCAAGGGTGATTCCATGGTGTCTAAGTAGCTCAGTGGATCAGGTAAAACTTTGTTTAAATGGTCTTCAAAATCTCTTCTTTAGATGAACACCAATGAAAGGATCCACTGCACAGGGTGAATTCCTCTCTGGATGGTGGCAGCTACACCTGGTTTGTCCCTGTTCTGATTTCTCCCTAAACCTCTGTATGTATATTACCACATATACATTTCATACTACATTTAAATATATACTTATATAAATATATGTATGTATTTGTACATATATTTCTATGCATACACACATATAAAACATCTGTATATTTGTATATGTGTAACTAAAGAGATGGATAGATGCAAAAGCAAAATGTCATGATTAAAGCTATAGATAATTTGTGGATAGCTTTTTTATCATCATAATAAATACTCATATTTATAAGATAATAGACTCACTACAGTACTTAATCCAAAATAATGTATATAGCGTTTTAAACTTTGTAAAGTGCTTTAATATATATTGGTTTCATTAGAAAATCCTGAAATTTAAGATACTATATCTTCATTTCATAGGTTAGAAAAGAGAAATTAGTTTATTTGCCCAGGGACATGCCATTGGTGTGAGAGAGAAGATTTTATTCAAAGTCTTTTTCCAATTACTATATCTAGACTGTGTGTATATGGAATATACTAAGCACATATAGTACATGTAGACTTGTAAATATATATATTCACAAATAAAGATTGCGTTATTATACACATACAGATATGTTTCCAATGTACTATGCCACTTCTCCTTACTTAGGTGAAAAACATTTTTTAAAGTCACGTTAATCAACCCTTGATGATTATGTAACAGTCATTGTTTAAAACAATTTCAGTCCTCCATGATTATTCTACCAAAATGATGTTCACAAAAGAGGCAGCTCCCTAAAGAAACAGATTTTTTCATTCCTGAAATAAATCATTAGCTACAGCAAACTAAGGCTTAAAAGTTGGGGAGGAGCAGTCAAAGTCCAACACAAAGTTTGAATAATGAAGTGTAATAAAGCATTTTTTTAAATGACACGGAATAGAGCTCCCTCAATTTATGTTTAAATTCTTGGTGAGTATTCTTCATAAGCCCGCATACCATCTTTCTTTGATGGCAGCACTTGCCGTTCTTGCCTAGTGGGAACTCTAATTTGCTTTAAATTGCCAAAGTGCTCATTATGGGATGCTTAGTAGCAAGAGTTTGTACATAATATTTGAAAATCAACCTTAATTTTTCTGCCTGAGATGAACACTTGGATTTCAGAGTAAACATAATCAGAGATTTACAGAAACCCAGTGAACCCTGTTTATTATACTTGCCTGAAATAGCTACAAAAAAGGTCAGAGGTCCAATGTCTTCATGCAGAGACAGATCATGTTCTAGCTGGTACTGAGGAGGAAAAAAACAGTAGGTGATACTTTAATGAATGGCTTATCATGTGGAACACACCATGTAATAATAGCAGTGCTAGTAAGAGAAGAAGGAAGGGTTTTGGCTTTTTTTTTTCATTTTTTTTAAAGTGGTTTAGCTAGGTTTATATTGCTTGAATGCAGACATAGTAATAGTAGTGGGAAAAGAGTTTTGTTGCGAACACATTAGAAAAATCTACTGAATATTGTAAGAAGCCTTGGAACTTTTATTTGAAATATTGAATTGGAATTATATCAAAAGTTTGCTTCTCATGAAAGTAGTCACCTGGTCTAGGTTCTTGATTTCTTAAATTTATGATTGCTAAATGTTTATGTTTCCCTGGGTGTGGTGACCCTGACTGAGTCAGAAATAAGAGAAAGAAGGCTGACATAAGTAGAAATTTGGTTTTAAAAAATGGCATTCTATAATGTCTATTTGATGGAATGACAGCTGGGGTATATAAATGTGTTCTGTGTCTTTTTAAATGATCTTTCAGTTTCTATTCAAATGGATCAATGAGAAAATTAGGTTAGTCTCTCTCTTTTTTGTAAAAACCCTTAGCATCCTCAGTGGACCTCAATCAGCTATGTAAAGGAAGACAAGTCATCCAAAGCTCCATAAAGTAAAAGAAATTATACAGTGAAGGAGTACAAAAATAATGAATAAAAATTGGACAATATGACCCCAGAGATAAAGTGCATCATTTGTATATCTATTGTTACAATCCTATAGAGTTTTATTTGGAAAAAATATGAGTACAATAATTTAGTCAAAAAATACTTATTTAGTACTTACTGTCCAGTATTGTGCTGAGTACCAGGGATACAAAAACAACAAAAAAGAGCCTCTGCCTTAAAAGGGCTTAAATGGTATTGGAGGAAATAAACATACAAGCATATATAATATATAAATCAATTAAATTCTAATTAATATATGACAGCTGAATTCCATATTATCATGTACAATGCCTCTAACTTTGTGGATAAACATTGACTCTTATGAATGAGGCAGAAGCTTGAACCAATTCCTTAATTTTTATTCAATTAATCCAATAATCAATTAGTAAGCATTTATCAAGCACAAACACCTAAGCTATGTACATATATGTGTATAAGAAAAATAGATGTATATGGAAAATATGTTGTTTATGGATAAAGATTTTTTTTATTTTTAATTTTCAATTTCTCCTACTGGATCTTTATAGATAATAACTTCCTAAATTGATTCCTTTTTAAGTACTAATATTTAATGTTCAAGGAAGAAAAAAGGATAAATTATTATTATGTTTTAGACTCCCAACCAGGTGCTAAGTCCCCAGAGCTTTCAGGGATTTTCTTCTGCCTTGGCACCTTAAGCCAACCAAAGCCCCATCTGTCCCAGAAGTAGAGTACAGGCATTAATTGAATTACTTAAGTGCCTTTTTTACAATTGTGGAAGTCCCTTCATGTTATCCTTCCTTATATGTTTCTAAGTATAAAGCCATTTATTAATCCTCTTACAAACACACTTTAGAGAGCTAGTAAACAAATAGAAGTAAGTTATAATTAAGGAGACAAATCCTTACTAAATCCTAATTACTTAAAAGAGGTCAAACAAGTCATTGGGAATTTACCCTTAATGGACAGAGACTAAATGGAAGGGAAAAGCAAAATTAGATATCCAGATTTTTTGTGGAAGACAAAGTAATTTATAGATGCAATACTCTAAAGACAATTTCTTCTCTTCGACTTAAGTATTCTTTGGCAAAATGAGGTATAATAAACTTTTTAAATATGGAATAAGAGCTTCTAGAAATGCAGATATATTAAGTACTTTAACTTAAAAAAAAAAAAAAGAAAAGTTATAAATAATCAGAGAGGACAAATAATTGATCCTTGAAGAAAGAATAGGCAATAAACTCTTTTCTTGTCTCTCATACAACTCTCCAAGTATTTCAATAATTTGTCATGGCTATGTACCTGGTACATGAAACTAAAAAAAAAAAAAACAAAAAAAAAACCAACACTCTTTCACTTTTGTCTTAGTCTATCTTCCATCAGCACTTCAAACTCAAGGTTTGGTTTAGTTTCAATGCAATTCAAGATGGTAGGAGCAAACTAGATTATTCATGGAGATTCTAGGATGCAATAGAGAATGTACAAAATATTATGCTGAGAAGCTGGGAATTCATATATTGACTGTCACAATTGAGAAAGAGCTCTCTTTTTCTTCTTTTCTTCCTTCTTTCTTCCCTTCTTTCCTTCCTCCCTCCCTTCCTCCTTCTTTTTTCTTTTCTTCTTTCTTTTTTTCTTCCTTACTCCTTCCTTCCTTACTCCTTCCTTCCTTCCTTCTTTCTTCTTTCTTTCTTTCTTTCTTTCTTTCTTTCTTTCTTTCTTTCTTTCTTTCTTTCTTTCTTTCTTTCTTTCTTTCTTTCTTTCTTCTCTCTCTTTCTCTCTCGTGTCCTGCTTTCTAGAGCCCCCAAATTGGGGTGACAAAATGTACTGTTGCTTTCTAGAGCCCCTGCATGAGGGAGATTAAAATATACCTTCCTAGTAGAGAAGTGATGAGGCGGGACTCCTGAGGATGGTGGAAAAATGGAGTCCATTTATTTCAAGGACTTTCCTCTTTTTATACCTTCATACCTTTATGTAACAAAAACACTGGACATTAGTCCAGTATATACTGCGCACAAGGGATCACATAAACAACTTGCCATTGTATGTAGTTTGCCACCTGGTATCACTCTTCCACCTGGTATCACTCTGCTTCAATCACAACATAGGCTGTCACTGCCCCCTGACTTCCCAGGAAGGCCAAGAGCCTTTAGGGGAGATGGGGAGCCCAACCAGATATTGTCAGCAGGTTCCCTCTGGGCTGAAGGGTCTTATACCTCACCCAGAGTTTCCCCTCTGTCACCCTCTACATCTCTCTCTCATTTCCTTCCTTCTTTGCTTCCTTCCTTCCTTCCTTCCTTCCTTCCTTCCTTCCTTCCTTCCTTCCTTCCTTCCTTCCTTCCTTCCTTCCTCCCTTCTTTTTTTCTCCCTCTTCCTGTATTTCTTTCTTTCTCTTTCTTTTTTTGAATTCAATAATATTTTATTTTTAATACACATTAAGATAGTTTTCAATATTAATTTTTATAAAATTTTGAGTTCCAAATTTGTTTTTCTGTCTCTCCCTTGCCTTTGCCCTCCCCGAGGCAGCAAATAATATGATATAGATTATACATGTACAATTATTTTGAACATAGTTCCATATTAATCCTTTTGTGAAAGAAAAAAATCAGAAAAAAAGAGAAAAACCAGGAAAAAGAAAAAGAAAAGTAACCACAAATGGTGAAAATAACATTATTTGATCTGCATTCAATTTCTATAGTTTTTGGGATGGATGCAAATGGTATTTTCCTTCTGATTGGAAGTATTTTCAATTAATGTGTTACTGAGAAGAGTCAAGTCCATCACAGTTGATCATCACATAATCATGCTGTTATTGTGTATAATGTTGTCCTGGTTCTGTTCACTTCACAGCATCAGTTCATGTAAGTCTTTCCAGACTTTTCTGAAATCAGTCTGCTCATTATTTCTTATAAACAATAATATTCCACTAAATCAATATATTATAATTTATTCAGCTATCTCACAATTGATAGGTATCCACTAATTTTCCAATTCTTTGCTACCACAAAAAAAGAGATGAGGAGCTTAGTTTCTAACTGGGGTTAGAAATTTTGATTGAAAAGATGTAAATGGAAGTTAGTGTTCAGTTTGGATGGAAAGGCCAAGTAATATTTAACTTATTTCATTAACTGGCATTAATTAGCACTATTATAAAATTTTATCAGACAAATAGCCTCTTGGGTTTGATATAGACTAACCCAATCTCCTAAACCTGACCCCAAAGTTCCATGATTAGATCCAATGCTAATCCAATCTCTGAAGGCAGTATAGTGGGTAAAAGACAATCTCTTTGCCCAGCTGTTAATGTCTATTTGATTTTCGGCAACTAGGTGGTGCAGTAGCTAGAATGCCAGACCTGGAGTCAGGAAGATTCACTTTCATGAGTTCAAATCTAGCTTCAGACATTTACTGTGAAACTCTGGGGAAGTTACTGAGCTCAGCCTCAGTTTTATCATCGGAAAAATGAACTGGAGAAGGAAATAATAAACCACTAAAGTATTTTGCCAAGAAAACTCCAAATGGGGTCTCAGAGAGTAAGAGTCAACTAAAACATGACTGAACAAAAATCCAGCACTGCAGTGTCATTTGAATTTTATTGCTATTATATGTTCTGCTATCATTCCCAGTGGCATCTAGTGAATTGCAACACAAAAGTGAATAATTAGAGTTAGCAACAAGATGCCACTGGGAATGGGGTGCTGGACCTGGAATCACTAAGACCTCAGTTTAAATCAGGTCCCAACCCCTTACTAGTAATATGACTCCTAAGTAAGTCACTTAACATGTCTGCCTTCTATAAACATAGACATAATAACACTTCTGTCTATAAAAGTTGTGAGGACAAAATGAGATAATATTTGCAAAGTGCTTTGCTAGACTCAAAGCATTATATAAAAACTAGCTACCCATTTCCTCAGATGAGTGTGGAAGGATTTTATGAGACCTTTGAGCAAGTGGCAATTGGTACCTTTGCCTATGTTATATCATTACAAATATATGTAAAATAGTGATAATTGTCATTGTAACTACATATGGGTACCTTTGAGATTATCCATTTTCTTCCATATTTGTACTTTGATATGAAGATTGCTATATATGCAGACCTTAGCAAGAAAACTTCATAGTTTTCCAAAGATATCTGAAAAACTTAATATGTTTTACTTTCAACAAACAAGACAAACTTTTTTTTTCCCTCTATATGGGTAGGTCCCTTAATTGTAGGCCTTAGAGTCAATAAAGCAGCACTTTGATTCAACTACCTTAATCATTAATAATAAGATCTTAAATTTCTCTTTTCCATTTAATATTTTGACTTTCCCCAGTTAGATGTAAAACAATTTCTCCCCTTGTTTTTAAAACTTTTAGTTTAAGATTCACTCCCTTTCTCCCTACCCCCACCATCCATTAAGAAGGCACATGTGAAGTTATGTAAAACATTTTTGTAACAATCATGTTGTGACTGTGTTTTCTCCCCTTTCCCTCCTGACCCCCCCAAAAAAAACTCTCAAAAAAAATAAAGTAAAAAAAGAGTATGTTTCAGTCTGTATTCAAACACAATCAGTTCTTTCTCTGGGTATGGATAACATTTTTCATCATAAAGTCCTGCAGAATAATCATGAGTCATTGTATTGCTGAGAATAACAGTTATTTACAGCTGATCATCCCACAACATTGTTAATTACTTTGTACACAGTACATCTCACTTTGCTTTACTTAATGGACCTTTTCAGGTTCTTCTGAGAGCATCCTCCTCATCATTTCCCAATAATATTCCATCATAATCTGTAATGGGCTGAGGTTTGAGTTGATGCACTGAGGTCCCAAGTACATGAGGCTAAATAGTAATTGGACTATACTCTATTAATATACATGATTGGATAAAGAATAGTCCCTGCCCACTCTCTGTGCAAGTCCTGATGTGTTGTATAGGAAATGACGATTTTGGTGGGTGGAGGCAAAAAGGGAGACAGGAAGAGAAGCAGGGGGAGATTGGCCTGGGTTCGATACTCCTAACTGCTGGTCATGTGGCTGCTGGTCTAGCTAGCTCCTTGACTCAGCTGCACACATTACTATTGCCCATTCTCTTCCACCTCTGATCTTTCTTCACTGAGAATAAAGACTGACGATTTTCCCCTAACCTGAATTCCTGACTCTGGCTGATTTTAAAATATGCGGTCTTCACAATAATCATATACCACAAATTGTTTAGCCATTCCCCTAATGGGCATCCCCCTTGATTTCCAATTTTTTTTCCTAAGAAGAGAGCTGCTATATATTTTTGCACATATAGATCCTTTTCCTATTTAAAAAACAATCCTTTGAGAGATTCCTGCCTCGTAGTGGTATTGTTAGATCCAAAAGTATGCACAATTTTATAATTCTTTGGGCATAATTCATCAGATCATAAATTTCTAAAAAAAATTAACCAACATATTTTGATTTAAGCATTTACAAAATTTTCATGATATATTAAAAATGTTATTGGATTTGAAATATAAAAACCCAAGTCTAATTTTGTCAGTTACTACCTTGTATAACTTTGAGCAAAATATTTCCCTTTCTAAGTTTTAGTTTTCTCATATGGAAAAATACATATATACATATATATATATGTATATATATATATAGTGTTCAGACCAGATGACTTCTAAAATCCCTTTTGCCCCTAGTCCTATGATCTTCTAGGTCAAGTATTCATTTATTATTTATTAAATCTCTAATATATGGTCAGCAAAGTGCCAATAGGTAGGGATATAACAAAAGTTAAAGACTGCCCCTATGTTCAAGGAAGTTACAGCTTGATGTGTGATACAAGAAGCAAACAGCTATGTACACACGCTATCTACACGATAAATAAAAAATAACACAGGGAATGGACTAGTATTAAGAAGGACCAGGAAAATATTTTGTAAATGATTCGGTTTTACTTGGGATTTAAGGTCTATTCTAGAATCATTCTAATGATAGAAACGTTCTGAACTCTGTTACAATTCTCCTACATGATGGTCTAAATAATGAAGGTATCATGCATATGAAGTAAAATGTGAAGCACAAAGTAAAGTGCATGTGTATGGAAGGATTTTCTGAGAAAATTGAAGAGATGAACTAATCTAATTTCCTCAGTTTGAAAATGAATGCACAAAGTTCAGGTGTGAAGTGACTTTTGTTAGCAATTATGTAAAAAGATCCTTGGACATCAGGTATACACAGTGAATCATGTGGGAAGCCATTGGAGGTTTTTGAAGAATAATGTCATTAATAGGGAAAGGATAGATTTAATTTCTGATAATCATCATCTCATAAAGTATTTATAAGGAGTTTTGAGATTGTAACACTCTTTACCTGTATTATCTTATTTGCTGCTCAAAACAATTATAGCAAATAAGTGTTCCTTTTCTTCTCCTTTTTTCTTCTTCTTCTTCTTCTTCTTCTTCTTCTTTTTTCTTCTTCTCCTCCTCCTCCTTCTCCTTTCTTCTTCTTCTCCTCCTTCTTCTCCTTCTTTCTTCTTCTCCTTCTCCTTCTCCTTCTTCCTTCTTCTCCTCCTTCTTCTCCTTCCTTCTTCTCCTTCTCCTCCTCCTTCTCCTCTTCCTCCTCCTCTTCCTCCTTCTCCTCCTCTTTCTCCTCCTCCTCCTCCTCCTCCTCCTGCCTCTTCTTCTTCTTCTTCTTTCTTCCTTCTTCCTTCTTCTTCTTCTTCTTTCTTCCTTCTTCCTTCTTCCTTCTTCCTTCTTCCTTCTTCCTTCTTCTTTCTTCTTTCTTCTTTCTTCTTTCTTCTTTCTTCTTTCTTCTTTCTTCTTTCTTCTTTCTTCTTCTCCTTCTTTCCATTTCAGAAAGAAAGAAACTGAGGCTGCCAGAGATTTACTTGACCAAGATCACACAGAACCTGAATGACTAAAGGGGAAGATAGAAGGAAGGAATAAGCACCTGTATAAATGCTAAGTGCTAGCAACTTAAGTAATTAAGGTAGGATTCAAATATAGCTTTTGCTAAGTCTGGATTCAAAACTCTCTCCCTTATGCCACTTAGCTGCTTTCTGAAAATATGCTTGTATTTTTTGGTGATTGTTAAGTTCACAAAACATACAATATTTTAATGCAAATTTTGCTAAGAGATGCCATGACATTAATATTTATATCCTTATTTTCTCAAAAATGAAATGTCTTCTTAACTTCAAGGTTTAAAATCTTTAATTTTAACTTTAACTGAAGGACTATTGAAAAGATATTTCAGTGCACAATACTGTGTTGTGAAGCATTAGTCTTGCCTTCAATGCTCTATAGTTCTTTCTACTGCCTGAATATTTCCAGTCTTTCCTTATCTCAAGTCTTCTTTGGAATGTTTACAAAGTAGAGATTCTGCTTGTTCAGGTTGAAATGCCCTCCAAACCTGAACAAGCAGGATGATGAGCTGGTAAATTCACTGAGTAAGATAAAACTGTGGAGGAAGTACAGAAGAGAAAAAAGAACTTTTTATGTCACACAGACATAACTTGAAAGACTGGAAAATTTATCACTTTAAGAAAAACTCTTGATATTTGGAAGACTGAATAGTGATGATTCTGAGATTTTTAATTTTTCTTTTGAATTATTTACAATATTCTTTTGGAAAATATGATGTTCGTACAAATAAAAATAAATAACTATTAAAGTAACATGGTGTTGGGTAGTAATGTCAAATCTAAATAGAAACAGAAGCTGTTTACACACATCTAAGGATCCCTTTGGGCCACATTTTTATTTATAAAACAACACATTAACATTATCTATGTTTCATTTATGTTTATTTATTTTTTTTAGATTATCTTCAATTATATTTCAATCTGGATCAGACTGTATTTGGGAGTGTTCTGGCACACAACCTTCAGACTATATGGTTCATCCATGCTTTTTGCCAAGAAGGTGAGCAGTCCCCCAGATTCTTTAATTCACATTGGTTGAGACAATGGTAATAAATGAAATTAAGCCACAATGTTTAAATCCATATTCTAAATGTGAGCTCTAGTTACCTGAACACTCCTGATACAAAATCTAGCACCTTTTTCTGTATAGGACACTGAATTTCAGTATCTGGGAGGAAGTCGATTTTCTCAGCTGTTGAAAACAGTAATTGAGTTTGGGAGGTTTATTTGTTTATTTATTTTTCTAGTTAGAGGTAGCTCAGAAACAATTAGATTCCCAACCTATTTCTGATAATTCTTTAAGATGGTAGTCATGCTAATTCAGCTCTTCCAACTCCAAATTCATTTCAATTGTTGTGTTTGTGTGTATGTGTACATTTAAAGCAGAGGTTTTTAATCTGTGGTTATTGGATACCAATGTGAACATATTTATTGGAATCCATGAATTTGAATAAGGGAAAAAAAGATAAATTTCAAAACAAATTTACTAACCTCTAAATGAGATATAGAATTTTCTTAAATATTTTGAAAATTATATTTAAAAGGAGTCCACATGCTTTATTAGACAAATGGATCTACAGCATCACTTCAAAAATTATGAAAACCTATTTTAAAATAGGTGTCCTTACCTTAGTAGGACCAAACAAAATAAAAAAATTATTTTTTTGCCAAGGAAAAGTCAAATTCAGATTCTTAACAATTGTAAGGATGTAAGAAATACATCAGATTTTTGGAAGCTATAGATTATAATGCAATAAACCTGTAATATCCATTTATTAGGCTTAATATGTGGATGATGTCAGCTTAATCAAAACTAAAGTCAAAGACTGGCAAATGTATATCTATTCTAAAATGAAAAAGTCTATAAAATAAGCATCAAGCTTCCTCCATTACCTGAGTAATTTTTCACAATAGACAAAACACTTCTTATTAAATTACTGGTGTGAATGACTGACTCATGTTTTCACACTGCCAGAGATGCAATATTTGTAGGGGACAAGTTAGATTTATGGGTATGTTGCAAGGCTTTCTTTCTCTGCAGCTACACCATTAGCTAGGAATTTGTTGTTTCTGTTCCCTCTATAATACAAGCAAGTTATCAATGTTTTTCCACTAATCTTATATATAGGAAACTGTGAACATTTTAACTTTGACAGATCTCATAAGATCTATTTGCTGCTCATTCCCACCTTCCCCTCCCCCTCAAGTTTAAATATCTAAGGTTAATAAAAGAGGATTAGAGAACAAAACAAAACAAAAAAACAAAAATCCTCTTTCCAAATACAGATGCTTCTAATGACCAACGTAGATCTTGGATTTATCAAGTTACCCAACCAAAATCAATTTATTCATCCGTGAAAACAAACGTTTGAAAAACAGAGTATGCTTCAGTTTTAGTGGAAACTAAGAACCTAGCAAGGTTATTAATAGCAACAACCACAATAAGTCATATTTATCTCATCTTTTAATATTTACAAAATTTCCTCATAATGCTTCTGTGAGTTATATGAAAAAGTTCAACATTAACCACATATAAACAATTAAGAAAATAATCTTTTTAGCATTAAGTACTTAATGTTAGTGGATAATATTGACAACATTTAAATTTGGTAGTATTGACCCACCAAAAATATTGGACTGCAGTCAACAGATAAAACTTCTGGTGAGGTTGATTGAATATTAATGTTAGCTATAGCTGGCACTACATGCAAAATATTTTCAATGGAAAACAGGATGAAAATATTCTTAGTAATATTCATTGATTGGACCATTTTGAAGGGACAGAGGCTTCTATGTAGAATGTATTAAGACATTAATTCTTAGGCATATGAAAAGTATATCAACATGTTTTAAAAAACATATTAGCAATAATACTAATTTTAGCTGAAATGGTTTGAGACATAAATTACTTAAAATGCTGGGGAATAAAAACTTTTCTAATGTATAGCATCAAATATATATATATATATATATGTTACTTCAAATACATATATGTGAATGTAAAGAAAGAGACAGAAAGATAGAAAAAGAGAAACAGAGATAGAGATGAAAAGAGTGAGAGAAAACGAATCTCTATGGGATGGTTTATGAGGGGAATCCTAAAAAAGTAATTCATTTGACAGTGACTTCAAACTTAGAAAATAGTCCTAAATATTCATAAGAGGGGCCATTCATGAGAGGAAAAGCCCATAAAATTGACATGAGACAGAATTCAGCCAGCTCAAAAAAATTTATAGAAAACATATAGTTATAGTTCTACATAGTATTTTTCCATAATGATATTGCTTTAATAAATTCCTTTCTCAATAGTACTAGGTCATATCAGTGCCATTTTGTAAGATTTCTACTTGGGTTTGATCCCTAAATTCCTATAAATGTCACTGTGAATACCATCTTCTTCTAATTTCCTTATTACTTTGCTTATCTGTTCATTGGGGGTAATTATCTGACACCTGCTCACAGCAGATTGTTCTGACAGATTTTATTGACTGAGATCAATTTGTTGCTCACCATCTGTCCAACTAAAGGTGGTTTGCAGGTCAACAAGCTGATGAGGTTCAGAACACCTTACGTTGTCCATGAAGTGTTTTCCTATATTCCAAATTTCTCATTTTATTCCTATTAAGTTTATGAAAGTGTCAACCTGAATAAAAAGATGAACTCCTCGCAAATGAACTCATGTCTCACATCCCTTACTAAAGATGTGCCTTTATCTGAAAGGTTTTGTGAATGGAAATATATTATTAGAAAGAACTAAGAATGCAAATAAAATAGTTACTCTTTTAGGTACCCTTTCTCTAGCAACAAGTTTGTGACTTCTAGGGGATGATTCATATTTTTACTTTTTTCCTATATTAGTAATAAATATGACTCATCACATAATTTTGTTTGTTTTGAAAAGCAAAACTATAATAAAGGAAGCAGTTTTGCCTATATAATTATGAAGTGGAAAATTATACTATTACAATTTTTAAAATATGTAGTCAATAATGCCATATTGTCAAAAGTAGGAATTGAATTATTTGCTTATCATGTGATTTAAATTGAAGGGAACTTCAGGCATTCTCTGTTCCAACCTCATCATTTTGTAGTACAGTGAACTGACTATCAGGGTTTTTGAGTTATCATCAGTAAGTTAGTAGACATTTATTAAGCATCTATTATCTTCTAGTTCAGTTCTAAATGATGGAGAAACAAAAAGAGGCAAAAAACCATCCCCCACCTCAAGGAGCATCCAATCTAATGGAGGAGACAAGAAGTCATATATGTCAAATTAAATATATTTGAAATAAAGGGTGAGTAAATAAAAGAGGGAAAGAATTAGAAATAAGAAGGTTTGGGAAAGATTCTATATAAGATGGGATTTTATTTGGAACTTTAAGTCAGGTGAATGTGAGTAAGGAAAACACTGTAGGCACAAGAGATATTTAGAGAAAATACTTGGATTCAAGAGATGGTGCATTTTGTTTGTGGAATATCAGTGAGACCAGAATTATTGGATTAAAGAGAACTTGGTAGGAAGGAAATAAGGAAACTGGAAAAGTAGAAGTAGGTTAGGAAGGGCTTTAAATGTCAAGAAGAGAATTTTGTATTTGATCTTCAAGGCAATAGGGAGCCATTAAAGTTTATTGAGTAGGGAAGTAATATGGTTGGACCCTGTATTTTAGGGCAATCATTTTGGTGTCTAAAAGAGAGATAGAATTGAGTGGGGAGAGATTTAAGGAAGGCCAGCCCACCTGAAGACTAATGAAGTATTCCCAGTATAAGATGACGAATGTCTACACCTGAGTGGAGCGGTGTCAGAACAAAGAAGGGGAGATATTGGAAAGATGTTCCAAAAGTGGCAGCATATTGAATATGAGTTTGGCTTAAGAAAGTGAGAAATCAAGAATAATACTTAGGTTTTGAACACAAAGGACTGGGATGATGATGTTGCCATCTACAGTAAAGGTAAGAGATAGAAAAGATTTAGATGAAAAGATAATGGTTTCAGTTTTGGACATGTTTACTGGACTTAGAGATGTCTGAAAAAAGTAGTTGGAGATGCAAGATTGGAAGTCAGCAGAGAATTTAGGGCAGAATAAATTGACCTGAAAATTATAAACATATATGAGGCAATTTAATCCATGGAAGCTAATAAGATCTCCAAGTGAAGTAATATAGAGGGAGAAGAGAGAAGGGTTCCCGGACAGAAACTTAAGGAAAACATACATGATATGGATGAGGATGCAACAAAAAAGACTTAGGAGAAGTCAGTTAGGTGGTAGGAGTACAGAAAGAGAGTGGTATCCTGAAATTCTAAAGAAGAAAGTATCATGAAAAAAGAGATAATCACTAATGTCAGAGAAATTAAGAAGATGTATATTGAGAAAAAGCCAAATATATTTGGCAATTAAGCAGTTATTGGTAAATTTGGAGAGCATAGTTTTGGTGGAAGGATTAGGCAAGCTAGAGTGTAAGAGATTAAGAAGAGAATGAGAGGGAAAGAAAGTGAAAGTCCCTAATTGTCTAATACAAAAGTATGAGATTTGGGATTCAAATGTATCTTCTGACTCCAAATCCAGTACTCTTTCCATTGTGCTATCTTGTCTTCTGAAAATACTTTCAATATTCCATTTATTCTGAACATTTAGGTGAGAATTTTAAATAGAACAAGAATAGTTTAGCCTATTAATCCTATCTCATCTGTATGATTACATTAATTGTCAAACTCCTTGATGTCTCATTTTATTTTACTTATATTTTATACCCTTTACAAAGGTATGTTACAACCAGGTAAATCACTTAGTCAATAGATCTTGAACAATCTGTATTCAACGTGTGATTAGACCAATCTAAATTATAAGGAACCATTCATTTGTTGGGCAACCTGCAACAGCAGCAATAGCCTGCTACCTTTGGATATTCTGCCAAGTGACCTGGCCCCATAAGGGATATTCTCTCTAGACTGTTTCATGAAAATAGCCCATCCCTTGTTACTAGAGCTAAATAAAAAAAGTCTGTGGGGACTTACAAAAAAGTAGTCAAACAAGTTCTCAAAGGGCTTACAATAATGGGGAGAAGGAAATAAAGATAGAGATAAAAACTCAAGTGTGAGAAATAAATATACACAAGCTATAGAGAAAAGTAATCTCTCTAGAGTCCCTTTCTATTATGGCTTCAAAGCTATATTGAAGAACTATAACTTTCTAAAAAAATGTGTAAGTATTTAGAATCTGGAGAGGAGAGAAAGTGGAAGAGCTTGGGATAAATGGGGCCTTTTTTAAATAAGATTTAAATGGGGAAAAAATCAGCCTTAGCCTGTTTTGTCACATCTATTAGGCAAATCACTAAACCTCTCTCTGACACTATATCCCCAGATGCACAAAGACATATGCCTTTAATATGATTCTATCTACACACTACAAAATAGAAAATTCAGTAAATTGAGATTTGGCTATAAGACAGCAATACATTTCTGAGGTTTTTTTTTTCTTTTTTGTCTGTTTAATTTTACTGATTGACTGTTTCAGGATTCCTAAATATATTCTACCTGTTAGCCATGAGTGAGTTATCACACTTAAACTAGCTAAGTTGTTTTCCTTTCAATCAGCGTATATTTTGGTCTCTTCCTCTCCAATTCTTGTTATTGCAAGCTTCTTTTAAAACATGTCTCTCTTGCCAATTCTTACATGAGACCTTTCCTGACCTCTGTTGTCTATTCTAACTCTGTGTATAGATGTTATAGTAGAATGAAGTTTCTTGAGGACAGAGACTCTACTGTTGTTGCTATTGTATATTTGTTTTTGCCCTTAACAAAGTAAAATCTTAATGACTATTTTCAAATTGGGATAATATAGTTAATTATATTATGGGAATTTTGAAACACACCTATGCATTGTATAATATTGTTTGACCAATGTTATTTTATGAGAATGGCAATCATACTTCATAAACAAACACAACCTTAATTTTCAAATTTACTGTAAGGTCATTATAGCCTAGTTTTATAAAACTGATTATCTAAGATCTGCTGAGAATAGGATGGTATATTCTCAGCTCCATATAGGTAACTATTTCCTACCTCTGGCCACCATTCATTATTTAGTTTTTCAAAGAACATTTAGTTTCTCTTTGATTGAAAGCTTACTTTTCTTTTTACCATTTCTCCTAGAAATATTACAAATTTGAGTTATCTGTAATGCATGTTCTACAGAGAATCCTGATCATTAATATTTCTCTTCCTTTTTCTTGTTCCTTTTTTATTTTTCCCCACTCCCAATGCACAAACATTTCTTGATTCATAGAGTATTCCATAAATAGCCCTTTTTAATGTTTCCTTTTAAATTTTTTTGGAGAATTTTATGGTGAAGACAGAAATGCTTTGGCTTACAGAAAAGGACTCCAGATTTATGAACATCTAAGTATTTTGAACACAGACTAAGGAAACCCAAAGCATTTATTTCTTTTCCAGTAAAATTCTCAAAAAGAAAAGAAAAGAGAACATTAAATAGCAGCTATTTATATCATATCCAAAGAATCAAGAAAAGTTTGTATGTTGGGGGTGGGACAAATTAGGAAAATCACAAGAGTCATTTTAAAATGTTCAAATATTGTCACTCAATATGTTTGCATGCGA
Source organism: Sarcophilus harrisii (assembly GCF_902635505.1). Taxonomy (NCBI): domain Eukaryota; kingdom Metazoa; phylum Chordata; class Mammalia; order Dasyuromorphia; family Dasyuridae; genus Sarcophilus; species Sarcophilus harrisii. Next base: position 352,207,183 of record NC_045428.1, read on the forward strand.
AATGAAAAATAATGACTATTAGAAAAAGACAACTTTTATATTTAATTATCCCACCAGAATTTATTAAGTGCCTACTTCATGCAATACACAGGGCATAAAAACAAAATAAAAATCTGGACATATCCTTAAATAGCTTATATTCTACTGGAGATGGCAAGTAGCATTTTGTCTGACAGATTTTAGAACGCTCAATAAATATCTGCTCATTTATTCATTTATGTCAAATTGTCCAGAAATCCCTCAGAATACACCCAGGCCCTAATGTGTCACTTTAAACCTAGTCATTCTACAGATCACTGATTCAATGACTTCTTTGCTTACAGTAAAGTAAGGACATAAAATACAGCCCCATAACTCATTATTAATATTTCTTCTATCTCTTGAAGGCTTTCAAGTGAAAGAGTAAAATATTCAAGAGTATCTGGATTAGATGATAATAATGGTTTATTTTCATGCTCTAACCCTATGAGTTGATGATCCTTCAATTCTTTCCTCTTCCATATTCTATTCCTAAATGACTACCTCCTTTAGAGATGATATCAGCAGGATCATAGATTTAATTTGAAAGGAATATTAGAAAGCATAAAGTCGAACTCCTTCATTTTACTATGAGGAAACTGGCACAAAGCAGTTAAGTGACTTATCTTGAGTCACTTAATCTGGATTCCAAATTCAGTGGCCCAGCTTACTTTTCTCTTCTGTCTTCTACCCAGAAACCATTTTCATCTTCTCCTGTCCCATAACTTATTTACAAGGATATATTTCTTTATTGTTCCTAAATAGGTACTAATATATCTTCTTCCTTCACTTCTGCCCATTTGCAAATAATATTAATATTCTGAAGACCCAAGTACAAACTTGGTTTGAATGCATATACTTTGTAATACAAATATATGAAATGCTCAGAGATAATGATTGTAGTAGATAGAAGTAGCACCTTTTCAACTGACTTAGGAGGATTTTAGACCTAGGTTCCATATAGGTAGGAAAGACCTTAGCTTAAGAAGGCCAGAATTTCCTACCACGTTAGGAACTGTCAGTTGTCCTGATCTATATCCTGCCATTGGACTCAGATAACTTTCTAAAAAAGAATGAGGCTGGTGACATTGCGGCCCTACCTCCCTTAAATCCAATTCACTTGCAAGTTAAGACAACACTCCCATTTTCTTTGGTCCTATTTGAGAACAAAGCACAGGTAACAACAATGTGAATCAGTTCTGGTCTGTATTAATTGGCAATCAAAATGTTTGTACATGCTCATAAAATCAAAATGCACATACATACTCATAAAATCTTTGCATATTGTATATTAAAGAATAATCAATGAAAACTCGTCAAAGCTCTTAGAAATAATTAGGACCCTCAGCAGGGTAGTGGCAGTGTCATTGGAGAGAAGAGGAAATACAAAGGAGGTTACAAAAGGAAAACTGACAGAATTCTGATCAAAAACCACTATTTTCCTCAGTGACTATGGAATTAAAACCTCCCTATCCTAGACTCCAAGTGCTTCATAAAATTGGCTCTATCTATGCCAATGCCAAGACTTACCTAGTGGAAAGCACTCCCTTGCTTCAATCTCTGCTTTCAGAAATCCTTTTCCTTCAAAGTATAGTCTGTATATCCTATCTATAACAGAACTTTTTCTAATGTCTCCATATTGAGCACTAAATGAACTCCATCCTGGGAGGTCTCATAGAGTCAATAACTTTCTCAGAGAACTTTTCACATCTAGTTCATATCATCACTATTTCTGTGCATGTTTTTCTTTCTTATTAGATTGTAACCTTCTTAAAGTAAAAGATTATATCTTCTTCCCAGTATTCATTGTAGAAATGAATTTAATTCATGCTTAAAACAGAGAAAACAATCAGAAAACAAAATAGCCAGTTTTTTTCCTTTCAAATCCAAAGTTTGACTCTTGCCTATGTTAGAACTTACCTTTATACAATCAAGAAGACCGTGTGTAGCTACCAAATTAATTGTTTTATGATCAATTATTGTATATTTTATTGCTGAAATAGAAGTAGATTGTTTCCTTAATGAGAGGATCAATATGAAGTTGTCTAATCAATTGTCTACTTTATTAAAATAACCTGATCTGACTTGATCATTTTATGACCCCATTATATCTGCTACAGAGACAAGGTCCTAATATCTAGAGAAAATGTCAAGATTTTCTCTCCTTCCTATTTTGTGATGTACTCCTTTGCTCTAGGTACAAACTGATAAGAAGTTTAGATGAGATTGCCATGTTGACATATATCACTGTGGGGAATGGAGTAGAATGTGGGTAATAGCTTACACCAACATGTCTGGTAGACAAAAAAAGGGCCCGTTTTCCATAATCCCCTCAAACTCCCAACAGCAACTTAATTTTCTTTCCGTTTTCAGTTTGAGATGCACGGCAGGGATCTTTTTCCCAAGCAAAAGGCAATCCGAGGTGAGAAGCAGAGCCTGCTGCCTGCACAGGTATAGGCCTGCATAATGGAGCCAGGGCCCTCAGAAAGAGGCATTTCATTTTAACAACTTTGACAGTGCAGAAGGAAACATAATGAAGATGGCATAATTGAAGAGGGAGAAGGAAACATTAAACATGCACTGAGAAAGACTTTGGGGGTGATTTTAATCTGAACTTCCTTGTTGTCTCCCCAATATTCAAAGTTACCCCAAAAAGAAACAGAACTTCAGTCAGGGAGTGGGTGAAGATGTCATTAGGTAACCCATGAGATTTGGAAAGGTACCAATATTTTTGATTTTTATACAAGGAATGTATAAGTATTATTATACAAGTGTATACTTCTCTCATTTTCACATGCCCTTCAACTCTCCTCAGCATGCAGCCATCAGGAGAATTTCAGGTGTGCATGAGAAGTGCTTCCTAAACCCTTGTATGTTTATTTCTTGCATTTTTTTCCTGAACACTTTGTTTCTGTTATCTTAAGATTAATTTAAGATTATTTTAAGATTTATACCTTAAGATTCCAGAGACACCATCTATTGAAAAGAGAATATAAAGAAAGTGGAAGAAAGAGAAAAGAACAAATAAAGTGGTAAAGTTCAAAGGGTAAGAAATATAGGTAGTAACAACAACAAAAACAATCTCTATTAATAGTGATATATTTCAAACAGATTAAGTTAAGTGATGTCATGGGGACCAAGAAATGGCAATGATATTCATGATTCCACATATCACTGATTCTTCATTTTCTTTTCTTTTGTCATAATCTCATAACAGTTGTTTCTGAGTTCTTTCATAAAAGTTTTTCCCACAGAAATAGTTCTTTGATATGTTTCTACAAAATAGGAAAACTAAATTAATTGGAAAAGTTGTGACAAAGCAACTTATTTCCAGTGATGTATCATTGGCACCCCATCAACCAAAGATCCAGCATTGCAAATGAAGAGTCGACTTGGCAACACAAGCTAATACACAGTGGATCAGTGGATGTTTTTCATGTTTAAGAACTCCTGAGGCATATTTAGCAAGGATAAACAAAACATGTGAAAAAAAGAATCACCTTTGTGCTCTTACCTACAGGAAACTCATGAAGAATAGCTACAAGGATAAGAAAGTCACTCTTTATTCTAGTGGATGTTTATGTCTTTGACTCCACTGATCAATATTACCCCTGCATTGGTTACTATGGGGATGAGGCCTTACTTAACTTGATAAACCCCAAGTTCACCCCTAATTCCCTTTCCTCTACTACTCATTTTTTTCCTCCAAAGGTGAGCAAAACACTTTTAAAAGAATGTTTTATCTTTGTATGCCTTGGGGGAGTCTGTAGCCATCTCTTTAAAGGTGCTTGGACACTTTGAAATATATAATAATGTGATCTAGCCACTGGCAAGTAAAAGCCTAAAATTGTCTGTTTACTCTTAGAAATCAATGTTCAATTCAAGGAGAAAACTTTAAGCAAAATGCATGTCTTTGGAAGTTTTATACACAAATGTACATTGTTTTATTAAAAACATTGAAAAAGTCATCATTCTAAAATAGGGGAGCAAATCATTGCTAGTCATATCACACTAGCCATTTATAACTTTTCCAATACGTTTTCCATGTCAGATTAAGCCTATGTCTTCCTGGATGTTGATGATTCTACTTAGGTGCACAAAATCTGAAGTATGAGAGTGAGATATTTTCAATTAACAATTAGTGAAATTAATGCTAAATATTGAAAATGTAAATGTAAAAAAGTCATATCATCAGTATAGGTTGATTGCTATGTGTTTTAATCAATGAATCAGTTATTTTAGAGGAAAGGTAGGGCAATTCATTCAGTATATTAAATGCATTAGTACACTGTTTCCCAACTAGTTTAGATTTATATAAGATTTATTTTTCAATATTTTTTCTTCTTAATGTCTCAAGTACTAAAAAGAAATTAATATCTGAAACTTTTGCATAATACTTAGTTGTGATTTCTTTTAATATCATTTTTTGACTTTCTAGAATACTTCCTTCTATAACTTGAGATATTTTATAGAACAGCATGATGATATGAAAAAAATTACTTAGTATCAGAAAAATTGTCTTATATTCTTGGCCCTGTTCCTAATATTATAAACAATGCATTGTCAGATCAAAGCCTAAAATCATCTGCTTATTCCTGGAAATCAATTTTTAATTCAAGGAGAAAGCTGCATGCTTTGTACGCAAATATACCAGTGATCCAAGGCAAGTAATTCTACTTCTTTAAGCCTCTAACTCCTTAGATGTAAGATGCTGTGAGCACCTTCTCCCATCTTTCATCCCCTAACTTTTAGTGAATTGAAACTCCCCTTACTTACTTGAAAAGTGAAAAATTCAATCAAATCACTGCTTTGTCTTCATAATAAGCTTCAGTTTCAATAATTTATATCACAATAATCATGGGTGGCTTGGTGGAATTAGTCAATTAATTTTTTTTTTCACAGCCCCAGTTTACCTGGTTATTATAATTTTTGTTTTTGTTTTGAAGGATTAGTCTATTTTAGAAAATGTGAAAATAACTCTTTATTTGAATATCAAGTTGTAGAGGGCCAGAACTCTGGAGAAGTATACTTGAAACAAGGTGTTAACTCGATGGAATTGATGAGATGATGATTCTCTAGTTCACATATATACTTAGTACTTATTATGGTGATGTAATGGTTCTCTAGTTCACACATACTCAGTACGCTGTAATGATGTAATTGTACTAAGGTATATAAGAGCTGAGAAGGACTGAAAATGAGACATTCCATGTCTGACCAGCCTCATGGTGGCTGTCCTGCCTTCACTTCTCCATTAAGATCCTGAGGACCTCCAGAAAGCTAGCCAGGACATTACACCAAGTAAATCAAGTCCTCTATGGAAAAAAAAATCTGATTTTGTATTTGAGTCAAAAAATTTTAGGGTAAATGATAAAAAAGTGAATAAGTATAATTTAGCAGTAACCACAAAACATAAAATCTCTCAGAAATCTTTAAAGGGTTATGAGTAATTTTCCCTGAATAAACAAATGATTCTGGAAAGGTTCTTAAATAATTTCAAGGGAAAGCCAAGAGAATTTATGAAAACCCACATGACAAGCAAGATCACTTTTGAAAAAAGTTTGTCAATCTAATGAGCACTTAATTAAAGTCAACAGAGTCTCTAAGTCTCCAAGTAATTTTCTAAAAGAGCTTTTGAGAGGGGGGAGGCTTTTTGCATGCTTTCCCTTTTTTTACTTATGTTCTTAGTTTCTCTGATAAAATGACAAGCATTTAAAATATCATCTTTGGGGTTTAATTCTTATTAATTTTTCTATCTCATGCACAAGTCCCTGTTTACATCCTCACTAAAAATAAATCTTTTTTTTTTCAATTTATATGATAACATGATTTTGTTTTAGAAAAAATAGAGATGGAATTTTATTGAATTAATTGGATATTAAAAATGGAGCATTCAAGATGTACTAAATCTATATATCCTTACCCTAACTTTCTCCAATTCCCCTCCGCAACGTTCCATTTTTTTTTCTTCTCTTGAGCTCTCCTTATTGCTTTTCCTTACTGCTAATTAGTTTATTTTTGAAACAGATTCCTTGCTTTCACATTTTTATCGTTGAATAAAAATTCATGAAAAAGAACAAATTGAAGCCATTTCAAACAAAAATAAAATAAAATCAATATGAGTCAAAATTTCTTGACAAGAAAATAAATTTCATTTTTCTATCTTAAAGTTTGTTACTTTAAATATATGTTAATTTCTCCACACGCAGTTCTTAAATGAGAAATTATTTTTAATAACCTTTGAATATAATTTATTGTATCTCATCATTTTGTATATATAAACATTTATATGTTTTTAATCCAGATTTAGAATTTCATTGTTGTTGAAAATTCCTTTATTTCTTATAACCTGAGAGAATTGTCTGGGACTTGAGAAATTAAGAAGCTTGCTAAGGGTAGCACAACTAATATTTATCAAAATCTTCCTGATTCCAAGGCTAAAGAAATGATATATTGTTGTCCTACAATCTTTCTTCCTCTTATCACTTCATCAAAAAGTAGTTGCCTATCTACTAGATGGTCTAAGAGGGGCCTTGCTAAGAGATCTCCTAGAGAAAGTATCAGATGACTGAACTGATAAACCTGTTGGCAATTTCCAAGGCAAAAAACAAAATAAAAGGAAGGTCATCAGTGATCAATAAATGCTGGCTGAATATTGACAAGGTATCTATCAGCAGACCTAGAATAGGTAGAAGATAGTTGCTAAAGGGAGATATTACTCTGAAGTCACTGCAGTTTATGAGGCTCAAGATAACAGGAAAAATAATAAATTAAATACCATCTCCTTACCTGAAACTTATAACTTTTATCATGCATTAAAAAGGATAAAGAAAAAGAAAATCTCTAGAGAGGATAAAGGTCATTGGCTTGGAGAAAACAATAACTATCTATCAGGTGACTTGACTGCATTATATATTTTGGGAGAGAACTCAAATTCAATTACAGATTAATTTCTCAGTTTCTCTATGAAAAGAACATTCCTCAGAAAAGAGGATAAATTTTGAATATGAGAACCAGGCCAAAAGGCAGTCATACAACATATTCTTCCTGGTTTTGTTTCCCTCTGAGGTCTTGAATAAGTCATTAAATGCTTTTTGGTTTCTGTTTTTTAGTTAATACCTGGGGATTTTAAGAGTCACCTCCTTCCTTTGTATATTAGCGAGCCTCCATGAACAATATAAGTACTTTAAAGAAGAAAGTTGTCTTATTGTCCTTGTGGAAGTGGCTATTTCTGTGTAACTGGAAAAACATACATCATGATTCAATTGTCTAGCTATGTAAGCTCTCCTTATGAGTGAATGTTAAGAAAGGTATCTAAGGTTGACTATACAACCTAGTTTTAAAATCAATGAAAAACAGAAAATTTACCATCTCACATACAAAATTTATTAGCTTTGTATAGACATGACTTTAAATCCCATGCATTACTTGTGTGTATAGGTTAATGTCAGTACAGGAAGGAAGAAAGGTAGACTAAAAAAATCATAGATACCTCTCTGTTAGTAAGCTGAACCTTTAAGTATGTAATTTTTCCATGCTCAGAGAGGAAATTACCTCAGAAGGATAAACTTAGAGGTTTCTTTAGAACACATTTTATTGCTGTAGAGATATCTATTCATACCACTTACAATTGCTTTGTTTTTAAAGCAAAATCTGTAATTACTTTTAATTTGAAAATAAATTTTCCTTCTTGAAAGGAAATACTTAACCTTAGTTATGTTGGAAAGCCAAGTAACATAAAAACTGGCCACATACATATTTAAAATAGTAGGCATAAAAATACTAATTAAGATAAAACATTATACCACAGTACCTACAATAAACACAAATTAATAAACTAATCAGGAATGTGAGCACCTTCAAAAAATTATGATATGCATCATATAATATATAAATATATAAACATAAATTCACACACAAAAAATAACTGAGGAATGCTGGAGGGGATTTTGTTTAATTACATAGTTAATTTTTGGTAGCTCTGGGAACTTTTTGTTGTTGAAAAAAGTAGGCATTCTATATAAAATAAAATGCTCATTTAGAGATAGAATTTATTTTTAAAAGATTTTGCAATGTATATATTTTGAATTGACAATATTTAGAGTCATACTTAAGAGCTACCAACTACCAGGCAAAATGGAGAGTGAAATAAAAATGTATCTTTTCAAGTTTAATTTTAAAGGAAAGAAGGTGACACATTTCCTGTGCTCATTTTGAGACTTTAGAGATATAAAACATCATGGTCACTTAGCCTGAAAGAACATTAGACTCTGACACATGAGAACAATATAGTTGATTGAGAAGTGAAAAATGTAACCTTCTTCTATTTCTTGGGGGTAAGGGCTAAAAAGTAGAAAAAGGGAACCTTACATCTCTCCTGAAATTTTTTATTGCAGAGAATTTTTAAGCTTTCATAATTTATGATTATAGGGTTATAAAATAGTAGAGTATCCTTTATGCATTTTATATCTCAAAATAGAGAATTCTGTGGAGCTAAATTGCCTGGCCCACTGTCCCATAGTTGGTCAGTGGAAGAACAAGGACAGGAATCCAGGTTTCTGCTCTTAGTCAAGAATCTCCATCATAGATCATAGAGTGAATGAGAAACCTTAAGCAAGTTGTTGTATCTTTTTTTTTTTTTTTTTTTTGTAATCATCAGTTCCCTTAAGGATAAAATGAAGGTAATAGAATCTCATGCATAGAATTATTGTCTGACAAATGATATATCATATGAAAAATGAAAAACACTTTGAAAAATAAAGCCCTATTAAAATATCTACTACCAACAGCAATACCACTATTAATATCACTATCACTAACACAGCTACCACATACTAGTATTTCATAGCTTTAGAACAAATAGGTTTGCAATTTCTCTGCGAAAAGTACTAGCCCATCAAGGTGCTCAACTGATACCTCATTATATTGTTTCCAGAGCTTATAGTATTTAAAAAGATATAGTATATTGTGGCAAAATACATGTCTGATTCACCTAGGTGCAAATCTGTACAAAAATTCTCATGTTCACTGGGTCATTTGGACATTTGGGAAAACAGACATATATGTGATTGCTCTAATGTTTGCAATCAATCCAAAGGATATTAGTGGAGGGATAAGAATCACTTCAAAGTGACTTCTTTGTCTTCATTTATTATTAAATGAGTTGTAAATCTTTCAAGTTCTAACTGTTGACAACATTATTTCTCTTTTTTTTCACTTAATTCATTCTTCATGCTATTGTTCTGTGACCTAATTTTTGGGTAGCTAAAATAAATAACACACTTTCCCTCATACTCCTCACATACATCAAGACTATCTTTTTAGTCTATTATCTTCAGATATTAGTGCTGTTATATTATTATTATTCCAAGTCTTTGTAAAATTCCATTTCTGATTGCCACATACTCTGAATTGTCCCTTTTCTCAAGTATTTCTGTGTTCCATTTTGGTTGATTCTCTGTTTTTTCTTCTTCTTCCCATTCCTCCTCCTTCTCCTCCTTCTTGTTCCTCTGTTTTTACTTCTTCCTCTTCTCTCCCTCTTTCACTTCTTCCTCCTCCATCTTCCTCTCCCTTTCCCTCTTTCTCTCCATCCCATCTTCTTCTCTTCTTTCTCTTCCTCCTTTCCTTCTCTTTCCTTCATATTCTCTTTCTGTCTGTCGCTCTCTGTATGTCACTCTCTGTCTTAGTCTCTGTGTCTCTATTTCTGTCTCTGTCTCTTTCTTTTCTTCCCCCCCTCTCTTTCCTTCCCTCCCCCTCTCTCTCCTTTTCCTTATTTTAAATAATTTTAAGGAAACTTATCCAGGTTCTTGGAAAGGACATTTATTTAGTAGCCATTAAAAAAAACAACTTTTCTCTTTTGTGCTGTCACTACTGTCCCTCTCTTGAAAGATATTTAGAATGAAAGCTAGATTCACTTTAATTAAATGAAATCAAATAGATGTCAAGATGCGAGAGAATTTTGGTTATGGATTCTTTAGAGCTATATAAACTCTTTTCATAGAAATTTAAAACCATGTGAAACCTCCATTTCGGATTTTGTTGCTGTGTGTGTTGAAATTGGTGAAGCTTTAAAATTAAAAATTTGAGAAGAACTATAGGTTTTTTTAAAAAAAAATAAGTATTCATTGAACACATGCTTCTACCATATGAAAGGGAATGGCAATAAATAGAGAGAAAATGCACATAAATGACACAAGTCTTCAAGGAGCTCTCCTTCAAACAAAATCTTAAATTACTAAAAAAAATGTAGAAAGGATTTTGACCTTATCTTCCATTGGAATATAAGTTCCTTAAGAATATGACTTATTACTTTCTTTATATTTAATTTCCCAATGACTAGCCTACAGTTTAGGCACTATGGTGCACAATAGATGCTTAAATATATTAATTGATTAATTAATTAACACATGATTAATGCTTATTGATTGATAGATAATTATGAAGTTTCTTTGAAATAAGAAAATCAGAGAAAATGATAGACTAATATAATTGCAATGAAGACAATGAAAAAATGCAAAGATGGAATTGTTTGGGTACTTCCTCTTCTTTTCTTTCCGATAGTGTAAAAGTCTAAAATATGTTTTATTTTTGTTTTGTTTTTTAATGCCACAGACTGGCAGCATGAAGACCCTCTCTGAGAATACTATGCTGTTTAAGAATTTAAATTAAAAAAAAATCGAAGGTTGTGTTGTCAGAGATGAACATTTTACCTGAACGTGATAGGTCTGGTATTGCTTCCTTATGGGGGCCTATGATTTAAGACCTAAGGAAAAACCCTTTTGAAGTATATTACTTCATATTTACTCCACAAAAATGGAGTAAAATATGTTGAGGTGGTTGTGTGTGAACTCTATTCTCTCTTCAGAAGTCAGTCCTATGCCCAAGGATTGATTTTACTTTCCTCCTCACTGCTTGGTCTCAAATCTATTGTTGACAATCTGGGGTTCTGTGTAGAATTGCTAATTTCAACTATTTTCTCCCATTCCCATCTCCAAGAACACAGTTGTGTTAGTGGTGATACTACTATTTTGTCTTTTAATATAGTGTTCCAATGTTGTTCCTCACTTCTCCAGGGTCCTCTTCCATTTTTTTCAACTGAGGCATTTATTCTGTGCCATTTATTTGGCATCTAATTCTTCTTCTCCTCCTTCCCCATCCAGCTTTCTTCTGGGAACTATCTAGTTGATGAACAGATTAACTCCAAAGGAATAATGACTGATAGCAGAGCTAAAATCATTGCCTTTCACAAACATTTGTTTTTTTAAAATATATTTCTCTTTCAAGACCCAAAACTAGTGCCACATGTTCCATGCAGACAAGCCCACTTTCCCCTGAACATAAATGTTCTCTAAAGATTCATAGCATTTTATTTAGTCTGTTGTGTGCCTTTCTTATCTTTGTAGAAGCTATCAATAGGGAATATCAACCCAATATGGGGCAAAGGGGAAGGCCTTTCTTTCACTCCTCATACCTGCCTCAGGCCACCAAAACCCATCCAAGTGCTAAAGGACTTCTTAAATTTTATCCCTTTTTAGCCAAGAAATTTTTAGTGACCCCAAAAATATATAAAATAAGTATAAAATCAAACATTTACTGATAATAAATCCTAATTTCACAACTTCCACATTCAGTTATAAGACCCCATATAGGGTCCAAAACATAGTTTAAGAAGCTGGGTTCTAGAACTTCACAGACTAAGTACCATGGAGTACACAGAACTCCACTGCCCCACCATTGCTCAATAACATTTAAGGGGTAATTCCCTCTCACCCAGAGTATCCTGGTATAACCAAGGGTTGTCATGTAGACCATGTGGAAATAACAAAAAGCAGAGTGAAAGGAGCAGTGCTACAGATGGAAAGAGAAATCAGCTAGAAATCTAATTCCTGCCTTCTAGAAAGAAAGGCTTTGAGAAAATCTAAGTACTCCTCACTCCAGTTTTCCAATACGAGTCTGGTTCATATAACTCACTCTGCTCTCTGCTGTTTCTACATGGTCCATCTTTGGTAGACAACAACATATAGCTTTTCTTTCTTTCTTTTTTCCCCTAAGGCAAGTGGGGTTGAGTGACTTGTCCAGGGTTACACAATTAAGTGTTAAGAGTCTAAGGTCACATTGGACCTCAGGTCCTCCTGGTTCCAGGACCAGTGCTCTCTCTACTGTACCATCTAGCTGCCCAATGTACTATATTACCTTTCCCATGGAAAATTTATTTTTTGTTCAATACCCAACTTCTCTTTGGCAGAAAGGGACTTGCAAAACTGACAGCCCTGGGTACTCAGAAGGGGATTTTCCAATTTCTTTTTTTATGTGTTGTTTTCCTGAATTAGATTGTAAACTTTTTTTCTAAATTAGGAACTGTCTTAGCATGTAATCTGGTATATAGGAAGTACTTAATTACTATTCATTGAATTGAAATTGAAGAGAATTGATGGAGCATAATCTGTGGGGGGGAGGAGGGGGAAAAAGCTTTATTTGCCCCTTTCCCTCCAAAAGTTTACCCTATAAGATGTCTAATCTGGACAATTTGTACTGGACTAATTTGTAGATGCATTCCTAAATGGCATCTAGTGAAGACAATAATGGTACTGAGTAAGCGGTGGTGGTCAAAATGTCAAAGAGATGGGTTCAGTATCCATTGGGGTAATCAACACAAATAACCTTACTTTTCTCATTTGTTAAATTTTGCCTAAATATTTAGGTGATTGGAAGGAAAACAGAGATGTAATAATTTATAGGTATATTAAGCAATCTTATTTTTTACATAATCAAAAGGGGCCTTAGAAAGTATTTTTCCCCTAGCATTACTGCCTCAAGATTCAACTAATCTAGGATTAAATCTACCTCTGATAATTAATACTTGTATGAAATTAAATATTCACTTAGCATCCTTGGGCCTCAGTTTCCTCAAGGCAGTTTGAACAGGGTAGCTTCTGCAGACTTTTCTATCTCTAGATTTATGCTCTAGTGGATTTAACATACAGATCCCCTTCCTGTTGCACACCATGGGGCAAAATGGCTGGGATTTATTCCTTTGGGACAAATATTGCCCTTACTAGTTCTTTTTTCAAATATAATTAAATTTTCCATGGGAAAGGTAATAGAGTGAGCAAATACAGGTTAAACTAAATCTTGTGATCATATCTCTTTCCTGTAGGTTGGAGTTAGCTTGAGGGAAATGGGCACTTTTAGAGGGAGGGGAGGGGGGAAGTACAGGAGAGAATGATTGAATAGAGAAGGCCTTTGTAAGGATTTGGAGGCTGAAAATAATTTTGCTCATTTTCCTAGAGCTAATTCTGACATAGAAGCACTTTCATAAAAGCACCATAGATGACCTTTATATGTTATTATCCTAGGGCTTTTAAAAAGTAGTTTTCTGGCCCTAAGCACTATTCTAGATTTTATTTAAAAATGAAAAAAAATTATTGAAAACACTTTCATTTCTTAAATAAAACAATTACAAGTAAAGGAAGTAGAAATTTCCCAGTGAATGTTTGGTTTTTACTTACACATATGCTCTTTATGGAAAACTTGGAAAAACATAGCCATGACTCACTAGCATTAGAATAGGCAGAGAGTCGTGAATAGAGTAAAGGTACATCCTGGGCAAATTAAACTGCTGGGGAGGGGGAAGGCTTTGTTAAAGAAAAGATTCCCTTAATGTTCTTTTCTTATATTGCTTTGTGAAAGATGGGCTGCTTTCCTGGGAATAAAAAGATGTAGGGCTAGAACTTATACTTTATCTCATTCTCCAAAAGGAGGTGAATAACAATGCCTTTCTATGCTGCTCAATTTTCTAATCTCTTCAGAATGAGAATCATAAGATATGTCCTATCTAACTCCTTTGGTTATAATAAAAATGAAATAGAAATGTGAAACTGCTTTCAAAAATTCAATAAACATTTAAAATTATTTTCTATGTGACAGTCACTATGTTAAGCACTGGGAGACAAAAAAGAAAGACAACATATAAGAGAGACACTATACAAAAGAAAGTTAAAAGCTAAAGGTTAGGGGATCATCTGGGGGGGTATATTTTGAGAACTGAAGAAAGTAGAGCTACTGAAAGAGAAGGGAGAGCTACCTGGAAAGTTCAGACCACAATTCTCAATAAAGGAAAGACTTCTATTTCCTCACTCAAGTACAATTTCCTTTTCCCTCTTCCTCTCCCTTTCTCCCTTTCCTTCTCTTCTTTTCTTTCTCTCTCCCTTTCTCTTTCTCTTTCTCTCTCCCTCCTTCCCGCCTTCATTTCATTTTTCCTCTATACTTCCCCCCTTCCCCTCTCTGTCCATCTATCAACACAAACACAAGGACATGTGTGAGTACCCACACATGTATATACATTTAGGGCTGTAAATACATAATGAAATCTCATTCTAACTTTGTAGATGCATTCCTAAATGGCATCCAGTGAAGGCAGTAATGGTATTAGTAAATCATGGTGGTCAAAATGTCAAAGAGATGGGTTCAGTGTCCATCAAGGTAATCAGCATTTATATATAATTACAACTAAATGTTAAATTAAAATCCTAGCTTATTCTTTTCTATTCTTGATGAAAGATATGTTGTGAATTAGACTTATGAAGTAGTGTGCATCATTGCTCAAAGAATAGAAAATCAGAAATCATACAATGATTGGATATCTATTTGAAGAAGGCTTTGTTATAGTCAACATTAAAAATTTGAACTCCCTTGAAAAAAATTTTTTCCTATTTCTGTAATTTGTTATGAATCCAGGATTTAAGATATAGTGGAACATGGCTCCTCAAAAGGCTTGTTACAGTTAAAAACTGTGTCTTCACACATGCAAACTCTAAGAAAAAAAATAACCATTTAATTAGCTCACTTCTTGATGTTCATGTTCATTTCAAACAAAATAAAAAATGTATGTCATTTTTAGAAAAATCAGCTTGGAGAAAGTTCTAGAACATAGACCACTAAAGTCTGTTTGGCCCCTTGGAGAGTTTGCTTTCTTGGACCTTCCCCAAAACTGTGTATTGAAAATGACTGGCCGGTCTTGTCTTGAAGTTGTCATTTGGTTCACCAGTTATTTCCAAAGAATGAGTGGCTTACAGCAAAAGTCCTATGTACTCCAGGCGGCTTCCCCTGATGCTAGAGCTGAATTAGAGGAATAGATTGGATACATATAAATGTTTTGTCACCTTCCCAATACTAAAGAGCTCAAATTGCTGAACATTTCATTCTTTCTCTTGACTGAGAAACATGTGCTTCTTATTATAAAAGGTTTAGGGATGGCATACTGTGTAATAACTCAGATGAGTGAAAACAAATTTAAATATAAGCAATGCACTGGCTTATATTTTGCATGTTGTAAATACTCTTAGAAACAGTATGGGGCCTTATTAAGTTTGAACCTCAGGTCTTTCAACTTCCCTGAGAAAAGAGAACAAATGGTAAATGCATGAGAAAATAAGTAACTAACCTCTGTGATTTCCCACTTCAGCTCAAGCCCAGATATTTTTGTCAGTTGTTAATTATAGTCATATTTCTCTAATGCCTTTTCTTTCTTTCTTTCTTCCTTTCTTTCCTTTTTTTTTTAAAGGAGGAAATAAAAGGAAGCAAAGCATTTCAAGGAGAAAGGCTGAACCAGCCAGGATAAGTTGAGTTTTTTGAGTTTTGTTTTTTTCTGCCTGAATATAGAGGGGCCTAATGGGATGAAGGCAATTTGTAGCACAGAGAGAAAGACAAGCTGTAAGATTACTATGACTGCATGGAGGTGGGATCAGGGAAAGGTAAAGCCGGTAACAACCCTGAATCTGGAGTCAGTGGGAATAATGACAGGGGACTCTGACTAGAGAAGGAAGGAATGTTGTCAAGGGAAAACCCAAGTTGATGGCAATGTGGTACAATATTATTGAAGCTGGATATGGGCTCATTCACACCATCATTTTGCTGGGACACTAGGGCAAGAAACAAAATTCCCAGTCCCCAAGTACTTTCTACTTCTTAGACAACTAATACATATCAATAGTATCTGTCATATAAAGCAGTTTCCTTGAAGGTAAAGACTAATTTTGCCTTTTTTTCTTTTTCCAACCCTTAGCACAATGTCTGACACATGATAAAGGACGGGTTGATTTGTTTGCACAACACTCTGTGTAAATTATCTCATTTGAATTTGAACATAACAGGCTTGTGAGACAGGTACCACCAACATTGTGATCCACATTCTGTTAAGTAGAAAAATTCTTCTTCATATACAGACTTAACATATTAATATATCCTAAAACACTATTCTACAAAGAATCAGTTAAAATCACATAGTCTGCCTACTAGGTACTTGGCAGATCCAAGGCAATGGAAATAAAAATAAGAAAGTGAAGAAATTTCTATCCCAGAAGAACTTATTGTGTTTGTTATTCAAATTCAAATATTGTTTACTTTTCACATTATCCTTATGAGAAAGTGGAAAAGAAAAGTCATTGCCATGCTAATAAAATAAGATATGCTAATAAAATGAAAAGTAATGTGGCATAATACTTAGAAGGCTGGCCTTGAAATTGGGAAGATTCTAAGTTTAAATCCTGCTGCTAATATATACTAGTGATGAATTTGGACAAATCATTAATTTCATTTCCCAATTTCTCAGACTTTCCCTAAGACTAAAACCAGTTTACGAACAATCATTTATTAAGTGCTTAGTATGTGTCTAGCACTGTCCTAAACAGTGGGGATACAAAAAAAGGCTAAAATACAGTCACTGCCTTCAAGGAGCTCATCATAGAATGGGGAAAATGACAACAATCAACTCTGTACATACAAGATATATTCAGTAAAAATGGAAAGTAATATTAGAGAAAAAACACTATCAGTTAAGGAGAATAGGAAAAGACTTCTTACAAAAGATAGAATTTGAGCTGAGAATTAAAGGAAGTTAAGAAGTGGAGATGAAAAGAACATTCCTGCCTTGAGGGACAACAGTCTATAACTAGTCAGAGAGTCAGGATGTAGAGTGTCCTATGCATGGAGGAGGAGGTAGGAAAATGCTACTACTGTATTATAGAGTAAGTATAAGGCATTAACACAAGAAAACTGGAAAGATAAAATGGCCTTCAATGACTTTACCAAACTGAAGATTTTAAATTTGATCCTAGTAATAATAGGAATTCACCCAAGATTGTTAGATAGAAGGGGAAGTTAGCCAATACTGCAGGGGAGATTGCTTGAGAACAGACCTTTTTAAACTATGGGTCAGGATCCCATATGGGGTCACCTAAACGAATATGTGTATCCTGAAATTATGGTTTATTATCAGAAAATCTTTTATTTGTTTGCTTGTTTTATATTCCACTATATCTAGGATCATTTAAAAATTCCTTGGACGAAAAGGGGTCACAAAAGTAAAAAAATTAAGAAGTCCTGCAAGAGATTATTGATTCTCATTGGTAGAAGTTTCCACATGCAGTATTTTATGTTCTAATCAAATCACAGAATCATAGATCCTGACAAATGCACATACATATGTACGTGTGTATGTATGAATTTATATAGACATATGTATAAACACAACATATACATTGAAACTGAATCAAATAAAGGTTACCCAATTGAATTCACCTAGGTAATTAGTGATATGCATTATGGGTATGTGTATACATATATGTGTATTATGTATATATGCCTATATATGTATATACAATATATCTAAATACACATGTGTGTATATATATATACACACATAGATAAATAGATAAATATACACACATCATATACTTCACTAATATTAGCTAGGACCAGATCTTTTGATTCTTTATTTAGTATTATTTCTAAAATTCTGAATTTTAAGAGTCAGAAGTGACCTTATAAATTATTTCATCAAATCTTTCTTCAATGAGACAGAATCACTGGAAGTTACAAGAGTAAATTAGCACTATATCCATTTGTGTCTTATGTGAGGCCACTGAGATATTCTTTCATTTGACTTATAAAACCAATCTTTTGGGGATTAACATTCTTAAAATGATTGCTGTCATTACAAGCACACACACACATTCATAGACAAATATATAATTAATATCGAATATGTATACATGTATGTATATATACATATATGCATATGTGTGTGCATATATATGTATACAGTTGAACTGTACTTAAACTTTTTAAAACTTGATCTTATCCTCAATGCTGAACTTCCTTTAATTTTCAGCTCAAATTCTGTCTTTTGTAAGAAGTCTTTTCCCATTCTCCTTAACTGATAGTGTTTTTTCTCTAATATTGTTTTTCATTTTTACATTTAACCTTTTGGTCAAACTCTTGTTGAAGTTTGTCCCTGCTCTAATCTGTTCTTCCTTTAGCTGACAACTGGATCATTCTAAAGCACAATTCTGATCATATTCACCCTTCAATTCAATAAACAGCAGTAGCTCTTTTTGCTCTTTTTTACCTCCAGAATTTAGTATGAGATTCTCTGTTTCATTTTTAAGGTCTTTTTTACTTTTTCCTCCTGGATCTTTCTGGATTATGCCTTATCCCCTTCCCACCTAGTCTGTGTTCGGATGGCACTATCCTTTTTGCTGTTCCCCACACAGAACACTTTAGCCATGTGGTGCAGCAGACAGAAGACCGAGCTCATAGTCAGGGAGGCGGGACTTCTAGTCAGGCTTTAAAAGTTTACTAGCTGTGTGACTTTGAAAGAGTCACAACCTCTGCTTACCTCACTTCCTTTATCCATAAAGTGGAGATATTAATAGTATTTACCTCCCAAGATTGTTATGATGACAAGAATGATATTAAAGAACTTAGCATGACGGAAAGTAAACAATATATAATTGTATTTTTTGTTGCTGCCTTGTTTTATTATCTCCCAATCCTAGAAATTTTCATTGGCTTTTTCACACACATGGATTCCTCTTCTTTCTCCTTTGCACTTTCTAGGTTTCTTCAAATCTCAGCTAACATTTCACCTTCTACAAGAAATCTTTCTTTTTCCAAAACTAATTAATGCCTTTTGCCAGAGGTTGCTTCCAAGTTATTAGGTATGTATCTTATTTACACTTAGTAGTTTGCAGGGTTTTGCCCATTTAGATCTTTGCTCCTTTAGGACAGGGACTTTTTTTTTCTTTGAATCCTCAGTACTTTTCACAAGGCTTGGCATAGAGTAGGTGCTTAATAAATGCTTGGCAACTTTATTTTGAGTAATCCCTTTCTAGTCATTTAAGGTATCAGTTAGTCACAGACTCCTGTGTCATCATTTTGACATGATTTCTGTGATGTCATAGGATAACATTCCTCTGTTAAGGGAACGCAAACTGCATACTTACAACAGATTAACAGTGAAAGCTTGCCATAATCAGGTCTTGGCTTTGCAGCTCTTGTCATTCACCTGTGGTTTTGGAAGTGTCTTTTGTATCCAGGATCAGATTGAAATCCGAGCTCTCATTGCTCTAGGATTTTCTTAATCCTTCCACCGTAGTTAAAGACTTTCCCTAGTTTTACTTTGTTTGTTGAGGCTGGCACAGGAGTGATGCAAAGTAGGATTAACTGCTTCCATCAGCAGCTCCAAGAGAAAGCTTTGTGGCAATAAGAATCGCTTTTGGTTGTCCTTCATAAGGACCTTTCTCCCAGCTGTTTCCATATAAATGTATGTCTCTAGCTCCAAACTATCAGGAAACAGGTGTTTTTCTATTAATAGCTAGAATGTATCAAAGGAAGGAGAAGGTGCTGCAGTACATGAAAATCAGGTGGTCTGTGGTTGAATACTTTGTACACAATAACTAATCACTCAAAGCTTATATCTATTTATAATGAGGACTATAATTATAAGCCAGGTGGCTGTGGTTAGAGATTGTGGGTTTCTAACAGGTTACTTGACTCAACATTATAGTTTTATAGGAAACATGACCACCTGGGTGGCAGGGACAGTAGGAAACATGTGTGCATGTATAAAATGCCCCATTCTTAAGGAATCTATAATAATTCTTATAATTCCCTGGACTTCAAAAGAGATTTGCTAAATATGTCCTTTCTTTACTTAAATGTAATAAATAGGAAAATTTGTACTGGACTCACATGTGATTTGAGTTGGTATTTTTTTCTGTATCTTTCCTTTGCTATCATAAGTTCAATATTGTTATGGGTATGGATTGAAGATCATTGAATATATTCATTTAACGCTCTATCTCAAGAAAATTTTTCCAGTGCCAGCTATCAATTTGTAACTATATAATTCTTACTTCTCTTCATGTAAATTTCTACTATAACAAATGTCTTAAGCATGAGCAACAGGCATGAACTAAAGTTTCTAACACAAGAAGATAAATTGGACCTTATAGAAATCACCAAGCTTGATGGGAAGGAAACCTATAATTATATTATGGTTCTAGAAGAGCAAGTAAAATAAAAGGGCAAGTAAAAGGAAAAGAAGAAATTTCAACTATATATTATAGAAAGTTATGTATGTGAGAAACTATAGAAACTAAGTGATTAATAGGTTTGATTGGTTTGGTTTAGTTGAAAGTAAAGTTGGGGAAGAGTTTGGAAAGTATTTGGATAAAGAACAATGAAAACAGTAATATAAGATGTATTACCATTAGTGCATGATACAGACCACCTAGACAGAAAGAAGAGATAGATGAGGAAATTTTAAAGCAGATGGAAAGTCTGGCACAGAGACATGATATATTATTGACAGAGGGCATCAATTGTCTGTTCACGGTTGGGCCTCTCTGCAAGTGCAGAGCAGATAATAATCTCTTAATTTTTCTTGTTAATATCATTCTATATATTCATTAATCCTCCTCTACTTTCAACATATATAAACATGGAAATGATCTTTTTTTTTTTTTTAAATTTTACTTAACAGATTTCACTTTTTTGGGGGAAAAAGGTAGGCTAAGTGGCATGCCATAGACCAAATTCCTTTGGAAATCCAAGTCTAAAAAGGATTAGAAATTCTCAAAAATAATATTCTGAAGTCTCAAAGGGAAAATAAAAAGATTCCAGAGGAATAAATACATATGTGGACTAAAGAGAATGATGAGGTCAGTGATGTGGAATAGGGACAAAAATGATAAAATCCATGATAATTAGATTCATAAAGCATTTTATCAGGGAGAGGTGGTGTCTAGGTTGAATAGAGCTAAATTAATGCTGAATTCCTAATTTTTCAGGAGTGTTTTCACTGGGAATAGATACCAATTTCCAAGGTATATAAAATTATCCCCAAAATCCGGCTAGGTAGTCAGGTGGTACAGTGAATAAATATCTGGACTTAAAGTCAGAAAGATCTGAATTCATATCTGTCCTCAGTGATTCACTAGTTTTGTGACCCTGTACAAGTTATTTAACTCCTGTTTAGCTCAGTTTGTCCATCTGTGAAATAGAATTAATAACATATGCTCCTGGGTTCTATTGAGATTCAAATGAGATAATATTTGTAAAGTGTGTGGTATGTAGTAAGTTGTATATAAATGTTGTTTATTATTGCTGTTATTATCCTAAACCTTATTGAATAATAGCTGTGCCTTCCTTGTGAAAATTTTGTACCAGCTATTATTCTCTTTTAAAAAAATTTAATTGAAGCTTTTTATTTTCAAAACATATGCAAGGATAATTTTCAACATTGACCCTTGCAAAACTTCATGTCTGAATTTCTTCCCCTCTTCCCCACCACTTCCTTTAAATAGCAAGTAATCCAATATATGTTAAACATTGTAAAATATGTGTAGTTCCAACTGTAAATCCAATACAGGCATACATATTTATACAATTATCTTGTTGCATAAGAAAAACCATATCAAAAAGGGAAAAAAAAATGAGAAAGAAAATAAAATTCAAGTAAACAACAACAAAAGAAGTGAAAATGCTATGTTGTGATACTCAGTTCCCACAGTCCTTTCTCTGAGTGTAGATGACTCTTATTATCTCCAGATCATTGAAACTAACCTGAATGGTCTCATTGTTGAGAAGAGCTATGTCCATCAGAACTGATCATCGTGTAATCTTGCTGTTGCTGTGTACAATGATCCAGTTCTGCTCACTTCACTTAGCATCAGTTCATATAAGTCTCTCTAGGCTTCTCTGAAATCATCCTTCTGATTGTTTCTTATTGAACAATAATATTCCATAGCATTCATATACCATAATTTATTCAGCCATTCTTCAATTGATGGGCATCCATTCAGTTTCCAGTTTCTTTCTACTACAAAAAGGGCTGCCACAAACATTTTTGCACATGTGGGTCCCTTTCCCTCCTTCAAGATCTCTTTGGGATATAAGCCCAGTAGAGACACTGCTAGATCAAAGGGTATGTACAGTTTGATAACCCTTTGAGCATAGTTCCAAATTGCTCTCCAGAACAGTGGGATCAGTTAACAATTCCAACAATAATGTATCAGTGTCCCAGCTTTCCCACATCCCCTCCAACATTATTATCTTTTCCTGTCATATTAGCCAATGTCATCAGCTTCTTGGATACTTAACAAGAATTTATGATCCAAGAGGAGAGAGCTGTATATCCCTGTCTACTACAACATGGTTCTGGTATGAAATGAACATGTCAGGAATTTACTCAATCATTCTTGTATTATTACATATGATAATTTCTATTGAACAGGCATACAGAACATAGTCCATAAAGTGTAGAGTTTTCAGAGTTCAGTGACTTCTAGCCTATTCTACTTCAAAGTCTTATCCATTCAAATGAAACATAAAACAAAAATCTGTCATTTGATGTATTATCCTATTCAGTGCTTTAAAAAAACACACACACATATATATTCAAATATATGCACTTATGAAGAAATCTTTGGCATAAAATCAAGTGTGTATACAAGGAAAATACTCAATTAATATTTGTTTTATCCTAGTTTGATTTGAAATTGCATCAATATATGTTACTTCACAGGCAGAGTACATGTACAAGATTAGGATACCTCACCTTTGGTTTTCCTAACTTCATTGTCCAGTAGCCAATAATTCCATGAACTTTCTTATGGTTATTAAAGTCAGTACTTTATGGCAGTACTTAGATTTATGAAGACCGCTTTTGTCAGTAGTCATTCAGTCTAATAAATCTCTGACAGATCACTATGGAGCATTCTGGAACTCATTCATTTCATGAAGATTTTTTCTAGTAACCTGTTTGCCAGTGCAGTTTGGCATTCTCATATAGTTTGGTGTTTTATTCATAGTGATACCAATCATAATGTTGATTAATAAAATAAGATGTAGATTAAAGATGGACAGCAACTAACTTAAATACTAATAGTATCATATTAAGCCTGAGGCTTTTTTACCATTCTCTATGGTTGAACATCATAATAGCTTAGTGACCTGATAATTGCATTTTGGATACATTAATTAAATCATTCATTCATTCCTCCCAATAATAATTCATTTGTTTATTCATTCATTAATATGTTTAGTTATTCATCATTGTTTCATTTATTATTCATTTTATCATGCATTCATTCATATTCATACATAGAAATGTTCATTTAGCCATCATTTGTTTATTCATTCCTTCTTTCAATTCTGTGGTAGTAGGGAGAGTGCTGGACAACATAGAGATCTGGATTCAAGTTCTATATTTATTTTTTTTTTAATTTTTAATTCTTAAAGCTTTTTATTTTCAAAACATATGTATAGATAATTTTCAATATTCACCCTTGCAAACCTTACATTCCGTTTTTTTTTCTCTCTCTCTTCCCTCCACCCCTCCCCTGGATGGTAAGTAATCCAATATATGTTAAAACGTGCAATTCTTCTATACATATTTCCACAATTATGATGCTGCCTAAGAAAAATCAGATCAAAAGGGAAAAAAATGAGAAAAAAATAAAATACAAACAAACAACAATAAAAAGAGTGAAAATACTATGTTGTGATCAACACTCAGTCCCCACAGTTCTCTCTTTGGGTGCAGAGGGTTCTCTTCATCATAAGATCATTGGAAGTCCTATGTTTATTAGGTGTGAAAATTTAGGAATGTGCTTGTTTCTCTGTTTCCACAAGTGAAAATAATATTTGTCCAACATACATTATAAAATTGTGATGAAGAGACTTTAAAATATTAAAATAATAAATAAACAATTGTTATATATAATATTATATAATAACTAACATTACATTACATTAACTTCAAAGAGAATCAGGAGCAGTGAAGCATAAAAATAATTAAAGGGGAGAGGAGAGAGAGAGACAGAGAGAGATAGAGACAGAGAGACAGAGACAGAGAGGGACAGAGAGAGAGACAGAGAGAGACAGAGACAGACAAAGACAGAGATGGAGAGAGAGAGAGAGAGAGAGAGAGAGAGAGAGAGAGAGAGAGAGAGAGAGAGAGAATCGCATCAGTTGTTGAAGACTCTATAGAAGTCTAGGTATGGAGTTCAAAGTAAGCTTCCTGAATTTGGATTCACCTGAATGAATGATGCAGTTGCAATTTTTTAAGGTTCAATCATCACTTTCTAGATGTTCAGCAGGAATCAGATAGAAAATGCATTGAATTGAGAATTAGGGAATTTAAGATCTTCCCCTGGCAAGTTGCTTAATCCTAGTATTCCTTACTTATAAAAGAATTAGTTTGTCATTCTATGATTTCTTTCTAATTGATTTTTAAAAATAATTATTCATTGTTTCGGTTTTGATTTATTTCCTCTTGAATTTGATAGCTTAGGTTCCTCAAATTTACTCCTAAAAATCAGTCACTTATATTTATATAGCTTTATAATTTTCAAAATGTTTTGCCATCTATCATTTCATTTGAGTTTCACTTTCAATAGAACTGTAAAATAGGTAAGAGGATATAATCCATGTCTAACATATAGGGAGACAAAGATATATTAAATGTATTATGTACAAGTTCAAGTTCTCTCCACAATTCAGATGAAAAGGACAAGACTTTAATAAGGGTCTTCTGATTTCTTGTCACAATTTCCTTTCATCAGGAAACAATGAACTAGTTTCTTCTCGTTGTAAAACTGTGTATCAGGCAATTATCAGTCATTTATTAATCATTTACTTTATGCCAGTCGTGCTAAATAATGGTGATACAAAGAAAAGCGGGGGAGGCTTTAGCTAAAATACATCACAATCTTAATCAGGAGACAATATGCAAAAGCTATATACAAAAAAGAAATATCCATCCTAACTTTGAGGTAATCCCAGAGAGAAGACACTAATATTAAATGTGCCCAGGAAAGTCTTCTTATAGAAGGTAGGATTTTATCTGAAACTTGTAAGAATCAAGGAAGCCCAGAGGTTGAAGTGAGGAGGGAGAGAATTGTAGGCAAGTGAGACAGTTAGTGAAAATGCACTGTCAGGAAATGGTGTCTTGTGAAAACAAAAGCAAGAACAAGAATGTTTGGATCATAGAATATGAGGAGGGGAGTAAAGGAAAACTAACTAAATAAATAAAATGATTGGAAAAGTATGAAGAGTCCAGATAATGGAGAGCTTTAAAAGAATATGTGCTATCCTATCACTTGAAGCCTGAACTGAACAAATTTATTTTAATACTTCTTATCTTTAAAGGAGACAGAATCCTGTCCTCTAAAATAGTTTTCTAGCAATACTATACATTTCTCTTATAGTTATTTTGCATGGTGTCTTCCCCAGTATAATGTGATGCTCCTTGAGAAGCAAACTTTTTCCTTTCTTTGTATCTGCAATGCTAAACATGATTGAAATGTAATAAAGACTTAATTAATGCTTGTTGTCTGACTGACTGAATAACAGAGGTAATGGGTTGAAAAGAACCATGACTTTACCTTTAAACAATTATATTTTCCCAATTATGTGTTAAAATATTTTTATATTATTAAAAATGTTTTGAGTTCCAAATTCTCTCTCTCTGTCCCTCCTTCTCAACTGGACAGTAAGCAATCTGGTATAGGCTATACATATATAGATCCTACATTTTTGATGAAGCTAGCCCCTTTTTTAGTCTTTTAAATTTCTGCTCAACTTTAAGCAAGACTCTAGGCTGGATAACTTGCTATAAAAAAGCACATATATAAATGCCAGCTCTCATGAACTTTGCATTTTTAAAGCTGCAATTGAATAGCCACGATGATATAAAGAACTTTAAAATATATTTGTTCTGTTTGAGTCATCTTTGCTTTATACTTTTTCATTCACCAATTTCTCATTTTATTTTCTTTATTTGAGTGTCCTGTTAAAGACATAAATATAGTCCATAACAATACAATGTACAAGAAACACAATGACTTTATGGAAATCTTTAAAAGACTGAGCTGGGTCCAACATTTTATTGAACTTCAAGCACAAACAAATTCTACTTTGCTTAGGATTCTGATTCAGTATGTACAATGACAGATAATATCTTTCAATCATTTATGCTTAGCTGCATTTTAGCGATTATCTCTGTACCTTCTTGTGCTTGTAACCATCCTCTTGCAGAGTCCCGTGTAAAGGTAACATAACATGGTAAAAAATCTGGATGTAACTACAATAAATTGGTGTCATATTTTTTCCCCTTAAAATGAGGTTTTCTAGGTCTTGTTATTCTTAAGGCATTTTTTTTTTCTTTCTTCTTAGCCTTCTCAGAAGAACAGGTTATGAACAGAGAAGAGCAGGCTTGCTTTCTAAGATGAATTTATGAATGAATCAGGCAATGTAATTCAAGTGGCCTCTCCGAAAAGGGAAAAAATAAATAAAACCAAACTATTCTCATTTCTATGTCTTAATATTAAAGCAGAAACGTCTTTAATGCACTATATTGAAGGAAACAAACTTGTACAACTTATGAAACATGGGGAAATTCAACCAAAGAATATGGACTTAAGTTTGTTGTAGATATCTAGGGACTTGATCCTTGTGGACACCTTAATAATTTTGTGGTCAGAAAGAGTACTATCTGGAGAGAAGTATACCTATGTTGCTATTGTTGACAATTCTAAAGCTTTAGTAATATAACTTCTCAGATCTGGAATCTGTATGGACATTTTGCATTAAGGGCAAAAGTGATGAACTTTTGATCATCATAGGTCTGTATACATAGAAGATTTTTCTGTCTTTCTTTTTTCTTTTTAATTTTCTTTCTGCAACCCCCTTCCAGACTAAGAAGAACATTTCAGGTGTGTTCCCTCACATGTGTTGTGCATGTACCCAAGTATTAATTTATTTGGCTACTGGTGATAATAATGGTGATAATAATAATGAAAGAATTCAAGGCATCATAGAATTACAGAATTTTAAAAGATAAACCCTCTTTTAATAGATGAGTTTCTGTGTTTCAGGGATTCATATTTGCTTAAGAGTCAATAGCTAATTAGTGTTATGACTAGAACCAAGTTCTACAACCATGGAAGATTTGGTTAGTTTTTCTAATAAGGATCATTTGGCACCTAATGAAAGAATTGTATTACTGGTGTAGGTAAGCTTAGTAGTTGATTCCCACAAAATTATATGTAGCAATTTCAGCCTCCATGTACCCATTTTAGAGGCAGTTTATGTTTATGTGAATAGAAAGCTGGGGCTAGAATCTGAGAAACTTGAATTCAAATATTGCCTTGAATTATCACTACCTGGGTGTTCTTGTGAAAATCACTTGATAAAATTACTCATGCATATGCTCTGTAAATAAAAAAGCTTTAATTAAAAAAAAGAAAGAAAGAAAGAAAGAAAATCACTTGACACCTGTCTGTCTCAGTTTCTTCATCTGTTAAATAGGGATTATGATAGCACCTAACTCCCTGGTTTGTTATGAAGATTAAATGATGTAATATTTATAACACACTTAACACAATGCCTAGCACACTTCTTCCTTCCTTCCTTCCTTCCTTCCTTCCTTCCTTCCTTCCTTCCTTCCTTCCTTCCTTCCTTCCTTCCTTCCTTCCTTCCTTCCTTCCTTCCTTCCTTCCTTCCTTCCTTCCTTCCTTTTTCTTTCTTTTCTTCTTCCCATAATAGTCCTAGACATAGTAATCCAGCCTGGAAGCAACAAGTACCTGCTTCAAGATAGTCATTTCTCACTTATCCAGGTGCTGACTTTATTAGACCATAAAGTTAGTCAGTCAATCAACAAGCTTTTACTAAGCACTTACTATTGCCAGGTACTATGTTACATACTCAGGATACAGAAACAGACTAAAATAAAATAAAAAGACAAAAAAAAACAACAACAACCTTTCAAGGAGTTTACTTTTTAAATGGAGCAATCACATGTTATTAAAGAAGTACAACAATTCACAAAGTATATAGAAGGTGATTCTAAGAGGCAGAAACCAAGAGAGTAGGTTGATGATACTGACAGTACAAAGAAGCCTAAGACTTTAATTAAAGAAATCAAACAGCAGATAGCCACATGTGAAATCTGTGTTCCCTCAGTGTCAGTTCAAGAATATATATATATATATATATGTATATATATATATATATATATATACATATATATATATATATTGCTGAGGATACTCATCTTACAGTCTAGCATAGAATAATTGAAGTGGAATGAATAATCCTGGGATGATAGGATAGGGGTGAGATGACACAGAAAGCTGGGTGGAGGTGGATTATTTGCCGGTTTAAAAAGAAAAAAAAAAGATCATTATGTACTTTGCGACTAGAACCCCTCATTCATTGGTAGGAGGAATATGGTTATCTGCTCAAGCCCAAAGAATCAGTGTTGGAAGCTCTTCCCCATCACATAGGAAGCTCAGAGAACAGTTTTCAGGCTAAGATCTAGTTTAACCTCACATAACTGCATCATAACAGAATATTCCACATAGGTATCTGTGCCATCTAATCAAATATAATTGTACTCTAATTAGCAAACATAATAAGAAGGGAGGCTGTTCTGAATGATGAAGGGCAGTTATAAAGGAGCCCAATGGTAAACCTTTTCAGAGGGTCCTTTCAGGCCGTAATCTAATGCTTAATGACATTATGGATATGCCTCACAATTACAATAAAATGCTAATTTGAAAAAATAACTCATTTATTTTTTTTCCCCTCCTAAACTTTGCACAAATGCAACATTCAGGCTATGGCTCTTTTTCATTCTGGAGCCAGCAAGAACAGCAGGTAAATACAAGTGTTTGCCATTCATTCCGTGCCTCAGGCCTGCCTCCCTGTGTCAGCAAGGTGTTGGGTCTGCAAACAAAAGGCCTGGGAAATTTATACGCCTCAATTCACTGATCTGGGGGAGGAAGGAATCATTTGTTGATAATCTTTAGCCCTAATCACATAATTAAATTCAAAGGAGTACATCTGAGCCAGGCAGAGAATCAAGGTAAACTTGTAACAAGTCAGGCCAGCTATTATCTCATCCGCCCTCTTGTATTTCCTATTGTTGAGGTCTGGTGAGCTTGTGTGTTTTGTAAGCAGATAAAGGTAGTTGGGGCGTGTGCAAGGTTATCATTTACCTGAGTGGATTGTGCCACTGCAATTATCTCATTGAAATAAGAAGGTAAACTGGTTGTTGTCGGAAACAGAAGGGAATTCATGGCAGGTAATAGAGCAGACCTAATTAGCCTCAAGTACCTGTAATCCTAGGAGATATACCTGATGATAAAGGCTAAGGGAAAATCCCTCAGGTATGAGTAATAGCTCTCCAGCCAGGTTGGCTGTGTATTAGGTGTAGAGTGTCAGCTGTGCTGAATGCAGTCTATTGATCCATGAGTGGCTATACTTTCTGCCACAAATTGAATTTAAATTGCTTACAAGAGGAAGACATCTGGCTTCACCTGATTCATATTTCAAAATAATTTTCTTCAACACCAAACAGGTTGGGAAAAGCCTGCTTAGTACATCCTCTCAAAATAAATACACTTAAACCCTGTGTCTGATTTTCCTGATTAGAACTCTAAAAAGTATCGTGGTTAAACAGAAACAGTATTTAATATTTGAAAGTGATTGATAGGTGGGATTGGAGAAGTTTTATATAAAAAATAATGGCAACCTTCTGGACAATATAAAACGCTTGTGAATCATCACTTTTTCAGTATCAGATGTAAAAGTCAGGTTGGACTGTGATTTCTTATTTCCAAATGTGAAACTTAAAAAAAAAAAAAAAAAACCTTCAAAATATAAGTTGAAAGTCCTCTAGGTCACCAACTATATTGTCAGGAAGGAAAAAAAAAAAAGTGAAACTTTGAGACAGATGAGACTGTCTAAGTTGCTTATTGAAGCTTTCCAGAGGTAAGCAGCCATCCGAGTCAGAAACTCTATTTTGGAATCAGAATTTTTAAACCTGGAAGGAATAGAGATGATGCAATTTAAACCTCCTTTATTTTGTAACTAAAGTTGCTGAGATTCAATGGTGAACTGATTTATCCAAAGTCCCCAAACCTGTTAATGGCAGACCTGTGATTAGAACACATTTTTCTAGATTTCCTTTCCCAGCTGTTTGACCAAGTTTGCCATGGTGGTGTTTTCTCACTGAAAGTGATGCTCCATCCAGTGGACCAATCCTTAAGATATTTGAACTCTTTCAACATCATTCTCTTCTTTACATTGTTGTTGAATCATTTTCAGTCATGTACTATGCTGTGCAATTCCATTTGGGGTTTTCTTGGCAAAGATACAGGAGTAGTTTACCGTTTCCTTCTCTAGCTCATCTTCCAGTTGAAAAAAATAAGGTTAAATGACTTGCCAAGGTTCACATAGTAAATGAGGTCAGATTTGAATTTAGAAAGAGGAACCTTATTCTAGGCCTTTCTAACCACTACATTCTAAATCATTGGAACACCTAGATGCCCCTTTAGATTAAAAGGAACGTACTGAGCTTTTGAGAAACTAAAACCAGAAGAAAAGTAGATTATTGTTACTGTATTGTATTTCATATTAAGAAAAACAATAATACACCCTCTATATTTATGATGTTAACCCAAAGATCTTTTCAGTGATGTTCAGAATTTTTT
Source organism: Sarcophilus harrisii (assembly GCF_902635505.1). Lineage (NCBI taxonomy): Eukaryota > Metazoa > Chordata > Mammalia > Dasyuromorphia > Dasyuridae > Sarcophilus > Sarcophilus harrisii. The sequence goes on from NC_045428.1 coordinate 352,238,043, forward strand.
CCTTAATACTTTTCCTAAATTTCCAAAATTAATTTCATTTATATAAGTTTGCCCAACACTAAAGGTAAAAGAATTAAAGAATAGAAATTTGTCAAAAGACCTTTTCAATCTGAACTCTCCTGAATAGAAACATAAAAATTAAATAATGGCAATGATAATTGTCATCATGTTGATAAAATGCAGTGTTATACATAAAGGACTTTGCAAGCCTTCACACTTATATAAATACTAGCTATTATTGGAGAGTTATTATTTTCATAACAATATCCTGCCTTATGATTTATGAAGGTGCTTTATAACCATTAATGCATCATCTTCACACCTCTGAGATACTATGATCCTTTTTTTATAGATGAATAAATTAAGCCCTCAGAGATATGACTTGCTCATGGAAAGAGATTCTTTGCCTCAATGGCTACCTAGCCTTCATCCCTGAATGGGTGTAGCCTCACTCACTGAGACCTGGTGAAGACTTTAGCTTAAAAAGACCAAGATCTCCCCCTGCATCCAGATTCTTCTCCAGTTTTCTGAGATATATCTGGCCACTGGGCCCAGATGGGCCTGGAGAAGAAAGTGAGTCGGGTGACCTTGCCCAGCTTCCATCCCTCAAATCCAAATCACTTGCAAATACTGGTATCACCTCCCTGACGTCATGTTGTTCTTCCTTAAGGAAGGACAAATAACAAGAGAAGCTGGACTTCAATCCATTTTATTTATTTATTCCTTTATTTAGTTTTGTTGGGGTTATGTGACTTGCCCAGAGTCATACAGCTAGTACATATTAAGTGTCTGAGGTCAAATTTGAATTCAGATCCTTCTGACTTCAGGGCCAATGTTGTATCCACTGCATCATCTAGTTGCTCCAGCCCCTGCCCTCTTCATGTAATAGTACATAGCAAGTCACATCATTCATATTATTAGCATTACCAAATAAAAAAAAATCAAAGATATTTCTTAATATTGTGATTTCTTTTCAGAGCAAGGAAAGACCTTAGCTGGAACTTTCCTGATCCAGGAAGAGTCAAGTGTATTGGATTAGTGAAAAAATGTTGAGTTAGTTTCTGTGCTAAATTGAGTGAGCCTCTCTATTGAAAATTAAAACAATTTAAGAAGCAGACCTAGTGTTCTGCTCCTGGAAACAGACTACAAATTTTGATATTAGGATAACAGAGAAAATATGAGCTACATAAAAATATTCTTCCATTTTTTTTTTTGCTTCTTTTTTTAGACAACAAAGTGTTTTCACCCAACTGCTTGAATCCCCATCTTTCTTTGTCCCATCTCCCACTTCTCCCTATACTGGTTATAGTTGAATAGCTCCTGCTATCACTTGAGATCCTCTCTCTCTGGCTTGGGAATAGTGATCACCATTTTCTAGCTGTGGTTAAAACATAGAATTTTCAGGAAGTCCAATACAAGTTTTTAATTGCAACTCAGTTTGTAAGAAAGCTTACAAACAGAATCATTATGTTAAAAAGATATCATAGAATTAAAAATTTAGATTTTTACCTAAGGGTGATTTCATCTATCCCTCCCCCCTCACTTTATCTATGAGAAAATTGAGATATAGGGAGCTTAAGTGACTTAACAAAGATGTCAAATATATTAAGTATTGGAGTTGTGGGTTACACTATCTCTAATTCAAAATATAGCCTCCTGGCTTCTATAACCCCATAGATCTTGAGGTTGGACAAATTGTGTCGTCTCCTTTGTATTCTTGATATCATTTAGACAAATCACTAAATTCTTTATTTGATAAAGAATAAAACTATCCAAATTTTTTTTCAGACTCAGTTTAAGAGATTAGTATATATTATGAATAAATTATTATGCTTAAATTTGGTTTATAAGGAATAGATAAGTTCTCAACCCCATGGATTTCAATGTCCCTGTGATTCTTGCAGGTTAGAACTCAAAATTTTATTCTCAGATCCTATGATATCTAGTAATTGATGAATAAATGAACAATCATCTGAAATTTTCAATACTGTATCTAAAAAAGACTGAAATTTGGACCATGTCCCTTTGTAAAGGATGCAAGATGCTGGTTAGACAGCTGCTTTTTTCTCACTCATTTCACTCTGTTATTGGTTAACTTAGTGGAAAAATGTAAATTTTCCAGAGACTTTAGGTTGAAGGTATCTCAGCCAAGGTGGATGTGAGCTTGACTTGAGGTCTAATTTAACTCCCATGTAGTATTGATCGTCATGGACCACCAGGGACACTTACAATCTTCCTTTGCCAAAGGTAGACAATGGTATGAGAGGAAAGTGTAATAAATGCCCCTGTCTAGTCCCATGTCGATATCCAGCTGCTGTTTTTTTTTTTTTTTTTTTTTTTTTGCCATTTTGAGTGCATCAGTATTTCACGTTTATTGTAGTGTGATGAAACACCTTTCAAAATGGCCAGAGGGACACTCAGCAGTAAGCATTTAGGCAGTACAAATTGGAGTGAACAGGAGGACAGTTAGCAGGGAATATTTCTGAGGTCAAAGTAGTCTGAATGGAAGCTGAATCAGCTAAATGCAGAGCTAAGAGCTACAGTACCTGCCGCAAAGTAAATATAGATTACCTTCTTGATGACAAATTGATCCACTGGAGAAGGATCTTTCAAAGAAAGACACTATACAGAAAAATTAAGTAATATACTCAGACTGATTTATTTTCACTCTTTCCCACCTATCAGACCTATCTCCTAGTCGCATCCTATTTTGCATTGTTTGGGTATATCATTATATATTTGAATGAGTTGACACTGGAGATTGTGAAGTCTTGTGGAAAACTCTCAGACTCTACCTTTAAATTATCTATCTTAAAAGTAGAGTTTGCTTTTGAATATTAACCTGTGAATCTACTTTGTTCTGTTGATGATCATTTCCAGGAAATGAACAATTTCTCTTTCCTTAGCTGTAAACTATCATGAGATTTGCTGTCATAATTATACCTGGAAACATATTGCAAGTAGAAAAAAAAATTATTTGAGACAGTGATAGAGAGCTCCTTTTGAATTAAATCTGTCTTTATAAAAAGCCACTTCTATTAGATTCTATTCAACTTATTCTTCCCCCTTATAACTTACTGGATTCCATGTATTAACCCAAAGAATAGACTGTGAAATGTCTGATTAACATCATTCTCTATGAATAACTTACAGAAGTATATTTATCTTGACAAGAAACTCTTGGCAATCCCATTATGGTATCTTGCAGCTAGGTAAGAAAACCTGGATAGTACATACCATGAGGTTTCACTGTAGAATTCTGAGTGGCTCCTTAAGAGTAAATATAATGGAAAAACTTGCATGTATATTTCCATTTTAACTCTTCTTTCTTTTCCGGGCCATGGAAACTCATTGTAAGTTCTGTGTACTAGTAATAAAGTATATGAAGAACCTTTGATTGAATTGTCATTTTTTTTTTTTTTATAACAGAAGGTAATATAATGATTTAACAAAGAACAAGGTACAGCAAGTTGTTCCTTTCCTGGAAATGGTCATCAACAGAGAAAAACAACCTTTTGACACAGATAAGTCAAAAGTAGAGTCTGATTAACCATAACTGAACTACTAGAAATCTTCACTTACTGAAATCTCACCTCATCTTATTAGATTTTAAAATGAGAGTCTGAAGAGAAGCATGAATTTCAGCTATATCTTCTGCTACAATCAAAATAAACATAGTAACATTAAAGAAAAAAATCATTCTAAGTAACCTGACCTATTACCCATGAAAAATAAAATGTGGAATTAAATCTCAGAGTAGTTGAAAGAATTATTTTATACATCTCTCGGGTTTGGTCCATACTGGAGTCTTTAAAAAAGTTCTGTGACTTTGATCAGGCATTCATTTGTGGTATGTTCCTGCTATCTGGAAAGCTGAGGCTTATGGAGTGCTTGAGCTTAGAAGTTTTGAGACACAAAAAGATAAAAGCCAGTTGGATATTCACACCAAGTTTGGTACAATATGGTAATTCCCTCAGCTTGCAAAAGAAGGGGTCAAACTGGCCCAGGTCAGAAACAAAGCAATTATATAAATGAATAGTAGTTTGTGAGGTCTGTGAGAAGCTGCTGTATTTCCAGCCTAGAGGAGATAGGAAGACCAAATGATGATGATCATGATGTTTGATACAGTGGAAAGAATATTGGATCTGAATCATAGGGTCCTGAGTCCAAATCTAGCTTCAAACACTCACTGCTTGTGTGATTTTCATTTACCATTTTCATTAACTGTTAAATGAGCATAATAATAGCACCTATCTCACAGAGTTGTTTTAAAAGCAAGTGAAATAATACTTGTAAAGTACTTGGCATAATATCTACCACATAACAAGTGCTATATAAACACATATTTATTTTAATGATGATAATAATATAATATTATTCTAATCTCTAACTAGAAGTAGACAGGTATTATTTTCTCTAAACTTGTCACTTTATAAAACAGGAAATCAAGAAACAGAGACACTAAGTGATTAGTCTAAAGACTTCCCATAAGTTAGTGGCAGAGTCAGGATTACAATTTATATATTCTAACTCCTTCCTTTTTCACTGTACCATTGATTTTGCTTTTTTACTATTTCCAGAATTTAAACCATTTTTAACCAACTTCCTAAATCATCAAAACATCTGTAATAATAATTGATATGTATAAGATATATGTAAGATATGGGATATAAACGAGGCAATTGATGACACATGACTGACTTGAAGAGGAATCAAGAATACACACACAGAGACACACAAACACTCAAATGTATGTGTATGATATGTATGCTTATATATTTATTATTAGTTGTTTTTGATAATTATTTTCTATCCTAATTTCTATTTATTATTTTCCAAGTTTTACTACTTTAAGAACATTTTGAATTTTTCTTGTTATTATTTCATTATTCTTAAATAATCCAGAAGATAAATTTGTGCTGTTTTCTTTTTAAATTAAATCTTCTTTTTATTTGTTTAATATAAAACACAACATTCTTTGTTTTGTTGCCTTTTCTGGAATTCTTGCTTATTCTTCTTTTTTTCTTCTCTCTGAGTTATTCACATTCTTGATCTATAAACCTTTTTTACTTCTCATTTTTATTTTGTATAATATGAGTCTGCTATGGGGATACAGTCATAGATGTATTGTTCTCTCTGATCACCATATCCAAAATAGCAAGGACATTTGATAACTCATATTTACAAAAATTATTTTTATATAATTAAGTTGTAAGGTATGTTGTTTCTTCACATTGGCTCATCACTGGCCCTTGCTATGTCTTCCTCCACCTTCATTACTTAGCAACTTCTCTGACTCAAGTTTTTACTCAAACAGGAACTTGTTTTCTATGTCCCAGGATATTTTCTTTCTTTCCTTGATTTATATCCTGTCTCATAATATTTCTCACCTCTCTATCTTTTAACCTCCTTCTACCTGAACTTAAATATCCAGATATTGATATATGGTCAAATACAGGAGTTCACAGTTCTCCAATCTATTCAAGCACTTAGGTGGCACAATGCATTCAATACATACTTTTTTCATCCTAGGCAAGTCATTAAACTCTATTTGCCTCAGTTCCTTTATCTTTAAATGGAGATAATTTTATCCCACAGTTGAGAAGATGAAATAAGGTAATATTTATAAAATGATTTGACAAATTTAAAGTGATATATATATATAAATACTAATTCACATCATTATTATTATATTCAATTTATATAGTCTATTTCTTCATTCTATCTTACCTCAGAGATCATATTTTTGATCAAGTCATCATTTAAAAGTATTTCATTTCCTTGTGTATGAACTCTGAAATTTCTTTGTTTATTTTTTTTCCATTCAGTCCTCCTTCCTTATAACTTGTAACTCTGTTTATCATGTTTATTGGGTCTTTTGTTATCTCAACTCAGTTATTTTCTAGTCTGTGACTCCCACACTGACAGTACTCTCTTCCTTTCCTTATCTCACCTACTTAATTAATCAGTTTAGAATCATGGGATATTTTACATTTGAATCTCTTCCCCTATTAACATATTGCTAATCACACCTTGTTAACCCTATCCTTGGACTCTCTCCATCAACCTCCGTCCACTCTATTCATGTGCTACTGGACACCAATGAAGAGATTCATGAAAATGTGCTGAGTTCGCTATAAATTTATGTGGTATTATTTCAAATGGACCTTTACTGAAAAAGAATAAATGGAAAAAAAAAAAAACCAAGTCTAACTTTGATATTTGTGATGTTTAAAAAATTTCAGAGACATAATTTTTATGTAATTTAATCATTTTATTAATAAGACTAGCATGTTATTAATGAAAGAGGTCAAATATATTCTCAAATGCCAATGATCTTTCATTGTGGTGGGCTCACAGGTTACATGGTATTAAAAGAATGGGTGTTTCTGAGAATGGCAATTAACTCTGATTGATCAACAAAAATGAGAGAGAAAACCAATATAATAATGCTACATGGGCTCATTCTAATAAGTGTCTTAGAAGTATGTAACTTGGATCAACTAAATCTTGGTCATGACTAATCATCTATACCAGGAAAGAAGAACCTTTTTGCATGAGACCATATTTCCACAAAAATAGCCATATATAGTAGAAGGAAAACCAAAATATCAGTCAATGAAAAATAATTTATTAAGATCCTGCTTTATGCCACATATAGTATATAAGTTTTGAAAAGGAAGGTACAACACAGTTCTTTGATCTCAAGGTGCTCACATTACAATGGGAAAGATAACTTGCAAATATATAGATATACATAGTATAGGAAGTATACAGTATAAGATATGTACAGTTTAGAGAGATAATTTAAGAGGAGAAAAAAATATTCCCAGGTATGGAGGACTTAGCCATGTAGGCAACCATGTAGGCAAGGACGAATTGGAGAAGAGAGACTCGATGAATAAAAGTCAACTACAATAGTTTAATCATAACTTGATAGAGCCTGTGTCCAGGGTGATAGCTATGTAGGTGGAGGTATGAAAATTCTTGAAGGTAGAAACTATAAGACTTGACAATTGATTAGATATAGGGGACAAATGTGAGATTGACATCAAGATTGTGAGAAAGGTCAATTAGAAGAATGGTAGTGAGTTTGAAAGTTAAAAAAAAAGAGTAAAATTCTGGCAGCAATATGAGATCTGTTTTAGACATGTTGAGTTTGAGATACCTATGAAACATCCAGTTTGTGAAGTTTGAAAAGAAGTTGATGATTTGAGATTGCTGCTGAAGAGAGAGGTTTGGGCTAGAAATAGAAATATAGATCTGATATATTCATGGGGATGATCATTGATAAGTTAAAGAGGGAGATAGAGGGAGAAGAAAAAGAGAGATACGGAGACAGAGAGACAGAGAGAAAGAGAAGTAGAGAGATAGAGACAGAGAGAGAAACAAAGAGACAATGAGACAGAAAGAGAAAAAGAGAAATGGAGACAAAGACAGAATGAATTAATGAATAGCAACTAAAGGACATCACTTTGGAAAACAACTATAATTACTAGACATTGCCTTAATGAAAATCTAGAAAAGATGACTGAGTAAGAATGCTCAGAAAGTTAGCAGAGAGTAATAACATGAAAACACATAAACGAAAGGTTTATGTAACTGGATTTTCCTTAGCAAAAAAAAAAAAAAAAAGGACCATTTATGCTTTAGAAACTGTTGAAGAAGATGGGGAAGAGGATGTCTGAAATGAGGAGGGGAGAATGAATGCAATCTGTTCAGTTAAGTAGAAGGTAAAATCCTCACCTGAAAGAGTAGAGGTGAAGTGACATGGATAGCTTGAGGAGGAATAAGAATCTTTAAAACAGATGCTGTCATAATGAAATAGCTAATTGTTTAAGTAGTGCAAAAAATTGCTTTAATGTAGTAAAGGCCCAGTTATGATCAAGCAACAGAAATTTGCAATGTGAACCATGAACACTATTTCATAATTTTCTTAAGTTTTATTCAGTAGGACACAAATAGAATTGAAGGAATCAGATGCTGAGAGTCATCCAAAGCTGGAGTTTTGACAAGTCATATTCAGTGATAGCACAGCTAGATAACCCAGTAGATAGCATATTAGGCTTGTAATCAGGAAGACCTGAATTCAAATCAACCTAAGTATGTGACCTAACCTTGTTTGCCCCAGTTTCCTCCTTTGCAAAATGAATTGGAGAAGGAAAAGGTAAACTACTCCAGTATCTTTGTTAAAAAAATGTAAGGTGGTAGAAAGAATATTTGGAGGTGGCAATGGGGTGGCATTCATTCCTTTGATTGTGGCTGGTGAGTTGGATAATATGAGTGAAAATTGAATTAGTTTTAGAAAATGTGGCCAGGGATATATCTTCAGAAGGAAATCAGGAATCAAGGAATAACAGAAAATTCAAGAAGTAGAAAAAGAACATTATTTAATGATGAAATGAAATTTGTTATTTATAGAAAAGGAACTCCACAATGCACACTGGAATAGTAACTAGAGGTATAGTGGGACATTGTAAGGATGTTGTTGAAAGGTATGGGGGTAAAGAAGCAGAGAGCTGGGAAGGAGGAATGGGCTTAGTATATCAGCAGCTGAAAATTAAGAGAATACATAAGGAAATAATATATAAGCATGGGAATAATCATGGTTAAAGAAAAATCCAGTCAAAGAGGCATTATGTAAAATTATTGAAAGTGCTCCCTCAAATCCAGTCTTATAGTGGATAGTGATATGGCTTGTGAGAGCCAGAAATGACACCTCACAGTAGGAGATAGAAGTGAAGGTATATCCTGTGGGCATTATGGTCAGAGGGAGAGAGTTAACAGAGGGAGGTGAATCTAGTATGGGGATGGCTGAGTCTGATCCTAAGCTGATAGACTTGTATGGCCCAGGAAGGAAAACTGGTAAAAGGACTGTCTGTTTGAACATCATCAATTTACATTTTGAGAGTATCCACTAGACACATGGCACTGTGCTAAGCACTGGGCATAAAGAAATTATTGCTTCATCAAGGGAAAGAGGTACTCAACTATTAACTGTAATTGTTCTATTTTCATAAGTGTAATTTTCAAATTTACATGTATAAGACTATCTTTATAAATGATGATAATAACTGGCATTTATATAATACTTTAAGTTTTAGAAAAGGATTTTACATCTCATTTGATTTTCACAATAACCCTGGGAGATGGGTGGATATTATCTTCACACTGCAGATAGGGCAGCAGGCATAGAAAGCTTAAGGAATGACTAGAGTCAAGCAGATGGCAGATGTCTACAATAAAATTTCAATCTAAGTCTTCCTGACTTCAAGTTCAGAACTCAATCCCCTGTACCCTATTGGATGGTGTCACATAAAGATATGGTTTAAGAGATTAAAGAGGTCTTAGAAGCCATCTAGTTCAACCAATATATAAAAGAGATTCTCCTATAACATACCTGACAAGTGGCTGTCCACTAGCTGAAAACTTCTAATGAAAAGGGACTCGCCATTTCTTTAGACATCCAGTCCATTTACTTTGAATTGCATCTGATATGATTCCCCTTCCCTCCCCCCCAAACTGAGCTTAAATTTCCTTCCTCACACCTTCTTTCTACCTATTGCTCATAGTTTTGCCAAACAGAACTAATCTAATTCCTATTCCATGACAGCTCTCCAAATGCAGGACACCTCAGAAATCTGAAAGCATTGTAAACTTGATTCACGTTAAAGCTTAAAACCATATCATAATATATTTATGTTATATGGCCTATCCATATGTCCCTGCTCCCCATCTTTCTTTCTCTAGACTAAACAAGCTCCTTCCCTTTACTCCATGCTCATGTTCCTGAGGATTTTTTGTCCACTTAAAACCATTAGTGATTGATTTATTTATAATGAAAAAAGCAATATGATTATAATATGCATCTTCAAATCTCCCTTTCCTGTTCATTTTAACCAGAGCAACAAAACCATGTCTTTTAGGATTACTCCTAAGAAACCCTATGCTACTACAGGTCAACAATTGTTTGTAACTTAAAGTGAACAGGCTTAATTTCCACAATTTGATAAAAAATATATGTTTTTGTTACCAAGAAAAAGGCCATGAGAGTTTGTTGCAAGATTTTTTATCATGATCCCATGTATGTAATCACATCTGTGAACGCATTAGGGGTATAGAGTTACTGGCATATGTTTCCAAGTGTGTTCTATTATATTCTAACTGTAATTTTCTGAACACTAATTTACAGCTGTATTTCAAGCTTACTTCTACAACACTGAAGTAAATACTGTATATATTTCAGGAATTCTATACAAAATTATATATTTGATAACAGAGAGACTGCTAATTCTGTAAACATTACATAGATGCATTGTATTCACAATTGTGCCACATGAGTTTTGCACAGCTGGCACACTGTGGAGTAAAATTTTGTATACATTAATATTTTGCAATTATATCCTTGCTTCCCATACCATACATTTTGTTTAAGAATGGACAATGCTCCAGAATTTGAACAGGAGTTTGAAGGATGGATGAGATGTCCATTCTAAAGATAGGTGGTGTAAGACAAAGAATGACTAAATATCTAACTAAGGTAATACAGCAAATCAATAGCAGATCAGAGAGAGGAAGTCCATTGCAGCATTCTGACTTAATCACAGTCAATCTCATAACAGGCTAGACAACCACTCTTCAAATTTCAGCTTCTCTCTGGGGGAAGTAGCATCTGCAAGATGCAAGATACTGCTCTCTAAAGAAATGCCAGTGGTCATATGATGTCATAGATTTTTAGCTGTAAATAGAGACCCTTTTTAGAGGGTCTTTAAAGATCCTCTACATTAGTCACCTTTCTTTGCAGATGAGGAAACTAGGGCCTAGTAATTTAAGGAAATTATTCAAGGTCACACATGTAGGAAGTGTCAGTGTCTGGGATTTGAACCCTGTATCCCTGCCTCCAAATATAGCCCTCTTCTACTGTACCATGCTGCCTTCCAAGTCATATCAGCTCTTAAAATATCATACTTCACCTTTGAAACAAAGGATGCTCATCATCATTTCCCTCTCCATTTTTATTGCTCCAGGCATTGGATAAGGAAAGGGCCTTGTCTATATTTAATGAATTGCAGCTCAGTAGTCTCCAAGGCATTTAGGGTATCCATATATACTGGTAGAAGGCATTTTCAGTTCAATTACTTTGAAAGCCTGGATAATAGAAGAGCACTTGTAGTATGGATAACAAAATTATTTTCTTTAATAGCCACAAGAAGCATTAGTCACTGCTGCAAATGTTGGTTCACATACCTGTTTGTAGAAGCTACAAAAATCATTTAAAATGTATAACCCAGACTGACATTCTCTGAGTATACTTTTGCTGTTCTCACCATCCCTCCCCAACCCTTTTCTAAGTTTGTTTTACAGGAGAAATGATTTTCTGGGTAGATTATGTCAATCATTGTGGAAAGTCTCTATCATCACATTATTTAAACTTACCCATTCCCACCCTGACCTTTCACATCTCCTCCATGTTTGTGCATTTTATTTATACTTTCCATTCTGCCTCCTCTCCCCCTCTGACTTTTCACACACCATCACCAATCTGGGAAGTTCTTGCTTTCCTGTGTAAAACTTGTATAAAAAAATAACGGCAGTAAATAATCCCTCCGGGAGCTATTCCCTCACTCCTTCACCGGCATGCCATGTAACTCTCATTATTGGTAATGGGAGTTATGCACGCACATCAAACAGAGAACAGACCCCTTAGTGTAAACTTTTTGACAGAAGTCTCTGAAACAACTTTTCAAAACCCGTGTCTTGTTTATTTCCCTCTTCTTTCCCCCCTGATTTTATGTCAGTCATCAATCGAGCAGGAGACAACTCATTTCATTTCCGTGACAGACCATGATGGACTTGTGTTGCAACCCTGACTTAGGTTGAGAACTTCGATTTCTCAAGTTGAAAGCTTAAATGTCCCATGCTTGGAAGAGCTATTGATCTGATGTAGATGGACAGCTCAAGAGGAACTGATACATTCCTTAGAGCACTTTCCCACCCCACCCCCTTCTCTTTCCTGACCACTACATAATGTAGTCTTTCTTGGAGTTCATTGTCATTTACAAAGTTTAAATTTAGCATTAGTAAGATACTTTGGGTATCTTTTTAACACAATTGTTTCTCCTAATTTTTGCTACCCAGTGGTACAAATCCATTTGATTTCAGAGAAAAATGAACATTTATGTAAGCATGAACATTTCTCATTTCCCCTTTAAAACTTTCTGTAGAAAAATAGTATAACATTTGCAGGATTTGTTAATACAGGATTATTATGGCATTTAAAGGCCTTCAGAGTGGGCCTCTAAACCAGTTTTCCAGATTGAGAACACATGACTTTTTCCCATAGCTTTAGTTCTAGAAAAATCAGCCTATTTGCTGTCCTCTGTATAGGTTGTTCTATCTTTCACCCCTATGTCTAAATGTGCTTGAGATTCTCTCCTTCCTTCAATACACCTCACAGACTCCTAGCTTCTTTCAAAGATCTCAAGTCTCACCACCAAGAGAAGTCATCTCTTGATTGCCCTAAGTTGTTGGTGCTCTCATTATGTCACAATTATATTGACTTAATATTTTGTGTATATACGTGTTTATGTAGGTGTAGATTTTTCCCATTTGTGTGTAAACTCTTAGAGATCAGAGATTTTTTCCATTTTTGTTTTGTATCTACAATACAGAATAGTTACTAGGACACAGTAGGTACTGAATAAATATCTTATTTGAATCAAGTTCATTTAAATTATTCCTTGTATGATGGTATGTGGTGGTGGTGGTGGTTGTTTGACCTTTCTTTTCTCAAAGGACCAATACCATCATAGGTGATGTCTTGACTTGCTCATTAATTGGATTTAAATGAAGCAGAAATAATCAGTGTCCTCATCCTCATTCTTTCTTCCAGTAATCTCAGTCTGCTGTCAATACAAAAAGTCAGGACAACTGGGAATGGCAAGAATGCACTGGATGACCTGGCACCTTTAACATCTGACCAAGCTCTGAGCCTCCTCAGCACCTGCTCTAGCCATCTTCATGGCCAGTGGAACAAATTGTTCTCATCTGGTCTTCTACCAGAGGGACCCTTCTCATGCTTGGGTAAACATTCTCTTGGCTCACAAACAAGTTTGAGGCCCATCAATTATCCTCAGGCTGGTTTATGAGCATTTTACCTGGGTGTAGCCATTATGTATGCTACAACTTCTTGGAGCCACAGGTGAAAGTTAGATGGCAGGTAGATGAATAGTCCTGAAAAGGACTCAACAAATCCTCACACTAGAGCTGCTAATCCTCCTTGAGTACCTCTTATAGAAATATAAGAAAGAGGACTTATACTGTCTTCCAAAATTACCATATAATGGAATAAAATTGAATATTTATTTTAGTTCTATTTTATTACCTAATCAAACTAGCCTAGACTTAATACCAATTGAGCCTAAGCTTGTAACGTCACCCTTTACCTATATTCCTGAGAAACTTGCCTAAAAGTCTAATTTTTTTTTTTATTACCACTATTTACTCTGATAGACTGGTCATTTAAGTCTCAATTCTAATATTTTCATTTCTAACACTCCCTAGTACTGCTTATTTTGCAACTTTAAACATTTCAAACCGGTTTAACCATCTGCTAAGACAGTTTAGAGGGTGTAGCTATTGCATGTGCTATAGCTTCTTGGAGTCACACATAAAAATAACTTGAAGATATATACTAAAGGTAAATGAATTTTCATGTAAAAGACTCAGCAAGCCCTCATACCAGAGGTACAAATCCTCCCTGCCCATCCCATATACCTGAGGTTGAGAGTATCTCACACCTTTAAACTTTGTAGTAAGTTAGGGGGATGTCAGCCCTCCACCCCTCAATGTAATAGACAGATGAGAACAATTTGTTCCAGTGGCCACGAAGACAGCTGAAGCTGGTTGCTTGAAGCTTAATCAGATATCTAAGACACTAAGTCCATCCACTACATCCCAGACCATTACCAATTATCTTGATATTTGTCCTAGTGCTGGACTTCAGTGATTCAGGAAGAAAGAATGAGGCTGAGGATTTTGTGCAATCCTAATTCACTCAAATCCAATTGAGGAATAGATTAAGAGATTACCTGTGATGTCACTGGTCTTTTTAGAAAAGGAAAGAGTAATATTAACATTATCCAATATCCATTCAACCAAAATTCTAGTTGATTCAACCAAAGCTATAGCAGACTACTCCACTCTCTATAGTTTAATCTTATTTTTGACAACTATTTCCATTTTCTGGAAAGGAATGACTTCAAAGTGTGACTCTCATTCCACTTCCTCATCAAAATGTTTATTATTTATGATTGTTTTACTTTTGCCAGGGGAGGTCCAAATGATGAATTGTCAGATAGATCAGAAGGAAGACATACTTAAGTCCAAAAGACCCAGTTAGTCTTCACTTGGTGTCATTTGACTGAACTGAAACAAACATTTCCAAATCATTTTGTTGACAGATTTTGCTCAGAAATCTTAAACTTCAATCTTTGTTTATAAATTTCTATCATTATAATATCAACAGTCACACTTTGAACAAATAAATTGTAACTTAGATTTAATTTACAAATTAATTATCCAATATGCATATCTATCTATTAAATATACTTTCATAAAGTGGCTACTCAAGCAACATTAAGAATTTTTAGGTCTTTATGAGTGGATCAAGTTGATAGTAAACCATTTTGAAAATGGAACTCAGCTACCTTGAATTTCCATCAGTTTCCTGTCATGTCACAATTACACATTTTGCAAGGAGAGGACAGAGATGTTCAATGTGCTTGCTTAACTCATATCTCTAGTGTAAAACCCAACACTAACCCAAAATACTTAACCAAGGATTTTTGTTGATTGAAAGATTGCTTAATGCTAGCTTTCTAATCAGAAGAACCCAATTCACAGTATTAAGACATATCATTCTATTGAAAAGAAAAACAAAATGCAAATAATTGAATGGGAAAAATGTAATTAAGTACCTCAGCAAGTCATTAATTTCCATTTCTGTAAACTGAAATACTTTTAAAAAAGCAGTTACATAAACTATTTTTTTTTTCAAAATAACTCAATGTTTCCCTGTATTCAACCATAAAAATGCAAGTTTGTTTCAGTCATTTGATGCTTCGTGACACTATTTGGGTTTTTTTGTTTTTTTGGTAAAGATATTGAAGTTCTTTGCTATTTCTTATTCCAGTTCATTTACAGATGGAGAAACTGAGGCAACAGGGTTAACAAGGTTACTTGCCCAGAGTAAATGTCTGTAAATGTCTGTGGCCATATTTGAATTCAGGAAGATTTGTCACTGAGCCACTTAGCTGTCTAAAGGAGGCAGAGTAGAATAGTGATTAAAAGACTGAGAATCAGAAGTTGCTTCTATTCTTGGTATTTTTTCTAATTTGTTATATGATCTTAGGAAAGTCATTTAACATCTTCATGTCTCAGTTTGCACATTTTCAAAGATGGAAGTAGAACTTGATGGCATCCAAATTCTTTTTCACTTTTTATTTTCCACATTTTTATGGAGATTTCATGGCCTTTTTTTAAATTTGCTTTTGCTTTTCTCTGCTTCATGTATTTCCATATCCCCAACATTAGACAAGTTTATGTCCTTGGCTATCTCAGTTTTGCATGGTGACAAAGGAGTGCTACTGAGCTGCCAGCACCCCTGACACCTACTCAATGTGGTTTTATTATATGAATTTCACTTAATTTATCTCTTCCCCTCCCTACAAAAACCCTTTAACTCAAATAACATTTTAACATATGGTATAAATTAAAAATGACAAAGAGTAGAATTTTTTAAGTAAAATAATTATTAATGAATTGAATGGTTAAATGAATGAACAGTTTTGAAGGTGTATTTCTTTGTCATTTGATGTGATACACAATTCACAATTAGATTGAAGTGAAAACATACTGTGGGTGTTACATGGCAGTTCCGTAGCTGTCCAAATTGAATTTTTTTTTTAACTTCTCTCTCTCAGTCCTTTCTCCATCTAGCAGATCATCAAAGAGGGCATGTACCACTAAAAGAAAGGAAGAAGAAACCCTTCCATTATAATATTTTATTGATGAACACTTTTTTAAATGTTTGGAATAATCTATGTCTGTTCCATTTATCTATATTTGCCTGTTTAGGACATAGAGCTTTATAAGGCATTTTAATTTAGCAAGAATTGTTAAATACTTACTGCCATATTAGCCTAAATGGTTAGGGCTGTACCCATTTTTTGCCAAACTTGTGTTTTTCTAAAATTCCATTGAAGACTTTAATCACTCTTGATAAAAGAAAGGAAAAATACATGTAATAAATACATATAGCAGTAATGATAAAACAAATGATACCTTTATTTGAATTTTTAAAAAACACCACTTTTCTCATTAGGTATAATTATTTTTCAGTGTATTGTATATGTGTGCTTGTGTGTGTATGTGCAGGAACACCACTCAGAAATACATGGATTCAAAGACTGATACATATTTACTGGTTAATCCTAGGTAAATCACATACCTCTGTAATCCAGGCAATTCCTTATGAGTTGAAAAGCAAGTTTCAATTGAGATTCTGTCATATATTCTACAGTGTGATAAAACATTAGAGGAGAATATTAATGGAGATAACAGAAAAACAATTTGAAAAGGGAAATAAGGGAAAAAGACTAGAAGCTTGAATTAAGAGTGGTGGTGGTGGGGGCGGGGAATGAGGACGCAGGTTGCTGATATAGTAGGACTATCTGTGCAGTCACTACAGCACAGGTTGACCTAAAGGAGGAGTCAGTGGTAGTCACAGTGACAGGAACTTAGTAGGGGTCTGATCTTGGGAATATGTTTTCTTGATATCATGGTGTGATCTTTGTCCTATTGAAAGAAAGTTTGTCTTGTATTCCAATTCTTTGTTTCTATTTCCATGCTGGTTAGTATGATTTTTTTTTTCTCCATGACTTCCTACTCAGTGAATGAAATGACATTTTTTCAGTTTTCACTTTAGGTACTTTTCTGATATTTTCACCATGCCCCAAAAAACTCATTGGGAAAATCTCATCATCATTCCATTAGGCTTGATATTTCAGCTTTTTACCATCCTCTCTCCTGGGAGGGTAGAGCCATGAATTATGAAATCTCCTTTTAAGGAGAGAGTTTTACTTAAGATATTCCATTTCTCAATTTGTTGCACTGTTCTGGAACTTCTCTGAGATATCCACTATTTCTCTGCATCACAAGCCCCTCCCTTTCAGCACTCTTGCAGATGTTTATGTGCTATCTTCCCTCTATAGACTATAACCTCCTCAAGGGTAAGAATTGTCTTTTTAAAAATGTTTGTATCCCCAGAGCTTTGCAGTGCCGGAAGAATACAAAGTGATTAATAAATATTTATTGCCAGTTCATATTATCTTTAACTTCTCTCCAAATCTTGACTTTGGTCACCTTTTTTTCTTCCTTTCTAAACCTTCCTTCTTTTTTTATTTTCCCTGGTTCATCTTTCTCTTTCCAATCTTAAAATGGATGTTCTTCAAGGTTTGGCTTTTTTGACCTTTACAGTTTTCTCTGTAGCCTCTGCCTTGGCAATCATATTCATTGCCACAGATTCAACAAGTATATCTACAAGTATATCCAATAAGTATATCTATGTATTTCTAGGTTGACATTTTCTTCTACTTTCAAGATCTTATATCTCCAACTTCTTTCAGGACAGTTCTACCTTGGTAGTTAAATCACTGCTATATACTCACATGTCTCAAATCAAACTTATTATCATTCCCCTCTAAATTTGTTCTTCCTTTGGTTTTTACAGCTTATTTATTTATTTTTTTGAATACCCCATTCCCCTGATACCCTTATTGTTTATTCTTGGATATTTCCTTGATTCTTCTCTCTCACTCGCTTAATGTAGTCAATCATTTGCTATATCTCATTTATTCTATCTCTGCCACACATATTTATTAAGCATCTATAGAGTACAAAATATGTGGAACTCAGTTATACAGAAATAAGATATCATTTGTATCTCACCAGGTAAATATTGTGGTCTTATACTCCTCAAAAGAGATAATTGTCACATAGAGCATTAAACACTAGTCTCAAAGTCTGGGAATTCTTAAAAAAACATGCTTGTGATACAGACCTACTGGGCAGGTCATAACATCTTAACCAGAATAATCTCTAAAACTACAAATTGCTGATTGAGATAAGAGTTTTTCTTTTGGTAGAAATAACTAGCATTGTATGATGCATAATTTTGAAATAGGACAGTTTTTTATTGTTTATACTTTGTTCTTTACTACAACCCTTTTTTGGCATTCTATATTTTAAAGAGAGAATTTCTTAGTAGGAGGTCCCTATACCAAAAAAAAAAAATTATAAATTAGTCCAAAAAGAAAAAAAAGCAAAAACAAAGGAATTGCCCAAATTTAGAAATAGTATTTCTTTTTAATTTCTAGCACTTTACCTTTTAGATGATATATGCAAGTAAGATTTATTCAAAAGTTATAATTTTTTTTGCTAATGAATTGCTACCCTTTTTCAAAATTAAACTTTTATTGGAACAACATTTAGCTTTAATGCAAAACAACTAAAATAATTAAGGAATATTTAAAAGAATTAATTTCAGTACATATAGCATCAGATTAATTTTTTAGTTCCTCAAGTTTCCAGTAGGATTCTTTTTCATCCATTCTCATTTTTTTCCCATGATCATAGTGTATTGTTAGGATTCTTACAAGGTGTAAGGCAGTGGAATTGATAGAGACAATAGTTATCTAATTTAGCATGGTTCAAGTATGATTGATTCTACAAGAAGATGTTATGTATGGGTCAGAACTTGAAACAAGTTACTAAGTGGAATTGAGGAGACAATGGTTAAATCTAGTTTAGCATTGATTTAATCCTACAATAAATAATGATTTCCTACTGATATAATGATTGGTGTACAGCATATAAACAAGAAGCTCTCAGGGTCAGGGACAGAAGGCCACTAGAAGCTCCTGGAAGCAGAGACAGATTCATTCCATCTTCCACCTTTGTGCTGGCTGGAGATTTGGAGGAAGAGAGGTTGAAGCTGGCAGAGGCAAAGGACTAATGGCAGGAGCTCTCGGAACCAAGGATTCCAAAAGAGAGAGGCCTCTAAGAAACCTAACAGGGCCCAAGGAAGGACAAGACTTGGAAAGAGACAATAAAGGATTTGGACTTTAATCCCTGGCTGCATTCAGAGTGATTACACTAAACTGAAACTAAGGCTGCCTAAAGAAGCCCTCCAAGAAACCTGTTCCCAAAGAACATTCTATTTTAGAGAAGAGAATATTACAGTGTATACAATATTTTTCTAGCTGTATTTCCCCCTAGTTTACATTACTTTACAAATTTCTTTTCAAATTTCTTTTCATTACTCACATTTGCTGTTCTGAATTACTCTTTAGTATTACATTACATTAATGTACCATGATTTATGTAATTTTCTTATTGCTGCACATTTAGGTTGCCTCCAGGTTTCTGTTTGTGATGTTTCTGTATGTGTGTGTGTGTGTGTGTGTGTGTGTGTGTGAGTGAAAATATGTATGTGTATTTGAAATTACATATCTTTGGACAGATGACTCTTATTTTTCTTTGTTTTGGATTAGCACTTTCAAGGTATGTGTCTAAAAGTGGAGCTATTGAGACAATAGCTAATTTTTAAAAATTCTTAATTTGGTATTGTCAGAATGCTCTCTAAAAAGATGAAAGTGAGATGATATTTGTAAAACATATAGCACAAGCCCTGACAAATAATAGATATTTAATAAATGTTTTTAGAAAGTGTGTGTGGGAGGGGGTGGGGGGAGTATACCTGGAATCAGGAAGATTGGAATTCAGATCAAACCTCAGGACCTAATGAACTGTGGTAACCCTAGATAGGTCACTTAGCTTCTGTTTCAGTCTCCTCAATTGTAAAATAAGGATAATAATTGCACCTACTTCACAGAGGTGCTATAAGGATCAAGGGAGATAACATTTTTAAAGCACTTATCATAATATTGATGTGATCTATAATGTGGGGTTTGTCACCAAATGATGCAGGCACCAAAAACTGTGTTTCAGTCATGTGAAGAATTCACAATGACCATTCTCTTTGGCAAAAGGAAGGTTTATTTAGGGGAGTAAGTTACCGACAAAATGAAGGGATAAAATAGACACCAGGAATGGTAAATATGAAATAGGGTGGGAGAGCATGTGAAAGACAAGTTCCTCAGTGGAACTTGCAATCACCTACTATAAAGGCAGCACCCCATGAGGTTGCAGCTTGCCCTTAGGTGGCAGACTAAATTCTGATAGGAACTTAACACCCCAAAAGAGTTAGTTAGCTGTAATTAGCATACTGAAGCATACTGAAATTGGGGGAGATAGCATGTGTCATGGTGTAGGTTGGTAAGGAGAAAGACAGTGCAGCAGGAAAGCCAAGGGCTGTAGATTGTTTTATAGGAAAATTTTAGAAAATCACCTAACCAGTAAGGCAGGGACCAAAGAAAGGATGAGTGGGATTCTTTCCACTTCCCCCAGAAATGAGAGGGAAAGGCTCAGTCCAGGATAGGAGCAACCACACCCAGGGAGAGAAGGATACACTATACCTTCACATATATAAAGTCATATATATATATATATAATGATCTAAAAACAAAACTACTATACCATTTTCAATCTTAAAATTTCAGATTACACCTGTATTTTCTTTCTTATATGGGAATTTCACATTCCATACCAAGCTCATTTCCAAAAGTTTATAAAGACTGGGCTAACAAATTAAAGAATAAAATCCATCTAGATAAAATCTTCATTGTATTCCTTTGTCCTAGATATGATAGGAACCAGTTTTAGATTTTAAAATCATCAGTTTAAAATAACTCAAGAGAATAATTTACCTCAGAAAGAACCCACGAATGCAGTTAATATCTACTGGGAAGATCCAGTTGTAATACTTCAATATTTGCAAATGGCTTTCTAAGATGGTATACCAGAATAAACAAGTTCACAATTTTAGCATGAGCTAGTTAATAGTAATTATCTCATAAAATTTCAGAATCACAATTCCAATTTAAGCACAGCCCCAAAATTTAAGGTGGCAGAAAACTGCCCTTTTAATTCCCTCTATCCAATTCAACCCTTATACAATTAGGGTTGAAGGAAAAGAGGGTTTCCTTGGGTGCAGGATGGCTGGGCCATTACCCACTTGGGGTCCTGACAGGAGGATTTTAGGACTCAGAAGTTGGGGACACAGTGATGAGGTTCAGAAGGGACTCCAAAAAGTTGGGAGGGTGGTTGTAGAACCAGTGTTGTGAGGTGTCTCAAAAGAATTTGCAGGCTTGATCCCATGTCCAAGTCAAGGGGCAAAGTTTATTCTAATTGTAACATGGACTAAATTCCAAAAGAATTTAGCAAAGGATCAAGAGAAAGAAGGCAAACTTATTTCAGTTCTTCAAGTCACTGATATATAATTTTATAGTCCAGAGGTAGAATTGGGAAATGGTCTATTCACTGCTCTCTGAAGAACTTGATTATCACTGACCAGTGATATCAGTAATATCTGTAGGACTATTAGGGTCAGAAGACTTTAGAATCCTTGATAGATTATTGTTAGAACAGAAGCACTTTAAGGTGGGGGAGAGGAGGTTCCTTACTGTCCCTTACTGTTTCCCCTAGAAGCTATACTTCATCAATAGCAGGTCGCCATCTAAAGAAACACTGGGGAGAACCTAATATATGTTGGAGAGGCTGGACATAACCACAAACTGCAAAGGTCTTTAATCAAGGCAGGGAACTAAACAAGACGGTCTTGGACCTTGAATCTCTCTTCCAGGTTGAGAAACTTAATTTAGGAAAAGTTCAGTTTAGTTTGAATTGCAAAGACAAGGCAAACTGAGACAGATACATAGAAAGGGGACCACAGAAACAGGAACAATACAGAAAAAAGCACACTTTTAAATCTTAGATGGCCAGATATTATACTAGTTCTTTTTTCAATATTGAGGGCACAAACACCCCTAAAAATCCCAAAACACAATCCTATACTCTAGTGGCCTCTCCTACTCCTATTCTATTTTCTTAGCTAACACCCACAGATCCAACATCCCATAAAAGTGGGGTTCTCACCAGAAGTGGCAAAATAACTTTGGATTCAAGGCATCCCATCCCCCTAAAAATTCAGCCACTGGTCCCCAGTTTTTTGCTAAATGATGAATGAGCCTCAGAAGAAAAACTAGGTCTCCTCGCAAAATTCTGCTACATGGAGAAATAAGATGTAAAATGAGGGAGACCCCCTTACATTTAGGCAAAGGAGAAGGCCAGTGAGTTTTGAAGCACCAGGTGTTTGTTGGGCTTCTAGTCACTCCCTGCCTTAGCTGAGAAGCAGGAAAAATATTGGGGTACACATGGCTTACCTTTTGTCAGGAAGAAAGCCAAGGGTTTCAAGTACAAAATGGTGTGATCTATGATGGGGGTTTGTCACCAAATGATGGCAAGCACCAAAAATTGGGGTGATGTGAAGAATTCACAAAGTCCGTTCTCTTTGGGAAAAGGTAGATTTATTTAGGGGAATAGATTGCAGAAAAAAAGGAAGGGATAAAATAGACATCAAGAATGGCAAATTTGAAATAGAGTGGGAGAGCATAGGAAAGAAGTAAAGAAAGAATTTATCTGGCAGGCTAAATCCTGAAAGTGACTTATTATCCTAAAAGAGTTAAATTAACTGCAAGGAGAAGTGGGGTTGGAAAGCACAGTGGAATTAGGGGAAATACCATGTGAAATGAAGGAGGAGAGGGAAGGAGAAAGACACCACAAGGCAGTGCCATGGAGACTCACCCAAAGGAGGGCAGCAGCAAAGCCATGGGCTATAAGTTATTTTATAGAGGAAATTTAGCCTCAGGATCTTGACATAAATTGGTTTTCTGACTGGATTATTTTTAGAAGGTGGGACCAAGGAACTAAAAATGATCTTTATTATTAGGGCCTTCTTCCCACTAGCCTAAGGGATTAATCTTTATTAACTACTCTGCTAACCACACCTATCATTGAAAACCTCATCAGTGCTTGGATCAATGTAGTGGCCTTAAATGCTTATTCCCTTCCTCCTACCTCTTCTCTTCAATAAATTTGCCTAATTCAAATTGTTTTCAAAGAGAGTTCAAGTAAGGTCTAAGATTCAGGAATCAGGTTCTACTGTTTTAAGAAAAAAAAAAAAATAAAGCTGGCTTCTGTTTTAGTAAAATCAGTTGTGAAACTTCATTGCAAAACTTTATTTGTTACAAGATTTTAATTATAGCAAAAAACAGGAACATTAGAAGAGATGTATCAAGAATTTTTTTTAAAACATGTATTTCTTAACCAGTGATAATGTAACTGCTACATATAGAATGCAAAAATCATGGTGTTTGTTATGCTGAATGAAGAAATAGAAATGGCACTAAAGAAAACTTAAATTGGACAGAGTGGCTAGAAGAGACATAGAACACAAAAGATGTATCTGTGTTGGGCGAGTACAATTTTGAAGGAGTAGAGTAATTCTATTCACAAAACAACTAAAAATGCTTAAAAAAACGTTCAGCATTGGCTATTAGGAAAGAATAAACAAAAGGTGATTAATAATTATTAAGCAAAAACCAATTTTTATATCTTGGTATAAAGAATTCCAATTTGCATGGGTATCAAGGATATCCTTGACAAAGGTATGAATAAGGAATAAGAAGAATGTTGCAAATGTTTCTCAGCTAACAAAAATTTAGTATCACAAATTTAATGCAAGAGAATACCTGCATTTATTGAGCTTATTTGACTTTAACAACATTTGATTCAGTGAGACAAAAAGCTTTTTAAAAACTTTTGTCCCACCACATATCTCCCATCAATGTTTTCATGGAAAAAGTGGCAGAATCTTTTCAAGGTTAAACAGACTAGGTATTCCCATAGTTTGTTTCCTTGAAAGGGCAAAATAAGAGTGGCATTTTCTGTTGGTAGAAAATAATACTCAATTAGTCTCAGGTGCATACATAAGTTTAAAGTAGTATACCTATGGAAGTTTTATGCTCTATTGCTTCTGAAGCACTTTTCATCCTTTTCCCCTGTAGTGTCTCCTTCCTTGGATAAGCAATGCCTTCATGGTAACTGGAACTTTCTCTTGACAATATTTCCCTTCAAAGGCATTCATATCAGTAGTATTTAGATTATCATGGTAGACCCAAATGAGGAATTCATTGTGATCTTGTGGTGTTTTATATTATCTATTACATCTCAAACTGATTTATATATAGGAATCTGAGAAACAAATTCCAATAATACAGTATCTTGGAATAGCTCCTAATATAGTATTCAGCACTGCAATAAATACAAATATCTAGAAATTATTGTTTCTAAAAGTTAATAATTCTATCAATACAATTTGCAACAATCATTTAAGAATATAGATTTAAATTTGCTTCTGTTCATTTTTCTGTATATTTTAAAAAATAACAGTAACAACAAACAAAAATTACTAAAAATATAAAAACATTATTCCAAGTCTCATATAAAAAGGAAAGGTTTCAGAGGACTATATTAAATGAATGGTATTGCAAATCAAAAGTTTTGTTAGAAATTTAAGAAATTAGAAGTGGTTCTGGTTAGTTTATTGAAAATCCAGTTGTTAAAACTATCTGACTCATAGAGCCAGTAATAGAAATATACATTTGAAATTATCTTTGTGTTACTTATATAACAATCTATCAATAAAGCTGGATCTTATTTTCATTTAACAGCAAAATGACCATTTCTACAAAGTGAATCAGCATAAAAAGTAAACAGTAAAAAGCTTTGTGGCATAGTGATCTTAAAATAACTTCAAATTTATTTCACTGTTCTCTCTAGGCCAAGAAGTACTTTCTAATAATAGTCAATTATTAAATATAATTCGTAGTTAGCCTGAATTTTACTAATTGGCCTGACTATTTTCTCAGTTCTGTAGCTAACAATGCTATGTTCTTCTGCATTACAGTTCTGAGAGATGGTTTTAGAGATGATCTATCATATTAATATGCCATCAAGATATATTACAGGAATTATTACAAAAGCAAAAATAACAGTAGAAATGGAATAATATGTTAACACATGTTGTAAAAATTTAACATCTCCCAATGCAATTGGCTTGATGAGAAGTAGTGGCTACAATTAAGAAGTTCACTGTCTTATAACTAATGAATAACAGATTTCCATACTACAAATAAGATAAAAGATAAGAATCAAACTTTTGATTTCAACTCTCATTTCAGGAATCTCCTTTTACCAGTGCAAGGTATCATATTTTCATGTATTTGTAATATTAATGAGTTGCCTAAAACACTAAAAGATTAAATGACATTCAGGGTCACAAGCTAGTATGTGGCTGAAATAGGACATGAACCCAAGACTTTTCTGTTAGAAGGAAAGCTTTCTATCCACTGTGCCATGTTTTCCTCTCAGTTCTAAAAAAAAGTTTGACAGACCTCAAAATATTCTTGTGAAATCAGAAAAAGAAAAAAAGAGACAAAAGGAACAAAAAAAATCAACAAAAAACATTGGTATCATCATCACAGACCTGAACTATTATCAAGGGTAACACATCTAAAACACTGTTTCCTACATATTTAAGAGTATTATTTTAATAGGTATAAGTATATTGACTTGTTTATGATTTTTAAACTTCAAAGAACAATAAAAATCAAAATACAGAGGAATAATAAACGAAGTCCAAATCAGGTGGGGCTGGGATAAGGAATTAATCAATCCTATCATCCCATCTTCGATTGGATTTTATTGAGAAGATATTTTTAGTGAGGCTATAGAAGATAAACTTAAATAAAATGAGCTTATTCAACAACAGTAACAAAAAGTTATTCCATTTACTTAGCAGTATTTTATAGAACAGTAAAAATAAAATAAAAATAAGACAATAATTTATTGCAAGATCAATCATTTCTAATGGAATTTCACTGAGAAAATGAAAATAAGATAAATAACAATGATATGAATAGTAATTCCAATTATTATGCTGAAATGATTCTGTGATAATTTTTTGAATTTTGCTGCCAATTATATAGTCTATACATGCCTACCAATCTTTTACAAGTATTAGTAACATTTTTCTATAATGTCACCACAAGTTTCTGTCTAGTGTGCTCCATGCTTTTCTCACATTCTCTGAACATTGTGATAATCCCAATAGTTTCTATGGCTTTTAGTTTACCTTCACAATTATCTCACATTTATAAAGTATCTTTAGGTTTGCCATATGTTTCCCCCATAACAAGCTTCTGAAGTAGGCTGTGCAATGATTATCCCCATTTTACAGATCGCAATTGAGGCTTAGAGTGAATAAATGTGAGAATAGTCTTGAGCTTATTATGAAAGCCTCCCACCTGCCCTACCATAGACACATAGAGTTAATTTCATTTTTCTTAACGACAGTACTTTTAATTTACAAGATGGGTTTACATTTGCCATTTCATTTGCATTTTAATTTGTATGCATTTTTAAAGTGGGAGGCAAATCAACAAACTTCCAGTTCTATTGATGTGATTGACAATATAGCAATATCCTGTTTTTATTTAGCTCCCATCTGTTTTCAAATTGTGAAGAATCTAATTAATTGAATCCTCTCAATATCCCTTAAATGAACATTGGACCAAATGTGCATCATATCTTCTCTGATGCACTGATGAAACTGTGTAACTTATTCAAATTGAGAACATAAGCTTATAAGAAAGGCAAAAGTTGAATTCAGGTGACCCTATGGCAAACTGATGTCCCCAGTATATCTTTGGGTTCCTAAGAAAGAAACATAGGACATGCTCAGTGTTTACTTTCAAGAGCATGATGAGCAAGGTAGTGTGTGTGTGTGTGTGTGTGTGTGTGTGTGTGTGTGTATGTGTGTGTGTGTGCACGTGCTATGCATTCACTTCAAAAGAAGGGAGGAAGGAAATATGGGTTTTGTTTCTTTTTACTCTTATAATGCCATGCCTAACAAGGCTTACAACACCATCTTGGAAGCCTTCAATTCATAAAAGGTTTTGTAACCACTTCTGCTGCTCACAGAAAATAAAAGCATAAAGCTAGTTTGGATAGAAACCAACACTAGAATTAAAGCATTGCATCTCTTGTCGAGATTTTTTTTTTAATGTCCTCACTGAAATACTACAATAAATCCTTTTCTTTTCTTTTTTTTTTTTTTTCACACAGCAGGTTTGCTTTATCCATTTTCCTCCCTGAAAGGCAAATGATATTCAGAGTCAAATAAAGCCAGCCATTTCCTTGATAATGACTTGAAAGCCAAAAAACATCCTAGAACCTAGTGAAACATTAGATTAAAATAATAAGAATCTTGGTGCTATAATTGGACTCTGATATCCCAGAGTTGTAGAAATGTGTTTGATTCATGCATTTGAGTTACTCATAGTCCCAGGAGGCTGGTTATTTATTTTCCTGGTTAATAGTTAATGTTTTTCAATAATGCTAATTCTTGTCTTTTTTGGCTTGTTTTACAGTTAGAGATTAAGACTTTCAGAGATCTGGAAACATATTTTATCCTTATTATTCTCTAGAAACTCTATCCATGTCTATAAGACTGAGTAACCAGCTGTTGTTGGTTAACCAAATTGATGGAGCAACTTTGATGTATGGAATTATTGCATAATTTGAATATGAGGCCATTTGAATGGTTTTATATGCCTAGAGATGGAGCCAGAAGTAATGGATGAGGTTTTGGTTTGGAACCCAGGCAGATCAGAGTTCAAGTCCCACCATAGTCATTAACTGACTGGGTGACAATAGGGACAACTCACTAAACCTTTCTGAGCTTCAGATAATTCCCTAATTGTAAACAGAAGGCCATATGAAATATATGTGTAACAAAATTACATCACTACCTAAAAGATTATAAATCCTATTTTGTAAGAAAGCTAAATGCCATAGAATTTCAGATCCCGAAGATACATTATAGATAATCAAATCCAACCTTCTCATTTGCAAATAAGAAAACTAGAATCTGTAGAGATTATATTTTCCTTCAAATCTGTCCTTTATTCCTCTGGATTTCTCCATCATGACACTCTTTTCTGGGTTCTTTCTCTTTTCCTCACGTCTCTCTTCATCTTTCTTTTGTATATTTTCTTCCTCCATTAGACCAGAAGTCCTTTGAAGGAAGTGGCTGTTTTTCTCTTTTGAATTTGTATTCCCAGTGCTTATCAGACTGTCTGGCACATAGTAGATGGCTAATAATATCTTTATTGAATGTATGACTATGTATGACCATGTAACAAATCAATGATAGATCCAGTTTTAGGACTATTTCAAATATTGCTCATAATATTAGTTGGGAAGTATCTTGTTGTTCATTTTTCCCAGCTAATATTAAAAGCAATATTTGAAATAGTCCTAAAACTCTACCATCAAAAAATTTATCATCTAATAGAAAGAAGACAGCACAGAAAACTGATTGAAAGATGGGGAGAAGGATGTGGGTAAGAAGATACTTGACATGGGGCATGGCAGAGTCCAGTCCAAAATTGGTCAGAATTGAAAAGATAGATGACACAGGAACCCTCTTACAATGGAGAATCTGGGAGGAGTTTTTTTGTTTTTTTCCACTGTATTGTCCTCCAGTAAAAGGGGCAGAGGAACTGCCCAAAGTTGTTTCCATGTCAAAGGACAATGTATTTTCTGATGAGGAAAGGAGCTAACATTTGACTTGAGAGCATTGTATCATTGACTGGCAACTGGGTGATCTGGATTCACTATTTTTGGCTTATACTCTCACTTTGCAAAAAATTATCTCATGTAATCAATTCACCCAACGATAAACTATACATTTGGTCCAATATACATTTCAGAGATTTTTGACATGATTTATTCAAGGATTCAAGTCATAAGAATGACTTAAGTTCACATCTTACATCTGATATATACAGGTTGAGTGATACTAGGCAAATTATTAATCTTTTAGTGTACAGACAAATCTTCAAGGAAGAAAACACAACAACTTACAGAACTAGTTGATACTTACCTGAATTGATAAAGGCAATTTCCTTATTGGAAGCTACCTGTACTAATGATATAAATGTCTGATAATAAAAATAAATATGTACAATTGATAAGGACAAAGGTGTTTTATCTCATTATCCACTGCTTTTTACACTCTGCCATGTTTCCTCACACTAATGAAAAAGAATTACTATTTCATGCATTTACTCCAGAGTATCATTACTCCAGATCTGTGTCTTTCTTTTCAGTAAAATTCACAATTTTGGTATATGTGTTTTATAAACAAATCCTTACTCTATTTCTTTATAATTTATGCTTCTACATTTGATAAAAAATAACTTTATGATTTTTGTAATTAAGTTCTATCTTAATCTTTGTGGCCCTATTTGGGGTTTTCTTGTTAAAAATACTAGAATGGCTTGCCATTTCCTTCTCCTGCTTATTTTAAAGATGAGGAAACTGAGGCAATTAAGGTTGAGTGATTTTTGTAGTGTCACACAGTTAGCAAATGTTTAAGACAGGATTTGAACTCAGAAAGATGGGCCTTCCTGATTTTAAGCCTGACATCATTCATCGTTTTACTTATCTGCTCTCAAGCTTTGTGATTGATCTTTTTAAATTATATATTTTTGACGGTTTATTAAAAAAAATACACATTAAATGAAAAAGGGCCTGAACATCATGAAAACTATAGGAGAGATAAATTCAAGGGTAATTTAGAAATAGCTGTGATGTAATGCAAGTAATGGATATCCATAAAATTTCAGTCTCCCAGATCTAGGAAAACCCCTAAAAGCTGCATAGTCCAATACATATCTGAAAAAAAAATACTCTTATCTGTGACATACCATATAAACAATAACACAGTCTTAACTTGAAGATCTCTGATAAGAGATAACCAATTTCCTCCCAAAGTAGGTAATTCTACTTTTAAATAATTATATTAAAAAAAGTATGTATGTATATATCAAGACTAAATGTTTCTCTGCATAGCTTCTACCAGCTGTATAGACAGAGACTATAATTCCAGAGAAGGAAACTTTGTGGATGAAATACTTAAGCATACTTTAAAAAAATAAAATCCATGGCCAAAATGTATTCTCTTCATTCAGCCTAATAAACATTTATACAATTCACTTTATTAGGTGCTATGGGCGAATATAAAAGACACAAAACCCCAAGATTTCTGTGTTCAAGGATTTAAAACACTTGTATTCATGCATATAGAAAAATAAAATGAAACTAACCAAAAAAAAACATACCTTAATAATTCTAAGAGTCACAAAATCTTAGTTGGAACCACATTCAGAAGCCACCCAGATTAATTTATACTTCCAAATAATGGCCTGAACAATGTACCCAGCAATCATCCAGAAATCATTTGGAGACTTTCATTGAGTGAGAACTTCTTTTAGAGAACAATGATAATTAGGGGGCTCTTTATTACAGCAAACTAAAATTTTCCTATTTTCAGTTTTAGGCGGAACCAGTGTCTCCTTGTTTTGTCTTCTGGTGTCCAAGCAGAACAGAAGCAGTCATTCTTACATAAAATAAGCATTTAAATACATAAATACCATCAAATTTTCTATTCTTTTCAATAAACAATCACATTTCATTGGACACTGAAAGACTGGGAATGGAAATTGATGCCCCTCCATAAAACTACATACATGTTTATCAAAATAGCTTAGGTATTTGGACTTCATATTTCATGACTGTTTCTAAATCATTGCTATCAGGTGAGTCAAGTAATGTAAATATTTAAATGTTTTATTCTTTTTTTGAATAAGAGGAAATGCTTTTATATTTGTATATATTAGATCATTTATTTGCTTATATTTTTGGAGCACCCATAGAATTTTTCTAATGCTTAAAACAACTTTAGAACAATGTACTTATAGAATAAAATTAAAATTATATCTTTATATATAGCTTCTACTATGTCTCATTTTTTCTAGTTTTTTGGATTTTCATCATTTATAGTTTATTAATGAATTTATTACTGATAAGAAAAATCCCATCTGACTCATCCAATGTTGAACTTTAAGCTAGAGAATTGGATAGTATAAATGGTACAAGTGCAATGCATGAGACAGAGAAACAGTATTTCTTATCTGATTCCAATAATAATCAGTACATCAGTGAAGTTCCTTCTACAGATGACATTCTGAAAGGTAATGAGCAAAATAATTCTCATCACCCCAAGTTTGTGAAAAAAGAGATGAAGAGTCACAATATCTGAAAGGTAAATATAGTTCTTCTAGAGCTATTGCATCGAATAATGTGAGGATACTTGCAAAAGCTAAATATTATTATCATTTCTGTTCCTACTGAATAATCTACAACTCATATCATTGAGAAAATTCCCATTTTTTTCTTTTTAAATTTTAACAAGTAAGCAAGTTCTCAGAATTCTACAATTGCTGAGGTCTAGTGTAATGAGTGCTAGCTTATCCATTATATTAAGGCAATTATAAAAGTTCCTTGATCTTATCCTCTCTTAACACATACTTGATGAAAGAAACCTACCTATAGAAAGTATATGGACTTATATGAAAGTATATGAAAGTGTGTTTGGCATTTAAACAACGTGGCAAGTCTGGTAGAGTTGTACTCTCTATTATAGAGTTTGAATGCTTGGCAGTTAGATTCAATAAAAGACCTCAATGACTGGTATCTTATCCTGCCAAGTGATCTTCAAAGTCTTCCAATCACAATTCAAATGGAAATTATTCAATTTACTGGCATGGCACTGGTATCCTGTCTAGGTTTCACAGGCATGCAATGATGAGGTCAGCAAAATGTATCTGTACACTTTCATTCTAATACCTCTTCTCTCCCACTTTTTTCTTCCAATTTTCCTTTAGACCCTGCCCAAAACTAAGCTAGCTCTGGCACTATGTGTGGCAACCTCATTACCAATGTGTCTTTTTTTTTTGGCAAGGCAGTTGGGCAAGTCATTTAAGCCCATTTTTGATGGTTTATTGAAAAAAACACACGCTAAATGAAAAAGGGCCTGAACACCATGAAACGTATATAGAAGAGATAAACTCAAGGGTAATTTGGAAATAGTTGTGATGTAATGCATCAAATCCTATAACGAGTTGGGGATTTCTACTGCAAGCATATAAAGGCTTCCCCTGGTGGAATGGGCAAATGAGGACAATTTGTTCCAATGGCCACGAAGGCAGGTATTGTATAGAGCATAGACCTTGCTTAAACATCAAAGACAGCAAGGTCATCCACTACATCTTGAATCATGACCATTCATCTTGATTCTGTCCTGCCACTGGATGGAGTATGGCTACAATACTAACTCGCTTAAATCCAATGAATGCATGAATCAGTGTATATAACCCTGTAAAACCATACTGCTAAGGCAAGAGCACTTATCTATAGCATACAAAACTTCTCCAATGGTTCTACATATAGATGGTGTGGTGCTGACTGGGAGCATCTGTGTTTTCTTGGTGTTAATTATCAGATGAAAATTAACACAAGAAGCAGAGAATCAATCTATACTTTGTTGCATCTCAGCTTCAGAGTGTGCATTAAATGCCCAATCATCTTCAAACAAACAAAAAATCAAGCCCAAACATTCCCTCCACTTTAGACTTAGCTTATCACCTTTTCAAGTTGAAGTGTGGTAACTGACTTTGATGTCATGTTTGTCCTCATTGAAGGCATTTGACGTGACTGAAAATATCATGCTAAGAAGCTTGGTAACAAGCACACAGATTTGTTTCACTATGTGGATGATTGGGAAAGCACAACAGCAGCATCTAGTATTCAGAACTTGGGCAAGTATGTTGTCATGAGCTGATATACAATTTTGATGAACTTTTCTGGGCAAGCAAATTTTGACAATTTCCCATAAACCTTCATGACTAACAGTATCAAAAGCCATGATCAGATCTACAAAAATGTATATAGATCTCTGTTCTGCTACTGGTCCTTCTAGAGTTGTCAGGTAGCAAACATAGTTCTTTCCTTAGCCTTTCTGAGTCCACACTAACTCACAGCTGAATGAATAAGCTGAAGAATTGGCTTATTAGTGGAGGACACTGGCAAGAGTCAGTAATGACTAAGATAGAGATTCCTAGTCCTTTGTGAGTATAACAGGACAGTCTCTTCATTTTACCTTTAAAGAGAAAGACAAAGGAGGCATCCTTGAACTCCTGAGGGAAAACCTCTTCCTGCCATATAACCCAGAAAATTTGAGTCAACTTTTGTTTGAGTAATATACCCCCTCCACTTAGTAAATCTCAATTAAAGTAGAATCAGTACCGGGTACTTGCCATACAAAAAATATCTAATGATATTCAAACATGTCTTCTTCAGCTGGAATGTCAATTAGAGAAGAATTGAATTCAACCTGAGGCAAAATGTCTATGGCTTCTATACTGATTAATGATGGTCTTATGCAAACATGATGGGAGTATACATATTTATCATATCATGTCCTTATCACTAATCAATATGGTTCCATCAGCAATGAGAAGTTGAGAGGCACCATATGGCTTTGATCCATAAATAGCCTTCACGGCATGATAAAAGTAATGTAGGTTGTTACTATCAGCAAAAATTGAGTTTCATCTGCTTTCTTATGGAGCCAAGAATCCCAGATCTCTCCAAGATTTGCTTGTACTTTACTTTGGATGGAATTAAGTACTGTCTTCTTATAGATGAATGAACTATTCTCTTGTTATACTTCATGGAGTTCTTGTTTTTCATTTAGTAACTTCTGAATTTCCCTATCAGTTTTTTATCAAACCATTCTTGATATTATAAGTGTTTTGACCCAGATAAGCAAATACAGTGTTGTATACTAAATCTCTAAAAGTGGCTCACTCCTTTCCGGCTTCACTGTTGCTTCAACTTTCCTTCCAAATTAGCAATAAACTGTTCTTGCTGATAGAGGCATTTTAATCTGGAGATGTTAATTCTTCAATTGCTGTTACACTTTCCAACTCCATTCTGCCCTGCTGTGTCTGGTAGGTTGAGACTATTCCTGCATTAAAGTGATCCAGAATTATAGGCTTGTACTCTTTTGGCACATTGATGATAAAGGTCTCCGTGTCTTCATAAAATTTTTCTTTGATCTCATTAGGGTTCATCATGGTGGGACAATAGACACTGATAATGGTGGGATGGCATTTTCCTGCAAGTGACAATCACATTGTCATGAGCCTGTCATTCACTCCTTTTGGTAGGCACATACACTTTGCAGTACCTACAGCAACTTGAGCACACCAGCTTCATAGTACTCCACTTTAACCACTCCAGAAAAACAAACAAACAAACAAACATGTATCTGCTTTCTGTGGATGACCTTGGCATCTTTGAGATCTAACCAAACTCTAAGTATTCCATAGTACCTGCTTCAACTGCCTTCATGGCCATTGGAACAAATTGATCTCATCCACTCAATCCATCAAAGGAAGTCAACAGCCTCCTACCTGAGATACTAGTCTTCTCTGAAGTTATTCTATACTCCTAAAAAGATGATACAATAATGAAAAATGCCAAAGTCATCCACAGAACGCCACTATGCTTAAAGATACAATGTTGAAACTCATGAGTCCTCTACTTAACAAAGTCTATACTATAATTTATGCCAATTATATGTTACATTCTGTAATTTTTTCTTGAGAACTGCAAAGTTCAAGTGTAACATAATTGACTTTTCATCTGAATTATAATTTTCCAGAAGTATAAAAAATATGTAGATTTCTACATGAAACTCTGATTTTGAAATCTAATGAGGAATCTACACTGACAGTGTAATCATACTGATTTGAGATCCAAGACTCTTAATATTATAACTACTTTCCCTCTGAATTTTCATTTTCAAGAAAGATCAACCCAAATGACAAAAGAGATAATTTCCCATTCTGCAAGAATAAGGGAGAAGTAGATATTCTTGACCAAATAGTTAGGTGTTATTCAAGTGAAAGTAGGAAACAGACGATAATTTATACATGTTTTTTACAGTGTTTTATAGATGACCTTCATTGACAGATGAATTACATACACACACACACACACACACACACACACACACATTTAAACTTTAATTGTTGAGAATACATGTGAAGGAGAAGCTTACTGGAAATTATCCAAGGAGCAAATCAGAAGTTACAGTCACTATGGTTAGAGATAGGGATGCTTGTTCAGCTAAATTAGGTCACATCTGTGACACTTTAAAGTGTTAAAAACAGGACCATGAAAGCATTTTTCATTTGGAAAAAAAGTGTATATTTGGCAAATGAATGAAAAAATATGCAAAACACAAGTTTTAAACAAGAGGTAACAAGGAATACTTTATCTGTATAAATGTACATTAAATATAAATAAGTATGAACACATAATTTTACTTCAATTAAAAAAAAGTTCTTCTTGTAATCTATAATGTCTCTTGTCTTTGTCTTATTGATACTTCTTGGCCCTTCAAGATATTCTTAAATTCTCATCTTTCTCTGATCTTCATGAAGTATGAACTTGAGACCTTTTCGTTACCCTGATTTTATGTAAAAAGGAAAGTCTAGACTCAACTCCTGCCCCTAACACTTTCTTTTTTATGTGACCTTAGGCAGGTTATCTCTCTAAATCTATTTCTTCTTAAAACAGAGATAATAGCATTCACAGAAATTTTGTGAAGATAAAGTGAAGCAGTAAATTGAAAGTACACTGAATACTGGAGAACACTGTATAGATATGAATTATTATTACCATTGCAAAGAAAGGTATTGGAGAAAGTTTTAAAGGTCACATTTCAGAATAATACAGGTGACAATATTTTCTTTTAGAGAAATTTAACAGCTATGGTTAAAAATATTATGTAGTTGAAAAAGTGAAAAACAATGTGCTTTAGATAATTAATATCAGTTATTCAGGGATGAATAAAAATATTTGTAATACTAAAAAGTTCAGAATAGTTACTGAGGAGAGGGAACAAATATTTTAAAAGGTGGCCTATGGAATGGAAAAGATTCCTTAAGCATTGTTTGTTAATAGTTGGCTAGTGGTTAAACTGATGAGTTTGAGCTTAGAAAAATTTTAAATCCTCTTTTAATTCTTTCTCTGAATTATTCAGCAACATGAGATAGTCAGAGGTGTATTGGGTTGAAGTGAGTCACATCATTTAGTTGTGTAATTGCAAACAATAATTTAATCTCTCTGAGAAAGATATTGTTTCTTCTTTCTTAAAAGAAAAATACATGGTTCAATGCATACTTCATCACCTGGAAATTTTTTTGATTTATACTTATATGCTGAATTTAAAAATGTAAACAATATTTCTCTAACACTCATTGTTATTTTATGATGAGAAAATAAATGTAATTATGAGGTGGTAATCAAGGATGGGTTATTTGGGGGAAGAAGAAAGTAATCAAAAGTAATTTATAATCCCTGATTTGTAATCTACAAATTTAGTTATTCTTTCATGCTGTATGAAATCCTATGTGTTGCATGGCAGAGTATTCTAGGCTATGTTCAGAGATACAATGAAACTAAATGTGTGATGGATAGTTTTATCAATAGTATGCTGGGTGTATATTTATGCACACCTGCATTTTTGATTTCCTTCACAAGCTAATTGTACAATATTTCAGAGTCTGATTCTTTTTGTACAGCAAAATAACGTTTTGGTCAGGTATACTTATTGTGTATCTAATTTATATTTTAATATATTTAACATCTACTGGTCATCCTGCCATCTAGGGGAGGGGGTGGGGGGGTAAGAGGTGAAAAATTGGAACAAGAGGTTTGGCAATTGTTAATGCTGTAAAGTTACCCATGTATATATCCTGTAAATAAAAGGCTATTAAATAAAAAAAAATAGTATGCTGGGTGTCACTTGTTAAATATCAATATTGTTTGTGATATTATTTTCTGAAGTATTTTGTATGTTATTTGATGCTTATTTACATATCTAGTTAGTTGCTAAGCCTTATCATTTTTTCTTCCATAAACATATACTTTTTAATTCCTATTTATACCACCCTAGTTTACAGCGTTATTAATTTTGTCTCAATTATTGCAGTAGTCTCCTCAATAGTTTCCCTCCTTCAAGTTTTTTACCTCTCTGATCCATCCTCAAACAGCTTTAGTTTATCCTAAAGTAGAAGTATGATGTTATCGTTTTCCTTCTGAAGAGGTTCAAGGAAATAATCACATATTTTCCAAAATAAGAATCTATGAAAATGTTTGTTAACAAAATAGAAAGAGATCAATAAATATATCATTCAATTCCCCAAACTGGAAAATAAAATAAAATTTAAAAAATCCTAAATAAAATACAAAAGAAAAACAATCCTGAAAATTAGTGGAGAAATAGAAAAACTTTGGGGAAAAATACTATACAAATGATAAAAAAGCCCTTAGAAATTTTTTATAAAGGTCAACAAAATAGTTAAGACTTTTATAGCTTGATTAAAGAATAAGAAAAAAATCAAATTACCAAAATAAAAAATGCAAAGACTATACATATATCACCAAAAAAATTAGAAACATTAACAGAAAATAATATGGGCAATCATAATACCAGCAAAACTGAGAATGCAAAAAGAATGTTTGAGTATCTGAAAAAAATATAAATACTAAAACTAACAATGGAGTAAATAGAATTTTTCAGCAGCTCATCCTCAGAAAAAGAAATTGAAATTGAACAACTGACAAATGAACTGCCAGAAGTGAACGATGAGAGACAAATTCTGGGCAAGATGTATTACAAGTGCTTTTTTTTTAAATCCTGAAAGTTCAATTAATACCTATGAATCAAGAATCATTCTTAAAGATATATGGAGAAAGTAGTTTCTGAAACACTTTAAAAATGTGACAAAGATGCTATTGATTATCAAATCAGATTTATTCAAAACCAAGAGATTTATTAGCTAATTTTGTTAACGAAATCTGATATAACAGTTACAAGTGAAATTCTTTTCAGGAGGATAGCAATGAAAAATAAAATAATTTAGTATGATCAAGTTGGAATTATAATTTTATGAATATTCAATATGAGGAAAGCATTGGGCATAACTAATTACATAAAGAACAGAAATAATTTTTAAGTGATTATTTGCAATAGACAGAAAAAAAAACTTTTGACAAGAGAGCTCATTTTTATTAAAAAGATTGAAAGAAAAGGAAAAAAAGGAATCCATTAAATATTATCAAAGACATTGATCTAAAATCAAGAATTAACATTACTTGCAATAGAAAAAATTAGAAGATTTTTGTTCATAACAGGGATTCATTAAGTAGCCTGAATTCTCTAACACTGATTTAACATAGTTCTAGAATTCATATCTATAACAATAGTAGAAGAAAATGGAATTAGAGGTTTAATTGTAAACATAGAACAGAAATTAAAAATACCCCACATTTTAAATGTCAGAGTATGCTTAGAAACCCTGGAGAATTAATAAATGAAGGAACTAAATGAAAGAAAAAAATAACGAGTAAAGAAGCAATATTTAAAACAAATTTACCAAAAAATATAATTTCTTCATGAGCTGGCTGATTTCAAAAAAAGACTTGAAAAACTTACATTTACTGATGCTGAGTGAAGTAAGCAGAACCAGGAGAACATTTTATATAACAATATAAAGATTATCCAATCATCAGCTATGAGACTATGATAAATCTAGGTTTTCT
Source organism: Sarcophilus harrisii (assembly GCF_902635505.1). Lineage (NCBI taxonomy): Eukaryota > Metazoa > Chordata > Mammalia > Dasyuromorphia > Dasyuridae > Sarcophilus > Sarcophilus harrisii. Next base: position 352,276,710 of record NC_045428.1, read on the forward strand.
CAGAAATATGATGATGATAGTTCTAATAGACTTGGGATGAAAAATGCCATCCACATCCAAAGAGACAATTATGAAGACTGAATGTGGATAAAAGTATAGTAAAGTGAAGGAGAAATATAGCTGCTAGTTATAGGAAAGCTTTTTTTTTTTTTTTTTTTGGCGGGGAGGAGAGTTTCATTCATCAAATCATGATAAATCTGCATCCAGTGTAGTCCTTGGATAATAAATGAGAGATTGCCAGACACTGGTGTCTCCAGGAATAAAGTTAAGATAATATTAATGGAAATATGGAAGGTCCAAAATTCTCTGGATCCTTAGAAGTTTGCAAGATCCTGACAAAGGAGAGAGAAAAGGAGATCCAAGTTTGAACTTTCAAGGTCTCCTTCTTTACTTTTCTCTACATTGATTCTTCTCAGGGGTTTAGCTAGCACATCTATGTTCAATCAGCTTTCTGAGACTTCCTGATTCCAAATAATTCTTTGCTTTTAACGAGGACTCAAAAAATGAGATAAAAGTCCTTGAATTACTTGGGACAGACTTCCTGTCTGATATCATTTCACTTCATCTGTGACTTCTAAATACTACATATAGTCAAAATCCTATTATTGAATGATTGGTTGGCTGAGAACTATTCATCTTTAATTAAGATATCAAGACTGGATTGGGGGTAGTTTCAATCATATTCATATGTAAGATTAACTTTTGAACCTACATCACTTTAAATAGTTAAATTGCTGTCTTAGTGGCAGACACTCATAATTTACTTAAGAGGACTACTTGCCATTAATTCCCTTGCATAAGGATAGCCTTAAACTTGGAAAATTTATTTGGAAAATGTAATTATGCCTGATATTCTGAGAATTATTTTGTTTACTTGTTTATTTTTAAAACACATTGCTTTATGAATCACATTGGGAGAGAAAAATCTGACCAAAGGGAAAAATCATGGGAGAGAAAAAAGTAGAAAAAAAGAAATGAATATAGCATATGTTGATTTACATTCAATCTCCAATAGTCCTTTTTTTCTGGATGCACATGGAATTTTCTATCCAAAATTTTTTGGGATTGCCTTGAATCACTGAACCACTGAGAAGAACCAAGTCTTTCACAGTTGACCATTGCACATTCTTGCTGTTATTGTATACAATATATACATGATTCTGCTTGTTTTTCTCAGAATCAGTTCATATAAATCTTTCTGAGCTTTTCTAAAATCAGTTTGTTCATCATTTTATAGAATAATAATGTTCCATTACCTTCATATAAAACAACTTACTCAGCCATCCCCTATTTAAAGATTGGCATCTACTCATTTCCCAATTCTTTGCTACTTCAAAAAGAGCCACAATAAATTTTTTGCAAATGTGGATCCTTTCCCTTCCTTTATGATTTCCTTGGAATATACTAGCACTGCTGGGTCAAAGCATATATACACAGTTTGATAGAACTTTGGGCAAAATTCCAAATTGCTCTCCAGAATGGTCAAATCATTTCACAACTCCACCAACAATGCATTAGTGTCCCAGTTTTCCCACATTCTCTCCAACATTTATCATTATTATTTCCTGTCATCTTAAATAATCTGAGAAGTGTGAGGTAATACCTCAGAATTGTTTTAATTTTTATTCTCTGAGACACAGGCTCAGTAAAGACACTATTGAATCAAAGGGTATGCACAGTTTGATAGGCCTTTGAGAATAGTTCCAAATTATTCTCCAGAATGGTTGAATCAGTTCACAAATCCATCAATGATATATTAGTATACAAGTTTTCCCATATCCCCTCCAACATTTGTGATTATCTTTTCCTGTCATCTTAGCCAATCTGAAAAGTATGTAGTGATACTTCAGCATTTCTCTGATCAATGGTGACTTAAAGCACCTTTTTAATATGGCTAGAAATGGTTTTAATTTCTTCATCTGAAAATTGACCATTTATCAGTTGGAGAATGGTTTGAGTCAATTCTCTATATATTTTAGAAATGAGATCTTTATCAGAACCCTTGAATATAAATTTTTTTCCAGTTTTCTGCTTTCCTTCTAATCTTGTCTGAATTGATTTTGTTTATACAAAACCTTTTAAACTTAATATAATCAAAATTATCCATTTTGCATTCCATAATGTAGTCTAGTTTTTTGGTCACAAATTCCTTTCTTCTCAGATCTGAGAGATAGACTATCCTTTATTCTAATAATTTGTTTACAATACCACTGTTTATATCTAAATCATGAACCCATTTCAAGCTTATCTCAGTATAAGGGTGTTAGGTGTGGATCAATTCCTTGTTTCTGTCATACCAATTGCAATTTTCCCAGAAATTTTTGTCAAATAGTGAATTCTTATCCAAGAAGTTGGGGTCTTTGGGTTTATCAAACACTAGATTATGATAGACATTGACTATTCTGTCTTGTGAATCTAACCTGATCAATTATTCTATTTCTTAACCAGTACCTAATGGTTTTGATGACTACTGCCTTATAATATAGTTTTAGGTCTAGTATAGCTAGTCTACTTTCATTTGCATTTTTAAAAATTAATTTCCTTGAAATTATTGACCTTTTGGAAAGGGACCTGTATGTGCAAGAATGTTTGTGGCAGCCCTCTTTGTAGTGGCCAGAAACTGGAAACTGAATAGATGCACATCAATTGGAGAATGGCTGAATAAATTGTGGTATATGAATATTATGGAATATTATTGTTCGGTAAGAAGTGACCAAAAAGATGACTTCAGAAAGGCCTGGAGAGACTTGGACAAACTGATGCTGAGTGAAATGAGCAGGGCCAGGAGATCATTATATACTTCAGCAACAATATTATATGATGATCAATTCTGATGGACCTGGCCATCTTCAGCAATGAGATGAACCAAATCAGTTCCAATGGAGCAGTAATGAATGGATCCAGCTATACACAGCAAAAGAACTCTGGGAGATGAGTAAGAACCATTACATTGAAATCCCAATCCCTATATTTTTGTCTGTCTGCATTTTTGATTTCCTTCACAGGTTAATTGTACAATATTTCAGAGTCCAATTCTTTTTGTACAGCAAAATAACGGTTTGGACATGTATACTTATCTTATATTTAATTTATACTTCAATATATTTAACATGTATTGATCATCCTGCCATCTAGGGGAGAGGGTGGGGGGAAGGAGGGGAAAAATTGGAACAAAAGGTTTGGCAATTGTCAATGCTGTAAAATTACCCATGCATATAACTTGTAAATAAAAAAAAGCTATTAAAATTAAAAAAAAGAAATTATTGAGCTTTTGTTAAGATGAAATTTGTTATTATTTTTTCTAGCTCTGTAAAATAATTTCTTGGGAGTTTGATTGGTATGACACTGAATAATAGATTAATTTAGGTACAATATGTACCTTGTCATTTTTATTATCATTATTTTATTATTGCCAACCCAAGAGCACTTGATATTTTTCCAATTGATTAGATTTGATTTAGTGTGGAAAGTATTTTGTAATTGTGTTCATATAGTTTCTGACTTTGCCTTGGCAAGTAGACTCCCAAATATTTTATATTATTTACAATTATATTAAATGGAATTTCTCTTTGTATCTGTTGCTGCTGGATTTTGTTGGAATCTGTTGCTGCTGGAAAATGTCATGAGCATTTTGATGTTTATATATATATATATATATATATATATATATATATATATGTTATTTTGTATCCTGCAACTTTGCTAAAGTTGTGAATCGAAAACCTTTTTAATTTAATGTAATCAAAATTGCCCAATTTACCTTTAATAATGTTCTCTAGTTCTTCTTTGATCATAAATTCCTTCCTTCTCCGAAGAGCTGATAGGTAAATTATCTCTTATTCTCTTAATTTGCTTATGGTATCATCCTTTATGCCCAAATCATGTAACCGTTTTGATCTTATTTTGGTATGGAGTGTGAGATGTAGATCTATGCCTAGTTTCTTATATATTATTTTCTAGTTTTTCCAGCAATTTTGTCAAATAGTGAGTTTTTATCTCAGAAGATCCCAGAAGAGATTGTTCATGAACTATTAGAATACTATCGGCTTTGCTTATTATGTCCTGTGCATCTAACCTATTCCACTGATCCACCACTCTATTTCTGATTTTGATGATTGATGCTTGATAATATAGTTTTAGGTCTGTTACTGCTAAGCCACCATTCTTTGTATTTTTTTTCATTAATTCTCTACATATTCTTGACCTTTTGTGTCTTTTGGATTAAATTTGTTCTTATTTTTTCTAGTTCTTTTTTTAATATTTTAATTTTGTCATTTTCTTTCTTTTTATTTTTTTTTATTTAATAGCCTTTTATTTACAGGATATATACATGGGTAACTTTACAGCATTAACAATTGCCAAACCTCTTGTTCCAATTTTTCACCTCTTACCCCCCCCAGCCCCTCCCCTAGATGGCAGGATGACCAGTAGATGTTAAATATATTAAAATATAAATTAGATACACAATAAGTATACATATGACCAAAACGTTATTTTGCTGTACAAAAAGAATCAGACTCTGAAATACTGTACAATTAGCTTGTGAAGGAAATCAAAAATGCAGGTGTGCATAAATATAAGGATTGGGAATTCAATGTAATGGTTTTTAGTCATTTCCCAGAGTTCTTTTTCTGGGCATAGCTGGTTCAGTTCATTAATGCTCCATTAGAAATGATTTGGTTGATCGCGTTGCTGAGGATGGCCTGGTCCATCAGAACTGGTCATCATATAGTATTGTTGTTGAAGTATATAATGATCTCCTGGTCCTGCTCATTTCACTCAGCATCAGTTCGTGTAAGTCTCTCCAGGCCTTTCTGAAATTATCCTGTTGGTCATTTCTTACAGAACAGTAATATTCCATAATATTCATATACCACAATTTATTCAGCTATCTCCAACTGATGGACATCCATTCAGTTTCAGTTTTAGCCACTACAAAAAGGGCTGCCACAAACATTCGTGCACATACAGGTCCCTTTCCCTTCTTTATAATCTCTTTGGGATATAATCCCAGTAGTAACACTGCTGGATCAAAGGGTATGCACAGTTTGATAACTTTTTGAGCATAGTTCCAAACTACTCTCCAAAATGGTTGGATTCATTCACAACTCCACCAACAATGCATCAATGTCCCAGTTTTCCCGCATCCCCTCCAACAATCATCATTATTTTTTCCTGTCATTTTAGCTAATCTGACAGGTATGTAGTGGTATCTTAGAGTTGTCTTAATTTGCATTTCTCTGATTAATAATGACCTGGAGCATCTTTTCATATGACTAGAAATAGTTTCCATTTCTTCATCTGAGAATTGTCTGTTCATATCCTTTGACCATTTTTCAATTGGAGAATGGTTTGATTTTTTATAAATTAGAGTTAATTCTCTATATATTTTGGAAATGAGGCCTTTATCAGAACCTTTGACTGTAAAAATATTTTCCCAGTTTATTGCTTCCCTTCTAATCTTGTCTGCATTAGTTTTGTTTGTACAAAAACTTTTCAGTTTGGTATAATCGAAATTTTCTATTTTGTGATCAGTAATGATCTCTAGTTCTGCTTTGGTCATAAAGACCTTCCTTCCATCAGGTCTGAGAGGTAAACTATCCTATGTTCCTCTAATTTATTAATAATTTCATTCTTTATGCCTAGGTCATGAACCCATTTTGACCTTATCTTGGTGTATGGCGTTAAGTATGGATCAATGCCTAGTTTCTGCCATATTAGTTTCCAATTTTCCAGCAATTTTTATCAAACAGTAAGTTCTTATTCCAAAAGCTGGGATCTTTGGGTTTGTCAAAGACTAGGTTGCTATATTTGTTGACTGTTTTATCCCTTGAACATAATCTATTCCACTCATCAACTAATCTATTCCTCAGGCAATACCAAATAGTTTTGGTAACTGCTGCTCTATAATATAATTTTAGATCTGGTACAGCTAAGCCACCATCATTTGATTTTTTTTTTCATTAATTCCCTTGAAATTCTTGACCTTTTGTTTTTCCATATGAACTTTGTTGTTATTTTTTCTAGGTCATTAAAATAGTTTTTTGGGAGTCTGATTGGTATAGCGCTAAATAAATAGATTAGTTTAGGTAATATTGTCATCTTTATTATATTTGCTCGCCCTATCCAAGAGCATTTAATATTTTTCCAATTGGTTAGATCAGACTTAATTTGTGTGAAAAGTGGTCTGTAATTTTGCTCATAAAGTTTCTGATTTTCCCTACGATAGATTCCTAAATATTTTATATTATCAGTAGTTACTTTAAATGGAATTTCTCTTTGTAACTCTGACTGTTAGATTTTGTTAGTGATACATAAGAATGCTGAAGACTTATGTGGGTTTATTTTATAACCAGCAACTTTGCTAAAGTTGTGGATTATTTCTAATAACTTTTTAGCAGAATCTCTGGGGTTCTCTAAGTATACCATCATATCATCGGCAAAGAGTGATAATTTGGTTTCCTCATTGCCTATTCTTATTCCTTTAATCTCTTTCTCAGCTCTTATTGCTATAGCTAGCATTTCTAATACAATATTAAATAGTAACGGGGATAGTGGGCAACCTTGTTTCACTCCGGATCTTATTGGGAATGGTTGCAGTTTGTCTCCATTACATATGATGCTAACTGATGGTTTTAAATAGATGCTGCTGATTATTTTAAGGAAAAGTCAATTTATTCCTATACTCTCAAGTGTTTTTAATAGGAATGGATGTTGGATTTTATCAAATGCTTTTTCTGCATCTATTGAGATGATCATATGGTTTTTGTTAATTTGGTTATTAACATGGCCAATTATATTGATAGTTTTCCTAATATTGAACCAGCTCCTGCATTCCTGGTATAAATCCTACTTGATCATAGTGTATTATCTTGGAGATGATTTTCTGTAGTCTTTTGCTAATATCTTATTTAAGATTTTAGTATCAATATTCATTAGGAGATTGGTCTATAATTTTCTTTCTCTGTTTTCAGCCTACCTGGTTTAGGTATCAGTACCATGTCTGTGTCATAGAAGGAATTTGGTAGGACTCCTTCATTCCCTATTTTATCAAATAATTTATATAGCATTGGGGCCAATTGTTCTTTAAATGTTTGGTAAAATTCACATGTAAATCCATCTGGTCCTGGGGATTTTTTCTTAGGGAGATGTTTAATTGCCTGTTCTATTTCTTTTTCTGAAATGGGACTATTCAAGCAATTTACTTCCTCCTCTGTTAGTTTGGGAAGTCTATCTTTTTGGAGGTAGTCATCCATTTCACTTAGGTTATCAAATTTATTGGCATAAAGTTGAGCAAAATAACTCCTTATTATTTCTCTAATTTCTCTTCATTGGTGGAAAGTTCTCCTTTTCATTTTAAGACTACTAATTTCATTTTCCTCCCTCCTTTTCTAATCAGATTTACCAAAGGCTTATCTATTTTATTGGCTTTTTCATAGAACCAACTCTTAGTTTTATTAATTAGTTCAATAGTTTTTTACTTTCAATATTTTTAATTTCTCCTTTAATTTTAGAATTTCCAATTTAGTATTTGATTGGGTTTTAATTTGGTCTTTTTAGTTTTTTAGTTGCAAGCCCAATTCGTTAATCTTTTCTTTCTTTGTTTTATTCAAGTAAGCCTCTAAGGATATAAAATTCCCTCTTAATACCGCTTTGGCTGCATCCCACAAATTTTGGTATGATGTCCCATCATTGTCATTATCTTGAGTGAAATTATTAATTGTATCTATAATTTGCTGCTTCACCCAATCATTCTTTAAGATGAGATTGTTTAGTTTCCAATTACTTTTTTGTCTATTTCCCCCTAACATTTTGTTGAATGTAGTTTTTATTGCATCATGATCTGAAAAGAAAGCATTTACTATTTCTGCTTTCTTGCATTTAATTTTGAGGTCTTTATGTCCTAATATATGGTCAATTTTTGAATAGGTTCTCCAGCACCAATAGGTGCTGAGAAGAAAGTATATTCCTTTCTATCTCCATTCACTTTTCTCCAAAGATCCAACATACCTAATTTTTCTAATATTCTATTTACTTCTTTAATTTCTTTCTTATTTGTTTTGTGGTTTGATTTGTCTAATTCTGAGAGTGCAAGGTTGAGATCTCCTACTATTACAGTATGTTGTCTATTTCTTCTTGCAACTCTCTTAACTTCTCCTTTAGGAAGTTGGATGCCATACCACTTGGTGCATATATGTTTAATATTGATATTGCTTCGTTGTTTATGCTGCCCTTCAGCAGGATGTAGTTTCCTTCCTTATCTCTTTTAATTAGATCAATTTTACTTTTGCTTGATCTGAGATAAGGATGGCTACCCTGCTTTTTTGACTTCACCTGAAGCATAATAGATTTTGCTCCAGCCTTTTACCTTTACTCTATATGTATCTCCCTGCTTTAAATGAGTTTCTTGTAAACAACATATTGTAGGGTTCTGACTTTTGATCCAGTCTGCTATCTGCCTCCTCTTTATGGGGGAGTTCATCCCATTCACATTTACGGTTAGAATTACTAAATCTGTATTTCCTGCTATCCTAATAACCCCAGATTATGCTTTTACTTATTCTTGCCTCCCCAACCCTGTTTCCCTTTTAAACTTATGTACCCCTCTTGTATCACGATACTTATCCTCTTTATAATCCTCCCTCCCCTTTGAGTCTTTCCCTTCCTTCCCTTTATTATTTTCTTTTCCCTTTTCCTCTCCCCGTTTTTAATGAGGTGAGAGAAATTTTCCCTAAAACAAATGTCAATTATTTTTTCTTTGAGCAACTCTGATGAGAGTAAGATTCACACAATGTTCCTCCCCCTCTCTAAATTCCCTCAGATATGATAACTTTCCTTTGCCTCTTTGTGGGATGTGGTTTCCCTCTTTTTATCCCTCCTTCCCACCTTACTCTGCCATCATCCCTTTTCCATATCTACTTCCTTTTTTATGTTATATCAGTACAATCAAATTATACATGTATTCTTTTTGTATATCCACAACAGAAATACAATTCTCAAGAGTTATTTTTACCTTTTCTGCATCTCTTGAGTTCTATGGTTGGAGATCAAATTTTTGTTTAGTTCTTGGTTTTTCTTCAGGAAACAAATGGAATTCATTTGTTTCATTAAATGTCCATCTTCTTCCCTGAAGAAAATGTCGCTTAGCTGGATAGTTTATTCTTGGCTGCATCCCAAGTTCTTGTACCTTCTGAATATCATATTCAGGCCCTTCTTTCTTTAATGTAGAGGCAGCCAGATCTTGGGTGATCCTTATTGTGGCACCTCGGTATTTAAATGGTTTTTTTTTTTTTTGCTGCTTGTAAAATTTTTTCCTTAATCTGATAGTTCTGAAATTTTGCCACAATATTCCTTGGGGTTTTTATTTTAGGGTTTCTTTCAGAAAGTGTTCGATGAATTCTTTCAATGCCTATTTTACCTTCTGATTCTATTACATCTGGGCAGTTCTCTTTGATGATTTCTTGTAAAATACTATCTAGGCTCTTTTTTTCATCATAGTTTTCGGAAAGTCCAATAATCCTCAGATTATCTCTCCTAGATCTATTTTCCAAGTCTGTCGTTTTTGCAAGTAGATAATTCATGGTTTTTTCCAGTTTGTTATTTTTTTGTTTTTGCTTGACTGATTCTTGCTGTCTCAAGGAATCATTAGTTTTAGGTCTGTTACTGCTAAGCCACCATTCTTTGTATTTTTTTTTTTTCATTAATTCTCTAGATATTCTTGACCTTTTGTGTCTTTTGGATTAAATTTGTTCTTATTTTTTCTAGTTCTATAAAATAATTCGATTGGTATGGCACAGAACAAGTAAACCAATTTAGGCAGAATTGTCATTTTATGCTCCATCTACCTATGAACAATTGATATTTTCCCCAGTTGTTTATATCTGATTTTATTTGGATGAAAAGTGTTTTGTAATCATGTTCATATAGTTCCTGGGTTTGTTTTGGCAGGTAGACAAGCAGATATTTTATTTTGTCTACAGTTATTTTAAATGGAATTTCTTTATATCTTTTGCTGCTGGACGTTGTCAGTAATATGTAGAAATGCTGATGATTTGTGTAAGCTTATTTTATATCCTGCATCCTTGATAAAGCAGTTAATTGTTTCAAGTAGGTTTTTGGATGATTAAAAATATTTTAAACAAAATTAATAAAGCCATTATAACAGGAGTTGGGAATGACAAATGGATCTCCAGGTTGCTACACTTGGTGCACTTGGGATGTCAGGAGTAGATGAGATTTCTAGAACCTCAGATGGGATTATTTTAGGTTATCAGAGATGCAAATTGTGTTGCATGGACAAGTATGGCTATATTGTGCTCTTTAATGTTGGTAGTACCTTCTGAATTGAAGCTATTGCAAATCCTTTGAAGTAATGAAGGTTGATTTTCACTGAGGATGAAGAAAGTCACCTTACTTTTCTGCCTTCCCCTATACACTCCTCCCTGCTCCCTACTTTATGCAAACAGCATCAGCCTGAGCTGAGCAATGCGATTCATACTTGAGCTGTTTTCATTAAAAGGCCTCTTGCTGGGTTGTAGGCTACACAGAGGAGTAAGAGTAAACAAAAGATTGTGAATTATATCAATATAGGCATTTCTCTCCTACTTTGTTTATGTTAATAGGAACTTGAAAGCAATTTCTATGACCCCCCTCCTTCAAGGGTTGACTGTATCTAGATATTCTAATCCTTCTAAGTGGGCACCATGGTGTAGTGGGGCTTGCCTGGCCAGCATCTTGTTGGATGTGTGTGTGTATGAGCAGGAAGGAGAACTGGTGGGAGGAAGGAGAAGCTGAAAAATTCCACTCTGGACATCAAGTTTTATGCATGTTTCTCTTAAGAACTTGTGAATTCACACCTAGGCTCAGATTAACCTTAGTCTGTTTTAGCTTGTTTTTGTTGTTGTTGTTGTTGTTGTTGTTTTGTGTGTGTGTGTGTGTGTGTGTGTATGTGTATGTGTGTGCAGTTTACATGGATTTAAAGAATCTTTTTTTTTCTCTTCTCCAAGCTGATCTAGATCTTTTTCATAGTTCTGGCTTCCTTGTTATTGTTGTTTAATCATATCTGATACTTTGTGACCACAAAGACCATGCTGTCCATAGACTTTTCTTAGCAAATATACTCCATTGGTTTGTTATTTCCTTTTCTGGTGCATTAAGACAAAGAGGTTAAATAACTTTCCTAGGGTTACACAGCTAGTAAGAGAAGCTGGATTTGAATTCAAATCTTCCTGATTAGCTGCATATCATTCCTAGCTTATCTGTAGAGTAACTTTTAAAATAATTTCCAATAATTTTTCTTTGTTTCAGTTGACATTATTTGCCTATGTTGTATCTGAATTCTCATTTACACTATCCAAACAATTGCTGTTTTTAATTCTCTGTGCTAGTTTAATGAATAACTTTTCTCTTTTTTAAAAGATATAGATTCATAACTCACAAGCTTTGGAAAAAAAAATTTGGTGTCTTCTGGCTCTATTCATTTGATAATAACCAGAAATTCCTTCCCTGCTCCTTTATGACACATGAGTTAGGCTTCTAGGGACAATCAAACTTCTCACCTTATAGACCCTCCCTAGTTCTATATCTGACTCAGAAAAATGGAAACATGATAGGGAGACAAACTAATCAATTGTACAAATCATTTAAAATCCCTCTACTTCATTTTTGTTATTTGTAAAATAACATGGACTATGGTGTCTACTGTGGTCCCTTCCAATTCTAAACCTATGATCATATATTCTTACAAACTATTCTAATCACTGAGGGAAATATAATATTTGAATAAGACATGTTACTTTCCATTAAGGAGCTTACAGTATATTTTGTATCACTATTGGTAGAAGGCATTATATATTTCTATTTGGGAGGATATTATCAGTTTAGGGAGTTATGATTTTGAAACTTTTCTACCACTACAGAAGAACAATATTTTTTGGAATTTATGGTATTAACAACATATGTACTCAATCTACTAGTCAATCAATATTTATTAAAGAAAAAGAATAACATTAGCCTTAAAAACAGAGACAATTTGTATTCAACTTGTTATTTGTCCTTTGTTCTCAAAGAGGACCATGATATCAGGGAGGTGATGCCATGATATGCAAATGAATTGAAGTGAGGGAGGACTGTTCAAGGTCACCTGTCTCACTTTCCCCTCCAGAGCCATATGAGTTCAGTGGCAAAATATAGATCATAATAACTGGAGGTGGCCCTGGATGAAATGGGAGACAATGTCTTTTTAAGTAAAGGTCTTCAGCAGGTCCCACTTTGACTAAGTCTGGACCCATTCAGTGATTATGGCTATAACAAAATAAGTGCCTTAAAGTATATAAACATGGAACTTTGAGTTTAAATTCAAATCTAAACTAAGACATTAATTATATTACCCTGAGCAAGTCATTTAACTTTTACCTTAGTTTTCCCATCTGTAAAATATGACACTTAGACTCAAAAAATACAAGACATGGAAAGACAACAATACCAATCAAAGGGGCTCAGTTATGGCTTCATGAAGAATACAGAAAGGAAAAATAATCCTATAAAGTACAGGGGGGAAAAGAATGAATCCTGTCTCAGTTATTTCAGTCAGCCAACTTTTTGTCACCCCATTCTGAATTTTCTTTGCAGAGATACTGGAATGGTTTGCTATTTCCTTTTCCAGCTCATTTTACAGATGAAGAACTGAGACAAGCAGGGTGAAGTGACGTGTCCAGTATCACAGAGTTAGTTAAGTGTCTTAGACTGGTTTAAACTTAGGAAGATGGATGTTACTGATCTCAAGTCTAGAACTCTATCCACCATATAATGTAGCTGCCTCCTATTCCAACACTAGGATATGACCAATGCAAAAGCACAAAGACAGTAAGAGTGCCATGTGAGAATAATAGAGAAAAGATCAAATTGGTTAGATTATAGAGGACAGACCAAGAAAGAATATACAGTGAGTGTGGCAAGCTAGAAAGAATGTTTGGGGCCAAGGAATAAAAGTCTCTAAAGACTTTATAAGTAAAATGAGATGTTTATAATTTATCATTAAGGCCACAGAGAAATATGGTGATTGGTTGAATGGAAAGATAATATAATCAGAGTTATATTTAAGAAAAATCACTTTGAAAATAAATGAAAGATATAATAATAGCCTCATTTAACCAGAATTTAGAATGTGTAATGAAGAAGAGAATGAAATCAAGGTGGTCTCTAGACTTAACATTTTGCTTCTCTGAGCCTTAGTTTTCTTATATTTAAAATGGAGCTAATAATAATACCTCTCTTATAGAACCATTATGAGAATCAAATTGGATAAAATATGAAGTACTTTGCAAATTCTAAAGTGCTATCTAACAGCAAGCTATCATCATAATTATTAAAAATAATTATAATTAGTATTAATAGCAAGAAGCATTTTGGTCTAAATATAGAGTATAAGAAGTAGAGTAATGTATAAGGTTGAATAGAAAGGCCACAGCCAGATTATGAAGTCCTTAAATATCAAATAGAGAGTGTATGTTTAATGCTAGAAGGAAAAGTGAGCTACTAGAGCTTAGATTGAAACTGAACATCTATAGATGATCTAACAACTAGCAAATGTTAATTTATTTAGCCTTAACCTATGAAGGATGTCTAATGAATATACAGCATAAATTTGGTTACTCATGTTTGGAAAAGTTACATGACTCATTGTGCATTAGCTTTTGTAATTAGGCATCTAGGAAATTACATTAATGGTCCAAATCTTAGCCTCTGAGTTAATTAAGTCTTGAGGATAGTTTCATTACTTTTAAAGAAAAAGTAGCCCAACTCTTGTGATATAGGTCCTTAAGAAAGGCTAGCCAAGATAGCTACCTTAGCTTATAAGACCTTAAGAAAAAATGTCACATCTCACCTTTTAGGGATCCTATTCCTCCCACTCCAAAACGGGAAGGAATCGAGATAAGCAGAATTATAAGAAACTTGTGCAATTGTATAGGAAAGAGTCAAAATGACCAGAATTAAGAAAGTTGTTTAGTAATTCTTTTTTTTTTTTTTAAGTCCTGTCTGACTCTTCTTCACCCAATTGATTTTGTTTGTTTGTTGTGGTGGTTTTGGCAAAGTTATTGAGTGGTTTTGGTTTCCTTCTTCAGCTTATTTCACAGATGAGGAAACTGAGGCAAACAAGGTTAAGTGACTTGTGCAGAGACACACAGTATCTGAGGCTATATTCGAACTCAAGTTTTCCTGACTCTGGTCTGGCAAACTATCAAGCTACTCCACTTAGCTATTCCAACTAGGAAAATGGTTATGTGAATGGAGAGAGTGAGATTCATGCAAGACAAATAGAGATTGAAATTGGAAGTTTGTCAATTGATTTGATATATGAAGTGAGTGAAAAGAGGATGACTTCTTGTTGTAAGCCTATGTGACTGGAAGGCAGCTGGAAGTATCAACTGAACTGGGAGCACTGACAAAAGGGACAGGGGACAATGGCAAAAGATAATGAATTCTATTTAGGGCAAGATGAGTTTCAGACAATACATGACATTCACTTGGAAAGGTTCAATAGTAAGGTAGAGATGTGGAAGAAACTTTAGAGGCAGTTACATTGAATTAATGGTCTTTGTGCTAGGAGAATGACATGGTTATATCTGGTCCTTAGAGAAAAAAAAAATATATATATATATATATTTTTTTTGTAAGTTTCTGGAGAATAGTTTGAAAAGGGGGGAATGGATCTAATGAGAACATGTAAGAAGTAGCTAACAATGATTAACAAGAAGTGAAGGATTATTGAAAATAATGAAAAAATGAAGGAGTCTTGTATTAGCATGATTGCAATCTAATTAAAGATGAGAGGGTAAGATGGGAAAAGATGTTATGGAGTAACAACAAATGTAACTTGGGAATTGATTAGATATGGGGGATGGAAAAGAAGAAAGAATCAAAAGTATATATCTTGGTATGACCCTGGGTAACTGTGAAGTTGGCAGTGCCCTAAAGAGAAATAGAAACTTTGGAAAAAAGAAGAGGTTGGGGGTAAGGAATAATGTGGACTGGCAGATGAGAAATACCATTTTGTATATATTGAATTTGAAATGACCATGGGACAGCAGGGTGAAGATTTTAGCAGGACGATATGGATTAGTATTCAAAGAAAGATTTGTAGATTTAAGAATTCTTTGCATATACATTATAATTCATATATGTTTTATACATATGTGTATGTATACATATATGGATATATGTGTCCGTACACACATAAGATATATACCTCATCATGATACTTGGAATATAGTATCTCTGTCTGGTGAAATCTCTTAAACATAATAGCTATTTCATAATTACCCATGAAGATAACACAGAGAGATTGGTGTTGATTCCTTGGGAGATGGGAGAGCACAAAATGTGATAAAGTTCATGAGACTTTTCTCAGCGGGCCAATTTTTGCTATGTGTGTAGAAAAGTTTCCTTACCACATTGTTATTCAGCTAATTTTCTGTTTGAGGAAGTCGAGCCTTGATGATAAAACTTTTGCCAAGGGGGTATAAAAAGACCTAAGAACTAAAATGTGTTTCTGTTCTTTAGTCAGACAACAGCTGAACTGGGAGACTCAGGATTCAGTAGATAAGAGAGTGGTCAGCAGGAAAGATTCAAACAGAAGAAATTAGCACTTTATTATCATCTAATTCAGACTGATTAAATGAGAGACCTTCTTAGCCATTAGCTGAAAGGACAGACTAAGGAGAGCAGTGGCCTTCCTTTGACAAAAAAGACTGAATAATTACATTATTCTTAGAATATATAGGACAGAATAAAGGGTAGCTATGAAGATAAAATATCAACTGAGGCACATTAGAGAGTTGAAAGAAAAGGCTGAAAGAACTGTGTAGTCCTCTGTGCAAGAACATTTTTTTTTAAACAAATCACAATATTTCCCATTAGTTTGGTGGATATGACAGGAAGAACTGATAAACGGCTACAGACTTCTCTGCAGGAAAGAATTTTTTTAAAGGGGTTTTCCTATTAGATATCAGGAATTCTGAAGACAGTTGGACAGGAGAAAGCCAGTTCAAGAGACATGCCCAGTGGGGAGCTCCTGAGATACAGTGCCTAAAAGAAATACTGAGATTTCATACTTTCCAAAGATCAGTGGAGAACAATATCTGGAAGGATGTATGCCATGAGAAATGCAGTGGTATCAGCAGATGTCAGCATCTCTGCAACATCATAAGTGTGAGTTTCCCTTCCATGTGTGTGACCTGCTTACAAATGTTTGATACATGTACCCCTTTCCAAGTGGACGTCCTGGTCACATGTGTTACCCAGATGTGGATACACTGCTGATGATATCCTAGAAATCTTTCTCTTATTTGTAGGAATATAAATGTTCTCTCATGCTATTGCATTTAGTGTTTTTAAATTTTTTTTAAGTAATTGCATCCTTTGATTGACTAGTAAAAACATATACATTGTGGGAACTCATGAGCTTATGACACGGAAAGGAATGTCTGACAAAAGATCTAGATGACAGAATAGTCAACTAGAGGTCCTTGGATAAGGGTGCTCTACTGATCTCCCCACCATTTCAACTGACTAGAAATTTTGAGCATTTTAAGTCAAACTAAAATCAATGAATATTTATGAATATCTCTAAATCTTTGATGTAGAGAAAGTACATGCTTACAAGCTCCATAACCATTGGGAGGCTTCAATAAACAGCACATCTCAAGGGATGAAGTCAGGAGAGGAAAGGATAATAAATTGTTTGTACAAACAAAGTTCCTAGGACAAAGATAAAGTCAGGTCCGTAAAGTATAGAAACAGGTTGGAGATCAGTTCCACAGCAATGCTTATTGTGCTCAATTGTTCTCAAAATATAAAAATAGGTTTAAATAAATTAGATTGTTTATGGTAATCAGCAAGTCTGGATTAAGTTCTTATCATGCGTCAGACACTCTGTGTTGGGGGTACAAAATAAAGTAAAAATTGTGTCTTCCATTAAAGAAATTATATTTCGATGGTGGTGGTTGGAGAGGTAGGTACCAAGTACGGAAAATAAGTGAAAGGTAAAGAAGGGAAGCCTCTTGCAAGCCCCAGGCTGGTGGACCCTGGAAATAGGAAAGGCTTCATGAAGAAGTGCTGAGGTGATGATGGAGTGAAAGCTGGAAGGAAACCAAGGATTCTAAGAGGTACAGATGAGAAAAGGCAGCGCGAATGATATCAAAAGCAGGGACAAGGAGCTTAATTTTCCATTCAATTAATGTATGTTTAATTTTAAAACCAAGGATTGGTGACTTCATAGAGAACTTTCTAGTTCAATTAGACAAATAGTAGGCCACTAAAATCCAATTTCCTCTCCACCTTATTTTGTCTTGACAGGCCTAATACTAACTAGTACCTTTTTCATGATGAAACTCACTCTGACCTGCCATCCCAAGTCCATTCACCTGATAGCAATGAATTTGGCTGATTTAGTTTAAACCAAAAATCAGCTTGTTCATAGTGCAGTTATACTTCAAAGGATTTGAAGCGCATCACTGATGCTGAGCTGAATTCTGAAAAAAGCTGACCTAGACAGGCAACCTGAATTTAACTCTTCTCGGGATTCAAGATTCCTGATCTCTGAAATATAGGGTCTGTGTAATAACAGGCATTTGCAAACAATCAAACAAAACCCTGTCCAACAACATTATCCTCTGATGGTATGCTTCAGCTATTTTCCTATTGCTGTAGCATCAAGTCCAAACTGGATATAATATTAACAATTGATATCATTGAACATTTAATTGAATGCTACTTCTTTATTTTAAAAATGAATTTTCTATGGATTATATGGATATAGATATGGAAATCTATGGATTAGATTTGAATACCAAATTCTGGTAATATTACTGATGGAGATTAAAAGCAACTATACATTTCTTTTAAAAATCATCTTTAAGTATTTTCAGTATTAATAATCAGAGTGGTCTTTTCACACACGTCTTTGTGGTAAATGATGCTGGCAGGAGTGTCACCTGTAAATATGAAAGATAACGATGCAGTAATTACTTGTTTGCATGTGCATACATGCCATGACAAATAGATAAAAGTCCAACTCAAATTGTCAGTCTCCTTTTGCATTGAACTCTAAGTAAGTTCCTGAAGCAGGAAGTAGTTAAGGTTGTTGGCAGTAACTAGAATGCTTGAAGGTCTGTTCTTGTAAAGAAAATTTCTCAATTAGTTAAAGAAGCCAGGAGCAGCAGTTTTCAAAAAAAAATATTCCTTATGAATCTTTGATCTTTCTGACTATAGCAGGCTTTCCCCTCCATGAATGACAGTGATTAGGCCACTTCTTTAAAAGTGTATACAAAACAGTCCAATTTACAAATCAGTGGGCTTATAATTTCCTTTAGAATTTTTATTTTAATGAAATGGAAGAAAATAAATGCAAAATAAGGCCTGCTCTCTAAGACACATTCTCAGTTAAATTTAGCCAGTACCTGAGGCTAGTCCAGGGTTTTGACTGGAATCTGTCTATATTTTATAAGTTGGTCTTCTCACACTCATTCATCACAGATTTTTTCCTGTCAGTGTCATCATTTCAGAGAATCATCTTTGCCACCAAAAATGATTTTTTTCCCTCTCTTGTCCTATAAAACCTTGTGTTTGAGAAATGATATTTGAGAAATGATATTTTTCTTTCTCTTAATTGTAGCTACTGTTCTCTCTATTTACTTAACAACCATATTCTTCTGTTGTCTTTACTGTTCTGACTTCCATCCTATTAATCATGTATCTGAAAAATAAGCAAGTATTTTCCTTTTCTGATTTCTCTAGTTCTTCTGATCCTGGTCTTAAACAAACAGAAACTTGATCAGAGTCATGTAATGATGTGGTAATTAAATAATTCAATGGGGTATTAAAATTGGATATTTTATGGAACTAAACTGACTTTAAAAATTTAAAAATATACTTTTATTGTTTAAAAAGAAGCTTTATAGTAACATTTGACTCTTTTCTGTCTTTGTTCTGTCAATGGTTGACAAGTCCTTTGAATTTCAATTTTACAATACTACTGGAATCTGTCCTCTCTCCTGAATTTGGACCCCCAACTACTCTCTTGAACCCCCTCACTATTTCAGGTTTTCATTATCTTTCAGGTGGATTATTATAATGTTTTTCAAATTGCTTTACCTTCATCCAATCTCATCCATCTCCAATCTTTCCTTCCCACAGCTGCCAAAATACAATTACCAATTTGACCAGACCATTTTCTTGATACCATTGTATATGGAACAAAATGCATGTTCCCTAATCTGGCACACAAAAATCTCCTTTATCTGTCTTCAATCTAACTTTATAGTGCTATTTCTCTCTTTCCTCCACAAACTTGACATTCCAGGCTCACTATCTTCTATTTCTTGATTCTCTGGTACCTTCTTATACCTTTGTGAATTCAAATAGATCTTCTTGGATACTTGGAATTTACTCTTTCATATCATCAAGATCAAAGTTGGGTATTTCTCCATAAAATTATACATGAATTTCCCAAAAGAAAGGGATTTCTTCCTCTTCACTTTTTTTCTATTTTTTCTTTTGGTCTTTTTTCTATTTGGTCTGGAATTTTCATTAACTAAAATATATTTGTAATGTATGTCTCTACACCCTACAATTCTGCACCCCCGCTTTGATTTTAAGGTTTTTGAGAGCAAGGACTCATTATTTTTAATCTTTGTACTTTCAATATCCTCCATAGTCCCTTGTATATAGTGATTTATAAATATTTGAATTCAATTCAAATTCAATTCAAATTGAATTCAACAATTCAATAAAAATTTGAATTGAAATAAGTTCATTCTGGATGCTTAGTAAGCACTAATACTTATTAGTACTTTAAGACATTCAAATAGATTTTACATCTATTAGCTCATTAAATTCTTATAAGTTTGGAAAAATAGGTGCTATAGACTAATCTTATCATTCTTCAATATCTCATTAGCCCAGGTACTCAAGCCTCATCTGTGCTCTCTACCCTCATGGCCCTTCTGAAGAGAAGACAAAGCACAGTACTTCTCCCAGAAGCTCCTTTTGGGGTGGGCATTCAGACAAATTATCTCTTCTTTTCACATAACTGAAATTCCTTGGATTTCTCTGTATCTTCCTGCCTTTTTTTCAGTTTTCCTTTTGTGAGTTGTCTTCTCAAGTTAGATTATAAGTTTTTTGAGGGCAGAAACTATCTTGTTTGTATTTATAACTCATGGCATTTTGCCTAGTGCCTAACTGGTTACTACTTAAAAAATGTTTATTGACTGTAGGATACTTTCTTTTGGTCCTGTTCATTTTATTTTACTTTTAATAAAAATTAATTTTACTTTTTCAAATAATAAACATTTAATTTTCTCCTTCCATCCTCCCCTGCATATAGCTTGTTTTCATCTCTTTGTTTTTATTTTGCTTCTCCTATTAGATTTAAGGTTCTTAAGAACTGTTTTTTTTTTCCTTTCTTTGTATCTGAGGGTCTAGAACAGTACTTGCACAAAGTAGGTGCTTAATAAAAGTTTTTTGACAGACATCCCATTTCCCTCTCCCCAACTAAAAGAACTGCCACCATTTTGTTTAGGAATATGAATAGTATAGAATAAACAAATTCCCCCATTTCTCATGTTCAAAATTGTGTGTCTTTTTTTTTTTTCTTGAATCTATCATTTTTCTATTAGAAGGTGGATGGCATAGTTCATAATTGATGCTATAAATTTTACACAGATTTCATTCAATAAGCATTGCTATATATCTGCTATGTGTATAGCACAGAAAGATATAAGCATTAAAATATGCATAGCTGTTACCCTCATTGCAGTTAAACTCTAAGTTGAGGAGGAGCATATATATAATGCCATGTAAATATATGAGTAAGGGTAAATGCATGAATTTTTAAAACAAGTTCATATGAGAGGTCTTAGGTTGATTGAAAAGCCTGATTTCAGAGGGTTCATGTCAGACTTCATTGAAGATGGAAGAAATAAGATGAGCCTTGAAGCATGGACATGGAGATGGGGACTAAATATTTTTAAACTATACATGTTGTTTATACTACCTACTTCCTCTGCAGAATAAAATTGTTGTAGGTAATATTCTTACTTTTTCCCTCCATAGATAATGACTTCTAAAGTCTCTACTCTACTTGTTTCTTTAAATTCTGTTTTGTTCACCTTTAAAATTGACCACTCCAGGTATTCTGTGGCTGATATTTTTTTTAAAAAGTTTCTGAACCAAGTGCACATTTTCTAATAAAAAACGTGCATCTTGAAAGCATTTTTGACAGGGTTCCACATCAGTGGTTAATGGCAGCATCTTAGGTGTGGGAGTCTTGGAATCAGTGGAAAATTGGCTCTCCAAATTAAAGACAGAAAGCAAGAAACCAAGAAAAGCAGCGTCATAGATGGATGATACTACGTTGGCAGCAAAGGTAAATAATGTAGAAACTGACAGCCAGAAGTAGATAGATTTAGATCATTTGAAGGCTAATAGACGAAAAAAGAAAACAGTCAAGGCAGATAAATTATAGTTGTATCACAGTAGCTGTCTGTCAGCATTTCCATTCCCGGATAGTCCTCCATTTTCCGGGTATACTCATGACTGACAGAATGCAACCAGAAGCCAACAGTTGGAATGCTAGGTCTCAAGCCAGTAGCAATGTTTCTTTTTTAAACCATGAAATGCATTTGGCCTTCTTCAATTTCCAAGAAAAGGAAGAAAAAAAGGAAACTTAATTGGCACTCAAAGCACAAAGTGGCTTCATTTTGAAAACACAAATTATGATTCTGTCCAAACCTGGTTCCTGTGGTCCAGTTGATTTGGGTTCTGGATTGGGGGGGAGTACATTCTTATAGGGCAATGTTTTTTTTTTTTTTTTTTTGTAAAGATCGGTGAACGTACTCCATTTGGAAACTCCTTATTATTTTACAATAATCACATTCACAGCATCTACCTTATGGAATCTCTTGTTGGGGCAGGATGACTTCTTCAGCAGGGCTTAAGTTTGTTGGGCAATTAATTCCCATTTTTAATAATATGTGAATACTAGTTCCAAACTATTGGGCACATAATATGTCTTTACCTAGAAACTGACTAAATACAAATTTACCCAACAAACCAGAGCAATTGCAAACATCAACTACCTTAGTAAAAAAAAAAAAAAAAAGATTCTCTACTATGTACATGAACATTTATCTTCTTTGAAGCTATTCTAGTTTCTGTGATAAATATTTATTATTGTTGCTCTTTCTGGCATATGTTATGTATTCCTTTATGAAGACAGAGAATACCTATGCTTCTATAGTTTATAAGAAGTGGAGGAATATTAATGATGATTAAAGACAATTTCAGGTTATAGAGCAATTTATGGTTTCAAAGCAGTTTTCAGTACAGGATCTCATTCTATTCTTACTATAGCCTGGAGGCAAAGTGGCAAAGTGGATACAGAGCAGACCTCAAGAATCAACAGGATCTGAGTTTAACTCTTGTCATTTCTGCCTAACTGTAATGATTCTGGGCAAAAAATTTCTCGGATGTCTAGGTAACTCTTTAAGACTATAAAATACAGAGAAAGGGACAACATAGATCCAGTGATTTTCCTCAAGTGTGGGTTCTACATACCAATGAAATCATGGGTCTAATCCCTATTCCTACAAACCAGTAAGGTAGGGAGTATATATGTTGTTATTCTGTTATTAAAGATGAGGAAATGAAAATTGCCAAAAATTCAATTGCCTGCCCAGTATCACATTTCTGGCAAATAGAGAAGTAAAGCAAGAGTCCAATCCATAATTTTTGCCTCTAAAGAAGTTTTTAATTGTTGTGTGTGTTATGCAAATTGACAGTTTTGTGAGACCTATTAACTTTTCTTAAATCTATGAACTCACTACCCCTTAAATATATCAATAGATTTCAGAATTCATGGACCCCAGGTTCAGGACCCCTATTCTAAACATTATTTTTAAAGTACATTTGTTCATGCTATTATGCTGCTGAGCATTAGAACTTAGGTAGTAGACGAAATGAAGTTAGGTTTTAAAGATGATAGATTCAGTGGTGATGGCTTTTAAAATTCCTTGTTTCAAGGATTTCCATGCCCAAAGAAGCTGCCATCAAGTAACTAGCCTACTAAGGGGCTAATGTAGTGTTCCTTCACTCAAATGATCCGTGAATGCTCACTCACACTTGTTACATCATTTCTAGACCACTAAAACTACCACTTTCTTTCGAGGAGTGCCAATCATTTATCAAATGCTGATTCTTTTTTTCTCATCAAAAGGCACAGAATATCAAATTTGACAAGTTTTGAAGCACACAGGTGTTGAGGTACCACTGCATCTGACTCTTTGTGACCCCATTTAATTTTAGAAATGATAGTGGAATGGTTTGCCATTTCCCTTTCTAGTTCATTTGTTAGATGAGGAAATTGAGGCAAACAGGATGAAGGGACTTGCCCATTGTCATCCAGCTATTAAGTATCTGGAAACAAATTTGAACTCATGTCCTTTTGATTATAGGTCTGGTACTCTCTCTACTCTGCCACATAGTTGCTCCATCTTAATAATATTTGAGGTTTAAAAAAATAGTTAAAAATTCCACTATTTCTCAATGTCATTAGAAACATACTACTTTAAGTATCTGAAGGGAGAGTGAAGTTTATTTTCCAAGTAAAAATGTCTACAAACATAAAGATTTGTTTTAGTCTGTTATCCATATTTTCCAAGTCATATTTTGATGCCTCATTGAAAATATGTAGGTGATTTTGTATTCTTTTTAAATAAACAAAAATTATTCTGAATTTGAAAAACACAAAATAGAATTGATATCCAGATATACATTGTAGAACAAAAAAGTACTGCATATGAAACCACAGTTCTCTATTTTGTATAGCTGGCTTTGATTTTCACATTTAACAGACTCAACCTGTAGTTTTCAAAGCTATCCTGTTTGTGTTTCTTTCTGGCCTTCCTTCTGTTCTTTTGTCATTTAAAAAAATACATACATATAAACACACATACATATGGTTCAGTGACCCACTTTTTGTTGACATCAGGATATTGAAGGGTAAGTCTGAAAAGGAGTGCTGGCTAAGAAGGAGCCTAGAAGAGTTTGAAGAGCATCATCATCAGATTAGATGGAAGACTATAAATGTTTCTGAGCTAATGGCTATGACAATTTGCAAAAGACCTGCCAAGATAAAGACAGATCATGAACCATATTGTTGGAAGAATCCACCATGGCAATAAAATGATAAATCCTTTAAGTACTAATACCTCTGTCAGGCTACAAGACCTGTTCAATGGATATTTTTTACATCATATTTTCATACTGCTCTAACAAAATCCCATTGAAACAGATACTTATATCATACAGGCTCTAGGAGTTCAATCCCAGTAAATCCAACTAACATTTATTAACTACCTACTATGTACCACACACTGAGCTAAATGCTGGAGAAACAAATAATAAAATCATTGAAAATAATACCTTTCAATAATGAAAGGTAGTCCCTGCCTTCAAAGTCCTCTCTAAGGAGGAACACAACACAAAAAAGAAGCAGGAATAAAGGGTGAGGTAGATAGTGTAGAACAGGTACAAAGACATCTTATTTTGTGGGATTGAAGCAAAAACTGCCTTGGTAGCAGATGCCAAGTAGAATGAATCTGAAATAGTTTTTACTCTCTATAAAAGAAGGCACAGGAGGAATTCAGTATTCTACCCTCCAGCCCTATAATTAGGGGAGAGAAGAGACTCAGGGAGGTGATGTCAGTCAAGGCTTGAGTTAGCATTATGGTCATAAGATTAGAGGCAATGAGCTTAACCTGGAAAGGGCATCCTTGTTCAGTGGAACTACAGCTGGGTAGAACATTATGTACAGAATAGAGGAAATTATTGAATTGACTATTGAATAGGAAATACAAATAACATCAAAGGAATGAATAGACAATAATACAAGATTTTTTTTTTTAGGAAAAGCACTGCCGATAAGCCGATAAGCTGAATTTTATTTTTCTTCTACAAATCCTTTACAAGACTTTATGATTTGTGCCCACCCAATTATTTATTTGTTATATTGGGTAACATATGACCACTATATATAGTCCCAGTTACCTGGTAGGGAGTTATTGATCTACCTTATACAGATCTTTCACACTTCTTTCCCTATGATGGATGATAATACTATTAATAATAACTTTTGAATGTTTGTAAAATACTTCTCATATTATTTCATTTGGTAATCACAATATCCTGTGAGGTATTATGATCCCTCTTTTATAGATGAGCAAACTAAGGTTTAAGGTTAAGAGCTATGCCCAGAGAAAGAACTCTGGGAGATGACTAAAAACCATTACATTGAATTCCCAACCCCTATATTTATGCCCACCTGCATTTTTGATTTCCTTCACAAGCTAATTGTGCAATATTTCAGAGTCTGATTCTTTTTGTACAGCAAAATAACGGTTTGGTCATGTATACTTATTGTGTATCTAATTTATATTTTAATATATTTAACATCTACTGGTCATCCTGCCATCTGGGGGAGGGGGTGGGGGGTAAGAGGTGAAAAATTGGAACAAGAGGTTTGGCAGTTGTTAATGCTGTAAAGTTACCCATGCGTATAACCTGTAAATAAAAGGCTATTAAATAAAAAAAATAAAAAAAAAAGGTTTAAGGTTAAGCTACTTACTTAGGGTTATGTAGGCAGTAACTAAGGCAAAATTCAAACTTAACTATTCCTGACTTCAAGGACAGCCATTGTACAGCAGTCATCAAAACCATTTGATATTGGCTAAGAAATAGAGTAATTGATCAGTGGATTAGGTTAGGTTAGGTTATTCACAGGATAAAATAGTCATTAACTATATCAATCTAGTGTTTGACAAACCCAAAGACTCCAGCTTTTGGGATAAGAACTCACTATTTGACAAAACTGCTGGGAAAATTGGAAATTAATATGGCAGAAACTAGGTACTGACACACACCTAATACCCTACACCAAGATAAAGTCAAAATGGGCCATGATTTAGATATAAAATGAGTGATATCAGTGATAGACATAGTGATATTATAAGCAAATTCAAAGAACATAGGATAGTTTACCTCTCAGACCTAAGGAGAAGGAAAGAATTTGTTACCAAAGAAGAATTGGAGCTCAATATTCAACACCAAATAGATAATTTTGATTATATTTAGTTGAAAAGTTTTTGTACCAACAAAACTAATACAGACAAGATTAGAAGGGAAGAAACAAATTGGGAAAATGTATTTACGTTTAAAGGTTCTGATAAAGGCATCATTTTAAAAATTTGTAGAGAATTGACTCAAATTTATAAGAATTCAAGTCATTCTCCAATTGATAAATGGTCAAAGGATATGTACAATTTTCAGATGAAGAAATTAAAACCAATTTTAGTCATATGAAAAGGTGCTCTAAATCACTATTAATCAGAGAAATGCAAATTAAGATAACTCTGACATACCACTACACACCTCTCAGATTGGCTAAAATGACAGGAAAAGGTAATGATAAATGTTGTAGGAGAAGTGGGAAAACTGGGACATTACTACATTGCTGGTAGAGTTGTGAACTGATCCAACCATTCTGGAGAGCAATATGGAACTATGCCCAAAGGAGTAACAAAGTGTGCATATCCTTTGATTCAGCAGTGTCTCTATTGAACCTGTATCATATAAAAAAAGGAAAAGAACCTATGTGTGTAAAAATGTTTGTAGCGATTTTTTTTTGTAGCTACAAGGAACTGGAAACTGAGTGGATGCTCATCAGTTAGGGAATGGATGAATAAGTTATGGTAGTCTTATGAATATGAATATTATGGAATATTATTGTTCTATAAGACACAATGAGCACAATGGTTTTAGAAAGGCCTGGGGAGTCTTATATGAACTAATGCTAAGTAAGATGAGCAGAACCAGCAGAACCATGGCAACAAGAAAATTATACGATGATCAATTCTGATGAATGTGGCTCTTTTAACAATGAGATTATTTAGACCAGTTCCAATACATTTGTTATGAAGAGAGCCATCTGCACCCAGAGAGAGGACTGTGGGGACTAAGTGTGGAACACAATGTAGCATTTTCATTCTTTTTGTTGGAATTTGTTTGTATTTTATATTCTCTCTCTTTTTATCTCATTTTTCTTGTGCAGCATGATATTTGTGAAAATATTTATAGAATTGCACATGTATAAAATATATTGGATTATTTGCCATATAGGGGAAGGGTTGGGGAGAAAAGGAGAGAGAAAAAAATTTGTAATAGAAGATTTTGCAAGGGTGAATGTTGTAAATTATCTATGCATATGTTTTGAAAATCAAAAAGTTTTAAAAACAAAAAAAAAAAAAAGAAATTCAGTAACTTACATTCTCCTCTCTCCCCATCCTCAGGACCTGTTGAAAAATAGAAGTCAAGTCTTTTTTATTTTCTTTTGTGTTTTTTTTTTTTTTTGACCACACACCTAAACTCTCTTTTCATTTTTTTCGAGACCTTCCCTGGGTATATGATGACTTTATAATGAGGTTGTAGTTACTTTATGCCTATGCTTCTAATTCTTACAAATCCATCTCTTGTGCTACATTGGTGATTCAAAGGATATGGCACAATGCCAATTGGCCAGGGATCAATCCACAAAAGAAAAAGGTGTTACTGCTATTTAAGGAGAGGCAAGAGTGATTTAGGAACTTTGGGGAAGACTGATCTGCCCTTATCCCACTGAGGTTATAAACTTGAAGGTGTTATTAAATCAACAGTATGCAGAGTCAGATTAGGAAAACATTAGCTATGGAGAGTCGCCAGATCTATAGGAAATTACTGAATGGCTTGTGGAATAGAAAGCATAAGAGATATAAGAGGATAATGAGCAGAATAGATTCAGGACTAGTTTGTCTTTGAAGAAGGAATAAATACAGATAAGTAGGAATTCATTTTTCTTGTTTATATGCTCTGACAGTGTTTGTTAGGTATTACAGTTGTGTCCATACAATTATTTGAATTTGTTATACAGAATATAATATCACCTCTTTATATGAAAATAACAGATAAGAAGATGAACTTCACAGAAATTAAATGACTTGCTCCAAATCACATAGGTAGTAAGTACTAGAATTGACATTTATGGGGTTGGTATATTTTTAATGCACCTATCATGTGCCAGGTATCAAGCACCCTATATATACCCTACTCCTTCATGGATTTAGGCAAAGTGAATGGAAGTTGGATGGTCCATTAGATAATTATTATAATAACTAAGGGAAAGATACAGAAGATCTAAATGGAGGTTACACAAATGGGAATGTTTAAAAAAGGATTATATATAAATGATATAGAGATAGAATGCAGAGGACTTGGTAGAAAATTGAATGGTGGTAGTGAAGGAAATGAAGGTGAATGATCTTTATTTTAGAATTGCAGATGACCTTAGTTAGCAACAATATTCCAATGTCCATATTTATCAAATGAAAGAAACATAGATCTAAATGCTTGTGACTACCCAAAGAATCACAGATAAATTAATACTTCTGAATTCCAGTTATTTTTAATCAAAATGTCTCATGTATTGTCTTTTCTCAGGATCTCATTTTCCATTGATCAAATAAATTAAACCCAGAAAATGAGTCATTGCAACTAGTGAAATTTAGTGTCAATACTCCCACATAAAAGATTTCTAGGTGTTGGGGAAGGAGTTCTGTTTTAAACTTACATAGGTATTTTGTTTGTGGAAATTTCAGATCCTTATGGCAAGGGATGGCATATTTGGGGGAAAATTAGAGGAAAAGTGATTGGAATCAGGAGTTTCAGTTTTTTCATATCATGCAATGAATAATAACCAAATTCATAAGTAATTTTAATATTGTCAAAATGCTTTATATACTTTATCATAGCAACTCCATGAACAATGTTTGTTTTCTTTTTTTTTATTTTAATCTTAACCGATATCAAATAAAAGGAGAATTTCAACTTATATGGTAGAAAGGAAAAAAAAGATAATACATGAATCTATGAATCTTTTATTATTATTTGCAGCTTGTTTTCCCTTTTAAATTTATAATAAATTGAATGCACAACTTTCAAAGCTGTCTTGCTTGCCTATATTTTCTTTTTGTTGTACATCTTTCTTTCTTTCTTTCTCTCTCCCTTCTTTCACTCCCTGCCTTCCTCCCTCCTTCCTCCCTTCCTCCATCCCTCCCTCCCTCCTTCCCTTTCTCTCTTTCTTCCTCCCTCCCTCCCTCTTTTGTTTCCTTCCTCCCTACCCCTTCCCTTCCCTTCCTTCCTTCCTTCCTAGTTTTTTTTTTCTCCCAGAATCATCCTACCTATCATATTTCATAGAACAATAGTATTCCATCTCAATTATATAGGACACCTTGTTCAGCCATTACCCAACTGATGGACATCTCTGATTTTCAATTCTTTGCCACTATTTTAAAAAGCTGCTATAAACATATTTTTTTCCTCTTCTGCTAAACTGAGAAATTCATGGTTTTGATTTTTGGGTTTTTTTGCAATTATTCATCTATTTCACTTAGAATTATTAGTTGTACTGGCTGATAATTGGACAAATAAATTATAATTGCTTTGATTTAATATTTGTAGATAGTGTTTTCATCCTTTCAGTTTTGATAATGGTAATTTTGTTCTCTCATTCCTTTTTTTAAAAAAAAATCTATTTAACCAATAGCATATATATGTATGTGTGTTTTTAACTTTCAGTTTTATTAATATCTCACTTGATTTTCAGGATTTTTATTCAGTTTATATTTGAGATTATTAATTTGTTCTTTTTCTGGGGTGGAGCCAAGGTAGCAGAGAGTAGAGAGGATGTGGCCTAACTTCTTCCCTGCTTCACTCAGAATCAAGGCTAGATGAAGCCTCTGAATAGATTTTGTACTGACAGAACCCAGGAATATTCAGAGTATAATAATTTTCCAGTCTAAGATATCCTGGAAGGACTTCAGGAAAGGTCTATCTCAATTGGGTGAGGGGAACATGACCCAGAAGCTTGGAGAGGCCCAGTACAAAGATGCCTGGCTTGGGGAATATAGCAGTAGGCTCTTAGCCAAAACACACCGGTATTGATTACTCTGTGCTAGCTCAGAAGGCCAGTGGATCAGTGGACCAGCTGTGAGACCACCAAAGCAACTACAGAAGGCAAATTATGAGCCCCTTAACCCCAGCATAATACACAGAATTTGGCAAAGCTTACACAGAATAGTACAGAACTTGCAGAATCATCAGCCCCAGGCAGTCAGTGAGAAGGCCCTATTACTCTGCAGAGGACAATCTTCCCTGTACCCTAGGCACAGATCTCAACATTTAAAAATGGAAAAAAAAAAAAAAAGCAAAAAGAACTCTGACCATATAGAGGTAGTATGAAGACAGGGAAGAACAGAACTCAAACCCAGAAGCCAGTAAAGGCAAAATGCCTTCCGGTGAAGCCTCAAAGTGGGATATGAATTAGTTCAAAATACTATATTGGAAAAATTCAAAAAGGATCTTAAAGAGAAATAGAAGAAAATGGAGAAAAGAAATGAAAACTATATAGGAGAATTATGATAGTTTGGAGAAAAAAGCCAAAAGCTTGATTGAAGAAAACAACTCTTCTTTCAAAAGTAAATATGGTGAAATGGATAAAGAAAACAACGCTTAAAAAATAAAATTGGTGAAATGGAAAAAAATTACCAAACAAAACAACTTTTAAAAGTACAATTGGCTAAATGCAAAAGAAAGGGGAAAATAATTTACTAAAATTTAGAATTGAAAAAAAATGGAAGTGAATGATTCAGTGAGACATCAAGAATCAATCAAACAAAATGAAAAAAATGGATTTACAAGTGAATTCTATCAAACATTTAAAGAACAATAAATTCTTTTCTTTCTTTTTTAAAAATTGTTTTCATCTTTTCTGGTTATACATGACTGTTTATTTGTTTTTAATATACACTTCTTTATGAATCATGTTAGAAGAGAAAAATCAGAACAAAAGGGAAAAACCATGAGAGAAAAAAGAGAAGAAAAAAATGTGAACAGAGAATGTATTGATTTCATTTAGTCTCCATAGTATTCTTTCTGGATGCACATGGCATTTTCTATCAAAGTTTATTGGAATTGCCTTGAATCATTGAATCTCTGAGAAGAACCAAGTCTTTCATAGTTGATCATCGCATATTCTAACTGTTACTGTATGCAATGTATTCTTGATTCTGCTTGTTTTACTCAGCATCAATTAATGTAAGTCTTTTTAGGCCTTTCTAAAATCAGTTTGTTCATCATTTTTATAGCACGATATAATTTTAATATACTATAATTTATTCAGTCATTTCCCAATTTATGGAAATCTACTCATTTTCTAATTCTTTGACATCACAAAAAAGCCATTACAATTTTTTTTTTTTTTGTAAATGTGGGTCATTTCCCCTCCTTTGTGATTTCATTAGGATTCAGATTTAGTGGCACTACTGGGTCAAAGTATATGCAGTTTTATAGCTCTTTGGGCATAGTTCCAAATTACTCTCCAGGATGGTTGGATCATTTTACAAGTCCACCAACAATGCATTAGTGTCCTAGTTTTCCCACAATCCCGCAAACATTTATCATGATCTGTCATTGTCATCTTAGCCATTCTGACAGGTATGAGGTGATACCTCAGAATTGTTTTACTTTGCATTTTTCTAATCAATAGTGATTTACAATATTTTTATATGACTATAGATGGCTTTAATTTCATCATCTCAAAATTGTTTGTTCATATCCTTTAATCATTTGCCAATTGGGGAATGTATTATAAATTTGACACAGTCCTTTATATATTTTTGAAATGTGCTCTTTAGTCTTTATGACCAAAGAAGAACTAGAGATCATTACTGATCACAAAATAGAAAATTTTGATTATACCAAACTGAAAAGTTTTTGTACAAACAAAACTAATGCAGACAAGATTAGAAGGGAAGCAATAAACTGGGAAAATATTTTTACAGTCATAGGTTCTGATAAAGGCCTCATTTCCAAAATATATAGAGAATTAACTCTAATTTATAAAAAATCAAGCCATTCTCCAATTGAAAAATGGTCAAAGGATATGAACAGACAATTCTCAGATGAAGAAATTGAAACTATTTCTAGTCATATGAAAAGATGCTCCAAGTCATTATTAATCAGAGAAATGCAAATTAAGACAACTCTAAGATACCACTACACACCTGTCAGATTGGCTAAGATGACAGGAAAAAATAATGATGTTTGTTGGAGGGGATGTGGGAAAACTGGGACATTGATGCATTGTTGGTGGAGTTGTGAACGAATCCAACCATTTTGGAGAGTAGTTTGGAACTATGCTCAAAAAGTTATCAAACTGTGCATACCCTTTGATTCAGCAGTGTTACTACTGGGATTATATCCCAAAGAGATTATAAAGAAGGGAAAGGGACCTGTATGTGCACGAATGTTTGTGGCAGCCCTTTTTGTAGTAGCTAGAAACTAGAAACTGAATGGATGTCCATCAGTTGGAGAATGGCTGAATAAATTGTGGTATATGAATATTATGGAATATTACTGTTCTGTAAGAAATGACCAACAGGATGATTTCAGAAAGGCCTGGAGAGACTTACACGAATTGATGCTGAGTGAAATGAGCAGGATCAGGAGATCATTATATACTTTAACAACAATACTATATGATGACCAGTTCTGATGGACCTGGCCTTCCTCAGCAACGATATCAACCAAATCATTTCCAATGGAGCAGTAATGAACTGAACCAGCTATGCCCAGAGAAAGAACTCTGGGAGATGACTAAAAACCATTACATTGAATTCCCAATCCCTATATTTATGCCCACCTGCATTTTTGATTTCCTTCACAAGCTAATTGTACAATATTTCAGAGTCTGATTCTTTTTGTACAGCAAAATAACGTTTTGGTCATATATACTTATTGTGTATCCAATTTATATTTTAATGTACTTAATATCTACTGGTCATCCTGCCATCTGGGGAGGGGTGGGGGTAAGAGGTGAAAAATTGGAACAAGAGGTTTGGCAATTGTTAATGCTGTAAAGTTACCCATGCATATATCCTGTAAATAAAAGGCTATTAAATAAAAAAAAATATATAAAAAATAAATAAATAAATAAAATGTCTACAAAAAAAAAAAAAGAAATGTGCTCTTTATCAGAAATAATGGCTGTAAAATTTTTCTCCTAGCTTTGTACTTCCCTTTTAATTTTGTTTATGTTGGTTTTATTTGTACAAAACCTTTTTAATTTAATGTAATCAAAGTTGTCCATTTTGCATTTCATAATGTTCTTTATTTCTTCTGTGGTCATAAATTCCTCCTTTCTCCAAAGATCTGATAGATAAACTATCTCTTGCTTTCCTAATTTGCTTATTGTATCACCCTTTATGCCCAAATTACTTACCCATTTTTATCTTGTTTTCGTATGGAGTATGAGTTATAGGTCGATGCCAAATTTCTGACATATTAATTTCTAGTTTTTCCAGCAGTTCTTATGAAATAGTAAGTTCTTATCCCAGAATCTGGAGTTTGGGGGTTTATCAAATACTAGATTACTATAGCCACTGATTATTATATCATACATATTTAACCTCTTCTACTGATCTAGCACTCTATTTCTTAGCCAGAACCCAGTGGCTATAGTGACTGTTCCTTTAACAGTTTTAGTTCTGGTACTGCTAGGCCCCTGTCCTTTGTATTTATTTTTGCACTAATTCCCTCGATATTCTTGACCTTTTGTTCTTCCAGATGAATTTTGTTATCATTTTTTTTCTAGTTCTACAAAATAATTTTTGATACTTTGGTATGAGACTGAACAAGTAGACCAATTTAGGTAGAATTGTAATTTTTATTCAATTAGCTTAGTCTACTCATAGCAATTGATATTTTTCCAATTGTTCAGATTTGACTCTATTTGTGTGAAAAGTGTTTTGTATATGTGTTCATATAGTTCCTGCGTTAGAGCATTTAACACTAATACCATATAAAGTATTCAGAAAAATAGGGGGAAAAGGAGGCCTACCAAATTCCTTTTATAACATATATATGGTGCTGAAACCTAAACCAGGAAGGACCAAAACAAAGAAAGGAATTTGTTTTTTTTTCAATTAGCTTTTACTTGCATGCTCATTTCATTGTTCGGTTCTTTCTCTTTTCTATTGATATATGCATTGAGAACATAAGTTTTCCCCTAAGTACTATTTTGGTTGCTTCCCACTTATTTAGGAATGTTGTCATTCTCTTTAATGAAATTATTGTTTCTAGGATTTGTTCTTTGACCCATTAATTCTTTAGGAATAAACTGTTTAGTTTCCTGTAAACTTTTACTCTATGACTCATTAGGAAATTACATTATTGTATTACTTTATTGTTTTAAAATGCATTTAATATCTCTGCTTTTTTGAATTTGGTTTTGAGGTTTTTGTGCCTTAATACATGGTCAGTTTTTGTAATGAAGCCATATAGAGATGTGAAAAAAAAGTATGTTCGTTTCTATTCCTAGTTTTCTCTAAGGGTCTATCATATTTGCAGAAGTCTATTATTTCTAAGACTCTATTCATCTCTTTGACATCCTTTTTATTTATCTTATGGTTATATTTTTCTAGATCTGATAAGAGAAGATTGAGATCTCTCATTAGTACAGTTTTATTATTTCCTCCTTTAATCCATTTAATTTTCCTTTAAATTCTGGATGTCATGCCATTTGGTGCAAATACATGATCAATATTGATATTACTTCATTTCTATGGTTCTTTTTAGCAAGATGTAGTTTTTCTGCTTATCCTTTTAATTAGTTATATTATCATTTTTGCTTTGTCTGAAATCATGATTGCTCCTCCTTCTCTTCCTCCTCATCCTTGTTATCTTCATCATCTTTTTTGTCATTGTCATGTTTTCAGTGTCATCATCACTATCACCACCACCTCTTCCTCCTCCTCCTCTTCCTTTTCTTCCTCCTCCTCTTCCTTTTTTCTCTTCTTCCTCCTCTTCCCCCTTCTTGCTCCTCCTCCTGATGCATAATAGATTCTGTATCAGGTTCTTACTTTAACTCTGTGTTTCCTAGGAACAACAAATATAACATCTCCCCTCACCTCCCAACCTTCTATATATCTTGACTTGGGAGAATTTCTCATTTTGAACTTTTGTTGGCTCTGCCACTGTAGAATTTTATTTAAGCATTATTTTAAAGTTGTTTGGAGGAAAATGATGGAGAACTCAGATGAACTCTCTATTCTGCTATCTTGGATCCACCCCCAGAATGGAAAATTCTTTATAAAAAAATAGGAATAGCCAAAAAACTCCAAAATTCTCTATTATTAATATTCACAAATAGAGGCTTCATTCTGCAGCTTAAATCCATCTCCTCTCTGTTATGAGGTGGGTAGCATGATTTTATTGTCTCTATATTCCAGATGTGTAAACTGAAATCCAGAGGTCTCATTTTCTTAAAGCTACTGTATTATTCAAAGTCAGATCTTCTTAATGATGATTTATTATTTGGTATACTATGCTATTCCACCTCAATATTGGCTTTTTACTTTACCTATATATAAAAACTTCTGTTTACAAATAACACATCTTTGAGTCCAGGCATCACTTATTCATTAAATCAGTGCATAAACTAAAAATAACTTTCCTTTGTTAGTAAACAAAAAAGCTTTTCAATTGAACTATCTATAATTTCTTTGTCTTGTCATGGGAAAGCCCTCTACTTAGATGACATAGCAGTAAGGTGGAAGTTTAAACTAAAGCTGGTGTTTTGTCAGTGAAAATACAAAAGTGTTTGATTAAACCAATTAACTCCTTAGTTTTCCTCTGGTTTTTTAAAATGTAAATCTTCTCTTCTGTCTTGGAGTATTGGAAAAATAAGTCATTGTTATAAAATACTAAGATAAATTAAGTGAAAAGGTACTGCATAAACTCTATGTAAATGTAATATATGTGTGTGTATGTTTGCATGTGTTCTCCACGACATTAATTCTCTCCTAAATAATTTATTTAATAAATGGGAAAACTCCCCAGAGTTTATGGTAAAATCATTGGGTTATAGTGCATGACCAAAATGGAAAGAGTTAGACCTTTTATCTGGGAGAAAAAACATTTCTGGCTTTTCTGCCCTTAAGCATTCTTCAGATTCTCAGCTGAACCATGAGTGAGTGACAAGGAGTCTATAGAAGCCCTAATGGACTTCGGCTCTGGGAATACAGTACTTAATCCTGGCATATGATAGTAACTATGGGTCCCAGTGGTACATATAAGGAGACATATGAAGAAGTACAAACACTTAGTGTGTTCAATTTCCATTAAAATATTTTTTTTTTCTGAGAATAGACTATGTTCTAATTATCTGAAGTCATCATTTTAGTTATTGGATAATTAGTACAATTTATTTCCAAAAGAACTCTTAATAAGCTCTTATAATCTTTAGTCAATGGATTTGTCTGATTCTTTAGATCTGAGAAACATCAATTGTATCTTGTCAGATATACAACTAAAATTTTTGTTTACTTAAAAGGAAATATATATGTATATATGTATGTATGTATCCTTATCAGTAAGATAAATTTTGACATTTAGTAGATAAACACATCATAGACTGTCACTCAACCTCTCAATGTCTCAAACAATTCTTTCAAACAATGAGTTATAGAGTAGGTGCCAATGGACATTAGTGGAGGGAGCTTTCTTGATATGGATAAAATCACAGAACAAAATAAACTGTGACAATCAGAAATCTATTTAATTACTTAATGATTGAGTTAATTGATTTAGTTAATGGTTATTAGGGCTGACTGACTATGTTAAGATGATCATTTATTTCAATCCATGAAGAACATGTTTTTAAGATTTATTGAACCCATATTACATCCATACACACACAAAAAAGTAAAAGGTCAATGACACATTAAAGTAAGGCTCCTTATCAAATCACTTAATCTATTTATAGTATGCTTGCCAGAATGAATCATTTGACTTTTATGATTCAGAAATATTAGTAAATATCCAATATTTCTATGTAAGTTTGTTTTTTGCCATGCCTGATCAATATTTCAGTTTCTTTGATCCTTTACAATATAGACTATATCTTTGCCGTTTTCCTTCCAAACTTTTATTTTTTATTGTGTCTTTTCCTATAAGAGACAATTTAACTGAAGATTTTATGGATATTTTCTCCCTCTGGATTTAGATATAATGTGTGTGTGTGTGAGTGTGTGTGTATGTGTGTGTAAGAGACAGACAGAGAGACAAAAAGAGATAGAGAGAGATATAGAGACAGAGATGATAGAGAAATACAGTGAGAGAAACAGCATTCCCAGTGGCATTAACATACTCCTCTCTACCACAATTGCCTTTTATTTCCTTAGCTTTATCCTACTATACAAAATGGTTTTTGCTTTAAAATTTTTTTTTCCTTTTACATTTTTGAAAATTTTTGTTTTTAGGGACTCATAACATTTTTCAAATATTTTCTTTATCAAAGGTTGTCAAGAGAACAAGATTCAAAGAACTAGCAGACCAATAATTTGCCTTCCATTCCCAATTCCACTTTTCATATAACTGGCATTTACAAAGCTGTTGATGACAATAATTTTAAATGGCATTAATTTAGCCCTCTTTAAAATTTGCAACACATTTTGTATATCATATCTCATTTGAGTTTCAAAGCAACTCTGTGATGTGGGCAGACTTTATTTTCCCCACTTTATGAATAAGAAAACTAAGGCTTAGAAAGGTTAAATGATTACAGAGCAAGTAACTATAGAGAGATTTGAATCTGGCTTCAGGTGCATCCTAGATTTAGTGTATCATGGAGTCCATTACACCCTTCTGTTTTTTAATAGTTTCAATCCTCATATTTAAGGTCTTTAAATATTATTATCTATTACTGCATCACAGAGACAAATAACAGAGGAGTGAATTGAATGCAGTGATTAAAAAAATGATGATTAAACTATGAGCATACCACCCTGAATGCACCCAATTTCCTCTGATCTCAAAGCTAAGCAGGGTCAGGTCTGGTTAGTACTTGGATGGGAAAAAATTATGATTAAAATTACAAAGGATTCACATTGCAAACTTTATTCCTGAACTTTTTCCTCTCCTGGGATTGGTGTGTATCATGATTCCAAGAACTCTTTGGTTAAAGCTCTTCAAACCTTAGCTGTGTAAAACTTAGAACAAAGGAAGCTAACTAAACTTTTTGAAACTGTCACAAAACATCGCTTTTAGGAAAAGATCCAAGTCAGCTGTCATTTTCCCCCAAACACCTTGCATGTTCCTTTTCTTTGCCTGTATCTGTTCCAAAGTAGCAGAACAGCAGGTATTTTTACTTATCAATAAGTGTGAAGCTGTTTGCACATGGTACCCACGTTGTTTTTTCCTCTTGCATTTTGATCACTTAAATGTAGATGACTGTCTGTCTAGAGTGGGGGAAGGGGAAGGGGAAGGTGGAAGAGAAAATAAATGTGAGTTTGGAAATAAAACACTAGCTATTCAAGTAGTTTTTACATTTTCCACTTGAGATAAATTTAGTCGGTCACAGTGGAGGTTCTAATGCTATTTAACTGGTGGGGAGATTTTCACTGAGCTCTCCCAGAGATTTCATGTAATAGTGACTAAGGTGGAAAAAGGGGGAAGAGAATGAAGGAGACTGATTCATTCTTCTTTCTTTTCTTGTGCAGGTAGAACTCCAGTGTTCCAGGGAAAAGGAGGGGAAGGCAACAGGAGAGAAGAGATGTATGGTAAAAAAAAAAAATGGTCTCTGTAATCGTCCAGTAAAGAGTCATTCAGGGTCTAGTCCATAACTAAGCTGAAAAGTCTATCATTTCCTGGAACATATCTTATGATTTACTCCTCAGTCCCTTGGTTCATACTGACCTCTCCACCTAAACTAAGTTCTTGCTTTTTAGTTTCAATCATTCAAGGCCCAGCTCAAACTCCATGAAACCTTCCCTTCAACAAGAAGGAATTTTTATCTTTCCTCAGAATTGCAATACCTCTTTCACATTCTGCCTTGTGTTATAGTTATTTGTTTATACATTGTTTCATCATTATAGTCTTTCTGAAAAAAAAGTTCATTTTTTTTCCCTTCTAAATCACTTAGATAGCTTAGCCCACACCTTGACAACAAACTGATAAGGTGCTCATCTGAAATCCCTGGACCAAATTCCTGATAAAGTTTAACTTTATATAATCTAAACTTTCCAATGAATTCTGCTTTCTGTCAATAGCTCTGCTTGATTTGGGGTCCAGCCTCTTCCAGATTTTTTTTTGGTGTGTTTATTATCTCATTAACTTATAAACTCGTTGAGAATAGGGATTGTCTTTCTTCTTATAACTTATTCTGGATCTGATCAGTTGGAAAACTTCCTTCTTTCTTCCCTTCCCTTTTCCCCTTTTTCCCCTTTGTCCACAATGGGGTATCATACCCTTACCTACAGATGCTCTGAATAACATTTGTTTTCTTTTCTTTTGAATCTCTGAACCCTTCCAAAATATTTTGGAGTCTGCTGGATAGATTTCCTTCTTAAGCACTGTGCCTTAAACCAAAACCACTTACATTCTCATTGATTGGCCTCCAGTAGGACCCAGGCCAAGCCCCATTAGTGTTTGGTAACTCAGATTGAATGTAAATAGCAATCACTTTTGCTTCGGCCAGAAAACCCACCCTCTCAGATTTATTTATTTAAATTGTTTGTTTTCTTGTTTATTTTTATTTAATTATTGTAAACTTAATTATTTTATTTTAATTTGGCAGGTGGCATATGTCTTCTTTTTATACCATTCTTATAATTTTCTTCTTATAACTAGAGCTAAGCACAGTGCCTGAGAAATTTGTTGTTGTTGAGTCTCTTCAATTGTGGCTGACTCTCTGTAATCTCATTTGGGGTTTTATTGGTAAAGGCACTAGAGTGATTTGTTATTTCTTCTCCAGCTTCTTTTACAGATGAAGAACTGAGGCAAATAACATTAAATGACTTGACCAGGATCATACAGTTAGTAAGTGTGTAAAACCATATTGGACTCAAGAAAATGAGTCTGGCACTCTATCTGCTATGCTATTAAGTGACTTACCAAGGTCACACAGCATGAAAGTGTCTGAGCTCAAATGCGAACAAGTCTTTCTGACTCTAAGTCTGGTAATCTACCCACTGCACCATTCAGCTGCCCCATAGCATGAAAAATCTTAGGTACATAATAAATATTTATTGAATTGAATTGGGAGAAAAAGTAGCCCTTCAATAAGATTTTGTAAAATGAAGAAAAGAAGGAATGACAGAGTCATAACTATATAGTAACATTACTGTTTTAAAAAATACAATAACAGCAAAACCTATTTAAGGGAAGAAGTTCCCTCGAATAAGTGTATACTGTTTTTTTGAAAATAATTTTGAAAATGATTTCGTATTCTTTTTTCAATATCTCATTGAAGTTTTTCTTTATTTGCTTTAAACCACATACTCTTTTCCCATCTCAACTTTCATCAAGTAGGACTCTGGTCTATAATAAAGAAGAATAGTCATGGAAAGTCAACTGATTCAGGGATTGTGATTATAACATTCTACATATCTATATAAAGCTCATATATTCCTCTACCCCATCATCCTACAACTAAGAACAATTAGAAGGATGGTATGTTCCATCATCTATCCCCAGGAAATAAGATCAGCTATTTTATCTTCTCTTCATGTGAGTTTTTAATTTCTTCAATTTTAGTTACTTTGTAGACTGTTCTTCTGGCTTTACTTATGTTCATGTTCATATGCCTTCCCATTGTTTTATGCATTCCTCATATTAATTTTTTTCTTTCAGTAACTAGGCTCACTGGATCATAGATCTATAATAGGAGGATCATTAGAGACTATATTAGAGGATATTCAGAGGCTTACTATACTCTCTGAACTCCAGAGAGGTTAAAAGAATTGTCTGGGATCGTGCAGATAATAAACATCTGAGACAGAATTTTAACTCAGATCTTCCTGATGTCAAGTTCAGTGTTTATCCTGTGCTACCATTCTAGTCCATCACTGGTTAGTGCATTTGATGTAGTGTAGTAGATCTATTCAAATATAAATTAAATGATAGACTATATTGTGCTTACTCCCATAGGAAGGGAAGCTGTGGAAACCAAGGATCACCATGTGCTTAATAAGACTAGAGGACATAAGGAAAGCTTGAAAGAGAGGAGAACTTACAGAAAGAAATATAGGGATTAAATTTATTTCACAAAATAAATCATCTTGAGATTATACATGCACACATGCATACATATATATGTACATTCACACATATTATATATATAAATGACGGGGGAAAAGTTACCCACTCCTTTATTAACTAAGAGCCATAAGGGCTTTGAAATCTCTATCACTAAGAATATGAACCAAGACCAAGATTGGAAAAATATAGGGGAAGATAACCATTTTATGACTTACTCATCTGTTATTATTTAGGGCTTATTAAGTCTGTATTCATATGCTGCACATATCTCCCAGATCTTTGACTATGAGCTCTATGGAGACAATATTGGAAATGTTATATTTGCCAAGAACAGATTATTTTAAAGTGCAAAGCAAGATGCCCAGCCATGGTAGTTTCATAATTTCTGCTTAGATGATATAGGGGGAGTATAAATTGTTCTGGTAGAATTTTAATTGATATGGCAATGCATTTTCAAAAGATATAGAGTGTTTTTCAAAAATATATGACATTTGCATCCAGTAGAAGAAAAAAATTACCTTACTTAAAAATTTTTTGGTGTATCAAAGGATTTTTTAAACAGTCTAGTGATGACTATAAACATCTTCCTAGAATAATGTTATTTTTAGATTCATAAAACAAAATAGATAAGAGTTACAAAGCAAGCCAATTATATTGAAATAAAAATACATTACTCCCATCCAAGACCATGGACCCCTTGAAATCTGTTCATGAAACCTTTGAGAGTCCTTCCTTAGTGGTCTTTCCAAATCATGTTACAGATGGAAACAAGGTAAAAGAAACATAAGTCAAGATGAGCTCCAGAGACTTATTTTTTGATTGCACAACTTGACTAGCTTTGGGGAAAGACTATCTAGTGTTCTAGCTATAATGCTTATCTTCCTGACAGAACGTCTAGTATATATTTCTTATTTCCCAGGACTGTTTTCAGGCTCTATTGAGTACTATCTCCTAACCAAAATATGTTGCATTAATTATACTAGACATTGGAACAATAAAACTCAGAAATAAAACAGTCCTGCCCTAAAGGAACTTAGATTCTACTAGTACAATATGACATATACATAAGTGAAAGAATGCAAAGTAATTAAAGAGGAAGGGATATCTTCCCTTTTCAAGCATTATAGTCTCTTCACTTTATTTATGTAAGTAGTTTAATCATTAAATTTGATTCTTACTCAGAGACCATTTGGGACAAAAGTTATTTTTTTAGCAGTGAATCAGTGTAGAAATGAGTAAAAATTTGTTTAATACAATTCCTATTATTATGGTATAGCTCACAAATTTATTGATCAGTAGATCACCTGATTTACTAATGCCTCTATTCTCTTCAAATGACATTGTTTTGAATGAAGATATTACAAAGTCCAAGAAATAATTCTTCACTTACTATGAATTGGCTCTATGAATTCTATTAAATATATATAATATATATATATATATATATATATACATATATATCTGAAGGAGGTTTCATGTGCAGTTAGCTATGCTGAGCACTGGAGAAAATAAGAAACTTAAATAAAGACTTTTTTATCTCAAGGAACTTACAATAAAAATAAATCATACTTTATAACCCTTGAAGGTTTACAACTTCCTCACAGCAAACTTATGAATAGGTATCAGAAAAATATTATTCACATTGTTCAGATGAAGAAACTGAAGTTCAAATGTAAGGAATTTAGCTCAAGATCAAAGATATGGGAAGTATAAGCATGAGCTCAATGCTTCATCTACTTACTCTATGTCCAGAAAGCCATCATGTTGTCTTGATGTATCTGCTGGCCTCTCCCTTCTTTGGCATAGGTGTGATGGTGTACCTCTTGTACCAGTGGAGGGAGGGAAGAATTGTCTTTTCTAATATCAAATCTATTCTGTAGGACAGAAAGCCATAATTTGTTAGAAACAATGGTTTCTTGGATTTAATCTTAGGATATTTACCACATTTCCCAAGGGATCATGCCCATTTTGTGCATTTAACTAATGTTCCATGTTAACACATGAAAGCAACATAGCCCATTGAGTGAAATGGGGATTTGAAATTAGGAAGACCTGGGTTCTGAGGTTGCATCTCATTTTTGTGTGGATTTGTATAAATCTCTTCATCTCTATGAGAGATGTTAAAAATATTTTAGGAGGCTTTATATAATTAGTTATCATACACACACACACACACACACACACACACACACATATATATATATATATATATATATATATATATAATTATAGGTTTAAATGAATGTAAAAGCCTGACATTATAAGATTAATTTTCACTGTTTTTTATCTAAAACTAAGGATGATAATTCTTAGAACTCTTTCCCTTCTGGATGTTGCAAGGTTCAAATACAATACTGTTTGGGAAAAACTTTTTAAACTTTAAAAAATGACAGATGGGAGTTTATTTTAGAATTATGGCATTGCAGAGCTGGAAGAAATTTTAAAAATTGTTGAGATCAACTGCTTTATTTTGTAGTTTGGGAAATTGAGGCCTAATAAGATAAAGTTAATTGTACAAGATCACATAACCAATAAGCAATGGAGAAGACATTTTTGTCACTCTTTACTAATCCTACAAGCTAAAAAGGTATTTATAGATGTTCATTAT
This sequence comes from Sarcophilus harrisii, assembly GCF_902635505.1. Classification (NCBI taxonomy): domain Eukaryota; kingdom Metazoa; phylum Chordata; class Mammalia; order Dasyuromorphia; family Dasyuridae; genus Sarcophilus; species Sarcophilus harrisii. The sequence continues at coordinate 352,320,559 of NC_045428.1, forward strand.
GACATACATAAAAGTATAATACTGTAAATGAAGTAATTCTGAATTAAACAAATGTAATAGAGGTGCTAGTGGGATTTGTGGTATTCAATAACCATCTCTGAATGTATTTCACAGATTGCTTCTTTAGATTACAAAATGAATAGAATTTTATATCTGAAGAAACATATCTGCACATTAAAAAATCAATGTTTCTCATGATACACACTTGGTATTATTGCTGGGAATGCTACGGTTAGTATAACCTAGTTAAAATATTATCACTTCTTTGACTATGTGCAGAGTTGGTTTGGAGTTAAAACCTCCACTTATTACATGGAAAGAGAAACAGTGACTTCAATGCTTCTGGAGATATCAAAGTTTCTTTTACTATCACTCCCCCTTATAGCCTCTTGGGAAAAGCTCTGGCTCATAATCTTTTCGCTGGTAACCAGAATGCTTCTTAGATAGGTAAAAATAGAGAGCGATAAAGAAAGGAAGGAAAAAAGAAAGAAAGAAAGAAAAGAAATATTAGGTTATAGTACCTCTACTGAAAAATCCTCAACAAGCAAAATGGATTGAAAAATTCAAGCATGACTAAAAAGTACATTCTCCACTAGTCAGTGAATTTTGCTTCCTATTTGTCACTGCCACCTTGGAGAGCGGTGAGCATTAATAATGCATGGGTGCTAGGAATGTATTAGCAACTAACCTTGCAGAAGAAAATCAGCTGGGGACCCAGAAGAGCTGTAAAAAGAGAAAGAGAGAAAGAGAGAGAGAGAGAGAGAGAGAGAGAGAGAGAGAGAGAGAGAGAGAGAGAGAGAGAGAGAGAAGGAGAGAGGGAGTAAGGGAAAGGGAGAGAGAGGGAGAGAGCTTGCATGTACTGGAGTCCTACTCTTATTTATTGAAGAGATTTTGGAAGATGTATCAGGTGTGTTGGAAACTATGTATCATTGTAAATGAAAGCTGGGAATCCTTGGAATGGGGCAATAATTGAGTTCATTGGTCAAAATCACCAATATCCACATCCCTATCATGCTCATATATAGCTTACCTTTATCTAATGTAAAGGAAATACCTCTGGAAGATTAAGGATATTTATATACTTAGGCAAATAAGAAATCCTAGTAAATAATGTCTCAGCTAGGGAGCTGTCTTAAAGAAATAAAAACTCTTAACTGCTTTTCATATTACTAGAAGCCCCATTTAGGATATAATATAATATAATATGATGTTTGAACCATAGTTTTAACTGCATTCAAAGGAATTAAAGTAAAAGTAGTGAGGTTTTTTCCCACAGTATTACTAACAATAATTTTAATAATTTTTTTAGCCTTAGTATATTTTTTTCTGTTTTTCCATTTAAGCACAGGTACATGGGATATTTGAATTCTGGGTTCTGCCTAAAGTATTCAAATTGCCAGAAAATAAGGTGACTCCTTACTAATTTTGTGGTTGTTTCAAATTGATGCCCCATGCATAGTACCCTATCCAAGAAAACTGACTTGTTCTGTACCTTGTATGGCCTTGCTCTGTCTTAGTATATCAAAATAATTAATTTATGCTAACACAATAATGATGGATAATATGTTGCTGAATTACCTGGTTTGGGGGAAATACTGGCATATTTTACTAGGAAAATCAAATACTCAAGCTAGGGGGTATCGATGGGTAGGGATTTCAGATATTATGTGAGGATCATGGGTAAGATATTTTGGTCTTGGAGAAGGGATAGATTGAGAACTTTTAATTAACCTCTAATTATATTATATAGATTGGATTAGCCCTATTCTGTTAGCCTGTTCTGCTTCCATGTGATGAATTTATGAAAGTCATTAGAGGTATACTAGAGGGGCAGGTGGTGGCACAGTGGATAGAACACTAAGCCTTGGAATCAGGAAGACCTTATTTCAAATCCAAACTTAGAAACTTACTAGCTGTGTAACTCTAGGCAACTCACTTAATGACAATTGCCTCATAAAAAGGTATATTAGGAAATTTTACATGATTATGGAATCAGGATAATTGGTATAGGTTTAAATGAATGTAAAAATCTGACATTGTAAGATTTATTTTGATTCATACATTTTGATGTATTAAAATAAAAAAATCATTAATTTTTTTTCTTAATCCTGTTTGGTTATCTTTGTCTAGTTGCTGAATTTGTACTCTTTTTTTTTCTTTCTTAAATTTGCTATAGCCTCTTGCCTGTCATATGGATTTTTCTCATCCAGTTACTATCCAAAGGCGTGAAGTCACAGGGGTTCTTATCCTCATGGATTAAGAGGTTTACTTGTGAATGAGTAATTATATCATTAAATTTTACCTAGCCGATGATGCAGACATACAAATAACTACCCATATTCAACAGTCATCTCTTCTCCACGGGAGGTATAAAAGCTTCGAGGTAAAATGAAATTAGCATTCTTTACCATCTTTCCATCTTGAATAGTTATTCATTCCAGACAAGTGGATGTATACTTGCCTGGAATTTTCCAGTTAGATGAAATCTTAGATTATCTTCCTCTTTTATCAGAGAAATGTTTCTTGAAAATTATCATAGGATCAGGGATTTAGAAGAGAACAGGAGACTCAGAGGTCATCTAATTGAATTCATTCTTTTTAAAGATGAGAGAGCTGGGGCACAGCAAGTTTATAATAATTGTCCAGGGTCACTCAGATAGTAAGTGGTACTGTTGAGACTTGATCCATAGTTTCTCTGCTAGACCCCACTACCATTATAATTGAGTAGAATTAACTTATAAGATTGGGGCAAACAATGTGATAAAATGGTTACAGGGTTAGTTCTAGAATTAGCAGGGTATAAATGCTAACTTTGAAATTTAAAATATAGGTGATCTCAGCCAAGTGACAATATTCCCAAACTTTATTTTTCATATTTGTAAATAGAGAAGGCAAAGCAGTTGGTGTCTGTGTTATCTTCCAGCTCTAAAGCTAAGATATGATTTTTCAGAAAGCCTTGTCCTATCCTAAAAACAGTAAAATCTTTGAGGAGTATGATTCTGGTGGACATAAAGGCTGTGACAGAGAAATGTTCAGCTTAGCTCTGTCTCTATGCTCAGTAACTTCCAGTTGAAATAACCAGATGCTATTAATTTCATATGGAGATGATTGGAATAGTTGTTTTTCCAAGATTTTGTGGATTGGGCTCTGTGTATTAATATAGACAGAGTAGGAAACAAGCTGTTATTTTTTTTTTTTTGCTTTTGTTTTTGTTTTTACTATTCCCATACCTCAAGGGTTTTCATTAAATTTGTCTGTTGTCTGATCATGGTAGAAGAAATAAGTGGAATCTTCCTGTGTTGTAAAAAAGAGAAACCTGATAAATATAGAAACGAATGAAAAGTAGATCAGGAATGGCCCCAATGAAGTGACATGGGAAAATAGTCTCCCCTTGACGCCTTTGTTGAAGTAGATCAGTGTGTAAGCTACCTTGCATATGTGTGTATACATACACACACACACACATATACAAACACATACATATACAGACATATATAAATATATTTCAATTTATTGTTTGGTTTTACTGAATTTTTTCTTCTTAAATAAAAAATATCTTGTTATGAGTAATGTTTTTGGGAGAGAAATTGCGAAGAGATACAAGAAGAAAAGCAGTTGTAAAAACAAAAGATGTGAATAAAATCTATTTTCCCAAAGACAAAAAGGTAAGATCCTCTTATTGAATGAAATTCCTTGATGATAGAGATTACTTTGTTTTTGTCTTTATATCCCTTCTGTCAGCTATAGTGCCTTGCACAAACCAGAAATGAAATAAATAACTGTTTTATTGAAATCAAATTATAAACCTTAAAGTAGCCAGGCCACTTGTAAAACCAGTGAATCATAAACATGGCAAGTGAACCAAAGAATAACTGAAAGATGTATGGTAGATGTAGGGGCTATATAACACATAACACAGAATAGTTTGCATGTGAAAATTGGCAGGAAATACACCTTTAATGGATTCTATGGATGGTAAAGCAGAAGTGAAAAGTCTATGAATATTCCAGAATCACAGAACTTGAGAACTGAAAGTAAACCAGCTATTACCTAATTGGACCGACACCGTACTGGTTGTTTTCTCAATACTATACAACTAACCAATGTTCTGTTTATATTGTGGGGCTTAATGCTGAAGATGACATTCCAAGTGAAGTATGACTAAGTCAATTCATTGGGATTATCTACTTCCTATAATTGGAACCTATGTCCTTTCCAGTTCACCCCAAAATTGCATTAGCTTTTGTCTGAAACATTACAATCCTGAATCATATTGAGACTGATGTCCATTAAAACATTCCAAATACTTTTTGGAACTTCTATTTATGCATTTTCCATCTCATATCTCTTAAGTTGTCATTTTTGTTGTTGTTTTGATATCCAGGTTCATGATTTTATATTTATTGCAATTGAAATTCAGGTTATTAGATTTATTCTAACACTCTAGCTTGTCAAGCTCTCCTTGGATGCTAATCTTTTCTCAACAAGCATCTATTAATCACTATTATTCATCTTAAAATTGAGCTCTGCCCATATATTGAGTTTATTAGGTTACATTCTTTTTGATTAGAATATATATATTTACCTCAGAATGACAGAAATGCTTATAAATCTTAGTACAATAAAACATAAGTAAATTTTCAAACTATGCCATGGCTCTTTGCTAATAATAATGATATTAACTGATATATTGTATATTAGAATTTGCAAGATAAACTACTAATTCATCTAACCCTCTTGAATTAAATACTCTCATTGAGGAAACTGGGATCTAAGAGAAGTGAAGAATAAGATCCTACTACTGATAAATATATTAGTAAATATTTGAACCCAGATATTCTTAGATATCTAGAATTTTATATGCTATTCCATCTATGATTATCCATTTACTATTCAAGCTTTTACCAAATTCAAAATATATTGCTATGTCTTTTTTTAAGAAGATCTTTGGAATGAATTTCATTGCTCAAAACCAAGAAATAGGCCCAACATCTAATTAAAAGGTTAGAAGGTGTAGTCATTTTGTATAGTAGTCATTTCCTGCTTTTTAATTCTTTGAAAAAAGTATTCTCTTAATATCTTTTTAACTTTTCCTCTTTGTTAATATTTATTTGCTGTTGAAATGAAAATTCAAAAGCAATTACTCAGATTCTTTTTTCACAAACCATTCTTAGAAAGACTTCAAGAAAATTGTTTTTTGACTTACTAAAAGAATCACATGGATAGGAGCCAAAAATTAAGGAGAAAACTAGCTCAATGCTACTTTGCCTTTCTCCTTAGAATTGTTCTTTTGGGAAGAGAGTAATTTTGTGGTATTATTTTCTTAACTTTTTTTGTTGGTGTTAAAATTAAGTAATCTTTACCCATCTTTCTTTTATTATTACTATTAACAACACTAATAGTATCATCATTATCACTATCATTATTCCTTCTCTTAAATACCCTCTTGGGAAGGCAGCCCAGAATCATTTAATTTTGCTATGGAAATCAACAGCTTTTTATTATTTTTCCCAGGTGCCTTTTCTAAGATTTGTGTAGGGTGATATTCCTTCACTCAATCCATTCAACTGAGCATAGTATGGAGCTTTGCACATAGCAAAGATTTCATAAAACTTTACCAAAGGAAAGGACAAATCTTGAGAAAAGGTTTTGGTTGCACAAATTTGCCTATTAAGTGGGAACTTAAAAAAGCAAAACAAAAACCATAGGTATCCAGATTTGTATTTACAGAAATGCATTGTAAAATGTAAATTAAATTGAAAGTAAGTGGAAAAATGAAAAACCTTGAACCTAATTCAATCTTCAAATTATATATTTTATTAAGTTTTATTATCATAGTATTTCATTAGGACTCACTTTTTCCAGTTAAGCCACAAAGAGAAAGCAAAGGAGTTGCTAGACTTTGACTAGAATTGTCAAAATGATTGCAATATGATTTATTCTCTTACCTCTAACTCTAAGATTTTTTTTGATTAGTTATGCAATTGCTTTGATATAAGAAATCCCAAGTAAGGAAGCTTCCCCTATCAATACAGACTAGAATCTGCTTTGCATCTTGGTCTTAGAGAGTCATCTCATTCACTAAGAGATTTTAATTCTTTCAGGTTCATTCAGATAAAATAGTACACATCAAAGGCAGAACTTGAATCCCATCTTCCTTTTTCTAAAGACAACTCCTGATTCATTACCTGAAGCTGTTACTATGTCATGCTAACAAGGTAAAAATTGTATAATTTAACTCAACTCAACAAACCAAAATTTACTAAGCATCTACTCAGATTGAAAAACTATGTTAGGTACCCCTGCCCCCAAGTGTTGGTTTTAGGGATACTTGCTTAAAGTAGGATTTCTCCAGATTTGGGATGCTTATATCTCTTGGCTTTTAGTACATCTTCTTCTATCTTATTAATATGAAAGGAAATAAACTCTATAATTTATCATGTATATCATTTCCATTAGAAATGTATCAGATATGAAGGATATATTTTTTTAAAAATCAAATTAATCAATGGATTATTTATCTTATAGGTTTTTTCATAAACCCAACTCCTAGATTTATTTATTAGGTCACTAGGTTTTTGTTTTATTATGTTTTGTTTTTCTTTTCTTTTTTCTTTTTAAAAATAATATTTTATTTTTTCCAATTACATGTAAATTTTTAACATTTATTTTTAAATAATAGCTTCTTATTTTCAAAATATATACAAAGATAGTTTTCAAAATTAACCCTTGCAAAACTTTGTGTTCCAAATTTTTCTATCTCTCTTCCTCTTATGCCCTCCCCTAGTTAGCAAGTAATCCAATATTTTAAACATGTGTAATTCTTCTATACATATTTCCACAATTATCATGATGCATAAGAAAAATCATGTCAAAAAGGAAAAAATGAGAAACAAGAAAACAACAACAAAGAGGTGAAAATACTATGCTGTGACCCACATTCAGTGTCCACAGTCCTCTTTCTTGATGCAGGTGACTCTCTCCATCATAAGTCTATTGGAATTAGCCTGAATCACTTCATTGTCGAAAAGAGCCAAGTCTATCCGAATTGATCATCTCATAATTTTGTTGCTATGTACAATGGTCTGCATTGTACTCACTTCACTTAACATCAGTTCATGTAAGTCTTTCCAGGCCTTTCTGAGATCATCCGGATTGTTTCTTATAGAACCATAATATCTCATAACATTCATATACTGTAACTTATTCAGCCATTCTTCAATTGATGGAAATCCACTCAGTTTCCAGTTCCTTGCCACTCCAAAAAGGACTACTGCAAACTTTTTTTGCACATGTGTGTCCTTTCCCCATCCCACCTCTTTTAAAAAGAATAGTTTTTTATTTTTAAAATACATGCAAAGATAGTTTTCAACATTCATCATTACAAAATCTTGTGTTCCACATTTTTCTCTCTCCCTTCCCTTCCCCTCCCCCCATCTCCTAGTTTGGATAGCAAGTAATCCAACATATGTTAAAGGTATAAAATTCTTCTATACATATTTCCACAATTATTGTGATGCACAAGAAAATCAGGTCAAAAATGGAGGAAAATGAGAAAAAAACAAGCAAACCACACCAAAACAAGTGAATATACTATGTTAAATCCACATTCAGTCCCCACAATGCTGTTTCTGAATGCAAATGGCTCTCCTTATCACAAGTCTATTGGAATTGGCCTGAATCACCTCATTATTGAAAAGAGCCAAGTCCAACAGAATTGATTGTTGCATAATCTTTTGTTGCTGTGTACAATATTCTTTTACTTCTACTCACTTCATTTAGCATTAATTCATGTAAGTATCTCCAGGCCTTTTTGAAATCTTCCTGCTGATCATTTTTTATAGAACAATAATATTGTATAACATTCATATACTGTAACTTATTCAGTCATTCTCTTGAGTGAAGGGCATCCACCCAATTTCTGGTTCTTTGCCACTACAAAAAGGGCTACTACAACTTTTTTTGCATATGTGAGTCCTTTTTCCTTTTTTATGATCTCTCTGGGTTATAGACCCACTAGTAGCACTACTGCATCAAAGGATATGCACAGTTTGCCAACCCTTTCAGCATAGTTCCATATTGCTCTCCAGAATGGTTGGATCAGTTCACAAGTTTACCAACAATGTTTTAGTGTCCCAGTTTTCCCACATCCCTTTCAACATTTATCATTTTTTCCTCTTATCTTGCCAATCTGAGAGGTGTAGAGGTGTGTAGAGTGTGTAGGGTTGTCTTAACTTGCATTTTTCTGATCAATAGTGATTTAGAGAATTTTTCATATGGCTAGAAATGATTTTGATTTCTTTATCTGAAAATTATCTATATACTTTGACCATTTATTACTTGGAGAATGGCTTGTATTCTTATAAATTTGAGTCAATTCTCTATATATTTTAGCAATGAGGCCTTTCAGAATCCTTGGATGTAAAAATTCCCCCCCAGTTTTCTATTTCCCTTCTAATTTCATCTGCATTGCTTTTGTTTATACAAAACCTTTTTAATTATTATAATCAAAATTATTCATTTTCCATTCTATAATATACTCTAGTTCTTTGGCCACAAATTCCTTATTTCTCTCCAGCTCTGAGAGATAAACAATATAGCCTTTGTTTTTCTAACTTGCTTGTAGCATTCCATTGTCTAAATCATGTACCTGTTTTGTTCTTATCAGGGTATAGGGTGGTAGATATTGGTCAATGCCTAATTTCTGCCATAATATTTTCCAATTTTCTCAACAATATTTGTCAAATAGTGAGTACTTATTCCAGAAGTTGGAGTCTTTGGGTTTATCAAACACTAGTTTGTTATAGTTATTGACTATTTTGTCTTGCTTCTGCCAATATTTCTGCCTTTTAACATTTGATATTGAGGGTTTTATGCCTATTACATGGTCTGCTTTTGTGGAGGTAGCATATGTTTTATAGAAAAAAATATTTCTTTCAATTTCCATTCAATTTTATTCAAAGCTCTGTCATATCTAGCTTTTCTAATATTCTTTTTAGCTATTTAGTTTCTTGTTTATTTTTGATTAAATTTATTGAGTTATGAGAGGGGGCAATTGAGGTTCCCTATTAGGATTCTTACAAGATGCTAAGTCACTGGAATTGATAGAGACAATGATTATGTACTTAGTACTTACTAGAATTCTGCAAGATTCACACCTTTAAAAGAGCATATATAAGCTAGGAGCCTCAACCAGATTTCATTGTGGGAGATTCAGAAGCCAGGACTCAGTGAAGGAGATTCACAAGCCACAGAAGGCAGTTGGGCAGAACAAAGGAAGACAGAGAAGTGGTGGCAAGTGGAGAACACTGAAATCAAGATCCAGAAGGCCTCCAGAAAACTAGCTGAACCCCAAGTGAAGGAGATAAGATTTTGAAGGAAACAATAAAGGATTTGGACTTTAACTCCTGGCTGAATTTGGGGTATTTACTGAACTGAAAGGAAGGCTGCTCCCAAAAGCCCCCAAGAAACATGCTCACAGAAAATATATTTTAGAGAAGAATATTACAGTTCCCAACTAGTATAGTTTTGTTATCTATTTCTTCCTGTAATTCACTTAATTTCTCCTTTATGAATTTGAATACTATACTATTTGATGCATATATATTTAGTATTTATAATGCTTCACTCTCTATGGTAACTGTTAGTAAGTTGTAGTTTCCTTCTATATCTCATTTAATTAGATCTATTTTTGCTTAAGCTTTATCTGAAATAAGGATTGCTATCCCTGCAATTAACTATGTATGTATGTCTCTCTCCTTCAAGTTGTAAATAACTTATTGTAAGATTCTGTTTTTTGATCCACTCAACTGTCTACTTCTATTTTATAGGAGAGTTCATTCCATTCACATTCGGGGTTATGATTACTACTTGTGTAATTTTCTCCATATTGTTCCTTTTCCTGTTTGTCCTCTTTCTCTTTTCACCTTTTCCACCTTCATCAGTATTTTATTTATATTTTCCAACTCCCCTGATCTGACCTCACTTCTATCAATCCCTACCCCTTTCCACATTTACTTAATCTTCTCCCCTCTTACTTCCCTGTTGTGTAAAATAGATTTATAGTCAACTGACTATATATCATTCCCCTTTTTAATACTGATAAGAAATAAGGTTCAAGAGATGCTCATTAGCAACTTTCTCATCTTCCCTTCTACTGTAACAGATCTTTTGCATCTCTTCATGTGAAGTAATTTATACCATTCTATTTCTCCCTTCCTCCTGCACTCATGTACTTCTTTGATTTTTATAATGTGTGTTTTGGCCTCTGGTCCAGCACATGAAAGCAGTTTTTCTTGATAATTTTTGGAAAATGCTATCCTGGTCCTTCTTTTGATTATAGTTTTCAGATAATCCAATTCAAATAATCCAATGATTCTAACATTGTCTCTCCTGCACCTATTTTTCAGATCAGTTTTTTTTTCCATTAAGAATTTTACATCTTCTTCCATTTTTCATTCTTTTGGATGCTTGATTGATACTTGATGTCTCATAAAGTCATTAGCTTCCACATGCCAAAATCTATCTTTTGAGATATTTTTCCTTAATTAGTTTTTTTTTCCATTTGCCCATTGTACTAGTTGAATTGTTCCCCCTCCCCACTTGATTTTTGCGTCTCCTTTTCCATTTGGCCAATATTACTTTTTTAAGCAACTTTCCAAGGTGTTGATTCTTTTCTTCCCCATGATTCTCTTTCATCATTCTCATTTCTTTTCCTTTCTTTGATCTCTCTTATATAATTTTTAAGCTTCTTTTTTGAAGTCTTCAATGAGTTCTTTCTGTGCTTGAAATCAATTTCCATTTGTCTTTGGCGTTTTGACCATAGGTGTTTTGACTTCTTATGTCTAGGTCTTCCCTGTTGTTGTGTTGACTTTCTCTGATAAGTTTTTTTATTTTTTGTTTTTTTGCTCCTTCAATGCTTTTCTCCTTCTTTACCCAATGTTGTATTGAAGTTACCCTGAGAATCATAGGGGATTCTCATGTCTAGTGCTGTCTGAAGAGTTGGGATAAGGGGTGGTTGCCACTTCTGGTGGCTGTATGGGTCTGACAGCTTACCTGGTGCTGAAATGGTGTTCTCTTAGTGGTAACTGGCATGTGCTGAAGCCAGGTGGGGTGTTTCTCTAATTCTCTAATTCCTCAGGGCTATGATGAAACACATAGGGTTCTGGTCTCTAAAGAATGTCTAAATGCCCAGGCTGTGCTGTCTTTGGAAGGATGCTGCTATCCCAGAGCATGTGGTGGTTCCCAGACTTGGAATCCATAGACTCTCCTAGTATTGCCAGGACTTGTGGAGGGTCTTGATGTTGGCATTTGCCTAGTCCACCACTTGACACTCAGGATTTCTTGCTGATTTGGTTAGGTGGCACTTGCTGCCAATTTACTAGGGAGCTCCCTGACTTGAATTGTGTCCCATTCCCTTAGATGAATGAAAAAGATCCCCACCTTCTGGTCCTCTGCATTTCAAAGGTTAGAAATTGCTTCATTTTATGTCTTTCCTTGTTGGTTTTGTTACTCCAGGACCTGAATTGGGGTGCTATTTTATAGTTACTTAGAGGTGAACATGGGAGGATTACAGTGATTCACTGCTCATTTTGCCATCTTGGCTGTTTGAAGTAGCTATCACATACTTTTTAACAAAGGAAAGTTCACCTTCTTCCCCTACCCCAAGAATACAATTATTGGAATATTTCAATTGAATTTTTATAGAGATTTAAAAATATTTCCTGTATCACCTTGATAAGCATATTCTTATACTCCATGTTAGGGGCCTTTTGTTGAAAAGAACTGTGATTCTTTGCCTACTACCCTACAAAAAGAGAGATTTTAAAACTGGGACAAATAGTTATGATGATTAATCTAGGAGTCTTTTCATAAAACTTAATGAATAGTAGAAAGAACAAAAAAGAAGCAGTTGATGTCAGGGTTCCTCATGAATTACATTTTTTACTGCCCCCCCATCCCCTCTTGCTCTCCTTCTCCTATTATGAAAAAGAAAACAATTGTAATTGCTATTACTTTTAGAATATAGTTATTGGATCATAGACTTAGAGACAGAAGAAATATCAGAAATCATGAAGCTCAATTCTTCATTTTAAGAGTAGGGAAACTGAGGCCGAGAAAAGCGAGACTAATTTTTTTGTCATTTACTTCTCTAAAGAGAACCTTTGAGCTGTTAATTCAAGAAAGTGAAACTTATTTAGATCTTTTGGCTGTATTTGCAATAGGAATACCAATACAAATATGATTCAGTTGATCTGCTGGTATGATAGCTCATCAGCCAATCCATCAATCAACAAGAGTTTATTAAATACCTACTATATGTCAGGTGCTATTATTCAAAGCACTGGGGATATAAATACAACCAATAAAGCAATCTCTACTCCTAATGTACTTATACACTAAAGGGGAAAATACCAAATGTATAAGCATAAGATGTAGAATAAATATAAAGATAATAAATAGAAATAAATATTAAATAGTTACATGTAAGGTAGTTTGGGAGGGATAGAATTAGCAGTGTGGGGCATCAGGAAAAGAAGAGATTCACACAGAATATGGTGCCTGAACTGTGTCTTGAAGGAAGAGAGGGGTTCTGTGAGATGCCAATGTGGAGAGAATATATTTCATTTATATCATATGGCTAGTGGAAGGGTATCCAAATCAAAATGGAGAGCTATTTTCCTAAAAGGAAGTTCCAATAATGTCATCTCTCAATACAATAAACTCCACTATCTTATTGTTGCCTGAAGGAGTAAATACAAAATAAACTATTTGGCACCCAAAGTTCTCTCCTACTTTTTCCAGTCTTCTTAAATATTAACTCCTCAATGTGCACTCTTTGCTCTAGGATACTTGTCTCCTTGCTCTTCCTTAAACAAGACACTTGTCTATGGATGTTTTCTCTGGCTGTTCCCCATGTTGAAATGCTCTCCCTCCTCCACTCTGTCTACTTCTTGGATTCCTTTTAATGCCTTTTAATGGATCTTCCTTAACTCCATTTAATTCCAGTGCTTTACGTCTTTTAATTATTTCCCATTTATTATGTATAAAGCTTGCTTTTTCTATATCTGTTTTCCATTCTGTCTCTCCCATTAGACAATAAGCTCCTTGAAGTCAAGGACTGTCCTTTGCCTCTTTTTATATCCTTACCATTTAGCAAAATGCCTGGCATATACTAGATGCTTTATTAAATATTTATGGAATTGAATTGAGGATGAGAGAGAAGAGAACTTTGTCTAGATAGCAGAAGAGAAACAATTTTAATTGAGTCTGGAATAAGAGGTTGAGACCAAGTTTAAAGGACTTTAAAAGTTAAACAGAGTTCATATTTTATCCTAGAGGCAATAGGGAATCACTGAAGTTAATTAAACAAAGGAATAACATATTTAAGTTCAAGTTTAGGACAATTAATTTGGCAGCTGTGTGTAGAATGGATTGAAGTGCTGAAAAACTTTGAGTCATAGGATTAATCAGTTTATTATAGTTAATCACAATAAAGAAGCATGAAGGTCTAAATTGAGGTGGTAGCTATATCATTGTGAGAAAGGTTTGGATATAAATATTAGCCATTAGCAATTATTGTCTATAAATCACTATAGAGAAATGATTTATCATCTTGTCATCAAATTAAATTTGACCCTTACCTGAGTAACTGGTCTTCACATAACAAACTTATTCTGTTATTGAAACAATATCTTGGCAGCTTGGGAATCTGGCATCTCAGTGTCTTCTGTGGTTGAAGTCCATTTGCAGAAGACTCACCTGATTGGTGTTGATTACTCAATTATTCCTTCCTCTATATGGGGGGTGGAGGAAAGGGAGGTGATGAGAAGAGCTGTCAAGATTTTAGGAGAAAAGAGAGGGCCAAGGCTTCTGGCTACTAGCTTCAAGAGTTTCAGACTCTCTTCAGATTCTAGAAAGAAGAGAGTCTAGGAAGAAGTTGACATGTACAGAGGCTAGCATTTTCATCAAGTTAATACACAGATAAAATTAGGGAGTTTCCCATTGGAAATTTCTCTTAGTTGAGCTAGGTTATCTTGTTCCCATTGGGAGAAGTCACTCACTTTTTCATTATCTGGTATATACTCTTATATGTATACTTTCTTTGATTTATGTTTGTCTATTGAATACATAAATGGGTTCATTTGCTATTTATTATGTGGATTCTTTATGGATCTGCCATTTGGTGAGGAGGTTACCAAGTCTTGATTATATAGAGATTGGGATACTCCTTCCCATTAAGGGATAGCAATCAGGAATAAAGTTTGAACCTAAGATATCTATCTATTGATATCTATCTATCTTTATCTATGTCTACATAGATCTACCTTAGACTAACAATATTTAAGGAAACAGATAGAGTTCTAGCCTAGTACTTCTTCCTGAGGAGAGCAGAATATCAAATCTTTAGCCCCAATCTCTGGCTTTTTTCTTCAGTCAGAAATCAAAATTTTCCATAGGGAAGGGTTGGAGGAAGAGATTAGAGATATCCATTGTTGCTTCTCTATATGCCTTATTTACACAGATGTTCCTTATGTGGACAAAATAGCATACAACATTCACTATATCTGATATGAACTTTTGACAAATTATATGTGGAATAAAAACTTTCTCCCACTGTTACAGGGATAAGTATTTTTAGGACCATGTAAAACCAGTGCTTTGACCTGAAACAAAGAGCTATGGATTTTTATCCTTATAGAAAACTATGGAAAGGAAAAAAGTTAAGTCAAGGGTCCCCAAGAACAAAAATATTTAAATACTTCGATGATTTTAACATCTGTCCATAAAACTAAATGATCCTGATTAAATATCTACAGCTTCATTCATGCTCAGACTTGAGTTTTAGATTTTTTCTACTCTATTTCAAAATAGCTAATACAATTCCAGAAAAGAAATTAACCATTTGAAACAGCTGATAGCCTTGCACATTTTGTTAACATCTCCCAATATTTTAACAGAAATTCAATTTCTTTAACTTTAATGAGGGACTGTAATTAATTCAATCTTCCCATAGGGTTATAGAAATATATGGAACCTGGCCTCTGCTAAGACATCCAGGTACCTTCAGTTGATAGAGTGAGACTTCCTTATTGCTGTATTAAAGAATATGAATACTTCTGGGTTTCCTATATAATCCCATTAGGTTCTAATCCAATTCCTTTTAACATAACTTTTAAAACATACTTAATTTATTTAATCCCAATATTTCTCCTAGGGATACATTTCAGTAAGTCTTTCAACAAGAAAAATAAAATCCCAAGGAAATAGTATTATAAAAAGGGCAATTAAAATCATTATGACTTTCACATTAACCAACAAAAAGCTCAGGGATGTGCAGTTAATATGGGAAAGTATTTCAAGCTTCTTCAGGAATGGAGAGTTAGGATAAACCATATCTTTGTAGTTATACTTTCTAAGTTTGTTATTGTTCAAATGCATCCGACTCTTTATGACCCCATTTGTGGTTTTGTTGGCAAGAATATTGGAATGATTAGCCATTTCCTTCACCAGCTCATTTTACAGATGAATAATTGAGGCAAACAGGATAAAGCAACTTATACAGGGCCATATAGTAAGTATGTGAGGCCAAATTTGAACTCAGGAAAATAATTCTCCATAACTTCAGGTCTGACACTGTATTCACTGTGCCATCTTACTACCCCACTCTATAATATTTTTAAGGTTTTTCCTGTTTCCTTATACTATGAATTGAAATGGAATTTTTTTGAAAGTCTGGAAGAATGTAATTTGTAGTTAATGCATTTCATGAAATTTCATTCTATTGAAATCTATCTACATATATGTGTATGTATACACATATATGTATTGTTTTGTTATATCTAACTCCTAAACTCATTTTGGGTTCTTTTGGCAAAGATAGTGGAGTAGCTTGCCATTTTTCTTCTCCAGTTCATTTTACAGACTAGGAAATTGAGAAAAAAAGGATTAAGTGACTTTCCCAGGGTCTCATAGATAGTAAAATATGTATTCTTGACTCTAGGCCTGGCCTTCCATCCACTGGGCTGCTTAGACACCCCATATATTTATTTTATCGTATTGCTCAATCATTTTTCAATCATGTCTGACTTTGTGACCCCATTTGGGGTTTTTGACAAGGATACTGGATACTGGTTAGCTATTTTCTTCTCCAGATTATTTTATAAATGAGGAACCAAGACAAACATGATTGTCATTTAAATAAATAAATCACATAACTGGTAAGCATTTAAGGATAGATTTAAACTCAAGAAAATGAATTTTCCTCAAGCCCAGACTCTCCAATGTGCCACCTTCCTCCTCCATAGAGATGTAAAAAGACCTAACTTCATTCATTTTGAGAGAGTAAGCTGTTAATATAGGGGCTATAAACATAGAAACTTTCCAACATGGATATTATATAATGTAAAAGCTGAAAAACCAATGGTTTCCTCATATATAAAAAGAAAAAAAAGTTTCACCAAATAACATTTGAGGTTCTTATTACCTAAAATCTAGACTCTTTTGGATTTCATGGTCTTAAGTACAAAATACTATTCATGTTGGGAATACCTCAAGGTATCTGCGGTTTTCTATGTTTCCAAATTCCCTCAACATTGATCGCAACCTTTCCATTAGCAGAAAAGTCTTATAAAAAGAGCAGTTCAGTAATTTATCTAAGTTGTCATAGATAGTTGTGTATTAGATAGAGGATTGCAAACAAAATCTTCCTGACTGCACATTCAACACTTTAAGTATTATATCCCACTGGGAATATAATCATAAAAATAAACAACAGAGTCCTCATCCTCAATATCCTTAAAGTCCAATATGAAGGATTTGCCATATACATGAATTACAAAGATGAAAAGTAATGCAATAAAAGAAAAGGAAAGACCCAAATTAAAGACTTAAAAGCAATTGGAAAATTGTGGGGAGCTTATTTTAAGGGGGTGTAGGAAAGAGAGTAGCAGGAAAAGCTCAACAGAAAATATGGCACTGAAAAGAAGAGAAGGGACTTAACCATTTAACAGACATGCAAGTGAAGAATATTTTAAGTACAGATCATTACAAAATAGTGACAATGTGAAGAGAGAATACAGAATATGTTAGGAGAAAAACCTATTAGTCTAGGTTTGCTAGACAAGAGAATGTATAAAGCAAGTGAAGTCATAAATTATGTTACCAACATATTGGAGTATCATTTATTTTTTATTGATGTGTTTTGTTTTTTACATTATACATATTACAGATTATTTTAACTCCAAATGAGGTATCTTGTAGCAAAGAAAAAATTAAGTGAAACTAATATGTTAACTTCATCTGAAACTGCCAATAACATTTCATATCTATAACTTCACTCTTACCTTTCTATTAAAAATATTTTTTTCCTTTTTACTCCCATCCCACTAGGAAAAAGAAATAATATAAACAAATTTCTTATAACAAATATGCACAGTTAATCAAATTTCTCCAGTATCTGTACACAAATAATTACATTTCATTCTAAACTCTAAACAAGTTCCTTCTCCATAATAGATATAATGTTTCATCTTTGGATTTCTGGAATCATTAATTGTCTTTTTTCCTTAATAATAGATTTTATTGTTTTCAAAAGTAGTTAAGTAGCACAAAAGGTAACTTCTGGGTCTGAAAAGAAAGAAGACATGACTTCTAATTTAGCTTTAGAAACTTAGTTGTGTGACTTTAACCTTTACCTTCCTTAGTTTCCTCAAATATAAAATGAAGATAATAATAGCACATATCTACCAGGGCAGTTGTGAGGATCAATAAGACAACATTTAAAAAGTGCTAAGCACAATGTCTGATGCACAGTAGGTACTAAATAAATATTTATTCTCTACTTTTTTTTTTTTGGCAGAGTTGTCATCGTATAAATTGCTCTGGTTTTGCTCATAAGTTCTTCATTAGTTTATAAAAATTTTCCAAAATGTTCATATCTCTAACATTGTTTTTATAATATAAACTATTCTTTTATTTTTACTTGCTGAATTAGTTAATATATCTTTCTATGTCTTATTTTTAAGTAATCTCTGTCCTTATTTCTCATAATACTATAGTATATACATATAGCATAACTTATTTAGCCACTCCTCAATTGTTGGACATCCTCTTACTGTCCAGGTTTTTCACCACCACAAAGAGAGCTTCTATAAATATTGTTGTACAAAAAAGACTCTTTCCTTTTTCTCTGATCTCTTTTAGAAAGAGACATAGTAGTGATATAGCTGGGTCAAAGGGCACATGATGCCGATTTTCCCACAGCTCTTCCAACATTTATCATTCTCCTCATTTGTCATCTTTGCTACTCTGATGTTCATGAGAAAAAAGCTCAGAAATACTTTGCATTTCTCTAATTAGTAATGATTTGGAATATTTTTATATTGATAAGAATAATATAGGTTATTGAGTAATCATAATTATTTAATCCATTTTTGAAATCAGTTAATTCTAGAAAAAGGTACTTTATGTTTGTGTTTTAAAGATAAAAATGGTTTTGTTTTTTGTTGTTCTTGTTCGTTTGTTTTCAATCAGAGGAGGAATATGATCAGATGTATGCCTTAAGAATTTGGCACTACGGTAGCTCTTTGAAAGAGAGGCTGGAGATTGTGTGACCAGAGAAAAGGGTACTCCAATAACAAAGAACAAAGTTTATGAGAGTCTGAAAAAGAGTAGTAGTAATGTGAATATAGAGAATATAGTTAAGATAAATGTTATAAAATAAAGACAATTGATTAGTATGCATCATTTAATGTAGGCTCTCAATTGACTGAAAAGTCAATGAAGGTTAGGAGAGGTTCATTGATTTTTCCAAAGTTGATCTTAAATCCAGCTTTTGGGATTTCCTGATTCAGTCTATATCTTGTCATACCTTATCACTTGCTATGTTTGTATTGTTGCCCATATTCTTTTGCACATTACCCATTTTGGTCAATGTTATGCAAATTAAAAGATAATTGATTATTAGTAATGCCTCTATGATTATGAAACCAACTTTTTTTTCTCAGTCCAGTAAGGAGAGATTCCATTATTACCTTTTTTTACCTCCTAGAGAATCATAAAATTTCAGAGCTGAAAGAGGTCAGGTTATCTATTACAAGCCTTGCTCTGTGCATAGATCTTTTCTGCAAAGGATTTTAGATAATTCCTTAACTTTTAGTATCAGCATGTTCTTTTTCATATTTTCTTAAGTTTTTTTTTTTATTTCTTTTCCATTGATACGCTAAAATCTTAAAGACTATAAACTTTGAGTCTAGTTTTTAACCAGTTTTTATGTAATAGATATTTTTGGTGGTTTGGTACAATTTACAGATCCCTTCTCATAATATGTTTTTTAAATTCATAGAGATAAACTACATAGAATGATAAAGAAAATAATTAGAAATAAATTTTATCTGTCATCTATCTCTGTCATATGCATCTATATCTATTCCTTTATTATCTATATGTTATAAAAATGCATATATCCTCTTTACCACTATTATCTATCTATCTATTGTATGTCTATCTGTTTGCATATGTATATGTCTGTCTGTCTAATCTGCTGTTCATCTGCCTTATCTGTCTATCTATCTGTCTACCTGCCTATTTATCTGTCTGCCTGTCTGTCTATTCATTCATCTACCTTTCTGTCTGTCCATCTGCCTGTCTGTCTGTTCATCTGCCTGTCTATCTGTCTGTCTGCCTATCTGTTTTCTTGGATCCCTGGTTGAGAACTCAGTTCTAATTTCATTCTTATAGGACATGGGTGACAGATGTCTGGTACTCTTTATATCCTTGTTATAATGCCACATGTACCCCAAAACAATGTCAGCTTTTTCTCTAAATTGTCCAGGCCAACAGCAAGCAAGCAGCTGTTCTATGTTAAGCAGGTTGCAGCTGTGTTTTGTGTGTGTGTGTGTGTGTGTGTGTGTGTGTGTGTGTGTGTGTTGGGAGGTTGGTGATAGAATTGGATGGGGGCAGGGTTAGCTTGAGGTCCTGATAGAAAGAGAGCTATGAGTAAAGCCAATAGCAATACAAATTGTCCCCTCTGCAGACTGTGTCTTAGAACAGGTTTCCTCTTGCTTTTCCTGTTCTTGCCCCTGCTGTGACTGTTTATTAGCAAAAGACTGACTTCCCATTACTCTTCTCAGTGCCTGGCCTCCCTGCACAGACCAGGTGGGATATGATACTAGTAACATCCATTACTTTTATCTCATAGGTTTCTCCTTCGTTTTTAGTTTTTCTTTTCTATTTTTTTCTTCATTTCTGTGGATCCTCTTTATTTCCAACATTAAAGGCAGCACAGAAAAACCAGGAATTTGAAAATCCCACATGGAATCATTTCAATTATTTTTAGTGTAAAAAAACCCAACAACATAGAATTTGGGTCTGGAGGCCTACTCTAAATCCCTGGGTGTGTGTTTACCTATATTTTTTCCTGGGCATATTTCTTCTCTTCTTTCAGACTCAGTTTCCTCACATTTATAATATTGATTTAGTCCAAATGATCTTTAATGCAGGTTGATACTGAAGAAAGAGCTTAGAACTAGAAGGCTTGTTTCATATCCTAGCTCATCATTTATTCCTTGCAGGAGTACTTGAGTCTATATAGTCTCACAAGTGACAAAATAGATGGAATGCTGGGCGAGAAGTCCTGAGGATAGTTTGGGCTTCAAATCCTTACCTTTTCTATGATCCTGGGCAGCTCACAAACTGTTTACTTCAGTTCCCTCATCTCTAAAATGAGAATAAAAGTAGCAATTTATCTCACAGAGTTAATGTGAAGATAAAAGAAATTGTAATTACAAAATGCCCGGTATGTTGTAAGTGCTAGAGACGAGTTATCATTGTTGTCATCATCATCATCATCATTGGCATCATCAATGCTTGTCAAATCATGGGATTTGAATAGATATCCTCTTCAGGCTCCAAATATGTGATCTTGTGTTAACAGTGAGCACTTATAGGCAGCTGTAAGGTTAAAACACTTTACATATGCTGTCTCACTCGATCTTAACAATTTTGTCATTGAAGAAATTATGCTAGTGTATGTGTGTTGGGAGGATGTAGAATACACATCTATTAAACATTTATAATGTGGAGGCAATGGTGGGAATGTCAAAGGAGAGAAGGCTATGCAGAGATGTTGCAAAAGTGAGAGCAACACTCTAGATGCGGGAGATGTGAGATAATGAAGAGTTGAAGCAATCCTCCTTGGGATGAAAACTTGTGAACATGGACAAATGGTATTACCTTTTACAATAATAAGGAGTCTGACCCCAATTAATAAATGGTCAAAGAATATGAACAGACAATATTCAGATAATGAAATTAAAGTCATCTATAGTCATATGAAAAAGTGCTCTCACTATTGATTAGAGAAATGCAAATTAAACCTAAGGTACCATCTCACACTTCTCAGATTAGCTAAAATGACAGGAAAAAATAATGATAAATGTTGGAGGGGATGCAGTTTGCTAAAGCATTGTTGGTGGAATTGAAAACTGATCCAACCATTCTGTAAAACAATTTGGAATTATGCTCAAAGGGCTACCAAATTGTGCATACTCTTTGGTCCAGAAGTGCCACTACTGGGTCTTTATCCCAGGGAAATCATAAAAGAAGGAAAAAGGGCCCACATGTGCAAAAATATTTGTAGTAGCTCTTTTTTTAGTAGAAAAGAATTAGAAAATGAGAAGATGCCCATCAATTGAGGAATGCTTGAATAAGTTATAATATTTGAAGGTAATGGAATATTATTGTTCTATTAAAAAATGAGAAACAAACTGATTTTAGATAAGCCTGCAGACTTCCGGCCAAGATGGCGGCAAGGAGGCACATAGCTGTGTAAGCTCCGCGTTTTCTCTCAGAATCCATCTCATTACAAGCCTCTGAATTAATGCCTGACTGAAAAAAAAAAAAAAACCCACAATCAGTTACCAAGAGAAGACATCCTTGAGATTCGCCAGCAAAGGTCTGTTTTTGCTCGAGGGCGGGACGGTTTTAGATCCGGCACAGGCTAAGGGCAGACAGCGGCAGCAGGAGCTCGGCAGGCAGCTCACAGCTGAGCAGACCGGAAGGGGTTGGGGTGTGATCTCAGCTCTGCGGGGAGAGCTTCGCTACAGGATTGGATACTTTGCCCTGGCAGCAAGTCAGTAGCCCAGCAGAGAAGCTAAAAACACCAGGGGTGAAGAATACAACCCCAAACAGCTGGAGTTCCTTGAGACCAGCCACCCTTCCCCCACAGCATCTCAGCACGCTCTCAGAGTCTCAGAGCACAGGCCCAGCACAGTCCTGCTACTGCCTCGCTGCTGCCCCCGCAGTCTGTAGAGGAAGCTCGGTAACGCCACCCAGCCCCTCCCCCAAAAAAACAGATTCCATTTGTGGGTTTTTTTTTTTCCTGTTTTTTCTTTGCTAGTTTGTCTATGATTCTTCTCTGGCAAAATGAGCAAAAAGTTAAAAAGGACTTTAACAATTGACAGCTTTTATACAGAAAAAGATATTTAAAAAGTGAGTGAAGAAAACACTTCACTGAAAATAAGAATAGAACAAATGGAATTGAATGATTCAAGGAGACAAGAAAAATCAGTCAAGCAAGACCAAAAAACCCAAACAATGGAGAAAAATGTGAAATACGTTCTGGGGAAAACAACAGACCTAAAAAACAGGTCTAGGAGAGACAATCCGAGAATCATTGGACTCCCAGAAAAATACGATGAAAAAAAGAGCCTGGACACTATTTTCCAGGAAATTATCAAAGAGAACTGCCCAGAAGTCATAGAAACAGAGGGTAAAATAGACATTGAAAGGATTCACCGATCACCCACTGAAAGGGATCCTAAAATCAAAACACCAAGAAATATAGTGGCCAAATGCCAGAACCCTCAAACAAAGGAAAAAATACTCCAAGCGGCTAGAAAAACCCAATTAAAATATAAAGGAGCCACAATAAGGATCACCCAAGATCTAGCAGCATCCACATTAAAAGATCGAAGGGCCTGGAATATGATATTCCAAAAGGCTAAGGAACTTGGTATGCAACCAAAAATAACTTACCCAGCCAGAATGAGCATCTTTTTCCAGGGAAGAAGATGGTCATTCAACGAAATAAGTGAATTTCACCTATTTTTGGTGAAAAAACCTATTATATCTGAGAGAAAGAATGGAGGGGGATGAATATAGTGGGTATTTTACTGCCATAAGAATTGACTTTAAGAGAAAAATTTTAGACATATTCAATATAGGGAAACTTTTCCCATCTCATTGAAAAGTGAGAAGGGAAAAGTGAAAAGGGAAGGAATAAGTACAGAAGGGAATACAGAAACTGAGGAGGGAAAGGGGTAAGATAGGGAGGAACTCTAAGGTGGGGAGGAGGAATACTAAAGGAGGGCTGTGAGAAGCAAGTGGTGCTCACAAGTTTAATACTGGGCAGGGGATAAGGGAAAGGGAGAAAAGCATAAATAGGGGTTAACAAGAATGGCAATAATACAGAATTGGTAATTTTAACCATAAATGAGAACGGGTAAACTCCCCAAAGAGGAAGCGATTAGCAGAATGGATTTAAAAGCCAGAATCCTACAATATGTTGTTTACAGGAAACACACCAGCAGGAGAACATGCAGAATAAAGGTAAAAAGGATGAAGCAAAATCTACTATGCTCAGGTGAAGTCAAAAGAGGTAGCCATCCTGATCTCGATCAAGCAAAACAAAATTGATCAATTAAAAGAGATAAGGAAGGGACTATATCTTGCTAAAGGGTAGCATAAATAATGAAGCAATATCAATATTAAAATATATACCAAGTGGTGGGCATCTAAATTCTTAAAGAAATTAAGAGAGCTGCAGAAGAAATAGATAGCAAAACTATAATAGTGGAGATCGCAAGCTTGCACTCTCAGAATTAGATAAATCAAATCACAAAATAAATAAGAAAGAAGTCAAAGAGGTAAATAGAATACTAGAAAAGTTAGATATGATAGACCTCTGGAGAAAACGAAATGGAGACAGAAAGGAATACACTTTCTTTCAGCAGTTCATGGAACCTATACAAAATAGACCATATATTAGGACATAAAACCTCAAACTCAAATGCAGTAAGGCAGAAATAGTAATGCATCCTTTTCAGACCACGATGCAATAAAAATTACACTCAATAAAAAGCCAGGAAAGTAGACCAAAATAATTGGAAACTAAATAATCTCTTACTAAAGAATGATTGGGTGAAACAAAATCATAGATATAATTAATCTTCACCCAAAAAATGACAATAATGAGACATCATATCAAAATGTGGGATGCAGCCAAAGGGTAATAAGGGAAATTTCATATCTCTAGAGGCTTACTTGCATAAAGCAGAGAAAGAGAAGGTCAACGAATTGGGCTTACAACTAAAAATGCTAGAAAAGGAACAAATTAAAACCCCAGTCAAACACTAAACTTGAAATTCTAAAATAAAAGGAGAGACTAAAAATTGAAAGTAAAAAACTATTGAATTAATTAATAAACTAAGAGTTGGTTCTATGAAAAACCAACAAAAATAGACAAACCCTTAGTAAATCTGATTATAAAAAGGAAAGAGGAAAATCAAATAGTTAGTCTTAAAATGAAAAGGAGAACTCACCATAATGAAGAGGAAATTAGAGCAATAATTAGGGAATTACTTTGCCCAACTTTAATGGCAAATAAATTGACAACTAAATGAAAATGGAAGAATACCTTCAAAATATAGCTTGCCCAGATTAACAGAGGGAAGAAGTAAATATCCTAAACAGTCCCATTTTAGAAAAAGAAATAGAACAAGCTATTAACAACTCCTAAGAAAAACCCAGGACCAGATGGATTTAATATGAATCCTACCAAACATTTAAAGAATAATTAACCCCAATGCTATATAAACTATTTGAAAAAATAGGGACTGAAGGAGTCCTACCAAACTCCTTTTACGACACAGACATGGTACTGATACCTAAACCAGGTAGGCTAAAAACAGAGAAAGAAAATTATAGACCAATCTCTCTAATAAACATCGATGCTAAAATCTTAAATAAAATATTAGCAAAAAGATTACAGAAAATCATCCACAGGATAATACACTATCATCAAGTAGGATTTATACCAGGAATGCAGGGCTGGTTCAATATTAGGAAAACTATTAGCATAATTGACTATATCAATAAGCAAACTAACAAAAACCATATGATCATCCTCAATAGATGCAGAAAAGCGTTTGATAAAATCCAACATCCATTCCTAAAAAAACACTTGAGAGTATAGGAATAAATGGACTTTTTCTTAAAATAGTCAGGAGCATATTTAAAACCATCAGTAAGCATCATATGCAATGGCAAAACTGGAATCTTTCCCAGTAAGATCTGGAGTGAAGCAAGGTTGCCCACTATCCCATTACTATTCAATATTGTATTAGAAACACTAGCCGGCAATAAGAGTTGAGAAGAGATTAAAGGAATCAGAATAGGCGGAGGAAACCAAACTATCACTCTTTGCAGATGATATGATGGTATACTTAGAGAACCCTAGATTCTACAAAAAGCTATTAGAAATAATCCAACTTTAGCAAAGTTGCAGGTTATAAAAACCCTAAAATCCTCAGCATTTTTATACATCACCAACAAAACCAACAGCAAGAGATACAAAGAGAAATTCATCAGAATAACTGTCCAAGCATAAAATATTTGGGAATCTATCTACCAAAGGAAAGTCAGGAATTATATGAGCTAAATTACAAAAAACTTTCCATACAAATAAAGTCAGACTTAAACAATTGGAAAATATCAATGCTCCTGGATAGGTCAGCAAATATAATAAAGATGACAATACTCCCTAAACTAATCTATTTATTTAGTGCTATACCAATCAGACTTCCAAGAAAATATTTTAATGATCTAGAAAAATAACAAACAAAATTCATATGGAATAATAAAGGTCAAGAATTCAAAAGAATTAATGAAAAAAATCAAATAAAGGTTCTAGCTGTACTGACCTAAAACTATATTATAAAGCAGCAGTCACCAAAACCATTTGGATTGCTAAGAAATAGATTAGTTGATCAGTGGAACAGGTTAGGTTCACAAGACAGAATAGTCAACTATAGCAATTTAGTGTTTGACAAACCCAAAGATCCTCACTTTTGGGATAAGAATTCATTATTTCACAAAAACTGCTGGATAACTGGAAATTAGTATGGATAATTAGGCATGGACCCAACCTAACACCGATACCAAGATAAGCTCAAAATGGGTCCATGATTTAGACATAAAGAACGAGATTATAAACAAGTTGGAGGAACATAGGATAGTTTATCTCTCAGACTTGTGGAAGAGGAAGAAATTTGTGACTGAAGACGAACTAGAGACCATTATTGATCACAAAATAGAAAATTTTGATTACATCAAATTAAAAAGCTTCTGTACAAACAAAACTAATGTAAACAAGATTAGAAGGGAAGCAATAAACTGGGAAAACATCTTCACAGTTAAAGGTTCTGATAAAGGCCCTATTTCAAAATATATAGAGAGCTGACTCTAATTTATAAGAAACCAAACCATTCTCCAATTGATAAATGGTCAAAGGATATGAACAGACAATTTCAGATGATGAAATTAAAATCATTACCACTCATATGAAAGAGTGTTCCAAATCATTATTAATCAGAGAAATGCAAATTAAGACAAATCTAGATACCTACACACCTGTCAGATTGGCTAAGATGACAGGAAAAATAATGAGGAGTGTTGGAGGATATGGGAAAACTGGGACACGATACATTGTTGGTGAAGCTGTGAACGAATCCAACCATTCTGGAGAGCAATATGGAATTATGCCCAAAAAGTTATCAAACTGTGCATACCCTTGACCAGCAGTGTTTCTACTGGGCTTATAAGCCATAGGAGATACTAAAGAAGGAAAGGACCTGTATGTGCCAAAATGTTTGTGGCAGCCCTGTTTAGTGGCTACAAGCTGGAAACTGAGTGGCTCCCCATCAATTGGAGAATGGTAGGTAAATTGTGGTTATGAAGTTATGGAATAATTGTTCTGAAGAAATGACCAGCAAGATGAATACAGAGAAGCTTGGGAGAATTACATGAACTGATGCTAAGTGAAATGAGCAGAACCAGAGATCATTATATACCAACAATGATACTGTATGAAGATGTAATTTGATGGAAGGATTTCTTTGACAAAGAGACCTAATTCAGTTTCAATTGATCAATGATGTACAGAAGCAGCTACACCCAAAGGAAAAAAAAAAAAAACACTAGGAAATGAATGTAAACTGCATTTTGTTTTTCTTCCAGGGTTATTCTACCTTCTGAATCCAATCTCCTGTGCAACAAGAAAACTGTTTGGATCTGCAACCACATTGTATCTAGAATATACTAGGACAATTCAACATATATAGGACTGCTTGCCATCTAGGGGAGCGGGTGGAGGGGGAGGGAAAATTGGAACAGAAGTGAGTGCAAGGATAATGTTGTAGAAAAAATTACCCAGGCATGGATTCTGTCAATAAAAAGTTACTATAATAAAAAAAAATAAAAAAAAAATAAAAGAGCTTTTCAAGCACACACACACACACACACACACACACACACACACACACAAAATAGATAAGCCTGCAGAGATCTACATGAACTGATACTGAATGAAATAAGCAGAACCAGGAAAATATTGTTCACAATAACAGCAAGAATGTGCTATGAAATACTTGGTTCTTCTTAGTGCTTCACTGATTCAAGGCAATCCCAATATATTTTGGATAGAAAATGCCATCTGCATCCAGAAAAAAAAAAAATTAGGTAAATTGAATATAAATCAACACATGCTATGTTTAGGTTTTTTCTATTTTTTCCTCTCATGATGTTCCCTTTTGTTTCCCTTTTGTTTGGGATTTTCTCTCCCAACATGATTCATAAAGCAATGTTTCAAAAAATAATAATCATAATAGGGAGACTGAGAGAGTTTAGAGGGAATAGTAATTTACTTCATAGTGAAGACACAAAAATGGAAGCGGGAATATTCCATCTTCTCAAAAGTTAGTAAAATTCATCAAAAGTACCCATTGACTTCAATTGAAATATATATATCTGGAATTTAAATTAAATTTTAGATGGCAATATTCAGATTGGAATTAGAATTTTAAAAAGAAGGAAAGAGTCCTTTATCTTAAGGGATCTATAGGAAAATGTCTTGATGATGAATAACTTTTGTTAAATTTTATTTAATGTAAATAGCTATAAGAGATTAATAAATTTGGAATTTAAATTAGGTTTCTATGGGAGGAGGGCAAAGTACCTAATTATATAAATAAATGTAAGAATTTAAAGAGAAAAAGAATACTAAAAAATAGGGGGATCAGAAAATAAGTTGGTATCTTAATTGTTCTTTTACATAAGCTAAGAATTCTTAGGAGGTAATGAAAGAATGCATTACAGGCTTATGACAAAACATATGAAAAAGTCATGGAGGTGGGAAATATAATTCCAAGTTTGAGGAACAGCAAATAGTCTACTGTGACATAACAGGTATATTGCTATACCTGGAGTCAGAAACACCTGAGTTCAAATTGAGCCTCCAATAATTTCTAGTTGTGTGACTCTGAGCAAGTCAATCACATTTTGAATGAAGATAATAGAAGTACATAATAAGTTCTATGTAAATGTTAGTTATTATCATTATTATTATTGTCATTTTTATTAGCAATAGTAGTAGAAGTAGTTTAACCTAATAGAGTGAGAGACAAGAAATAGTGTGAAGTATTACAAAATTTAAAAAATCATTTGAATTATTTGATCATTGACCCTATCTGAACAGTGAAATAAATGTCAGCTCCTATTTATAAAAGACAGCACTACCAGCCAAAGATCAGGTTAAACCCTGAATTTACTAATGGCTTATAGGTATTTTAATTCAACTCAGTACAATATTCATTTATTGACCATCTATTTTGCATGAGACATTAAACTTGCCCTTGAGGAAGAATCCAAGATGGATAACAGAAAATTAGTTTCTAGACATTACCTCAGTTTAGTTATGAGACATTCATGAGTCAATGAATACTACTTTTGTAACTTAGTGGCCGTGAGATTTTGAATTAGTCACTTAAACCCTATTTGCCTTATTTTCCTGATCTTTAAAAAGGGTATAATTATGGCACCTACATGAAAATAATGTAACCTTCATCTTTAAGGATCATCTTATCTGAGGCAGCAAATGAAACAGTGGAGAAAGCACCTGCCCTGAAGTCAAGAGGACCTGAGGTCAAATCTCAGACTCAGACATTTAATACTTCCAAATTGTATGACTCTGGGCAAATCACTTAACCTCAATTGCCTCAGGAAAAAAAAGGATCATCTCTTCTAATAAGAGAGATGTCTCTTCTAATAAAATCTAACAAGATTAGAAATGTTTCTTTTAGTAGGAGAAATGTCCCTATTGAAAGAAGAAATATCATAAAGAAATCTGGATATAGAAAAAAAGAAGTTGACAGGAATTAGGTGGAGGTGAGGATGAATGACTAAGCACTAAGGTTAGGGAATAGTCTTTAGTGCTTAAAATGTGGATTGTATAAAGGAAAGAAAGGTTGGAGTCATACTATATAGGGCCCTAAATGCCAAGCTAATGAAAGGACATTATTTTATGGATAATATGAAGCCAGAGAAGTTTTGTTAGAAAATTGTTAGAGAAATTTTTTTGAATAAAGGGTTCAACTATATTTCATTTAATTGCAATTTTTGTTAAATTTAATTTAATTTAAATAACTATAAGATATTAATAAATTTGGAATTTAAATTACATTTCTATGAGAGAAAGGCAAAATATCTAATTATATAAATGTAAGAATTTGAAGAAGGAAAGATTACTAAAAAAATTGGGGATCAGAAAACAAATTGATATCTTAATTGCAATTGAGAATGTCTAGATTTTATTGTCTAGTTTTCCTTAACACATTTCCCCCCCAAAACTTACAGTTTTCATTATATACAATGTAATATTTCCCCCCTCTTTTCAAAGGACTGGGCCCCATTTTTATATAGGAAGTGAAATTCAGAAGAGTTGATAGCTTATTCTGTCTACTATACCTAATCTCTTGGAAAAAGGAAAAAAAAATTCAAATTCAAATCTTATCATCCTAACCAAAAATCATTAGGTATAGCAAGTAGAGGGACTAAAGCAATTTAGCTACTAAAAACGCCTGAGTTTTAAATGCTTCAAAATGTAAATCTTAATTCAGCAAATGACTAAGAATGTACTTGGAACTCAATTTTTTTTTTTTTTTTTTTTTTGCTTTTAGCTGGCATAAATGGACTTCAGCTATTTGTTTCAATTATATGTTTATGACATTAAATACATGCATTTATATTTCAGATAAGCATGATAAGCAATAAGAAATCTATAAAATGAGCATCAAATGTACTCCTTTAATTCAACATAATCCTACTATAATCTGCACTCAAAGCTATGTGTGTTAATTATGAAGGGATATGAATCTCTGCATTTCCTTTATCCATGTCTTTTAGTAGAGACTTGGCAATATCCGCTAATGGGCTTTGTTGTCTGATGAGCTGAATTACTGTATTCTGTGCACAGTACTCTGGTAAATCATCTAAGATGTTTGAGAAATTAACCTCCATTTAAAAATTAGAACTGAGGACAGCTGCATGAAAGAATTCTCACCTCCAATGGAAAAAGCCCAATGTTTTGGAGTTTATTAAGAATGTAGAGCAGTCTTTGTTGTCCTTCAAATTGCTTCATTTGTATTTAAAGCAAAAATAAAAAGCAATATCGACAAGATGAAGAAGAAAAGGCATTTTTTTCTTCAACAAAGCTATTTGCTTTTGAAATACAAGACTGTCTTTGAAAATGCCATTGTTTCACCCTATGAAATATGTAGGGATATGTGCATGGCTCCATTTGGGCATATTCTAGGTACAAAATGAGAATAACTAGAAATTCTCCTTAATTCTTAATAGTGAAATCTTCAAATTATGCCCATTTTCAAATTCTCAATTTTTGTAAGTGGAACCGAATGAAATGGAAATCTGGGTGGTAATTATACCCAGTTCTGCCTGGGAGTTCATGATGCTGTCAGGCTGTGTGGTCATGGGTAGCTAAGCAACACAGCCAACTAGCACCTTCGTGGAGGATATTTTTAGCTTCATTGCACATTTTTCATTTATCTATCAGAGATTGATTTGTTTTGCAATTTATTTCAAAATTCCAGCACTTAGAAATTAAAGGTATATCATTGAGCCAAGACAAAAAGTGTGAACTGGAAAAAAAAAATCATGGAAGAATCCACATAACATAAGTAATGTTGATGTTGTCAAGAAAAATAATTATGTTTTGTATTTATGTAACATTTTTTTCAATAATGAAAACTCTTCAGAGGCATTGGCAAATTAATCTTTATTACTTAATTTTCAGCTATGCAAGTAGAAGACAGTGGGATTCTGACATCACAGTTGAAGAAATTAACATTTTGAAAAGTTAAGTAACTTCATTAGACACTCTAAATATGAGAGCATCAAAGTCACAAATCCTTTACAAAATGTACATTATACATATGTATTGCTTTACATAAGCAGAGCTTCAAGGGTAGATATGAATAGTGCCCAAAGGACATCAGTTGTGTTCCCAACATTGTAAATGGGCTAGATCCTTGCTCAGAGCCAAGAAAAAAACCCATAGCATGAGTTCTGATATTCTTCTACTGATAATCTAACAGAGTTTCTTATCAATCACAGAATGGAGGAAATATAATAACTTTTACAGGTTTCAACATTTTGTAGTATGCAATTGCATTGCCCACAGGCTAAAGTGAGTTAACTCTGCTCCCTAAAATAAGTAACTTCCCATATGTCAATAGTTTATGCTGTTAGATTGTTTGCTGTCTATTTTATATGTGCAGTACAAAAATAAATGTTTCTAATATGACCTTACATGTGTGAAAATCTAATATCATTAGGTTATGAGAGATACCTAACAAGGTTATTGATATTTAGAAATATATGGTCTTCTGAAATTATTTTAGGAATATCAATTTTAATCAGCTCACAATTTTTATTAAGTGCTTTCTGTGTTCCTATATTGAGAGCTAGAGATTGACAGAAAAAAGAAAAATCAATTCATGCCTTTAAGGAATTTATATTCTACTGGGGAATACAATGAGTAGATAACTAGGCATATACCATATACATGCAGAGTAGATGAAAGTTAACATTAGAGGGAAAGATGTGCATGTATATTTGTTTGCATGTATATGTATCTGCATGCATAGGGGAAGGGATTATAGGAAAAGGTATAAAAGTCTCCATTTTGAAAAATTTGAAGTTGATGTTACCTATATTTAAGGCAAAATTTGATAATTATATTTCTTTTGATATTAAAATCTTGCTTAATATGTTCACTTAGTATGCTTTCCTCTATAGTACTCCCACTTCATTAGAATAATATATATTTATTTCCTTTAACTAAGGAAAAGGAAAATATAAATAATTTTTCTCCTCTTTAGAAAGAAGTCTTGTTTGGTGATGTTAAATAATTAGATTACAATTCCTATATTTCCATTCCCCACAGAGGGTTTTTCTTATCAGTGGATCAATGGATATCTTGAATGAATAACCTTAAGGGAATGTTGCAGTAATTGTCACAAAAGGAAAAAAAAATCTCACATATCTATTTGACTATTGCTTCTAGGATATGGGAAATGGGAATAACATTTAAGAATAGTTTAGAAAAGTTTTACTTTCACATCCATAGCTTCTTATTTAGTTTGAACTAGTTTATCAGAATATGTGAGAGAGGACATGAGTTACACTTATGAAAAAGAGCCACAATAGTGGAGGAATAGAAGAGGGCCCTATGATATTCAGACACCATTCCAGTCTCAATAGTCATTAGAAGAGGGGCATGGTAAGAACTAGACATAAGGGAAGCAAGGCATGCTAGATGGTTTGGGAAGTTGGGAATGATGAGTGGGATGTTTTATATCTTTGATCTGGCTTACTTCTTGTCTATGCTGGAGAAGGTAACCTCTGGGAGGAAACAAAGGAAGTTAGTCACATAATAGACTCCCTTCAGCTTTATGCTGGAGATAAGATTGAACAATAGTAATGCTTCTTCCTTTTGGACAGAGATGGATTCAAGCAACACCAATAATTCCACAATGTAATAGCCTACGAAATCACCCTGACCTTGGAGAGCTTCCTTCATACTACATCTCTGTGGATAGAGAGACCAAATGAGATAGACAGAGACTTTGCCTTATAAATATATATCATGCATATATGTGTGTGTACAGTTACACATGTACATGCATGTATATACTTATGTTTACACTTATGTCCAACCTTATGAAGAAGGTTTCAAAACCCTGTTTCTCATTTCAGATCAACAAACTTCTCTCTAACTAAGAATCTTAGTTCCCAGGGAAGGGAAAGTGTCAAAGAGAAATAAAGTGATTCATCTAAAACCTCCAGTTAATACAATTGTCAAAGTCAAGAAATGAACCTGTCTTCCTTGTTGCAAAACTCGACTTTTGTCTTCTATAGCACATCACCCCTATCCTGGTCCCTTTTTCTTTCCTCTCTTCCCTTTCCCTCTACATATCCTTATCTATGCAAAATCTATCTCTATATAGCAATCATCTATATATCTATCATTACTCTATATTATTTCTATTCTATAACCTGTTATATATTCTATAACACATATATGTATGCAGACACACAGTTTAAAGAATATATGTATATAAATCTATCTACAAACATAAGTGTATCTACATCTATATGTTAATCTACATATATATGCATATTTTTATTTTGATATCATTACCATTGGAGGACTAATTGCATAAAATACCTGTAGGCAGTTATGTTGATTATTTGGGTACCTCTTATATGTTAAATATGTTCTACTTTATACATATATAAAATGTTACTAGTGAAGAAGAGTTACTGAAGAAGAGTTACATTCTAGTGATGGCTACTGTTAGAACACATTTTCTTCCGTAAAACTTGTATCTATGTTCCTTATTTATTTCTAATTGGTTTGTACCTAATATACATGTCTACTAGGAGGCTGGATTTTTCTCTTTGTCTCTCAAGCTTTGGGGAAGAATAGGGATTTATTTCCATCTCACTTAATGCTCACATTATAGAGCTTCAATTTGAATTGAATTTAAGAACTTTCATTTATCATCTATAATACTACAATTTTCATCATTCATATCACCTAGCTCTTCAAAACTGTTATTACTACTCACACTTTAAAGTTGACTGTACTAATTGGAATTTGTTTGAGTCATTTCAATAATATTTGACACTTCATGATGTCAGTTTGGACATCATGAGTTGTGAAGGGTTTTTTTGTTTGTTTGTTTGTTTGTTTGTTTTTGTTTTTGTTTTGGCAAAGATATTGGAGTGGTTTGTTATTTCCTTCTCCAGACCATTTTAAAGATGAGTCTAACAAGGTGAAGTAACTTGCCCAGGGTAATACAATTAGGAAGTTTCTGAGGTTGAATTGGAACTCATGTGGATGAATATTCCAGATTCCAAGGCCAGTGTTCTATCCACTATTCAACCTAGAAATGGGTTTCTTTTACTTTGAAATAATATTGATTTAACAAAATGTTTCTCCTGAACTTAATATAGCAATAAACTTTTAAATATGTTATTTTATACCACAAAAAATAAAAAAAAATTGTCGTGACTGAACTTCATTCTCACTTTTTTCTCCTTTCTTTCTTTTGAAGAATAAAATAATAATAATAATAATAATGAAGTAATAAAATTATTTTATGACTAAATATCCAAATGACAATATTTTATGACCTATAATTTCTAACTAAAAAGATAACATATGTATTTACTTAGATAAATAGGAATCCATTTTTTCTGCTCATGAAAGGCCTTATGTAGAAATTTTAGTTGGTAATCTATTATATTATCTGTCAATAAAAAAACTAAAAATCTTAGCAATGGAAAGAATCTTAGAAGTCATTAAAGTGCAAATTGTACCTTAAACACTTATTCTGTCTATGTTATTACAGGTGGTCCTCTAGTCAGTTTTTTGGTATATCCAATAGTGTAGAACATCATACTAAGGAAAAAAAAAACCACACAATCAAGTTGTATTAAATATCTTACTTTGTCTTACAAATTCACATATTGTCTTGTTGAAATTGACCCAATTAAAGCTATTCCATACCTCTAAATTTTCTTTTCACTTCTGCAAATTTAATTAGCTATTATTTATTATTTTTAATATTATTTATTGCAGAGAAAATGCACTTTTGAATTGCATTTTATGTAATGCATTCCACTCTTCTTTGGTAGTAAGTATGGAATCAACTTCTATATTTTTCGCATTTTAATCTCTATCCAGGTTAGTTGAGGCATGTATCTCTAGGATATATTATTAGTTACCAACTTCCTTTCAAAGGACTTTATTTTGGGCAGCTTATTGATTCTAAAGCTAAAACAGTTATGGCATCTCTTATTTAAGTGGATTAGTGAAGTGTTGCCATTCTGACCTTCTGAAGCTATCTTTATGACATCTTGATTTTGGAAATATATTTATTGAGTATATTAAATTTGTGCATTTCTTTCATTAAAGCAGAGTGACCTTTGCTTAGAGGTTTTTTCAGGGAAATAGGAACCATGATCTAAGATGAATTTTTTAATTTAAATAGGGATATGTAACTAATTAGCATCTGCCTTCATTTATGTCTAACTTTACATTGGATGGATTCTGTAAGCCCTGTCCTAAAATAGTTCAAAGGAAAAAAATTTTATTCACAGGAAAGTTTTATATAAAATAATCAATGACAGAATATTATTTTTACTTCACCTTGAAGTATGGCTTTTGACATGTTAATAAATACCAAACTTTTTTCCATCAATAAATGTGAATTCTAAGATTGAAAAAGAGGAATATACAAAACTTAGAAGTAGATCCATCTTCAAAATTCCCAACTTATATTTCTTTGAAATATCACATAATTCTTCTAATCTCATCAATGTAGACAATGAAAAAAAACTTTAGGTTAATATCACTAAAGCTTTTTCTTTTATTGGATTGATGACCAAATGTTACAACTGCATTAAGCCTGGCACTTCAAAGGAATTTTTCATTTGAGGCTACATTTTTTAACATATAGAAATAAATCAGAATGCAGTCATCATCTTTTGCTAATTATCACTAGTAATATTTTTTTCTTAGCCTTTTTTAGACAGACCTGAATTTAACAAAGACCTGTTTCTTCAATCATTTCTTTTTCTGCAGCCTCCTAGAAGCCTTAACACAGGTACCAGATAAAAGGACTAGCGTTTCAACTGATGCTCTATAATGAATATATTATCCTAGAAACCTTCTTGGCTTACCTATTGGTGTTGAATAACACCACATTTTATTAAAGATCTGTGAAATGTTTCCTGAGATCTTACATAGCCTATTCTCTTTAGACAGTAAGTTTTGCAAAATCTTCTTGGCTTTGTATAGGTGATAACAGGAAACAAGAATAATGAGATAAAACCTCTTCTTTCAGGTTTTTTAATTGAGGAACAAATTATTTCATAGTTTCTCATTAGTTATTCCCATGGATTCTAATGACAAGGTGCCAACTTTCACACTTTAAACAGGTTAATTAATCAGGTAGTAATGAAGTTGGGTGATACCTGAGTGTTGGTGTGCCGAATAATCACAGCTCCTAATAATGTGCTTAAATGTCTGTAAACCTGAGAGGATAAGTTGAAATTCAGATCTTCTCAGTTATGCATAAATAAACATGTACTAGCTAATAGGCAAACTATTTTTAATTTTTGTACTATGGATGTAATGTTTAATAACCATAGTACAGATAATGTTACATTTGGTATTCTTTTCATCACAGATCTTAAAGGAACATTGTCAAATATCAGATTTCATATTTGACAATTTTTTGTCTATTTAAATAAAGTTATATTTTTTTCTTACTGTAAAGCTTATAGCCTCAAAAATGATTTTTAATTTATGTAATATTTGAAGACTATAATTTAATAATAACACAAAAGAATATGAGGGTGTTAAATCAGATAAATTATCAGTAACATTAAATTAAGCTGCAAGTAATGTATTCCAGTCGATCAAAACTGTTTGTATTGTGAAGATAGAGAATGAGCCAATTGTAAGAATTACTTTGGGAAGTGATAGGTAAATCACCAGGCATCTCTCCTCAAAAAGTTTAAAAGTTGAGAGCAAGGCCTATAAAATAAAAAACTTGTCTTTGAAATACTGAAGATTACCTTGCAAAAGAGTCCCTTAAGATGAATAAATATATTTTGGAATAATTTAACTCATTTCTTTTTTAAACCAATAAAGGGTGTGGTTCCACAGTAGATTTCATTGTGTGCTTTTCCCTTATATCTTATAGTGGTACACTTTTTGTACAGATGAAATCAAGTTGGAAGGAATATCAATATCATCTCTGAAGTGGGGGATGGCATAACAAAATGCTATAAAGCATTCAGTTTGAGTGGAATGTGTGAAAAGAGGAGGGGCAACCCCACACTCTTTACTTGAGTGATGGTAGAAGCTCATTATATCTATCACTGTATAGCTTCCAGTCTTGTTTATCACCATCATGCAAGAATTGCCTCATTTTCACCACCTTCCCTGTTCTTTGACTGTCTCCCTATAATCATTACTTTGCTTAACTTAATGGTGCAAGTTTGCTACCATAACCAAGATTACTATCATGTAGGTATAACTTCAATCAATTGATAATTAACTATCTGCATAATTAATTGGCCAAAAAAGAATCATTTTAGTAAAATAGAATGGAAAACATTGGCTGAAGACTTTACTTAGGGCTTGCAGGGTTTGAGATCATTTAGCCCACAGATTCCAAAAATAAGGCTGGGTCAAAGACCTGATTTATCAAAGCATCAAACATCTGAAGCTGAAAGAAACCTCAGAAACCACCTAGTCCAGGGCTTCTTAAACTTTTTCCACTAATGATCATTTTTTGCCAAAGAAATTTTTATGCTTCCTTGGGTATATTGGTATATAAAATAGATATACACATCAAATGTTTACTGCTAATAAATCATAATTTTGACCCCTTACATTCAGTTATGTGATCCCATATGGGATTGCATGTAGAGTTTAAAAAGCTTTGATCTAGTCTAAGCTTCTCTTTTTCCAGATGAGGAAAATTAGGATTAAAGAGGGTAAATGATATACTCAAAATCATATCATGTCTGAGATGGCATATGAAACCAAGCCCTCTAACTCCAGAGTCAGTATTCTGCATTGCCCTCAAGAGCTCTGTGAATAATAGATAGTTCATCTAGCATTGATATTTGCATCCTTATTTGATTCCAAAATGTTATTCAATATAACTACATCAATCTGACCTATCTTACTAGGTAAGAAAACATACCTTCTTTTAGATGAAATTATATATGTGTGTATATGTGTGAATATTTATCATATATACATATAGATAGGATGTATAATTACTTTTCAAATGTATTTAGATACTTTTTTTCAAAGCAATATTGAAGTCAGTGTTTTTTTTGTCAATTCTCACTTTGTAATCAGTAGGGATATCTATGGTAGAATTTTTATAATGTAGGTCTTTTTCCATTAAAGGGAATTGACATTGAAAAGGTTGGGAACCAATCATGTAGTCTAGTCCTCATCATTTTACAAATGTAGAAATAGAATATGATCATGACTGAAAAAAACTGCAGAGAGCTCTTTCTTTTCAAAGTCTCATTCTCTTCAACCAAATCCCAACAAGAGTTTAACCAAGAAAACCAAAATTTTAACCAAAATTCTATGGATCCTAGGTACCCTAACCATTGCATTTCTCTCTGCTGGGCTCTACTTAATGGCACTTCAGATCCTAATGTACCTCCATATTTTTCTTCCTATTTACACATTTCAATTATGAGTCATGATCTTTATTCACAGTTTATTGTGGGTGACAGCCAATAATACTCAATGATGGTTGGTTAGAAAGGGAAGAAAACTCAACAAAAGCACTTCACGATATTCAGAAGGAACATAATATTATACAGTTTACCTCATTCTCCTAAAAGCAGTATGTGGACATACCAAACTAACCCCCCCAGATGCTTTCAAAGCTTTTGTTTCAAAAAAGATGCATTTTTCCTAAGTTGTAGTTGGGAAGGGGAAAATACAAACATGTATATCATTAGCACAACTGCATTCCATTATTTTCCTTTTCAAAATAAATTACATAAATGGGGTTTATATTGTTTGCTATACTTCACCCAGAGATTGGGATAATTAGGTTTCAAGAACTGAGATGTTTTAAAACACATTTAATTTACTAAAATTGGTAAGGAAGCTACTGCAATTAAAAAAAAAAAAAACAATAAACAAAAAGGGACAAAAGTTTCCTAGGCCTTGCTGGGTAATTTGGAGTGAATTTAGACTATGGCATTAGAAGTACAAAAGGTAACTAAAAATGCCATTAAATGAAATGTTCCAAGTCCAAGCAATTTCCTTCTTAACAGAAAGTAAAATGCAAACAGAGATTACTAAAACCCTGCTGTGTTTAATTTAAGTGTATGTAAGCCTTTTACTCACAGTTATTTTGTCTGGAGATAATCACGTAGATCCACAGTGGTCAGAGCTGTGAAGCGTGTGTTGTCAAAAGTTGCTCACTCTTTGATTCTCCCTTCCCTCTGTCAGCCATGGTTCACATCATGCAAGCTCAGCTCATTCATCTTCTGACAGGGTGACATTTCTGTCTCCATCCATTCAGTATTGTCACCTATAGACTGTTCACAGCAATACCAAACTATGGATGGGTCTACATAGACATCATAACTAGGTGATGTAAATGAACAGTCAAAGGCCTAAAGGTCTCTTTGCAGGCATGGGAATGGTAGCATACTAATTATATCAACATAGGGGCTACTCAATAGTAAGACTATGTACACATGTTTTCATTTCTCTGGACCTCAGTTAGCTTATCTGTAAAATAAGGAGTTTGAATTAGACAATTTCTAAGTTACTGTCCTATAATGAACCTGAAATCTTATGTTCTGAAATAAATCTGTATTAATGTTTACATTGAAAAGTTTGCTAATATCAAATCAAAATTTCTTAAAATACTTCAATAGAAATATTTTGTCACCCACAAAATATCTTAAGACATTAAAGGCTTAGGAAAAACCTGACAGAAACATTTTCAACATTACTTTTAGGGGCACATCAATAGAACTGAACTTATCATTTAAAAGAAACTTGCATAAACAATAGACTTATATTTATATTATTAGACCATTTTACATAAAGGAGAATTATGGTTTTGCATTATATTTTTATGGTGCAACAATTTGACTTCAGGAAGAATCTATGTTTTCTAATTGGGATATATAGTAGATAGTTCTAGTTTTAAGACAGGATTTCTTTTTAAGCTAGTGGATAACTTTCTAAGAACATTGGTACTAGTTAAGAAACCAGGATTGATTTGATCAGAATGACACCAAGCTTAAGGAAAGACATATTGCAAAAATAAAATAAAAAAACAAGAGGATTGTTGTCTTCTGACAACAGTATAATTATAAGTTAAAGTTAGAAGGTATATTAAAGGTTATTTATTCGAATGTACCTATTTTACATAAAATTAGAGTGAGTCCCAGAGGAATTCTTAATTCTTCTAGCTAGATAAAATATAAATGGAGGAATCCCAAAGATAAGGAGAACCAATGACTATTTACATTGTTATTTACATAAGGAGATTTCACATGGGTCAAATATCTGTAATGGAAATGATTTGAAAGTGAAGGTAACTCATCCAAAAAGGAAAGATAGTTCTTACGTAAATGACAGTAGCACTTTTCTCCCTCACCTTATTAATTTTAACATATTCTAATAGATATCAGATATGCAAAATTGTTATTAGTCTGCATTTCAATGTTTTGAGAGCTTGTCCATTAAACATTTTTTGAATGCTTATTATGTAGGTCTTATCCTAGATCTCATGTAACAAATAAAATAAGATTAAAACATAGCTATCTCTAGGGGTGCAACTAAGGCCAGACAATTGGAGTTTTGTTTCAAGGCACAAAAATGTAGAGGACCCTGAGATCATTTATATTCTGTCAGCAATATAGAAACAAATAAACTAAGCACCTAGTTAGCAAGAATAATTAGACTAAGAAGTTTCCAGATGGCACAGTTCTTCCCCTACATGACTGTACCCCAGGTGAGCTTCTCTCTGATCCTTACCCTGGTGAAATTTCTAAGTAATGGTGTAGCTCTGTTCTAGACCTATCAGACTCCTTTACAGAAATCTGAGTCTCTGTTCCACTTAGAGTTATTGACAGGAGTCTATATCTCTCGTATGCTTCTTTATTTGTCTTTAGAATCAGATTTGAGAACATATTTCATGCTGCTGGCTCTTAATATGTTTCATCAAGCTTTTCCCAGGAGCCAAGATTTCTAGTTACCACTGGTTACTGCCACTGTAAACTTTATAATTCATTTGGGGAGTGAGTACCATACCTAAAATACTCAAATTTATGTATGTTAATTTCAAAGTTGCAAAGAATTGGAAAGTACATGAAAACTCAAGTATTTACATTCTAAAATTGTCTTGGGAAAAGAAGAATGATTGTTGGATTTACATCTAAATAATTAGCACATGATACTGATAAAATGACACAGCATTTAGAAATAGTGACGGAAGTGGTTTTTGGAGATTCATGGCTTCTCTCATTGACCTTTAAAAGCTAGCAACAACTAGACTAAAGTAGTTTTGAATAGGCTACGATGTAACAGAGCTAACCATGCTTTCACTAGATTGTAGGGTATTCTTAAGCCACAATGAGAACTGTGGACATGCCTTTGTCACATACAGGACAGACACAGTAATAGCAAGGGCTCCACACTGTCTGTTCCTGGAAACCTTGTTAATGATGTACCATACAGCATCATACATCAGCCTGGATTCTGGTGGCTAATCACCAGGGATAGCTGACCAGACAAATGTATAATGATCTTTTATTTGAATCTGGGACAGTATGAACATTTTAAAGATGATTTCCTTTGTTGTATTCTTTTATGTTTCAGGATTGTGGCAAAATTTCAGCTTAATGCAACTTAAAAAAAAGTCAATCCATTAAAATTTGGTCATGGGGAAGGTTGATCTTAGAGGAGGTAATGGAAGAAAACATTAAAGGGAAGAGACAAGCACAGATCCTCCACTGTCCTCAGCATCCTGGCCTGTGGTTTTAGGACAGTATCCACCATTCAGAACTATGAGACAATTAGAGGAAGGAAAGACTCTCAGCCAATTACGGTCAATCAGTATTTCAGCCCATTAGGGTCAATCAGTATTTTGTAGTCAAAAGAAAGATGAAAAACAAACAAAAAAACTTTAAAATATAATATTATATGATTAAATACTTTGGATAATAGCAGAAAGTGTTATGTGAGGTTTGAGGGGGGAAGTCGATGCCAACAAGGGAGATCAGGGAATTTTTTTCCTATATGAGCTAGTATTGGGGTTTTGTTTTGAAGCAAGGATAAAGATAAAGAAAAGGGACATTTCGGGCAAAGTAGACGCTTTGATAGGAAGGAAATAAAGTGTAAGTAGTGCAGTGTACAGTTAGGTACGGAGTTTTGTTCAGATTCTCATTATTTCTCATTATTTCAAGAAGGATAAAGTGAGGTAAAAGCTAAAAAATACTGGGGATATCAGATTGTCAATAGTAACTAAGAGAACAGAGGAGAGTACTTGACATTTCTTAAACTACTTTAGGTAAGTGAGAAAGTCTGTGAGGAAAAAAGGAAAAGAAGTTATGGTTAGAAGCTGAAACTTCCCGGTTATAGATTTTGGAAATACAATTTTAGAGTTGGTGAAGTCTAAAGTGTCAGCATGTCATTATATGTCTAAACGAAGATATAGAAGAAAGTTATTAGAGTGGAGAGTAAGGAAATAAGATTTCAGGTAAATAGAGAAGCTATCAACATAATTTGTAGAGTTCCCAAGGATGATAGCAGGAGATGGGATAGAGGGGAATGAGCCAATATTATACTTACTGAATAATAAAATAACTTATTGAATAACTAAACTTATTGAGTCGTTTGGGAGAATGCCTGAGGGGATAAGTTTGGGGTTAGTTGCCAACCAATCAAACAAACAAGTATTTGTTAAAAATACTAATTTGAAGTGTAGCAACATCGCTAACCATCAATCTATATACCTATTTTCCTCATCTATATGTAATTGGGTGATAATAATCTATATCCTTGACAAGAGCATTAGAAAATTTCCAGCAGAATGTAATAAACAGTATTCCACTCTGGTCATCTTAGAAAATGCAATATTTCACTTTATTTATTGCTTGTTGACTATAAAAAATGCTTTTGATTGAGTAGAGCAAAATAGCTTTCAAGGCTGTCATCCAAAATATGTGTTTCCCATGAATAAATCAAAATTATACAAGATTATTTTAAAGCTATAATAACATAAGGAACCTTGTTCATTGATTTTCTGGTCATTAATATCAAGAAAAGCATAAAGCAGAGAGATGTAAGCACAACAAATCTGTTTATCATTGTAATGGAGGAGATCCAGTTTAGTGTCCAATATGATGAAGAATACTTTATAGATGTGATGATCTTATATTAAAAGCATTAGATTCAATCACTTAAACCAAAGACACTTTGGAAAATACTTAAAATAAATAAAAATTCAAAAATTGATATTATTTCACAGTTTTTAAGTCAATTTCGAGTCCTAGGATTCACTTTTGGGTTTGATACAACTGCTCTAAATGGTCCTTTTTGTGGAAGACACTATGCTAAATGCATCAAGTCCAGGATTTCACTACCTGGTTTATCTTCAGTCTTGTTTTTGGTACACTGTGATTAGGTGATTGACTGATATTTCATCAGTCAAACAGAGATAAGGAGTTCCCCCCCCCCCCACCTCACTACATTATTATGAGTATGATTTACTTTCTTTTTATAGCAAATTCCTATAATAAGGAAGTCTTGTAAGGACAATACTAAATCTATTAAATAATAGATTGATACCGAAACATGTCTGAGTTAACTTTAGTAAGATCCATGTATGAACATCATACAATTTGTGGTCAAATTATAATATAGAGATGATATCCTCCTAAGTGGGAAATGATTAGGAAAGGTAGTAAGACAAAGATGTAAAAAATTTTCTAAATAAATGTAGTTGTAATTTTTGAGAAAGAAAGGATTATATTATTGATTTTCAAATTTATCTATCATGAAAATTCAGACTTTGAGTATCTTTTAGTAATACGTTTTTAAAACAGGATTAAGAATTTTACACATAAATTATTTTGATAATTGTAAAGAAAGTGGAATTATTTCCTCATTCATAAAGTATGGGTAATAACTTTAAAAGACAGAAGAACTCATTTGATAGTTGTAACTTCATAAATTTTTAAAAGATTTTTATATCAGGTATAGCATTTATTTAAGGATAACATTTTCAAATAGAAAATAAAGTAAAA
The DNA here is from genome assembly GCF_902635505.1 of Sarcophilus harrisii. Classification (NCBI taxonomy): domain Eukaryota; kingdom Metazoa; phylum Chordata; class Mammalia; order Dasyuromorphia; family Dasyuridae; genus Sarcophilus; species Sarcophilus harrisii. The sequence goes on from NC_045428.1 coordinate 352,365,082, forward strand.
TTCTTTGAAGTTTCAAGACTAAAAAAAAAAACAAATTAAAGTAATTGTACTAAAGTATGTTAGTCAGAATTACCTAGGAATTTCTAGATTTGGATCCAGAGGAGCAGAAGCACCTTTAGGGCTGTCCTGAAAATAAAGCTTATTGTCCAATAAAAGATATCTAGAGATCAGGTAGTAACACGAGACATCTGGGACTCAAAATGTGCTGATGAAATAGATAATTAGAATGGGTTACTAGGATCCAAGTAGACTTGATATTACTTTGGTTGGTTTATATTTGAGTTTTTTACTTACCTTGGTGGCATATGTCTCCCTTCTCACAACTAACACATTGTGAACCCTTTAAGTGGTTTGATCTGTACCTGACTTACTATAGTTATGCAATTATAGGAATTGAGAGAAAACTGTGTTTTAAAACTAACTTTAAAATTGTTTAAAACTAACCAAGTGGCTGGGAAACTGGACTATCTCTGTGTACTATTTAGAGACTTTTGTCCAAGGATGTTAATTGAAAACTGAGATTCAAAGATTTATATGAGTTTTCTCACAATTGTATATCTTAGCCTAAAATCTTCTTGACTACTTGACTACCACAAGTCAAACTTGTGGGTGTGTTCTCCTAGATCATTTGAAGAAAGGCCTTGCTCCTAAGTGAATGCCAGAATGTCAAGATTTATCCAGTACAGAACTAGAAACACCCAACATACAGAGGAGGGAGCAGTTCTAAGAATCTGGATGAAGGCTGAGTATACTCTCCTTGGTTTTACATTGCTTCTCTTTTGTTATGTGACCAACCACCAAAACCCTATTTCAAGTGTGTGTTGGCATTTTCTCACTATATTCTTGACCTCTCTTTTCTGCTTGCAAGTAAACAATGGCTAGACAAGGCCTATTAAACCCAAAATTTTGTCTTAGCCCAATTGGACTCTTGTGTCATCTTGATTTATATGTACCTCTTCTTTATTGGCCCTCTCCTTTTAGCCAAAAGGGAGAGGTATCAATATACTATTAGGAAATGCCATATTTTATAGAGTGTATGCCCTGATCTTTGCATATCAATAATCCTTTGTGCTCATCTTCTGGAATTTAATAGTCTCTGAGGTTGGGCAAGCACCAAAAGGTCCAGACAAGAATTCCTACTATGGACAGACTTTTTGTCACTAAACAACCTTGCTTCATAGTTGCTGTTGTACTTCACTACTATTGTAATACTATATTGTCTGACTCTTTGTCTACCCACAATTATAAAAATCAAGGTTCAAACACCCAAAGCAGGTTGCTTTGGGTGTTTCAACCTTGATTTTTGATTTCACTTATTTATTTATTTATGTTATTTACTTATTCTTGATTTATTTAGTTAGTTAATTTTTTGCTGAGTCAATTGGGGTTAAGTGACTTGCCCAGGGTCACACAGCTAGGAAGTGTTAAGTGTCTGAGGTCAGATTTGAACTCAGTCAGGTTCTCCTGACTTCTGGTGCTCTACCCACTGTGCTACCTAGATGTCCCTAATTTTCTTAATACTAATATTTTTTTTCAGTGATATTGCATGACTTTGTATCATGGAACATATGATCAAAGAACAATGGAGACCAATGATCACAGCCCCTTCCCCCCAAAAAAATACACACACACACACACACACATATATATAGGTTCAGATAAGCTACAAGAAACCAGGAAATTACCCCTGAGGAGTAATATAAATAATGTCAGTGAAAAACATATGAGAAATGTATGATGGCTATATCACATGACAAAAGTTAGTGATTATTGCTTACATATATTTCATCAGTATCCTTATAAAGTCAGGGTATTTCAAGGAAGATATATTTGACAGATGCTTTTTTGGGTTATTATATGGAAAAATATGAAAAAAAAATCACTTAGAATAAGTAAGTATTGGTTACAATATTTATTAATAGTGGAATACCTAAATCAGTGAAAACTGGGCTTCTTTTGAATACTGAATACCTTGAAGAAAAGACAATATGCATTTTCACACCATCCTATTATTAGGTGATTTGAGCTTTGGTATTACAAATTCAATGCTCAAAAATATTGATGTAAATGATTTTATTTAACTGTACAACTTTCACTTCCTTTTTACCCTGCTTCCTTTGTATCATCTCCACTTCAGCTAACACACATTGCATGCTTAAAAAGAAGAAAAAGTGTGTACAGACATTCCTCTGTTTAAATAACATAAAAAACAGAAGGAATGGTGTGTGTGTGTGTGTGTGTGTGTGTGTGTGTTTGTGTGTGTGTAATACACAAGACCAAACAAAACACCAAAAACCTTAGAGCCAGAATAGTTTTCTAGCCATGATTAAAGGTCAAGCATACCTCAGCATGATTGAGTACTAGGAATTGCCCAAACCTTATTTGTTGTCTCTGTGGTTGTAACTAGTGGTGACTGTTGACACAAGCCTGCCTAGATTTCCTTGAGTTGCAGAAATTTGCTTCTCTTTTTAAATCATTTTGAGTGGTAATCAGTTTTACTTGTAGGGTTTTATGGTTTTACTTTTGAATGGGGCATTGCCACTGAGGTGGAATGAAAATGGGCAAAAGTTTCAAAGAATGATTCCAGTGGAAACTGTTGAATAAGAAAGGTTTGAAGGATTCAAGTTAAAGAAGCATTGCCTCTGAGAAACAGAGAATGAACGAACAGCACAATCTTTGCCCTATTTGCAAAAAAAAAGCATTCTCATTTTGTAATTGAAATTATTGATACACTATAATTTAGTAAAACAATTATGAGCTTTGGCTTCAAAATCCCTAAGTTCAAAATAGTAGATGTATGATGTTGGACAACTTTTTGTGCCTCATTTTCTTTATCTATAAAATAGTGGTGGGGTAGATTAATTTATCTCTAAGCTCTTTTAAACTATGGATTCTATGATCTTTTCCACTACAAAACACAGTGTTGGTATCATATCTTCTACATCTTTTCCCAGGAAGACAAATGTTGAGGTTTTGTGCTTGCTCATAAAATTAAAAAAAAATTACAAAGTAGCCCTGAACAAATGACACAGATTCTTCTAACTTCATCACCTTTTACTGAATTTATCCACTTCTACTTTTTATAATACAGGCAATTTGCAAGTGAAAAATAAAAAAAAAATTCAGGGAGCTGGATGTTGATCTTAGATTAATTAGGCAATTATTATACATTTACAAATTGCCAACTTTTTTGCTAATTACTGTATTAAACTTTAGAGACACAAATACAAAAATGAAACAATCCCTGCCCATAATCAGTTTTCATTAATCAAGACAATTCTGAAGTACCACTATATACCTCTCAATATGATGAGGTGAAGTCTAGTTTTGGGGTTCCCTTTAGTAGGGAACCAAATGATAAGGTTTAGTTTTAGGGAACCAAAATGAGATTAGGGTTTCTGGTGGTCAGAGAGTTAAATGATAAGGTCTAGTGGCAGATTTGGGGTTCAGGGAACCAAATGGAGAGATTTGACTCCCCTGCATACTTTGGGATTCGGTGCAAGGGTAGGGAGTTTTGGGAAACCCCCTTCTGGCAGCACAGAGATTCTCTGTAAAGGAATTTACAGACCCCAAAACCTAGATTGATAAAGATGATTATTATAGGGATTGGGAAGTAAGGTTAGAAATCCTGACAGAGAGGCATAAAATCTCGATAGGGGAATAGGTGAAGATAAAGAGAGGATGACACTGGAAAAGAATATTATTCCAGTGGGCAGAGGCCTCATTGGCATGGGATGGCATAGCCTAGCATGGCATAGCATGGAATGTTTGGAACCTCTGCACAGAGAGGATTTTAGATTGGCCCTTTTATAATAGGAGCTTTGGTTACAAGCTAAAAGGGGATCGTGGGTGGAGTCCCAAGTTGGCTCATCTACTAGCTGAGTTTCAGCTTGAGCTGGAATTTGAATAGAACAAGTTTCTTTAACTGAACCAGTTCCACCTAGATAACAGAATGAAATTGTCTTGTTTCCCTTGGACGGGGACCCTCACTGAAGCAGAGTTGAAGGAGATTTTCTCCTTCAAAGATTTTTAGAGTTTCGGGGTCCCCTCTTCAAGATCAGCTAAGATGACAGGAAAAGACAATGACAAATGTTGGAGGGAATGTGGGAAAACTGGGACACTAATCCATTGTTGATGGAGTTGTGAAGTGATCCAACAATTCTGGAGAGTAATTTGGAACTCTGTCCAAAGAGCCATCATATTGTGCATACCCTTTGATCCAGCAGTGTTTCTACTGTACTTATATCCCAAAGAAATTCCAAAGAAGGGAAAGGGACCCACATGTGCAAAAAAAAAATGTTTGTGGCAGACGTTTTTGTAGTGGCAAGAAACCGGAACCTGAGTAGATGCCCATCATTTGGAGAATGACTGAATAAGTAATGGTATATGAATGTTATGGAATATTATTGTTCTGTGAGAAATGACCAGCAGAATGATTTCAGAAAAGCCTGGAGAGACTTACATGAACTGAGGCTAAGCAAAATGAGCAGAATCAGGAGATCATTGTACATGGCAACAACATTCTATGATAATCAATTCTTATGGATGTGATTTTTTCAACAGAGATGACTGAGGCCAGTTCCAATGATCTTGTGATGAAGAGAGACATCTACACTCAAAGAGAGGACTGTGGGAACTGAATGTAGATCACAACAATGTTTTAACATTTTTTGTTATTTGCTTGCATTTTATTTTTTCTCTTTTTTTTCCTTTTTAATTTGATTTTTCTTGTGCAACAAGATAATTGTATAAATACATATGCATGTATTGGATTTAACATATATTTTACCTTGTTTAACATATATTGGATTACTTGCTATCTAGGGAAGGGGTTTGGGGCAAAGGGTGGAAAATTTGAACATAATGTTTTGCAAGGGTTAATACTGAAAAATTATCCATGCATATCTTTAGAAAATGTAAAAGCTTTAATTTAAAAAAAGAGCTTGCATTTATTCAGGACATGTAAGGATCCATCAGAAATTAGTTTTTTATGTAATCGATAGCCTTTCCACACAGTGGTTAGATAATAGGCAATACAAAATTGTGCACAATCACAAATTCTTTACACTTGCTAGCAGGTTATGTTATGACCGAACTGTGGAATTTGAATTCAGAACAAAATATAATATTTTCTCTTTTTGCCATTTTATTTTTCTTTCTTATGGTTTTTCCATTTTATTCTGAACCTTGACCAATTTATAAATATGTTTAATATGATTGTACATGTATAAACAATATCAAATTCCTTGCCATCTTGGGGAGGGGAAAAGGAAAGGAAGGAAGGAGAAAAAAAAAGGAACTATAAATTTTATAAAAGTGAATGTTGAAAACCTTTCTTACATGGAATTAAAAAAATACCATTAAATGAAGACAAATAAAATTCTAGATGAGGAAAAATAAAATAAAATTACAATCCTTAGTCTAAAACCTAGAGCCCAGAAAAGAATCCATAAAGTCATCTAGTCAAATCCTTGATTTTGTTTATTTTTATTTAGTGTTTAATTTTTCCAGCTGCATTTTTAATATTTGTTTTCAAAAGTCTCAGTTCCACATTCTCTTCCTTTTTTCTCTCTCTCAAAACTCCCTTCATTAGGAAGTTAAGCTAAATTGCTTAACATATGTATACTATATATATATATAGAGAGAGAGAGACTTATAAAGGCTATAATGTGTATTCATGCAAACTATTTCCATAATAGTTATGTTGTGAAAAGAAAACATAGACCAAAAAAAAACTCCCTCAAGAAAAGTAAAGTTAAATAATAAGCATCATTTTGTATTCACAAATCATCAGTTTTTTTTTTTTTTTCCTCTGGGTATGGATAGTGTATTTTTATCTTAATCATTCACAGCTGATCATCTTAAAATATTGCTGTTACTATGTACACAATACATTTCATTTTGTATCAGCTCATGGAAATCTTTTAAGATTTTTCTGAGAACATTTTGCTCATTATTCTTATAACAATAGTATTTCATCATAATCACATGCCACAATTGGTTCAACCATTCTAGAATTGATGAACATTCTCTCAATTTCCAGTTATTTTCCATCAGAAAGGAGTGGATATAAATATTTTTGTACATATAGATCCTTTCCCTTTTTGTTTTTGTTGTTGTTGTTGTCTATCTCTTTGGGGATAGAGACTTAATAGTGGCATTGCTACGTCAAAAGGTATGCATAGTATCATGGACCTTTGGGAATACTTCCAAATTGCTTTATAAAATGATTAAATCAGTTCACAATTCCACTAACAATGTGTTAATGTCTCATTTCCCCCATATCTCCTCCACACTTTGTCATTTTCCTTTTCTGTCCTGTTAGCCAATCTAATAAATTTGAGGTATTATCTCAGAATTGCTTTAATTTGCATTTTTCCAATAAATAGTGAGTTAAAGTATTTTTAAATATGGCTATAGCTAAGTTGTTTTAGGCTGGAAAATTGTTTTACTCTATTTTTGTGTGTATTCCTACTCTAGAATTTGTAAACACACTTAAGAATTTTAGAAATGGAAGGAACTTCATTGACCATTGACTCAAACCTATACCAGAAGAAAGCAATTTCCAATTAAAACAAACCAAACAAGTGGTCACCGATCTTTTGATTGACTGCTTTCAAAGGGGAATCAAATACCTGAACACCGTAACATTTTTCTACTGCCCTAATTATTAGAAATCATCTCCCTTTCATATCAGTTCTAAATTTTTCCTTTGGCAGCTTCTGCCTTTTGTTCCTTGTTTTATCCCATGATTCAGGTCTCTTGGTTATAATTCTCTCAAGCTATTTGCAACTATATAATGTAGTGTTGTCTTCTCTATAATATACTATTCTCTGGGAGCAGATTTCTTGCAGGGCTTCTGGAGGCAGCCTTAGTTTCAGTTCAGTATAACAATCACCCCAAATGTAGCCAGGAGTTAAAATCCAGTCTTTATTGTCTCTTCCAAAATAGCCCAGTTAACTTTCTTAGAGGTTTTATCTCTCTTCTTGGTTCCAAGAGCTCTCGTTGCTAGTCCTTTGCCTCTGCCAACTTCAGCCTCTCAATCTCTCTCCAAATCCTGGCTTCTCAATCTCCTCAACTGACTCCTGGCTGAGGCTCCAAGAACTTCTAGTGAGCTTGTCCTTTTATATGCTCTTTTAGAGGTGTGAACTCAAAGGTTAACTCCTCCTCCAGAGTGGGATTGTGGGAGCTGTAACTTGTGAATCTCCTCCACTGAACTTGTGAATCTCCTGGACTTGTGGATCTTGTAGAACTTCGATGAATACTAAATACATTAGTGAACCAGATAACTGCTAACGATAATGCTAAAATTAGACAACCGACTTAGCGCTTTGTAAGAATCCTAACAATATATCACTTCTTTTTTTTTCTTTTTCTTTCTTTCTTTTTCCCTTCTTTCCCCCTTAATTAAAGAATCTTTCTATAAATAAGTCTTAATTACACAAAATAAAACACATGTAATCACCAATTTTATTGAGTATATTGTTATATTGATATAATTATCAAAAATATATTAAAAATTTCCCAGACCTCAGGTTAAAACTCCGATATAATTAGAGATTCATAGAATGTTTAAAGTTATAGAAGAGTTTTGAAGTTATTTAGTTCAACAATCAATTAACATGTGTCTATTAATTATTTATTTTATTCCAGACACAGGGGATTAAAAAAACAAATGTGATATAGTTGTTGCTTTTACAGAACTTACCCTTTTAACAGAGGAAAGACAGCATAAATATTTGCAAGTGTATCAATATATTAAAAAAAATTGTAATGGGCCAGAACTCTGGAGAAATATACCTGAGGCAAGAATTCTTACAATAAGGTGTTAACTCAGTGGAATTGATAAGCCAATGGTTATCTAGTTTAGCATGGTGATTAATAGTTCTCTAGTTCAGTATGATTGATTTAATCTCACAGCAAATGAAGGTTCCCTAGTGATATAATGATTGGCTTATACTCAATATGATCTATTGATTTAATTGTAATACAGTATATAAACTTGGGATAAACTCAGACACAGAAAGAAGACTTGACCAACCTCATGGTGGCTCTCCTGCCTTCTTCTCTTCTCCACTAAGACCAAGGACTCAGGCTGGTCCCAAGATCCTCCAGAGAGCTAGTCTGGACACTATATTTTAATCTACCCCAGTGTAAAGGGCAGAATACTTTACCCTGGGCAGTCACTTCATTTTCAAATGCCCTAGAGTACTCTGCAGCATTTTACATTGCCAGTAACTTCTAATTCTCAGGGCTTCAGAGAATCCTCTGGCCACTAACCTTTTGTAGTATCAACCAGTAACTCGGGTTACCTCTTCTGAGGTCGTCAGAGGTGTCTGGCTATGATTTTGTAAACCATAATTTGATAACTGACAGTGTGCTCAAGGACAGCCATGTGCAAACTTAAAAGTCTTTTATTATACTTGCTCACACATTGCCCTGACCTGTTAACTCCCAAGTGAACACCAGGTCTGCCAGAGACCCACGTGTTCACTATCAAGTTCTTATTTCTCAGCTATCCATCAACTGGGCTTCCCCAGAACAAACAGACTGACCTCTTGCTGCACTGGACTTAAGAAAGGTCTGTGAGGTCACACACAGCCAATCAGAGAGGGAGATGTCTCCCATTATGAAGCTATCTCAATATGACCAGGGTCCTGCCCATGAGGTGGTCTCTGGTCACAGAAATTACTTCCAGGCCCATTCAAGTTCAACCTCGTTGTTTGCATTGGGCTGACCCTTGTATAAAGACCCTAATAGGGACTCTAGAAAGCAATGGTACATTTTGTCACCCCAATTTGGGGGCTCTAGAAAGCAGGATATTACATTGAGATGTGCAGACTGCTGACTGGCTGACTGGCTGAGACTGCTGATACAGACTGGGAGACTGAAGGAGACAATAAAGACTTTGGACTTTATCCCTGACTATTCTTGTGGTGATTATTCTACTGAAAGCAAGGCCCATTTGGAGGACCTCCAGAAAGCTAACCAAAACATTGCAAAAAAATACAAATTAATTTGGGAAAGAGGTTGTTTTTCTTCACATTTTCCCCGCACAGATTTCTCTCAGTCCCACACCTCATTGAGAAGATATTAGAATTTCTCTGATTTATAAAAAAAAATATTCTAATTCCCACTCTTAAATTTGTTTTCTTTGTTTCATATAACTTGTTTTATATGACATTACTAGTTTGGACAATTGAATTATGTGTTTTGGTTTTAGAGACCTTCTGCTGAGTGATAGAATGAACAAGTAGAAACAATAAATGATGAATATTAATACTCAGTAACTTCCTAATCTACTTCTTATATATGCCAATGACATCTCAAAAAGAGTTAGAGTGAAAGAGGAAAGAATGATATTTTATATAGTGCCTCATCATATGCTAAACACTGTGCTAATCACACAAAAATTATATCATTAGAGGATCAAAAAGTTCTTTAAGATAGTTGTATTATTATATCCATTTTATAGTTGAGGAAAAAGAAACAAAAGAGATGAAGTTCAGAACTCAGGACTTTCTGACTCTAGGATAGGTACCTATTTACTGTGCCACTGAATACATAAGTGGTATATTCAGTATCTTTAACAGTAAAAATAGAAATGGTATGTACAAAATATGTGCTATGCTATGCTTTTGGATGCAGATTGGATTATGTGATAGGTTTTAAATATGATCAGGGATGAATGAACCAAGAACAATTCTAGGAAAAGAATTTCTATTGTCATACCACAGGGCCCTTTCTTGGTCCCTGCTCTTTTTCAACCATGTTGTCAAAGATATAAAGACATAGATAGTGCCCTTATCAAGTCTTTAGGTGGTATAAAACTAGGAAAAACAGATCATATGTTAGAGGATTGGAGAAAGATTCAAAATTATCTCAACAGCAAGGAATGACAGCTTTAAAATAATATAATAAAATGAGAGGGATAAATCCAATAATTTTCATTTTTTAAAAAAAGAAACAACCATATCAATTTTAAAAATACAGGATGGGAAAAACCTGGCTTGCCATTGATTCACATAATAAGTACGTCAAAGTTTTAGTTGACCTCTGGTTTACTAATGATATGATACAGTACTCACTATTATACTCACCACTAAAGAAAAGAATGCTAATATCAGATACAGTTATCTTCAAATATTTAGAGAGCTGTCCTATGGATTTATTGTATATGAACTGAAAGAGATCATGCAGACTGTTTTTTCTGACCCATTTACTTTCCAGATAAGCAAACTGAAGCTAAGAGAGTATGTTATTTGTTGAAGATCATACAACAAGTTAGTAGAAAATTTGCACAAATTCCCCAACTCTTAATTTTCTCCTGTTCCAATCTATAGAATTAGAAAAATAAAGGTAGAATTTTGTGACATAATATTTTACTTACATATTAGAAAAAACTCCTTTTTAAATTCAATAATATTTTATTTTTTCAATTACATGTAGAGATAGTTTTTAACATTCATTTTGGTAAGATTTTGAGTTTTGACTTTTTTTCTCATTCCCTTCCCTCCTCTCTCTCCAAGACAGTAAGCAATCTGAAATAGGTTATACATATAGGATCATTTTAAACCCACTTCCATAGTATTCATTTTGTGAAATAAAAATCAGAGCAAAAGGGAAAACTACAAGAAAGAAAAAGCAAACTAAAAGAAAAAAGTGAAAATAGTATGCTTTGATGCACATATAATCTCTATAATTATCTCTTTGGATGCAGATGGCATTTTTCATTCCAAGACTGTTGAAATTATCTTGGATCTCTGTATTTATGAGAAGAGCCAAGTCTGTCATAGTTGATCTTCATATAATCTTGCTGTTACTGTGTACAGTGTTCTCCTGGTTCTTTTCACTTCCCTCAGCATTAGTGAATATGTCTTTTCAAGCTTTTCTGATATTAGCTTGCTTATTATTTCCTATAGAACAATAATATCTCATCACATTAACATACCATCATAACTTATTAAGCCAATCCCCAATTAATGGGCATCTACTTATTTTCCAATTCTTTGTCACCACAAAAAGAGATGCTACAAACATTTTTGTACATGTGGGTCCTTTGCCCTCTTTTATGATCTTTTGGAATACAGACCTAGTAGTAACACTGATGGATCAAAGGGTATGCATAGTTTTATAGGCTTTTGGGCATAGTTCCAAATTGTTCTCCAGAATGGCTGAATCAGTTCACAACTCTACCAACAAAGCATTAGTGTCCCATTTTTTCCATGCCTGCAACATTCATCCTTGGCTTTTTCTGTCATCTTAACCAATTTGACAACTGTTATGTGGCACCCCAGAGTTGTTTTAATTTGTGTTTCTCTAATAAATAATGATTTAGAGCACTGTATATATGACTTTGGTGTTTTAATTTATTCATCTGAAAATTGTCTGTAGAACACACTTCTTATGAATTAAATCTAAGATAAAAAAACATAAACTACTCCCTAATATCATAGAATTATGGGTTTAAATCATCTAGATCATGTGGTTTCTTTATTATAAGGTTGATAAAATGGGAGCCCTGATTGATAAAGTGATTTACTTGTCTATGGTCAAACAAGTAGTAAATGCCAGTTCTGAAATTCGAACCCAAGTCATTTAATACCTTAATGAGTACCTTGTCAGCTGAAGTATTCCAAAAAGAGTAGCTGACTGTCACTTGTCCAAGATACCAAGAAGGGGCAATAGGTGAAAAAATGGACTAGATTGCCTTTGACATTTCTTATTACTAAATCTAAAATCAGGATTTTTTTTTAATTCAAAGAAACCTGAATTCAAATTCTGGTTCGGATACCAAGCAACTCCATGACCATAAACATATGCATTATTGTCTCAATATCAGTTTTTCTCACCTATATAATAAAGGTGATAGTTCATAGGGTTATTGCGAAAAAAGTGCTTCATGCAACAAAGAGCTATTTGAACAGAGTTATTTTTATGAATAGAAGAAACACACCCTGATGTAGTAGGAAGCATTATATCATGGGGGTTGGTGTTACAGTGGAGTACTGGTAAATGTTTAAGAACCAGCTTTCTGGGAGGAAGAAATATACATAAATCACATTTGTAAGTTTAAGATGAATTTTTGCCATTTCCTCCATCAGTTTGTTATGTCTAGACAATCAAAAAAATAATAAATCAAGCTCTGATTTCAAGCATTTCCTGATTTCCAGAAAAATGAATGTTCAGAATAAGTTTCACAGTTGGTTTTCATGAGTCAATATGACCTGCTTTCAGTGAGTATATAATGGAAATGAGAAAAAGAGATAGAACCACTCATGATTACTTAAAAATGTAAACATAATAATAATAAAAGAGGAACAACATGGCATAATAGATATTAATCTGGCCTCAGAGTGAAGTGCTAGATTCAATCCCTACCACTAATAGCTATAGAAACTTTCAGACCCTGGGCAAGTCACGTAAGGCAATTATTGAACAAGAGTTCAATTAAGCACTTGTTCTGTGCCAGATTCTGTGCTTTCACCCCAAGTAACTTCCTAAAATTATAAATTGTGCAGAATATGTCGTTCTAGATTAATAAAGGAAATTCTTTGAGATCTGCTACTTGATAAAATCACACAGATCTTCTAAAAATAAATAGATAATAATAATAATAGCAGCTTCCATTTACATAATGTTTGTGTATATATATATATATGCATATATATTACATCATTTGATTTCACAACTTCCTTGTGAAGCTATATTTATTAGTATTATTTCCATTTTACAGATTAGGAAATTAAGATTCAGAGCAACTGTCTTTGGTCAAACAACCAGGAAATAAAATAGATAACATTTGCTCCCAGTTTTTTCTCTCTTCTTGATTCCAAGTTTAATGTTCTTTTCCAATATCATACTGAATCTTTTATAAGCATATTCATAAATCCCTCCTTGATTTAATCAGTTTCTGAGTTAAAATTTTTTAGAAATGCCCAAAGTGGAAGTGACATTAGGAATCATGTAGGTTAATAATCTTATTTTATAGAGAGGGAAACTGAAGCCCTGTAAAGTTACATGAAATGAAAGGCCACGTTATTTATTGGAACTGAGTTTCCATTAGTACCTAGATCTACCTATGAAAGAAATTTCTATTATTCCCAGTCAAAACCAAAGAGGAAGTGACTATATGGGTATCTTACTTGGGTAACATGAAAAAAAACATAACTGTGACTTTTAGTCTTATTGTTTAATTCATTCAGGTATTGTGGCACACTTTGGAGGGAATAAAAGTAATTGGAAGATGGATACATGGATACTGTGAAAAATTTTAAAACTGCAAAAAAAATGAGCATGGAAAAAGGATGTAAAGTCAATTTTTCAAAGAAGATGGCAAACTGGAAGTATATTGGTTCATTTTACTCATTTAGTATTGCCTGAAATACTATCAAACAGGAAAATTGATTAGGATTACTTATATGTTCAAAGTTGGAGAATAGTATTTTATTAACAGATTCTTCCAGAAGGTTGCAATGGTATCTGTCATCTAAATTCTGAGCTAATAGCATCATATACATTATTCTTTTGATATATTTTGGAAATCTCATTTTGGCATGAAGATTCCAAGTCTTATTCTTTCTTTGTGTCAGTTCACAGAGTTTTTCCCCTCCTTCTTGTTCCTGATGAATTTCAGGATATCCAAAAGTCTCTCATAATCACATTGTCTGATTAATACTTGACTTATTGCCCGCTGGGCAGAATGACTTCTTCACACTTTTGTCACTGCGGCACTGATTAGTGTAAAGCCTGCTGTCTGGCATTGCTAGTAGTGTTCTCTCTAGACTATAGATGGTTGCAAAATGTTCCCGTTCTTTTCTAGCTCAAAATAAAGTCAAGCCCAAGTTATCACAGCAATCTTATCTATCCATTGATTTCTCGTCAACTGAAGGATTGACTTCAAGGCTTCTCCTAGTTCTTCAGGGACTTTATTTGGATTATAAGATTGAAGGCCCTGCTTCTTTGTATTTGATGAAAGTAATTACCACCTATTCTTCATTCTTGTGATATGGCACTGCTAGAGTTGTCAAAGATCTGTTGATGGTCATATAGAATAAGAACACTTTATCTTTATGGTTTCAAATTCTGGAATTCATTGCTATCCACTATTTTTCAAAAAAAATTAATATGTTGTTTGAAATCATTTTTATAGAATCTCTTTAATCTTGTTGCATTGTACTTATTAGTTTCCAGATATTTGCTATATTTCATTTTAAAAAGAAATCAATATGAATAATGTATAGTCTATTGAGAAATGTCTACATGAAAGGTGTTCTATAAAATAAATGTTTTCATTATACTCAACTCTGACAACTTCCAGTCACCAATAAGGAACAGATGCCTTCTGAAGCCCTCCTCACATATTTGTATGTAAAACCTCACAAACTTGTATATTTTCGGGGTAATTCCAGTAGAGGAGAAATTTGACAATATAACAAATTCAAACATTTATGAAAAGAAAAAGAGAACAGCCTGTAGAGCTACAAATTCATCAATTTGACATCATCACTAATCATGCTTGAAGCTCTGGCAACTAGTTGGGAGAAGATGGGTCCTTTGACTTAGAATTTAATAGGAGCTAATGAATTACTTTAAAAGAAAAAGTCCAACTGAGTGGTCCAGCCTCAGTATTAAGTAGCAAGTTTCTTTCATATATTACTCTCCTGCTAGTAGATCTTGAGAGGTTTTGTTCTGGAAAGAAATGCCTGGATTTCAGAGAATAGAATCCTTTTTCTATCAGAATATTTTCTGCCATACAATCAAGAAACTTACAAGTACTGAACTATCACTATAGTAGTGTGTTTTTTTAATCAAGATTTTTTGCTTAAAAATATGTGAATGCGAGAGGGTGAGAGAGGAGAAAGTTGAGGGTGGAGGAATAGCCAATAACAATAAGGGAAATCCTCTTCAGGAGAGAGAAAAAAGAAAGAAAAAAAATGCATCAGAATCACCGTTATACAAATGGATAAAATACTTTTTCAGAATTGAAGACAAATCAGTGGCACCGATTCTACCAACTACAAAAATCTTTCTAGGGCCAAGAGACAGCAGGAATAGTAGCAATATCAGTTGGAACCTCCATGCACATCAAAGAGAATTGAAGCCCTATG